>NW_027187378.1:38467035-38586654 GCF_028583685.1 Petaurus breviceps papuanus
TTCCTTCCTTCCTTCCTTCCTTCCTTCCTTCCTTCTTTCCTTCCTTCCTTCCTTCTTTCCTTCCTCTCTTTCCCTAGTGCTTAGCATAGGTCCTAGAACATAAGTTCTTAATCCTTGATCGTTGACTGATGGGACTGATTGAAAGATCTTCCTTAGAAGACATCCTGTGTTCAATCCTGGGCACCATGTTTTAGGAATAGCACAGATAATTGAGAGTGCATCAAGAGGAAGTCAACACAGATACTGAAAGGATTCAGGTTCCTGACCTATGAGGATCAGCTGAAAGATCAACAAATGCTTAACCTGGAGTGAAGAAGACCTACAGTCAATGACAAAGACTCAATGAATGACAACTGCCTTTAATTAAGTATTTGAGGAATCATTTAAGTAGAAGGAGGATTAAGAATGCTTTGCCTGATCCCAGAAAGTAAAAGTACAAACACCAAATGAAAGTTCCATGAGGCAAATATTAATATTGATAATACAATTGTTTATAATAGTCAACACACACATTACATTAAAGTTAACAACACACTTTGGATATATTATCATATTTGATTCTCTAAACAATTCTTTAAGCTGTATACTACTATGATACATGCTTTACAGATGAAGAAACAGTTTAAGAGAGGTTAAGCAACTGACCGTGGGTCACACAGCTAGTAATTATCTAAAGCAGATTTAAACACAAGTATTCTGGATTCCAGGTCCAGCTTAGTGTTACATTTCCTGCACCAACTAGACACCTCTAATTCAGACTTGATGTCAGGAAAACCTTTTGACTCTTAGTGCTTTTCTGAATGCAACTGGATACATTACATCTAGTAAGGATCTACCCTTACTAGAGATCCTAAAGCAAAATGATTGACCACCTACCAGAATAAATTGTAGGTAAATTGCTTTATCAAGGTGGTTGCAGAAAAAGAAATATCTGAACCCTCATTTCACAGTGGACAGTTAATCAAAAGAGGAGAACCAAGAGATTCCTTAAACAGAGTAAGGGGCAGATCTCCTAATTAGGGCAGTGCTGGTGACAGTGTAATACACCTTCAGGTACATAGAACAGACCAGGAATAGGCGATAGTTCCCAAATGTTTCTTTCTTTGAAATACAGGATTCCCCATTCTTCCATGATTTGGGGTCTAGAAAGAAACCAGTTTGGTATTTCCCAGACTGATCATCTTGTGGGTGCCACTTGGAACCTCGGTATAGCAATAGTTAGAGCTCTTGGTCTAGAGTTAGGAAGACCTGAGTTCAAATCTAGCCTTAGATACTTCCTAGCTGTAAGACCCTGGAAAAGTCACTTTACTTTCTGCCTCAGTTTGCTCAGTTGTAAAATGGGAATCATAATAGCATTCACTTCACCTGGTTGTTGTGAGGATCAACCTAGATATCTATAAAGTATATAACACAGTGCCTGGCACATAATAGGCACTTTATAAATAGTTATTTCCTTCCCTATTAAGTATTGATTTTAATAAATGGACACTGAAGGTCCTTACAATCTGAAGTTCTTTGATTCTGTAAGTTTTCCAGGAGCACACAGTGAGAATCTCATCCAACTTTTCCTGACTCCCATTTGGGGTTTTCTTCACAAAGATACTGGAGTGGTTTGCCATTTCTTTCTCCAGCTCATTTTACTGATGGGGAAAGTGAGGCAAACAGGATTAAATGATTTACACAGGTTCACATAGCTAGAAAATGTCTGAGGCCAAATTTGAATTCACAAAGATAAATCTTCCTGCTTCCAGTCTCAGTGCTCTATCCAATGAACCACCTAGCTGCCCCATTATTTCCTACCTTGTATTAAATTTACCTGTGCATAAACCATATCACTCCTCTGCAATAGGATGTAAATTCTTCAAGAGATGGGACTGTACAATTTTATCTTTGAATCTCTAATGCCTAATGCAGTGCTTTATATATGGATTATACCTCATTCACACCTTTCCTATTTTTCCAATCATATTCTACATTATTCCCCTTTAAGAACACTATGGTCCAGCTATACTGGCTTTCTTGGTGAACACTTCTCATTTCCTGTCTCTTTGTCTTTCAGACTGGCTTTCCTCAATGCTTGGATTTTACTCTCTTCTCAGCTCCAATTCTCAGCATCTCTCATTTCCTTCAAGCTTCCTAAATCCTCTCCCTAAATTCTCTAGTTCCAAGTGCCTTCTCCCTAAAATCATCTACTATCTATTTTGAATCTCTTTTGTATCTTCTTCTACATTAGGAGTTCTTAACCTGGAGTGTCCTTGAAAGTCTATGGGTAGATTTCAGGGGCTTGATCAATTTGGATGGGGGAAAATCACATCTTTGTTTACATTAGTCTTTGTAATCATATGTGTTTTATGCATTTAAAAAGATTATTCTAAGAAGAGCTCCATAAGCTACATCCAACTGCCAAATGGGTCTATGACACACTAAAACACAGGTAAAGACCTGCTCTATATTAGACATGTTGTCTTTCCTCTCTAGATTGGAAGGTCCTCAGAGGCAGAGACTGTGTCACTTTTGTTTTTGCTTTTTGGAGGGGGGAAGGCAGGGCAATTGGGGTTAAGTGACTTGCCCAAGGTCACACAGCTAAGTAAGTATTAAGTGTCTGAGACTGAATTTGAATTCAGGTCCTCCTAACTCCAGGGCCTGTGCTCTATTTACCATGCCACATAGTCACCCCAACTATGTCACTTTTGTTTTTGTATTCATAATGCTTATCACATTACCAGGTACGTAGGAACCACTTAACAGATGTTTATTGACCATTTTAATAATTAGAACTGTATAGAAGTGGACTTCAGATCATGAAACCTTTATCAATAAGTGATAAAGGTTTCATGATTTGACTTTCACTTTTATACAATTCTAATTATCTGGAAATTTTCTGAGATGAAACCCATATCTCTGAAACTTTGGCTCACTGATTCAAGTTAAAATTCTATTCAAGAAAATCAAGTCAACATTTCTTAAGCACCTATTATACTCTGTGCAAGACATTGTCTCAGCAGATGGGGATAGAAAGCTAAAACTAAAACACATTTCCAGGGGCTTACATGTTTACTAAATTGAAGGTATCTTTAGCCCTACCATGAGGAAGTTCCTTTTGACCTGGGACAGTAATGGAAGGCCATAGCAAGGCAAAAATTCCATTGATGACTTAGTCCCTTGCTCCAGGGAACACTGATCTAGAAATACTGCAAGTGAAAGAAAGAGAAATTCCAAATTAGGGACCAACATTTGACAATTTGTAAGAACTTGAAAATCCTCAAACTGAAAATTTTTTATAGATTTTATTGTGTTCATACAACTGACCATCCACACTAAATTCCTGCCTCGATATATCATCACGGTTTGTATTTGACTCTGGGCACTTGAAGATTCTGTGAAAGAGCACAAGGTCTGATGATTTCTACCAAGCTGAAAAGACAAAGTAATATTTCATAATATTCAGAGCTGGGGAAAAATTAGTCCAGTGCTCTCCCTTTTGTAGAGGGAGAAATCTACTAAGAGAGAGAATGATTTTCACAAGTTTCCCCAGGTAGAGTCAGAGTCGACGAGCATTTATTTAGTGCTCACTATGTTCCCGGCACTGTTCTAAATGCTGGGAATACAAATAAAAGAAGAAAGAAATACAGTCCTTGTCCTCTGGATTCTAATGGGGAAAAACCACACATAAAAGGAAACTGGGAAAAAAAGATGCAGTCTTGGGAACGAAGATACCATCCTGCATGAAAACAGTGTAGAGGAAATCTGGAGTACACTCTGGAGAGGAATAAGATATAGCTGGCTTGGGCCTCCTCGTTAAATGGAGGTTCTGAGGGAGAGGCTGCAGAGGAAGAAAGTGCTTCCAATGTGTAAATTTTAGGCTTGGAGTGAGACTTCAGAATGAAGAATTAGGGGATGATAGAGGAGGTCTGGAGTACAGCTTGGAGAGGAGTGAGGAGGTAAGTAGCTCACCTGAGAGTCAAACCTAGTGTCCTGATTGCAAATCAAAGGTTATTTTCCCCACTTTCTTATTTCCCCCAAATGATTGTGTTTCTATCTACCAAGGACTGCCTAGTTAAAAACTGACAGGATCATCCCTACAGTTGGCCACAAGGCGATGTATTTTTGAATTATTTTGTCTGTGCTGTCTCAGGAAGACAATTTGCTAAGGTGTGGAGTAGTTGTGATGAGCATAGAGTGCCAAGGCTGAGGAAATCATGTATCTCATTAGCTATTTCTGACCTAATTAATGATTTCTCAGTCTCCCTCCCCTCTACCACAATATTCTAAGGAAGACATAGTGATACGATAAGGGGAAAGAGTGCTGGATTTGGAGTCTGAGAATGTAGGTTTGAATCCTGTCTCTGCCACTTAGTGACCTTTGGAAGGTCACTTAGTTTCTCTGAGCCTCTGTTTATTCATGAATAAAATGTTATTCACCTTTGAGGCCCATTCATAGCCTGAAATTTGCTATCACATGGAGATCAGCATAGAATAGATCTAATTTTGTTATCAGAATGATGGAAATAACTGGATTGGTTAGTGGACAATTTCTTGAGTGACAAGCTGATAACCATTTTGGTTATATAGCTGAACAAAGTTCTTTCTAGCTAGGGTGTTTCCCATAGGAATCTGCTGCTACTGTTTCAAATCATTATACTATGTATTTCCTCAGAAAGCACCTGAAATGGAAACATTATGTCCACCTTCAACTTCCCAGGTATTATTATTTTTTTAATTAGTATTTCACATCTTAACATATAAAATTGGGATCAATTGTTTAAAATCTCCATGAAATTCAAATATTGCTGTCAGTTTTCTCATTCCTGCTCCTTTGATGGTCAAGGGGAATAGTTTTGTGTTTCTTTAAAAAAAATTCCACTAAGTATTATCCAAGCCTCTATCCTAGTCACTTTGAAAAGGATTCATTGTGGGGGTGGCTAGGTCACAGAGTGAATAGACCACTGGCTTTGAAGTCAGGAGGACCTGAGTTCAAATCCGGCCTCAGACACTTAACACAAAAACTAGCCATATGACCTTGGGCAAGTCACTTAATCCCAAATGGCCCTCCAAAAAAGAAAAGGATTCACTGCGATGTCTTTTCTGAGAAAAAAAAAAGCATCTGAATTTAGAATGCTAGAGCTGTCTAGAAATCATCAATTCCATCTAGTCACTCTGCCACACTGCCTTTTTTTAAAGTAGAAAAATAGTGTCTAGAATGAAATCTTGTAATTTAATTCTGAGAGCCACACTTCAGAAGGAAAAAAAAAATGACGGTCTAGAATTTGTCCAGATAACTAGAATGGGAAAGATACTGAAAATGAGTCTATGGAAGGATTGGTTGAAGGAACAGGGCACATTTGGGGAGGAGAAGGGGAGAGTTAGGGCAAGACATGATCAGTGCCTTCTTTTTTTTTAATTTTTTTAAATTAATTTGTTTGTTTACTTTTAGTTTACAGGATTCAATTCCACAATTCCTTGAGTTTCACATTTTGTTCCTCTCCCTACCCTCCCCCCACCCCATGGCGTCATATAGTCAAGTACAGGATCTGTAAATACTTTAACATTATGCATTAGTCAGGTTATAAAGACAGATTGTATCAGATGGAATGAAAAATGGTAAAGAGGACATAAAAGCAAACAAGAAAAGGAAAAAGATCAGGTATTTTGCTTCCATCTGGATATAAGCTCAGTTCTTTCTAGTTCTTTCTCTAGATACACACATTTCTCTCCATCATGAGTCTTTTGGGACTGACATATCACTGCATTGCTGAGAAGAGTCCAGTCTATTAAAGTTGGTCATCACACATATGTTGTGTCTGTAATTGTGTACAAATTTCTCCTGGTTCTACTCTTCTCACTCAGCATCAGTTTGTATAAGCCTCTCCAGGTAAATATGAAGACCGCCTGTTCCCCGTTTCTTATAGCACAGTAGTATTCCATAACATGCATACACCACAACTTGTTCAGCCATTCCCCAATTGATGGGCACCCCCTTAATTTCCAATTCTTTGCCACCACAAAAAGAGTTGTTATAAACATTTTTGTACATATGGGTCTTCCTCCCACTTCTATGATCTCTTTGGGATATAACCCTAGGAGTGGTATTGCTGGGTCAAAGGATATGAGAGTATTTATAGCCCTTTGGGCATAATTCCAGATTGCTCTCCAGAAAGGTTGGATCAGTTCATAACTCCACCAGCAATGCATTAGTGTTCCAATTTGCCCACATCCTCTCCAGCATTTGTCATTTTCCTATTTTGTCATCTTAGCCAATCTAACTGGTGAGATGTAGTACCTCAGAGTTGTTTTGATTTGCCTTTCTCTAATCAATAGTGATTTAGAGCATTTCTTCAAGTGCTTAAAGAAATCTTTAATTTCTTTCTCTGAAAATTGCCTATTCATATCCTTTGACCATTTATCAATTGTGGGATGACTTGTATTCTTATAAATTTGACTCAATTCTCTGTATATTTTAGAAATGAATCCTTTGTCAGAGACATAGGTTGTAAAGATTCTTTCCCAATTTGCCACCTCCCTCTTAATCTTGGTTACATTGGCTTGTTTGTACAGAAGCTTTTCAATTTCATGTAGTCAAAATTACCCATTTTACATTTTATAATGTTCTCTAATTCTTGTTTAGTCATAAAGTCTTTCCCTCTCCACAAATCTGACAGGTAAACTATTCCTTGTTTTCCGATACTGCTTATAGTATCAACCTTTATACCTAGATCATGCACTCATTTAGACTTGATTTTGGTATGTGGTGTTAGATAATGGTGTATACCCAGTTTCTGCCATACTATATTCCAGTTTTCCCAGCAGTTTTTGTCAAATAGTGAGTTCTTATCCCAAAAACTGGGGTCTTGGGGTTTATCAAACAATAGATTACTATAGTTGTTGACTTCTGAATCTCGTGTGCCTAATCTATTACATTGATCCACTCCTCTATTCCTCAGCCAGTACCAAGTAGTTTTGATGACTGCTGCTTTATAATACAGATTGAAATCTGGTATATCTAGTCTGCCTTCTCTAGCATTTCTTTTCATTAATTGCCTTGATATTCTGGACTGTTTATTCTTCCAAATGAATTTTGTTACTATTTTTTCTAGCTCCATAAAGTAGTTTTTTGGTGAAATTAATTGGTATGGCACTAAATATATAATTTAATTTAGGTAAATTTGTCATTTTTATTATATTAGCTTGACCCAGCCACAAGCAATTGATATTTTTCCTATTAGTTAGACCTAACTTTATTTGTGTGAAAAGTGTTTTGTAGTTGTGGTCATATAGGTCCTGAGTTTGTTTTGGCAGGTAGATTCCCAAATATTTTATAATGTCTACTTAACTTTAAATGGGATTTCTCTTTCTATCTCTTGCTGTTGAATTTCCTTGGAAATATATAGGAATGCCGAGGATTTATGTGGGTTTATTTTATATCCTGCAACTGTGCCAAATTTATTTATTGTCTCAAGTAGTTTTTTACTTGATTCTCTAAGTATATCATCATATCATCTGCAAAGGGTGCTAGCATGGTCTCTTCTTTGCCTAATTTGATTCCTTTGATTTCTTTTTCTCTAATTGCTACTGCTAACATTTCTAGGACCAGATTGAATAAGAGGGGTGATAGTGGACACCCTTGTTTCACCCCTGATCTTATGGGAAATGCTTCTAGTTTCTCCCCATTACATATAATACTTGCTGATGGCTTTAAATAGATGCTACCTATTATTTGAAGGAAGGCTCCATTTATTCCTATACTTTCTAATGTTTTTAATAGGAATGGATGTTGTATTTTGTCAAAAGCCTTTTCTGCATCTATTGAGATGATCATGTGGTTTCTGCTAGTTTTATTGTTGATATGATCAATTATACTGATGGTTTTCCTAATATTAAACCATCCTGGAATAAATACTACCTGATCAAAGTGTATTATTCTTGAGATAAGTTGCTGTAGTCTTTTGGCTAGTATTTTATTTAGAATTTTTGCATCTATATTCATGAGGGAGATTGGTCTATAATTTTCTTTCTCTGTTTTATCTCTTCCTGATTTGGGTATCAGTACCATATTTGTGTCATAAAAAGAATTTGGTAGGACTCCTTCTTCACTAATTTTCCCAAATAGTTTATAGAGTATTGGAATCAATTGTTCTTTAAATGTTTGATAGAATTCACTAGTAAATCCGTCTAGCCCTGGAGATTTTTTCTTAGGGAGTTGACTGATGGCTTGTTCAATTTCTCTTTCTGAGATGGGGTTATTTAAGTAATTTACTTTCTCTTCAGTTAATCTGGGCAACTTGTATTTTTGTAAATATCCATCCGTTTCCCTAAGATTCTCAAATTTATGTGCATACGATTGGGAAAAATAATTCCTAACTATTGTTTTGATTTCCTCTTCATTGGAGGTAGATTCACCCTTTTCATTTTTGATACTCATAATTTGGTTTTCTTCTTTCTTTTTTTATCATATTGACTAAGGGCCTATCAATTTTGTTTTTTTCATAAAACCAGCTCTTGGTTTTATTTATTAATTCAATAGTTTTCTTAATTTCAATTTTATTAATCTCTCCTTTGGTTTTCAATATTTCTAATTTAGTATTTAATTGGGGATTTTGAATTTGTTCTTTTTCTAGGTTTTTCAATTGCATGCCCAGTTTGTTGAGCTCCCTTTTCTCTAATTTAATCATACATGCACTCAGGGATATAAAACTTCCCCTAAGAACTGCCTTTAATGCATCCCACAAATTTTGGTATGTTGTCTCATTATTATCATTCTCTTGAATGAAATTACTGATTGTTTCTATAATTTCTTTTTTGACCCACTCATTCTCTAGGATTAAATTGTTTAATTTCCAATTAGATTTTAGTCTGTCTTTCCATGGCCCTTTATTGCATATAATTTTTATTGCATCATGATCTGAGAAGGATGTATTTAATATTTCTGCCTTACTGCATAGAATTGTGAGGTTTTTATATCCTAGAACATGGTCAATTTTTGAGTATGTGCCATGAACCTCTGAGAAGAATGTATATTCCTGTTTATCCCCATTCAGTTTTATCCAGAGATCTATCATACCTATCCCCTCTAAAATTCTATTCACCTCCTTAACTTCTTTCTTGTTTATTTTGAGGTTGGATTGATCAAGTTCAGAGAGAGGGCAATTAAGGTATCCCACTAGTATAGTTTTGCTATCTATTTCTTCCTCTAATTCCTTTACCTTCTCCTCTAGGAATTTGGATGCTTTACCACTTGGTGCATATATGTTAAGTAACGATATTGCTTCATTCTTGATGGTGCCTTTTAACAGGATATAGTTTCCTTCCTTATCTCTTTTAATTAGGTCAATTTTTGCTTTATCTGAGATAGGGTTTGCTACCCCTGCTTTTTTTTACTTTAGCTGGGGCATGATATATTTTATTCCTGCCTTTTACCTTTACCCTTTGTGTATCCCTCTGTTTCAGATGTGTTTCTTGTAAACAGCATATTATAAGATTATGATTTCTAATCCATTCTGCTATCCATCTCCATTTTATGGGAGAGTTCATTCCATTCACATTTTCAGTTATGATTGTTATCTGTTTCTTTCCCTCCATCCTATTCCCTCCCCTGTTAATGCTCATATTTTTCCCCCTTCTCCCTTCCCCCCCTTAATAGTTTTCCTTTTGACCACCACCTCCCTCAGTGTTCCCTTATCAGCACCCTCCCTTTTCCTCCACTTTCCCCTTACTTCTTCCCTCCCTACTAACCACACCCCCTCCACACTTCTTAGGCCTTTCACCCTCCTACTGCCTGTAGGATATTTTTATACTTAATGAAGTATGTTAGTTCATCTTCACACCAAGAGTGACAGGAACAAATCTCATGAGAAGCTCTTCTCCCTCCCCTCTTTCCCTCTAAAATGATACTTTTTGCCTTTCTTCTCCATAGAGTCCTATGCTTAACTGGTTGTTATTCCCTCCTTGCACCAGAACCAATGAGGGAAAAGCTCATATGATTCTCATCTCCCTCCCTTCTTTTCCTCTGCTATACTGTTTTCATGCCTCTTTGTGTGGCATAATTTACCCTTTTCCACTTCATTCATTCCTCTTCTTCCATTGCAGTCCCTTTGTAGCCCTTAATAAGATTTTTTTTAATTGTCATTTTGTGTACTTTATACTCATACCCTCTACTTGTCTATAACCAGTTTGCTCTTATCAAATAGCAGGATGTGTGTGTGTGTGTGTATGTGTGTGTGTTTTCCTTGTTTACCTTTCTATGTCACTGTTGCATCTTGTAATTGGAGGTTGAATTTTCCATTGAGTTCTGGCTTTTTCATCAGGAAAGTCTGGAACTCTGTTATATCACTGAATGACCATCTCTTTGCCTGGAAGAATATGATCAGTCTCTCTGGATATGTGATCCTTGGTTGGAACCCGAGCTCTTTTGCCTTCTGGAAAACTGTATTCCACTGCCTTCGATCTTTCGGTGTAGAGGCTGCCAAATACTGTGCAATCCTCACTGTGGGCCCTCGATGGTTGAATTGCTTCTTTCTGGCTGCTTGAAGTGTTTTATCTTTTATCTGGTAGTTCTGGAGTTTGGCCACAACATTTTGAGGACTTTTCAGTTTGGGATCTCTTTCAGCAGGTGTCCAGTGGATTCTCTCGATTTCTATTTTACCCTCAGGTTCTAGTATCTCAGGGAAGTTTTCCTTAATGAGCTCTTGGAGAATGTTGTCCAGGCTCATTTTTTCATCATGATTTTCTGGTAGGCCTATGATTCCCAAATTATCTCTCCTGGATCTGTTTTCCAGGTCAGTTATTTTTCCATTGAGGTATTTTACCTCTTTTTCTAATTTTTCATTCTTGTTGTTTTGTTTGACTAATTCTTGGTTCCTCATAGAGTTATTTGTTTTAATTTGGTTGATTCTAGTTTTTAGCAAATCATTTTCCTTGGTTAATTTTTGGAGCTTTTCCATACACTTTTCTTTTTAGAGAGATGTTTTCTTCATTATAATGTTTTTCTAATTCTGCAATTTTGGTTTTGAGAGAATTATTCATTTTGTCTTCTATCTCTCTCATTTGGTTTTCAAAGTTCCTTTTGATCTCATCTAGGAGAGCTTTCTGTGCTTGGGACGTGTTCCCTGTTGATGTTTCAGCTGTGGGTGTGGAGTCTACATTGTCTCCCTCTGAGTTTGGTTCCTCCCTCTGAGGATAGTAGGACTCCAGAGACTTTGTAGTCTGCTTTCTACCCATTTTGAGGCAGGGCCCTAGCCACACCCTTCCTCTAGGATCCCAAGCTTTTACTGTAGAGGGTATTGCCCTGGGGCAATAATTACTGTGTTTTTGCTGTCCAGGACAGGGGCCCCTGCATTTGGTTCTTACCTTGCTCTTTCCAGTCCCAGCCCTTTGGTGATAGGCCTGGTAGTGGCCCTTGTGGTTGGTGGGATGATTTGCCCTCCAACTTGATCAGGCCTCTTCCGGGCCTGCCTCTAGATCAGTGCCTTCTTGCAGTTGCTCACTCTCAATTCTTTCTTAGAAGAGAGATAGAATTTTTTTTGCTTGGTATCAGAGGACAAAACTAGGAGTAATTTTTCAAGGATCTCATTGATTTGATTCAGATATCTGTTGGTACTCTTTGAGCTCCTTTTCAATCCTATGCCAAGTTGGGGAAAATGGATTTTATTCTGGTTTTTATTCCTCTCAAAATGGAGGATTCTTTCTCAATGCTTTTCTTTGTTTCCCTCATATGCTCAGATCTTAATTTATATAGAAATTATTGAATGACTATAATTTTCTTGACTTCAAACAACGTATTTATTTTCATAATGTTGAGGTTAGGTTTTTTTTTCCCCTGTTTTTCTTTTCCATCTGTAAAATATTGAATTCTATTAACCTCAGTTACATTATTGATCAAAGAAGACTGGGCTGGTTCCTGTAAACAGCTAATGCCATTATTATTGCTATACCAATACTGTAATTCCTTACTTAATATGAGTGTTTCAGTGGTGGGAAGTGCCCCTTGGAGTGGAAAAGTGTTAATAGAGGGATTGCAATAGAGACTTACTATGTGATAATGGCAATATGTGTATACCAGTGCTCATGAATGGTTAGAACAGGCAGCCACCCAGATAGAGTGATTTCAGGGACACCACGAAGACTCCCTTGACTAAAATATCTCTCCTGCTGGCCTGCCAAAGCATCTTAGTGCCAACCGTAAGAATTTTATTCTTTTTGTCCTAGAAGGCCTTTCAATCTTCTGGAATTCCCTATTAAAATGCAAACATCCTAAGGGGATGCAACAACTTAAGCCTTTATTAGATAACATAGAAAATAGTTGATAGCAAGATAAAGTCTGGGCAGAGATGGTGTTTAGATACTGAACGAATGGGAGGGACACTTACAGGAAAGTGGAAGGCCACAAATAGCCAAGGTGGTTTTTGCCCAGTTTGTGTTATTCTGAGAAAGTAATGCAGGGCAGCAAACTTGGAGCCAAAAATCTCCCATTTGAATCTTGGAAAGTACTATCTATTTGTTGTATGATGGGGGGTAAATCACTTAACTTCTCAGAACCTCAGTTTCTCCATCTGTAAAATGAGCTTAATAATCCTTGTTCTACTAATCTCAAATGGCTGTTCAATCAATTAAACATTCAGTCAATAAGCATCCTTTAGTTTTGCTTGGCCCACATGTTGTAAGGGCTGTTCACCACATGTAGGATGATGCTATCATTGTGTAGCTTAAAAGGAGGCAGAAAAGACATTTCTAGCTACTTCTCTCCTTACTCTTTTCCATAGGATACTTTAATTCCTTCCAAGAGGAGATGCAGGAGGTTGAAGCCAGATTGTTGACCATTATGTTCTCCTCAGAGGGAGGAAGAGCAGTTATTGGGCTAGAAATTTTATTAAATATTATTTCTCTAGTTGACATGATTTTCAAGGTCAATCTAACTTGTGGTTACTATTAATTATTGAGGGGAAGCAATACCTTAAGCTTTATATTCAAGGCTTGACTCCCTTCTCAACAAATACCAGTTCTATAATGAACACCTATATTAAGTAGCAAATAGCAAAATAGAAATCAGAGAAAATGGATGTAAGATAATATATACCAGATAATACAGAGTAAAGGAGCTCTGGATTACTTAAGAAGAAATTCCCCAAAGTCTTTAGTGCAGCAAGGTGGGGACAGGGATATGATGAAGACTGCTAGCTTCTCTCATGTCTTTCCAAGAGTCTTTCCACTCGGGATTCTGAAGTAAGGTTGACTTCATTCATCTTCTCTTTTGAAGCTGGAAACCAGAAGTATTTGAGTGACTACAGAGCCCAAAGAGATGCTTGAACTCAATGAAAGCGCAAAAAAAATGGAGA
The DNA here is from genome assembly GCF_028583685.1 of Petaurus breviceps papuanus. NCBI lineage: Eukaryota > Metazoa > Chordata > Mammalia > Diprotodontia > Petauridae > Petaurus > Petaurus breviceps. Next base: position 38,480,364 of record NW_027187378.1, read on the forward strand.
GATGGAATTTCTCTCTTCCTTGCTCTCACCAACTCTGCCCCATGCCCCATGCAGACTCAGGGCATTGCTCTGCACAACTGAAAAGAGAGTCAGAGGCCAAGAGGCTTTGGGGCTGAGGCTACTTTAGGAATTGGCAATGTATCAGGCACTGTTCTAGGCACAGGGGATATAAAGAAAAGAATAGCCTCTATTTTTGAGAAGCAACTTTCTATTGGAGTAAGCAGTGTATGCAGATGTAGCTATGTGCATGACACCCATCATATAAATTCAAGGTCTATTTTTGTGGTGGAAGTCACTGATAGCTAAGGGTAAGGAAAGATTTCATGGAGAAAGTGGGACTTGAGTTAATTTCCTTCAGGAAATTAGGGATTTTAAAAGGTAGAGGTGATAAGGGAGTACATTCCAGGCATAGTGGACAGCCAGTGCAAATGCAAAGAGATGGGGGATGTGTCATATATGAGAAAAAACAGGAGGACTAATTTGGCTACCTCATAGAGAAATTTATAAGATTTAAAAATAGGTTGGAAAGGGATGCCCATCGATTGGGGAATGGCAAAACAAGTCATGATATATAATTTTAATGGAATATTATTTATTATGCTTTAAGAAATAACAAATAGAATGATTTCAGAAAAATTTGGACTTACATGAACTGATGCACAGTGAAGTGAATAGAACCAGGAGAAAATTTTACACAGTAATAGCAATATTATTTGATGAAGAACTGTGAATCATTTAGCTATTCTCAGAAATATAATGATCCAAAACAATCCCAGTGGACTAATGATGAAGCATACTATGTGCCTGCAGAGAAAGAACTGATATTGCTTGAATACAAGCTGAAGCATGCTATTTTTCACTTTATTTTTTCTTTCATTTGTTTCGTTTATTTGAGTCTTCTTGTACAAAATGAATAATATGGAAATGTTTCATATAACCTTTATCTATATAGCCTATATCTGACTCTTTTTAATCTTGGGATGGGGGTAGATGAACTCAAAACTTTAAATGGAAATGTTTAAAAAAAAAAAATTGGGCAGAGCCAGACTCCAAAGGGCTTTAAATGCTAAACAAGGCAATTTGTATATGATCCTATAGGTAATAGCGAGCCACTGAAGTTTTTTGATTAGAGGAATAACATGGTCAAATGTTTGCTTTAGAAAAAAAATTCAGTGTCAGAATCAAGATGGAGGAGTAGAAGCAGGACCTCCCCCACTGCTCCGGCTTCCACCTTCCCCAATCCATGTAAAAAGGGGACTCTAAACAAACTTTGGAGCTGCAGAACCCACAAAATGACACAGAGAAGCTAACCTCCCACTAAGGACAGCATGGCAGGCAGGCAGGAATCTGTGAGCACAGTGCTCTGGGAGCTGAGCCCAGCTCCACCCAGAGGCTTTAGCCCCAGGGCGGGCCTGACCAGCCGCCAGCCAGAGGGACTCCAGATCAGCAGCAGCTGTGGCTGTTTCCAGATTTATCAACACATAGATGCAAAGGACAAAGTGAGAGGTCAATACAGTCTGGACTTTGGGACCCAGTAAGTGGGAGTGTGTGGCTTGCTTTTACCCCCAGGGTAAGAAGCCACTGGGAAACTGGCACAGCCAGCCAGCGCCCCATGGCAGCTTCAGCTCCTGGCCTGCAGAGTGTAGGGGGACCAAGCACCAGTCTGAGGGGTAATTGCTCCTGCTTTAACCTTCTAGGATTTGGATTGCAGTCTAAGGTGGAGGTCCTGGGGTGTGTGTCCAGCTTGCCAGAGCACGTGGAGACCTCAGAGAGGGCACCCAACTAATACCTCCAGCAGCTGAGAAAACCCCAGCATTTGGAACAAAAGCTCCCCTGTCTGGTGGCAGAGTCCTACTGTGGCAAAAAGCCCAGGGGTCAAGTGACTGAGGGGCAACATGACCAGGCAAAGGAAACAAAGCAGACAGAAGATTCCAACATTAGACTTCTATTTTGGGGACAAAAAGGAGCAAAGCATGGAACAGGAGGAAGAACTCCTGCACCAAAGGCTTCAAAGGAAAATACCAACTGGTTTCAGGCCACAGAGGACCTTAAGAAGCAGATAAGAGAAGTGGAGGAAAAATTGGGAAGAGAAATGAGAAGAATGCAAGAAAATTATAAAATAAGTGTCAACAGCCTAACTGAGGAAAATAACACCTTAAAAAATAGACTAACTCAAATGGCAAAAGCAGCTCAAAAAGGCAATGAGGAGAAGAATGCCTTACAAGGCCAAATTTGCCAGATGGAAAAATAATCTCAAAAGCTCAATGAGGAGAATCATTGCTTCAGAATTAGTTTGGAGCAAATGGAAGCTAATGACTTTATGAGAAATCAAGATGCTGTTAAACAGATCCAAATAAATGAAAGAATAGAAGGCAATGTGAAATATCTCATGGGAAAAACCACTGACCTGGAAAATGGATCCAGGAGAGATAATTTAAAAATTATTGGACTACCTGAAAGCCATGATCAAAGTAAAAACCTAGAAATCATCCTCCAGGAAGTTCTCAAAGAAAACTGCCCTGATGTTTTAGAACCAGAGGGCAAAAGAGAGGTTGAAAGAATCCACTGATCACTTCCTGAAAAAGATCCCAAAAAGAAAACTCCTAGGAATATTATAGCCAGGTTCTGGAATTCCCAGATTAAGGAGAGAATATTACAAGCAGTCTGGAAGAAACAAGTTGAATATTGTGGAAACACAATCATGATAATCCAGGATCTGGCAGCTTCTACACTGAGGGATCGAAGGGCTTGGGATATGATATTCCAGAGGTCAAAGGAGCTGAGATTAAAACCAAGAGTCACCTACCCAGCAAAACTGAGTATCATGTTGCAGGGGAAAGTATGGTCATTCAGTGGAATAGAGGGCTTTCAAGCATTCTTGCTGAAAAAAACAGAGTTGAATAGAAAATTTGACATTCAGATACAAGAAGCAAGAGAAGCATGAGAAGGTAAACAGGGCAAAGGAATCATAAGGAACTTTTCGACATTGAACTATTAACATTCCTACATGGAAAAACAATCATTGTAACTTATGAAACCTTTCTCAGTAGTTGAAGGGAATAGAAATATATATGGGTATATGGGCATATGAATACATATGTGAATGTGTGTATACATGTTTACAGGTATACATAGATAGAGGGCACAGGACCAATTTAACAGGAAGGGATGATTCTTAAAAGGTGAAATTAAGAGGTGAGAGAGTTATATAAATGAGAGGAGATGGGGAGAGACAGAATGGGGTAAACTATCTCATATAGAAGAGGCAAGGGAAAATGGTTACAATGGAGGGGAAGAATAGGAAGGCAAAAGGGAATGGGTCAACCTCATTCCCATTGAATTTGGCTTGAGGAGGCAATGAAATACACACTAAATAGGGTATCTCACCCTCCAGGGGAGTAGGGGGGGAAAGGAATGAGAGGGGGGATGATGGAAGGGAGGGCAGGCTGTGGGGGAGGGAAGTTGGAAGCACCCACTTTTGAAAAGGTACAGGATCAAAGTAGTGAATAGAACAAGTGGGAGGTGGGGTAGGAGGGAGGGAAATATAGTTAGTCTTTTACAATATATCTACTATGTTATTGTTTTGCATTAGCTATACATATGCAATCTATACTGAACTGCTTATCTTCCCAGTAAGTGTGGGTGACGAGGGAGGAAGGGAATGAATCTGGAATTCAAAGTTTTAAAATCAAATATATATATATATATATATATATATATATATATATATATATATATATATATTGGGAAATAAGATATACAAGCACTGGGGCATAGTCGAAAGGGGTATGGGAGAAAATATGGGAGAGAGCAGATTGGAGGAGGGGATATCCTGTGGGACTGCTATTTTGGGGCGGTGGGCAGGGGAAAAACAGGGAGAAAATTTGTAACTCAAAATCTGGATGAAATGAATAATGTAAATCAGAAGTTAATAAAGCATTTGAAAAATGAAAAAAAAAAGAAAAAATTACTTTGGATTACGTGAAGGATAAATTGGATTGGGCAGAGGTAAGTCAAGGAGAGTAATTAGGAAGCTGTTGTGATAGTGAGTGGTGATGAGGGCTTGAACTAGGGTGGCGATTGTGTGAAAAGAGAGAAAGAAATGGATGTAAGGGATCTCATGCAGGCAGAATGTACAAGACTTGGCAACTGATTTGTCATGTGGGATGACCAAGAATGCAGATGGTTCCAGTCTTGAAAACTTAGAAGGATAGTGTCCATGACAGAAAGAGGGACGCATGGAAGAGGAATAAACTTGAGGAAGGGAAACATTTCTTCTTGTTAGGAAAGTGCTTTATACAACTGAAGGCAATATGTAAATGTGATCTATTATTTTCCCTAGGTCCTGCTGAACTGACATGTTTGTGTGTGATACAAAGAGAAAGAAAATGTTCAGAGTGATTTGTAAGCAGTTTTTACATTTAGCATAATAGGCTATGGAACTGGAAAGGAATTTGGAAATAATCAAATACACTACTTCTCTAACCACCACCACCCCCCCACTCTATTTATCTATATAAGGCCCAGAGAGGGGAGATTAATTGCTCCAAATTATAGAGCTAACATGACAGAACTACAATTCAAATCAAAGTCTTACATTTCACTGTCTCAGCAACGTCAAAAGTGGGATTGTATTTCATTTTTTGTGGGTTTTTTTGCACCTAGCATTCTGTTTTAAACATAATAGGCATTTGAATTTAAATTTTGATATGTATGGTGAAGGAAAACAAGGTATAGCATGTTGCACACTGGGCATGTCAGGAAAAAGCTGGGTTCCACTATCAGGTCTGCCACTTTTGGTATTGCCCTGAGCCTCAATTTCCCCATCTGTAAAGTACGAATAATAAAATATACACTACCAGCCTCCTAGGGTTGCTGTGAGGAAAGTTCTCTGTAAAGACTAAATTATACTATAAATGTTAAGTCTTGTTTCCTGATTGAGATCTGTAATTTCATCTGTAAGTGTAATTCCCCCTATGAGAATCCATGCCTACAGTGCAAATCAGCAACTCCTTTGTAACTTGTGGTCTTAATTGTGTGAGGCCCTGGGAGGTTGTGATGAGCTGTATGTGTTTTCATAGCCAGTCTGAGTCAGAGGCATAATTTCAAGACAAGTGTCTGGACTCTAAGGCTGACCCTCTAGTCATTTGCAGTATATAATCACTTTCTTATCATTACTCCTGTTCTTTCTGCTATTGTTCTTCTCTGAGCCTCAGTTTTCGCCTCTGTAAAGTAAGGGTGCTAGATTTGATCATCTCTAAGGTCCCATCCCAATTTTGTAATTTAAAAAAGGAGAGAAGAACTATAACTGTCTTGTATAAACCATCTTTTTATCATTTGTCAGGTCAGGCATCTAACACATCTAAATAGCAGTCTGACTATAGAGAACACATTTCTTCTGCTGCTTCAGGGTTTACTGGTTGGGTTGGCAGCAACTTCTGATGATGCAGTGATTTTGTTTTCTTCCTATTTTCTTCTCTTTTATTTTTTTAATTTTAAAAAGTTGTTAAAAGAGCAATTTTAGAAAACACATGTGCTTGTGTTTAATTGACTATTGAGTACCCACTGGTCAGTGCTTGGAGGCAGAGCTGTGGAATGGGAACTCAGAGCAACCCAAACTTCCTCTACAGCTCATTGGCTACACTGGGGAGATGAGGCCCAGAAAATAATGAATGTCTTTGTTTTAGGAGCTGGGCCATTCATTAAGGCACAGTAGGCAAGGAGACTAATGGAATTTTCACACATTAGATGAGAAGAGGGGACAGTACTTTTTTTTCCTTGACTGTAGGGCCTGGACAATATATAGCCTTATTCTTTATCAACACCAGAAGGACAGCAGAATTTGAACCCAAAACTGTTTACAATGCAACCTGGGTTACCCAGATTGCTCGGGGAATGAATGATGACAGGGATGGTAATTTTCAGCTCTGTAGGAGGTTAAACAGAGAAAGAAGATGTTTCTTCTTCACTCATGTTTTCAAAAATATTTCTTGAAACAAAGCTTCACTTTCTTCCTTTAGAAAGTGAACCTATATCTTAAAGGAAGGTACACCTATGCAATGTAAATTAAGATTTGGCAATAGGAATACCAGCAAACAGAAGTCTGCTGCAAAATTTTGTTGAGGATTGGTGGGGCAGGATGATACTCGCCTTTAAAAGGTTCCATGACTGAGGTGGCTAGGTGGTGCAGTGAATAGAGCACTGGCCCTGGAGTCAGGAGGACCTGAGTTCAAATGCGGCCTCAGACACTTAATACAAAAACTAGCCGAGTGACCTTGGGCACGTCACTTAACCTCAATTGCCTTCCAAAAAGAAAAAGCAAATAAATAAAAGGTTCCCTGAGGTATCACAGGTTACTCTTTTGTTAGAAAGGACTCACTCACCTGACATGACTTTAAGAGAGGATAGGCTTATATGAAACCAAATAAGTAATTTGTCCTTTAGAATTTTGAACAACAATAAATGTGTTTGAGCTTTTGTGAAGAAAAGGACTTTTTGAATTTAAGGTGCCTAGTTGTACTGATTACCTAAAATCACAATTGTACTTTTCTAATACTTCAATACATCTGTGACGTGGGTTCTCTTGGACATGGCTACTCCCTCCATCAATGCAGATAAAGGTCTGCCATCCTCCTACTCATATGTATTTCCCATATGTCTCTTTTACTGATGGGGAACAGGAGTCTATCTTAAATGCTGAGGGCCTTCAACTCATTCTCTTATCATTGCATGGATACCATGGAGCAAATGAACCATATATCTCTTGCTATGTGAGTGACTTGTTTTTCCCCAGTCATATCTTTTTTCTAATGATATCATATGCAGCTTCTGAATAAATCATCATTTGTAATGGATTTCTGTGTTCTCACCCACAAAATTTCTCTCTCTTGTCCTCTGTGGGATTCTTAACTTCAATTCTTTGGAGACTGTGGTATATTAATACTTGCAGACATATAGAGTCTCCAGAAGAATTTTAAATATAATATTTCTCTTGTGATAATTCTATTTCTAATATTAGGATAGAGATAGGAGTTGGATCTGTTATTAGTATTAGAAACTCTCAGTGTAATTTAATAACAGATTAATAATCCCACTGATGTGGGCACTCTCTTTACAGATATAATAATAAGGGTAATTTTGGACATCAGAAAGTGTTCAACTCAGGGGTGGCTAGGTGGTGCAGTGAATAGAACACTAGCCCTGAAGTCAGGAGGACCTGAGTTCAAATCCAGCCTCAGACACTTAACACAAAAACTAGATGTTTGACCTTGGGCAAGTCACTTAACCCCAATTGCCTTACTTTCTCCCTCCAAAAAGCAAAAACAAAAAAGTGTTCAACTATCTCAACCTCATTTAGCTAGATAGATCTCTGGTTATCAGATTCAATTTGTCCCTGTTCTGCATTCAAGGCCTTTCTAGCTTGGTAAGACTTACCAAGTCTTACAGATAATCTACTAGGATAGTCTTTAAGGGAGGGAAGAAATTTATTAAGCATCTGCTATGTGCCAGACAACATGACAAGCACTTTACAAATATCTCATGATCCTTGCTACAACTGTGTGAAGTAGGTACAATTATTATGTCCACTTTGCAGTTGAGGAAACTGAAGTAGAGGTTAAGTGGCTTGCCCAGGGTCACACAACTAGTAAGATTTAGTTAGACTTGAAGTTAGGTCTTCCAGACTCCAGGCCCAGTACTCTCTCCACTGTACCACTTAGCTGCCTACCCTGAGATCCCATGGTAACCACCAAGACATGGGGATGCAGCAGAAGTCTAAGTGTAGGAATAATGATATTAATTACAACAGCAGCTGCCATTCCCTTAGTAGGTTTGGTGTTCCAAAGTTGTATACTAACAACAACCCTGAAATGTAGGTCAGGTGCATATTTGATGTTCCCATTTTCCACATGAGGAAACTGAGATTTTGACAAGTGAAGTGACTTACCCACATTCAAAAAGATGAGAAGTGTTAAAGGCAAATCTCATGAGAAGTGGAAGAAGATCCCACAGAGAGAGGGCACTCACTGCCTTGAGTGGTGTTCCCCTGATCCTTTCTGTAGCTTCTCAGGTGTATCTTATAGTATTTCCCATTTATGTTTTGTAGCTCGGCAATAAAATGCCTAATATTTACTGCTGTGCCCTCTTTCTGGCTTCAGAAGCAAGAGCAATATAATGGAAAGTAACTATGCCGACAATCCATTAGATTTGTTGCTATTCTTTAAAGTGCCCATTTTAAGCATAGCTATTTATGCCTTTTACCCTGCCCAGCTGTCACTGGTTATGCAGAGGCCCTTGCTTAGTCTGCAGGCAGTCCAGGAAGGCCCTCTGTCCTTAGCAGTTGCCATTTATTATTATAAGCTTGTTGAGGAAATTCACAGAGAAGGGAGCCCACAACTACTTTGAGCATTGCTGATTCTGAGCATGAAAGAAGGTTCCATAAGAGTCCCAGCTGTAGTGGCCATGATTTCTTATGGTACCTACATTTGATCTCCACATTTTCAACCATGTATATTCCCAAGGGTTAGGGGGAATGAAATCAAGCTTCTTCCTCATGGAATAAATTTTCTTAGCAGTCTCATCCCCTATTATTTTGAGAGGTTTGTGATATGACAGAAAAAGAACAAGGTTTGCAGTCAAAGATTGCAAGACATCACCCACAAATCAATAGAACAATATTAAAGTTATCTGAAAGGTTCAAAACACCACACCAAATCTCTATGTTACCCTCTTCAGTTTCTTTGTGAATTTCCCTTTATCTGAATGCCCAAGATATGAATTCATATTTTCCACAATAAACTCAAGTTGATATCCACTCTTCTTTTGGTGTGAACCAGAGTTAAAATCCACCATTATCTGTGTGGCTTGTGATATGATAGAAAGAGAATATCACAAGTGTATTTTTTTTTATTTTAATTTTTTTTAATTTTAAAATTTTACACTTGCAAAATCCATCATTATCTTCAGTGGCTTGTGATATGATAGAGAATAGATTTACAGTTAAAAGAACTGAGGTCAAGCTAGATAAGGGTTCTTAATGTGAGTTCCATGTACTTTTGGGGGATTTAAAAAATATGTTGGTAACTATTTCATTATAATTGGTTTCCTTTGTAATCCTACATATTTTATTTTTTTCATTTAAGAATATTATTCTGAAAATGGGTCCATAGGTTTCACCAGACTAACTGCCAAAGGCACTAAATGGCACTACACGATTAAGTATCCCTGAGTTAGAGGGTTGGGTTGAACCTAATAAGATGAAATTCAATAGAGAATACATGTAAAGTCTTTCCCTTGGGTTCAATTTCACAAGTATAAAACAGGGAAGTGTGACTAGGTAGCATTTTATATTTTTCTTGAAGCTTAGTGTGGCAGAACCAGTTGTGGTGTATGGTTATGATAGAATACTACTGTGCTATAAGAAATGATCAGCTCAATGATCTTAGTAAGGCATGGAAAGACTTGCATGAAATGGTGAAGAGTTAAATGAGTAGAACCAAGAGAATAATGTATATAGTAACAATATTGTTTTAAGAATAACTTTGAATTACTAAGTCACTTTGACTATTATAACTACACAAATTAAAAAATAAAGGACATGTGAAGAAAGATGCTATCTATATCCAGAGAAAGAACTGATAAATAGAAGTATATATAGAATAATTTTACATATATTTATACCTATTTGTATCTAATGGTAGCCATGTCTAGGGTGAGACATGGGGGAGGGAAGAAATAAAAGGAAAAAAGAAATTTACATGACAACTAATTTAAAAGGAATAGCAAGTTTTACACAATAGATTTGAAGTTACAATCGTTTTTTTTTTTTACTTTTTACTATACTATGTTATAGAAATGCTTGTTTCATTTCATAAATTAAAAAATTACATAAATTTTTTAAAATTAAAAAAATAAAAAGAAATAACAGCCAAACATGGCAGCCAAAAGAATTAATTCAGTCTTAATCTGAATAAAGAAAGATATAGTATCCAGGGCTAGAGAAGTAATACCTTTCTTATTCTAAACCCTAGCTAGATGAAATCTAGCTTATTATATTCAGTTCTAGGCACCTCATTTTAGGTAGTCCATTGATAATCTGGGGAGTATCCAAAGGAGAGCGACAAGGATGGTAAAGGACCTGGGTTCATGTGTTATGATTGTTGGGAAAGGGATCTAGGATGCTGACCCTGAAGAGAAGGCTTGGGAAAAGCGTTAATTGTCTTGAAATATTTGAAAGGCTGTTGTGTGGAAAATGTATTAGGCTTGTTCTACTTGAGCCCAGCATAGAGAACCAAGAACACTGGGTAGGAATTGTGAAGATAATACACTTAGGCTAGATATGAGCACAATGTTTCCTAACATATCAAGCTGTCCTAATGGGTAGATTGAGAAGTTAGGGAAATTCCCTCACTGGAGATCTTTGAATAAAAGCTGGAAATATTCAAGGAAAGTCTGAAACAAAAATGGACTAGATGACCTTTGTGATGCTTTCCAACTCCAAAATTCTCTAAGGGTGGGTAAATCAAGTCCCATTTAAGTAGAATGTGAGCTCCCTGAGAGTAGATACTGCTTTTCATTTTGTCTATGAATCCCCACAGTGCCTTGCAGCTACTACGTGGCCAATAAATGCTTGTTGCCTTGAACTGAACTGAATCTCTAAGACTTATTCACTATGCATCCCTGGACAACTAATTTTACCCCCTCTACAATTCAGTTTTGTCATCAGTAAGATGTAAGAAGTGTGCCTTTAATTGTAAATCACTAAAGAGAAGCAACATGGTAGAAAGGATGAAAATCTGGATGAAGAATCAGGAAGACTTGGTTTAAATTCATTGAGTTCCATAATCAAGTTAGATAGGGTGTCCCAAAAGTCTTAATGAAGTTAAAACCTAAAGCTCTGTTTCAATTATTCCAGTTTAAAACTTCCGTAAGCCTATAGGGACACATTTAACACATTTATAAACCTTAGTTTCCTCTATTGCAAAATGTGGTTAATTTTACCTGTAGTACCTATCCTACCTACTTGTTGTAGCACCAAAATAACATAAGGTAGGTAAAGTGCTTTGCAAAGGTGTAATGGTAAGGAAATTTGAAGATCTTCGCTGCCCCTTAATAGGTCTAGGGAATTTAAAGATCTTCCCTACTCCTAATGGGCCTCACTTAGAGCCCAACAAGAGAAACTTGCTTAGGGGAGGCTTGTTTTTCAGGAAGGCACACCTTTTGTTATTTTGTAATTAAGTAATTGGTCATGCAAGTTGTGATGTTCCCTGACCCAGAGGTGAGGTTTTGCTTTGGGGCTCACTTTGGGAACAGTTTTGTGATTTGGCCAGATGAGACTCTGGGCAGTCATTGGGCCCCCTGGCTTTGAAAACCCAAATGTTGGTGCTTCTCTCTCTGGTGACTTACTGTATGTATGTAATGATCAGACAACTAGAAGCTCTGTCTGTTGGTCTGTTGAATTGTGTTATTTTCTCCCTCTGCATTTTTATCTGCTTCTAATTTCTGTTTGTATTCTCTGAAGTTCAGGGTGCTGACTTTTTCCCCTGAACTAAGTGAATGACATTTATTTGATTAAAGTAAGATCATCAGCCCCTTTTGAGTTGCTTTCCTTTAGAAAAGCAGATCAAAGAACCTGTGCTAGCTACCATCCTGGGTATGCTAGGGTGCTTGCTGCTATAAAAGGATAAAGTGTTACATAAATGTTAGATGTATTATTATTATTGTAATTATCACTATTGTTATCAATAATTACATCAGTCATTTAAATTGGGAATTTCATCAATTTGGATACTATTTCTAATCATGCAGAACACAATCCATCCTCAGCTCTTATTCTGTGTAACTCTAATCTGGGTCTTTCCACGTATCTTCCACTGAGAATCTAGCCTAAATATTGAAGGACTTTCCACAGTTTTTTGGCTTTTTTTTTTTGTTTTTTACTATTTCATGGATTCTAGTATAATATTTAGGCTACCAGTCTCTTATGGCTCATTCTTTGACATCATTCTACCTTAATTTTTTTTTTTTAAAGCAATCAGGGTTAAGTAACTTGCTCAAGGTTACATGGCCAGTTATTTCTGGGTGTGGTGCTGAGTATCTGAGGCTGGATTTGATCCAGGTCAACACTGGAGCCAGTGCTCTTACTCGCTGAGCCACCTGGCCGCCCCTTCTACCTTAATTTTTAAAATTATTGATGTCCTTGATATTGTCATTTATGCCACTTCTCACTTGAAAGTCATCATGGTAAACAACCTCCAGACTATTTACCCTTGCCATATGTTTCTTTATTGTCTTTTAGGTCCCCTATAACTTTAATTCTTCTGAGATTGTGGTGCTCTATGGTTGTAGCAATATAGCATCCTAGGGAAAATGTTGATGTTAAAAAGATTGCATTTCAGAGGAGAGAGTTGTTTGAGATTACTGAAATGCCATGTTATTCCTCATATAAAATCTGACCCAAATTCTGCCTCCTGTTTTACTCTGGTCGACATTTTAGCCATATGACATTCTTAACCAAGATATATGTAATGATAAATTACCTCAATGAAGTGTCCATCCAACTGCTTATCATGGTCTGGGCAATGAATATTCATACTACTTCTACTTCTTTTTACTCCCTATCGATGAATAGGACAATATCTTTTGAGTGAGCATGAATTCTAATGGAGAAAATCCTGTGACATATTAGGATTTGATACAACCAATACAATTTTGTCATCAAATAGGACCATCTCGAGGATTTATTTTAGCAATAATTATTAATGTTAATAATTTTTTCATGTAGATGGTACAGAACACTTGCCCTCTGACAGACTGGGCCAATAGGAGCAATGATTCAATTGCTTCTTTTTTTTTTTAAAGCAATCGGGGTTAAGTAACTTGCTCAAGGTTACACAGCCAGTTATTTCTGAGTGTGGTGCTGAGTATCTGAGCCCGGATTTGATCCAGGTCATCCCGACACTGGAGCCCTCCCTCTCTCTCTCTCTCCCTCTCTCCCTCTCCCCCTCCCTCCCTCCCTCCCTCCCTCCCTCCCTTCCTTCCTTCCCTCCTTCCTTCCTTCCTTCTTTCTTCCTTCCTCTCTCTCTCTTTCTTTTTGCTTTTTTCTTTTTCTTTGCTTTTGGGTGGAGGGAAGACGGAAATTGGGGTTAAGTGACTTGCCCAAGGTCACACAGCTAGTAAGTGTTAAGTGCCTGAGGCAGGATTTGAAGTCAGGTCCTCCTGACTCCAGGGCCAGTACTCTAGTCATTGCACCACCTAGCCTCCCTGGGAGAGTTTTCAATGGTCTGAAGGGAAGAAAATAAACAAACGAACACTTCAATTGTTAGAGTGCGCAACCCAGTTTGTCTTGAGCTTATGGTGACTGAAGTAGGATAATGGAAGATAAAATTGAAGTCAAATCATGTCAGACCTTGGGTGCCAAATGAAAGAGTTTGTACTTTATCCAGTAGGTAATAGGGAGATATTTTAAAAGTGTATGTCTTTTTCAGTTTTAATCTTTGCCGATACCTTGAACATAGAAGGCATTGAATCAATGTCTATTGAATGAATGATCAGAATTATTCTTTAGGGAGAATAGTGCAGCAGCAGTACATAGATATAAGTCAATAAACATTTATTAAGTTCCTCCTATGTGCCAGGCATGGTGGTAAATTCCAGGGATACAAATAAAAATGAAAACAAAGACAGTCCCTGCCCTCAAAGAGCTTACAATCTAATGGGGGTGGGGGGGGATGGCACATGAAAGGAAGCTGAAAAGTTGATGGGGAGAGAGAAGGTACTTGACACAGGCATGATGGAAGGTTCCAAAGAAGTTCAAAAGCAGTATAGCTGGTGGAAAAAGCAGAGAAAGACCATACTGGGACCCCTATCTAAATAGTCTCTAGAGCCTGTGGCCTTGCCCTCCAGCAAGAGGGTCCAATCAGAGGAGCAGAGGGCACTGCTGAGATGTGATTACTAGGCAGATTCCATCTTGTATCATAAAGCAGCTAAATAGGTGTTGGAAGCACTTCGAACTTGAGCCCAGGAGATCAGCTGGGAGATTTGTCAGTGGTCTGAAGGGAAGAAAAGAAACAAACTTCAATTGTCAGAGTGCACAACCCATTCTGATATTTGAACACAAACTGCCAAGGTCCAATGAAATGGTTGGCAAGTCATTTATTTGCCCCATTTAGTCTATGCTGTGTATCTCCCACCCCTATGAGTTGCTCTGTTTCAGAAAAATAAGTTTTAGAAAGTGATTCTGTTAATTCTTAAAATATTGTAAGCTGAATACAAATAAATGTTCCTGGCATTCAGGAATGTGATACCATCTTGAAAAGCAGCAGCAGGAAGATAATTTATCTCATGTCATGGACTGTGGGAAAACTATGTGAAGGGGTTCAGTTAAAACTGATATTTAAGAACAGGTCCAGACTAAGTCACCATGATGCAGTGGGATCTGCCTGAACTTGGAGTCAGGAAACATGGGTACGGGTTTCCACTCAAGCATCAGTGTGACCCTGGGTAAGTCATTGACCTTTCTCGACCTCATTAAATTTCTTCCTCTATCAAATAGGGATAATGATATGCTAACCAACCAGTCAATCAGCAAACATTTGTTAAGCATTTACTGTGTGCCTGGCATTTTACTAAATTCTGGACATAATAAGAAAAAGCAAAAACAATCTCTGTCCTCAAGGAGCCTACATTCTAACAAAAGAGACAACATGGAGATAAACTGGTCCACACCAGATACTGACAGAGTTACAGGGAAGTAATCTAAAAGGAAAAGACCCTCGTACCTGGGAAGACCTGGAAAGACCTTTCACAGGTGTTACTGCTTGACAGCCTACCTCATAGGCTTGTTGTGGAGAAGGCATTTCATCTACTGTCAAGTACCACAGAAATGTGAATTATCATTATTATGCAGCATTGGTATAATTATCTTAATGGAATAATAGTGGATTTTAATATAATAATAATAGTAGCATTCCACATTTTATAATATTTGGGGAGGAAAAGGTTTTGGTGGAAGGATGACAGATTGGAAGGCTTCCTATTGTCCTTCACATATACTGTGTGGGAAGTTGCTGAGTTTGCCAGTCCTGCCAGAGGCCTGTTAACTAAACAGCTGCCTCCTCTGAGTTGTAAACAGAAGATAGGTGGGGGGTAGGTGACTGGGACCAGGATAACCTAACTGTGATTTTGTGTTCACAGGTCTGAGGCGCAGTTACACATGTAGCATCTGTCACGTCACTCTCAACTCAATAGAACAATATCACGCCCACCTGAAAGGCTCGAAACACCAGACCAAGTATGTACTTTCCCCTCTTTAGCTTTTTTTTTTTTGGTCAAATTTCCATTTATTTCAATGCCTATGAAGATATAAACTAGAGTTAAGATCTTATTTGGCGGATATTCTTGTAACAAGGGAAGTGCACATCTTGAAATACAAATGTGCATCCCTATTAAAATGTGTGTCCTTGTGTAGAGAAGTTGGGAGCAGGAGGTTGGCAGCAGGAGAGGAAAAGGGTCAGAGGAAGGGTGCTTGTTTATTATTATTGTTGTTGTAAAATGTAGTCAAAGAAGCCATTTTTGAAAAGGGCATATACTGGAATGAGAAGTTCTAGCTCTAGGAGATGAGACTTTCCTGTGCTTAGATGTCATATTTTAAGGCTTCTATTATTCTTCAAAATAAAGTCCCACCTGAATGCCTCACCCAAATCTTCATCATAATATGGAGGGGGGACGGTATTCTTAATGGGATATACATACCCTTTGTGGTAGGCTTTGAGGTCAAGCCCAGTATCTGACTGTGTGTCTCATCCATTGACTAAAGTCCATCACAGTAAGGTTGGACAGTAGCTGATGCTTTTCTTTACCTACAAGAAAAGAAATTGTCTACTAGAGGTATGAAGGAGTCCGTGTTGTTGAAGAGAACACCCACATCAATGAAATCACAGCTCATTTAACTGTTCATCTAAGAAAATGACCGAACTCTAATATTATACAGGGTTGAGTAGATTAAACCTGAAACCTAAAACTGAAACTTAACACAGTATCCCTTTATGTGATCTTAATGAACATTTACCAATATTCAAATCCAGTTCTCAGCCAATACTAAGAAAGTGTGGAAAACACTTTGCTAGGTACTTTGTGGAGAGAGGGATGTACAGATGAATAGAGGCTCCAAGATGCTTAAAAATTTTGGAGGGGAGGGTAAGTACACAAATAACTATGGTACAAAATAGAGTATGATAAGTTCAAGGAAAAGATAGAACATGCTTTGAGAGTTCAGAAGAGAGAGGGCTCACTCCTACCTGAAGGGGTGAAAGATTTCATGGAGTCCATAACCTTGGAGCTGGGCCTTTAAGGTTGAATACAGTTTTATCAAGGAGACATTTAGGTATATCATGAACAAATATAGGAAATTACTGATGAGTTCAGGGAGCAGTGAGTAGCCACAGTGGTTAGGGCATAGTGTGAAATAGACCAAAAAGTTAGAATTCAGATTCTGCAGTCCCTTGAATGCCAGGCTGAGGAACCTGAGAATAATCTATTAGTCGAATAATCATTAGGATTTTATTTGTTGAAGGTTTTTGGATTGAAGTGGTCACTTTTCAGCCTTACGTCCTAGCATTGCGCCTCATATCGTTGGTGCTTAATAAATTATTTGTGATTAATTGATTGATGGTCAAACTCATGTACTGGAAATGTGAGTTTGGCAGTTCTACAAAAAGGGGGTTGCAGATAGGAGGTAAGTTAGCAGCCTATTGACATAACCCATATAAGAGGTAATGGAGACTTGAATAATGTGGCATCATTGTGAGTGGAGAGGAGGAGACTGCTGTAACACGTATTTCAGAAGAAGAATAGGACTTGGCAGCTGCCTGAATGCGGGAGAGTGGCAAAAGGAAGAATCTAAGATACCGCTGACATTTTTACTTGAATAACTAGGAGAATGATGGTGCCTTTAGCGATGAAAGCGGAATTAGGAGCTTTGGGGAAAAGATAAGGGAAGTGACTTTTAATATCAGGAAAGTAAGGAATTCCTCCAGTGAGAAATGCAGAGGAGGCCCAAGCAAAGGACTGAATAACTAACAGTCTGCAACTCAAAGCCAAGGTGCCTTGAACAAAAAGATGGTGAGATTTCAGGGAAAATGTAAGGGGTCTTAAGGAGAGTACTATGGTACTTAAACTGACATAGAAGAGAAAACAACTTAAGAAAACAACTGCATGTTATTAGTTCATAATTAGTGGGATGGCATGAGCTTGACTAGACCAGCATTCGTTTGAAAAAGATCTTGGAGTCTTGATGGACTTCTAGTTCAATATGCTTCAGTACTGTGAAATAGTAGTTAGCAAAAGCTAACGTGAGCTTAAACTGTATGGAATGAAGCTTAATGTCTGGTAAGGGGTAGGTGATAGGCTTGCTATACTCTGTTTTGGTCATATCATATCTAGAGTTTTGGATTGATTTCTGGATATTCAAATGCTAGGAAGGACATTGAAAAGAAATAGAACATGCAAGGGGAGGTAGGATAGGAAGGGGCCTGTAGAGCATGATCTCTGAGGATCTATTGAAATGTCAGGAGCTATTTTGCCTAGAGAAAAGAAAAATTAGAAGTGACATGGTTATCAGTTAGAAGTATTTAAAGGGCTCTTATGTGGAAGAGGGATTACAATGACTGATTAGTTCCAGAAAGCCTCATTAAGAGAAGAAGCAAGGGCTAGATTTTGGATTGATTTAAGGAAAAAAAAAACTTTCTAAAATTTTTGTTCCAAAGTCTAATTGCAATGTCTTGATAATTGGTGAGCTCCTTTATATGAAAGGTCTTTAATGGAAATTCAAAAGAAAATTTTCTGTGGTTGCTACATCAGAAGATTATATTTCATGTATGAGTTTGAATATATTAATTCTGGGGTCCCTTCCATATCTTCATGTAATTATTTTTTTCTCTCTCCTACCCTCATATTTTATATAAATTTACCCTGGATTTGCCCTGGGCCCTATTTTCTCCACACTCTCAATGAACTCGTCAGCTCCCTGGATTCAACTAATCTCTGAGCAGATGACTTTAAAATCTATATATCTAGCCCTTATCTCTCTCCAGTTTTCCAGTCCTACATTTCCATTTTCCTTCTGGACATTTCATTCAACTTGGAGTCTCATTGGAACCTCAAAGTTAATGTGTCTAAAAGAAAAATAATTATCTTCCACCTAAAACCATCCTCTTCCTAATGACTTTGTTTTGTTCTCAAGGACACCACCATTCTTTTCACCTAGGTTCCCCACCTAAGAATCATCAACTCTTTTCACTGAGACCTTACATTCAGTCAGTTTCCAAGTACTGTTACTTCTATGTAAACATCTCCATCCATCCCATTCTTTGTGCTCATACCACAACAACCCAAGTCCAGGCCTTTATCATCTCTGGCCTGGATTATCCAAGTGGCCTCCTAATTCATCTCTCTACATCTAGCATCTAATCTGTTGCCTCTCCAATTTACTCTCCACAGCTGCAAAAATATTACCAAAGTACCAACCTGACTTTTGTTTTTGGCATTTAAAGCCCTTCCCTCTCTGGCTCCAATCTCTTTTCACATGCTAATTATAATTGATTCCCCTAGATATACTGTGCTGTAGCCAAATGGGCTTTCTTGTTGCTTCCCAACTTTTAATGTTTTACCTCTGTGGCTTTGCACATGCTGTCCCCTATATCTAGAAATGTTCTCCCTCTGCATTAAAATATGAGCTCCCAAAGGGCAGGGACCAAGGTTTTGTCTTGCTTTGTTTCCCCAGCACTTACTCAGCACAGGGCCTGACAATTAATATAGTAACAGCTTAATAGATGCTTGTTGGCTTGTTACCTCTGCCTTTTATTATCCTTACCTTCTTGAAAGGCATTCAAGGACTATCCCTTTAAGCTATTGCCTCAGTTATTAGTTCTACTCTCTCCCTTCAATCACTTTGTATTTATTTTGTAAATACTATGCATTTAGTTATTTATAAACATAGCATATCCTCTCTGTAGAATACAATTTTGTTGTGATCAAGAATTGCTGTGCTGTTATTCATTTGTTGGAAGGGTATTACTGATATCTCTTCCCACTCTCAAACTGTCATAAAAATTCAGTTTGGAAGGGGCCTCATGGTCTATCTTGTAGAACCCATTTGCTGCTGATTCATTTCAGACACGTCTGACCATATTTGATATATTCTTGGCAAAGATACTATTTCCTTCTCCAACACATTTTACAAATGAGGAAACTGAGGCAAACAGGGTTAAGTGACTTGTCCAGGGTCACACAGTTAGTAAGTGTCTGAGGTTGGATTTGAACTCAGGTTGGACACTCTATCCACTGCACCACCTAGCTGCCAAGTGTAACCCATACCTTTAAAAAGAAAAAAAAAAGTCCTACTATATTTGGTAAGTGTTCATCATGAAGAGTTCTAAGGAGAGAGAAGTAGTGCTTTTCTTTTAAAGCAACCCATTTTTGCTTTTATTATTAAATTAATTATTAAATTAAAGCTGATGATGATAATGATAGCCAGCGTTTTGTGGCACCTACTCTATCCCAGGCTAATATTATGTTAAGTGCTTTACAAATATTATCTCTTCTGATCATCATAACAACCTTGGGAGGCAGGTACTATTACTATTCCCATTTTGCAACTGGGGAAACTGAGGCAGGCAGAGCTTAAGTGACTTGCCTGTGGTCACACAGTAAGTCTCTGAAGCTAGATTTGAACTCAGGTCTTCCTGCCCGTGGGCCCAGCTTTCTATGCTCCCTATTGCTGCCTCTAAGGTCTAGCTTGTAAAGCATTAGCACATTAGAACATTCTCACTCTCTCCCTTTCACCTTTTGTAGCTTCTGTCCATTGCTGTTGTTCTAAGCTCCAGGGTTGAACATAACAAGTCTAATCTCTCTTTCCAGGGACAGTCTTGCAACTGCTTGAAGCCAGCCTTATCCCTGCTCCCTGCCTTCCCACCAACATCTTTTCTTCTCTAACCTAAATATCCCTCTTTCTTTCACCTTATTCTCAGACGGTGTGACTATGCCTCACCTGGTCACTGCTCTCCAGACATTCTCCAGTTTGTCAAAGTCCTTCCTGAAACTTGGTACTCAGAACTGAATGTAAAACTAGATGGGGTCCCTTCCCCTATCAACTTCCATGAATGACTATAAAGATGGGCAGCCCAGTGAGTTAGTGAGGAAGGGACAGGCAGTCTTTGGTTACCCCTCACATCATAACAGAGACCAGATACTCCTCCTCCTCCTCCTCCTCTAGACGTCTAGGACCTTTTGTGTGTATGCCAGAATGAGAACCGTCACCCCAGGCCTTCACCAACCTGGGCCTCAGTGTCCTCATAAATAAATGGAGAGATCTAGAGCAGATGACCTTTGAAAGTCCTTTTAACTCTGACACTCATGACCCTTTTATTTATTTGTTTGGACAAAAGTGGTCCAGGCATGAGACTCACCCAAGGTCACACACACACACACACACACACACACACACCTGTTCAGTGGCAGAATTGGGATGGGTCTTCAAGCCTCCTGCCTTCTGGTCAGGTTCTTTTTCTCCAGTAACTTGCCAGGAGCCCAACAGACTTTGGCTGCCTCTAAGTCTTTTAGCAGATGTCGTCAGCAGCATAATGGCACCCGAGCTTCTCTCTAACATTAACCCACAGAAGAAACATTAAAGATCTAATGACATTAAAGGTTTACAAATGCAAATGTTCACACTGCTACAGAAAGCAATTACCTATTAGCAGATTTTCTGGGACTTCCAGGCCATCTACTTTGTCAATTAGTACAAATGATTAAAATGAAATTTAAAGGGACATGAATCCATACCATATATTAATGGATGATTCTATCCTAATATACTTAAATTTGAGCTTTGGGAACCCTTCTAGGCCTAAGTATTTTATATTATCTAGAAAGAGAAGGTATAAAAGCTGTCATTAGTTACTTTGATACTTCAGGTGGTTGAAAATGACTCACAAGTGTCCAGGAGGATAAATCAAGTTGGCAAGCCAACCAGCAGTCATTTCCAAATTTGCTTCTGCCCCTGAGTTGAAAACTTAAATGAATCTATCTTTTTTTTTGTCATTTTCCCAAGCCTCCAGAAAAGGTCTCATATTATTCATTCTCATATTAAATGTGTTCATTTATTTCTTATGTACTTAAATGGTTGCACAGACAGAATGAGTTTTAGGCCCCGTCTCAATGTGTGCCAGATACTTTGGAACACAATGCAGGCTTTAGAGATAGCTGTGAATTATCTAAGGGATGAAAAATCTTAAATAAGGCACTTCCATACGGCATGCCAATAAGTCAGAGAGAAAAAGAGCCTTCCTGATTCTTGGCTGGCAAAAGCAACTTAGGAGGCACAAGAAACTATATTATCTCAAAAAGAGATAAATACTACTCTGAAGGCTGAAGGAGATAAATCTCTCTTTTTGAACTTTCAACTTAATAATAACCCTTTGCATTTATATAATGCTTTGTAGTTTACAATGCATATTATGCATCTTCTATCTCACTTAATCCTCATAACTGTTGTGAGGTGGGCAGAACAGGATTTTCCCCCTTTCCATTTTACAGATGAGTAAACAGAGATCCAGATGCACTAAATGCCTCCAAATTATAGAATGATGAAACTGGAAGAGCCTTTCAGGACCTTTTATCCCATTTTTTCCCTAGCCAGAGAAAGGGAAGGACAGGGTCACAGAGTTAGGTCCTCTAATTCCAAACTGAATATCCATGATACCCTTTGGTTCCAGACCATGAATATTAACAACCAGAGAGGTTTGTGGTTTTCTTTTTTTTTTCTTTCTGTTATGTGTAAGCTTCTTTTCTGAATCCAGAAAGAATCCATTATCAGTGAATTAACCTGAGGTGACCGCTTCAAAGTTTTATGCTTCCCACTGAAAAAAAGGATATCAGTGTTTATAGTGAATATCAGTGCCAGCAATTTGCTAGGTACTATGCCAAGTGCTGGGGACACAAAGAAAGGCGAATGACAACCCTGTTCTCAAGGGATCCCCAGTCTAATGAGGGAGACCACCTACAAATTACTATGTACAGGATAATAAGAATTATACAGAATAAATTGGAGGTGATCAACAGGGGAAAGGCTCTAACATTAAGGAGGGCTGGGAAAGGCTTCCTGTATATGGCAGAACTTAGCTGGGTCTTGAAGATGGTTGGGAAGGGCAGGAAATGGAGATGAGGAGAGAGACTATTCCAGGCAAGGGGAGCCAACAGTGAAGGCTTCTGTGTTCTAGGACTCAGCTTCATCCTCTGTGAAAACAGCAAGTTGATCTACTACATAATCCCCAAGCCTACTTCCAGCTCAAAAGTATATTATTTTGTGATCCTACTAGACTGTAAACTCTTTGGGGAGTTTATTCCCCAAATACCTACCTTGCAATGTATTTCAGCATAGTGAGAGAGAAGGAAAAGTAGCAAGGTCATAATATATCTGGATCATTCAGATGCTTTTTCTGTAGACTCCCCAAAAAGAAGCAATGAATGGGCTGATTGCATCTGCACTGCCCCCTTAGAGCCACAGTTACCAGTACATTCAAGAACTAAGCAATAAGAACAAAAGTTGATAGAACAGGCCAGATGTCTATGGTTTCTACAGATGTCTGGATCAAGAGGCTGGTGAGGTCTGTGTCCAGGTGGACATCAGGGATCCAGAAGTTGGAGAGCCTTGTTATTTCCCTTATTTGTGGCAGTTTATGTTTCTTTTCTAACCCCTGTTAATTCTAGTGTCTTTGCTTTATTATTTTCTATTTATCCTTTACATACTTTGTTTGTACATGCTTGTTTAAAGGTAGTCTCCCCCATTAGATTGAAAGCTCCTTGAGGGCAAGGAATATCTTTTCCCTCTTTTTGTATTCCCAGTACTTAGAACAGTGCCTAGCATATACTAGGCATTTAATAAATGTCTATTGATTGATTGATTGATTATGTTCTTCCTTTTGGAAAAGTGAAAAAGGCATCATGACATGTGTCCCAGAGCTTCTGGAGTTGTATTCCCCATGTTTTACCCAGTGGACTGAAGGCTAGTATATTTTCAATAGGGTGTTCATAATAAGATCAGAATCAGAGCATCCTGAACCATTAGCAACATTATTTGAGCTATTAAAGCCAGGGTAAATTGACTGTCAGAAATGGCTAGCATTCAATATAGCACGTATTTATTAAGTACTTACTATATGCCATGTTCTGTGCAATATAGGAGGATTTAAAGGCATAAAGAAGAAAGGCATAAACAGCTCCTTCCCTCAACGAACTTAGATTCTAATGGGAGCAGTATGGTAAAGTGGAATCCAAATTCAGACTTTGATTCCAGATGTTCTTTGCTCAGGTCCAGCTGTAACCACACAGTGCAGAGGGTTATCTGTCCCTCTGCTATTTTGCTTACAGGAGGAGACTGTTGGCAAATGGTTGGAGAAAGTCTGGTTTATGAAGGGAAAGAATTCTTAGATATCACATTGAGGGATTTATGCCTTCAACAGAGATCCCAAATAAAATATAATATTAAGTTAAAGACAGTAATTCAGAGATTTGTTTGTTTGTTGTTGTTGTTTTTTAGAGAAGCCAATACATAATAAAAATTATAAATGTAGTATGTTTTGTATTTTGTGGAAACATTTCTCACCAGGTATAAACAAGGATTTCAAAATACCCTCACCTTTAAATCATACAACAATATATTACTAGTGAAGGTCATTCGTTAATTATAGCTGCATGTCTAAGCTTTGATTAGACAAAATAGCATGTGAAATTTAAAAAATATTAAAATCTGAAGAAGGAAAAACAAAAGAACCTCAGATCCTTGAACATTTTCAGTTAATTCAAACTCCATGAATTATACCTAATAATAAAACAGATGACAAAAATTATACCAAAATCTCAAGTAATTATAAAAGGGAAACGGGTACACTTAGAATGGAATTCTAAAATGCTCTTTCTGAATTATCTGCTATGAATCCAAATATGCAAAAACAAAATAATTAAGAAAAATGAATATCTGCTTTAACCATAATAAATTAATGCAATTTCTATAATATTTTACAGAAATTATTAAAAAATAATTTAGGGCCTATACATAGCAGAAATTATGGTGGTCATTGCTATAATAAGAACTATAGGAAGAAAAGTGGAGTCAAGCATAGAAGGAAGTGGAGAGTAGGGAAGGAACAAGTATTTATTAACAGTACTTTTTATTTGTTTGGCACTGTACTAGGAACTTTACAAATATCTCATGTGATCCTCACAATAAACGTGGGAGGTAGGTGCTATTATGACCCCATATTATAGTTGCGGAAACTGAAGCAAACAGAATAAATGACTCATCCAGGGTTATACAGCTAAGTGTTAAGTAATGATTATTGGCTCAAACACTTTACAATGGACCTGGAATTACTGGTAAAGCACTTTACCAGCTTCCTCTCAGTTGTAAACCCAACCTCTCAACCCCCATCACCATTTAATATATTAAAAAAATAGAAAACTAGAGCAGATCCTAGTATAGATCAATTCTATATTTATATACTTTATGTAAAATATTCAGAGCTTGTATTAAAACAAAAACTATGAACACTTAAGAGAAAACAATATAATATTTGAGGAGCAAAAGGGTATACAAAAAAGTCCTCAGTATGAAGAGCAATGCTTTTGAGAATAATTTTGAACTATGCCTAAAGGGCTAAACTGTGCATACCCTTTGATCTAGCAATATCTCTACTAGGTTTGTGTCCCAAAAAGATCAAAGGAAAGGAAAAAGATCTATATCTACAAAAATATTTATAGCAACTCTTTTTGTGGTGGCAAAGAATTGGAAATTGAGGGGATGCCTATCAATTGGGAAATGACTAAACCAGTTGTAGTATGATTGTGATGGGATAGTTATTGTGCTATGAGAAATGATGAGTAAGATGGTATCAGAAAAACTTGAGAAGACCTAAATGAACTAATACAAAGTGAAGTGAGCAGAAACAGAAGAACATTATACATAGTAATAGTAATATTGTAATGATGATCAACTGAAAGACTTAGTAACCCTGATCAAGAAAATGATCCTGAACAATTCTAAACATGATGAAAAAATGCTGTTTACCTGCAGGGAGGGAACTAGTGGACTCTGGGTACAGATTAAAGCAAACTTCTTTCATTTTCTTTTTGTTTCCTTCTTTTTTCATGTTTTTTTTGTTTTTGTTTTGCAACATACCTAATATGGAAATGTTTTGCATCAATGTATAATCAGTATTATGTTACTTGCCTTCTTAATAGCTTGGGGAGTGGTGGAAGGCAAAGAGTTTGGAACTAAAAAAAATTAATGAATGTTTAAAATAAATAAATGAATTTTAAAGAAGAAAACTGTTCTCTATGTAAAACATGGCACCAACCCAATAATGTCGAAAATGTTCCACATAAAAATTTTTTTTCAGACAAATTTAAGCCCATCCTCCTAGTCTTAAAATACATTATCAATGGTCTGGAATCTGTCTTGGTATTAGGTATGGATTATAAGTTAAAGAGTCAACTCTAAAGCTTCTTATTAACCACTTGACTGGTTGCAAGCTCCTTGGAAGCACTCAATGCTAATTTGTAATGTATGTCACCATAGTAGGAGAGAAGGAAGTGAATCAGAGAGTGAATATAGAAGATAAAATGTATGTCAATTTGGGTATGTGAATGTCAATAAGCTCTATGGATCCACCAAAACCCAAATGAAATAGCTCATTCATTTCATGGAATCTTTTTCCAGTGATATCAAGATCTGATACAGACACAAAAAAAGTAAAAATTGTAATGTAACCCAAGGAAGGTAAAAGACTGAAAACTTTAAGCCTAAGTGTTGAAGTTACATTAAACCAGCAGACAAAGGCAATACTAACAAATACCTTGACATTCTCTAGGCAAGACACATTGAAAGTAAAGATATTAAAGAGACAACTGTGCTTAAATATATTTAGAGAATTACTGGCAATCTGAAATCAAAGCTGACTGAGGATGCATTTGATATAATTAACACCGATACACTACCCATATTAATGCAAAACTTTGAAATTGTAAAATGAAATGTAACAGATTTGGAAAGTAGCCTGACAAAATCCAGTACAATATCAACAAATCACAGGGCCCTTTACCTTAAGGGAGAATAGAGAAAGATCAAAATTTCGCTGCCAAAAATGATGACAAGGATTTGATAGATATTTTCAGAGCACAAGAATAACAGGTCCAAAACCTATAGAAATACTTTTGTTACAAGCAGATATTACTTCATCAAACAATAATAAAGACTCATCACAGGTACAGGCCTCCAGATTCTTTGAATGCAAAGAAATAGGTCAAACCTGTAGGAAAAAATCAGATCCCAGATGAGCATTAAAAGGCCTTTCCTGGGCAATATCTACATGAACTTAGCCAACAATATGTCTACAAAGAAGCTTCAAACAAATGACTGAGTCATGGGCATCTGTCTATAGAAATGGGGAGTGGGGTTGGGATGGCAATTCAGGACTAGTTCATAGCCATAACATCATAAAAGCGTCATTCTTAAGGAAACTGGACTCTGTGATCAATGTAAATTATGCAAAGAATTAGTAGAAGTTGTGCAACACATCATTTCAGGCTATAAAAATAAAACCTGTAATGAATGAGTATCATGACAGAATCTGGTGGCTCAAATTGCACATCATAAACTCAAAGTCTTTCATGGACCGACAGACAAGTTTACAAACTACAGATACAGACCTCAAGATATCTTTGAAAATTCAGCAAATAAACTATACTGTTAACACAGAGTTAACTGCTGCTCATACAATTGCCCAGGTATAACATTGGTCCATATGGACTTAAGAATGATGTTTTCAATAGGTTGTGCCATTCCAAACACTCATCATCTCCAAGTTTACTAGAATGAAAAAAACTATCAAAAAATAAATGCCTAGCGAGAAGATCATAACCATGTGGGAACAGAAAGAGGCATACATCTCTGTCATCCTACCTGACAATGGAGTTGTACCAAGGACACTTTCCCACAAGATTTTGAATTACAAATATTTTCCCTGTCTTTCCCCTACCCACCACCCTGAAACAGCAATCCCACTGTATACCCCCTCCCCCAATCTGCTCTCTCCTATATCCTCCCCCATATCCCCTCTGACTTTCCAGTAGGGCAAGATGGATCTCTGTACCTGTATATCATATATATACATATATATATATATATATATGTCTGTATATCTTTATTTCCCAGTTGCATGTAAATATATATATATATATATATATATTTAAACATTTGATTTTAAAACTTTGAATTCCAAATTCTTTCCCTTCCTTCCTCATCACCCACCCTTCCTGGAATGATAAGCAATTCAAAATAGGTTGTACATGTGTAGCTACACAAAACATTTCCACATTGGATATATTGTGAAAGACTGACTATATTTCCCTCCATCCTATCCTGCCTCCCACTTGTTCTATTCTCTTCTTTGACCCTGTCCCTTTTCAAAAGTGAGTGCTTCTAACTTCCCTCCCCTTCAACCTGCCCTCCCCTCCATCATCCCCCCTCTCATCCCCTTTCCCCCCTACTCTCCTGTAGGGTGAGATACCCTATTTAGTATATATGTCATTGCCTCCCTAAGCTAAATTCAATGAGAGTAAGGTTGACCCATTCCCTTTTGCCTTCCTGTTCTTTCCCTCCATTGTAACAGTTTTCCCTTGCCTCTTCTATATGAGATAATTTACCCCATTCTGTTTCTCCCCATTTCCTCTCATTATATTCCTCTCTCACCTCTCAATTTCACCTTTTAAGTATCATCCCTTCCTATTCAATAAGTCCTGTGCCCTCTGTCTATGTATACCTGTACACATATATATATACACACACTCCCATATGTATTCATATGCCCATATACCCTCTTATATAGACATATGTATATATATTATATATAGACATACACATTTATATTCCCTTCAACTATTCTCATACTAAGAAAAGTTTCATAAGCTACAATTATCACTTTTCCAGGTAGGAATGTAAATAGTTCAACTTTGCTAAGTTCCTTATGATTTCTTTTCCCTGTTTACCTTCTCATGCTTCTCTTCTTTCTTGTGTCTGAGTGTCAAATTTTCTATTCAACTCTGGTTTTTTCATCAAGAATGCTTGAAAGTGGGGCAGCTAGGTGGTGCAGTGAACAGAGCACTGGCCTTGGAGTCAGGAGGACCTGAGTTCAAATCTGACCTCAGACACTTAACCCAAAAGCTAGCCGTATGACCTTGGGCAAGTTACTTAACCCCAATTGCCCTCCAAAATGCAAAAAAAACCAATATCTCTCCTGGATCTATTTTCCAGGTCAGTGGTTTTTCCAATGAGATATTTCACATTGCCTTCTATTTTTTCATTCTTTTGTATCTTGATTTCTCATAAAGTCACTAGCTTCCATTTGCTCCAATCTAATTCTGAAGGAATGATTCTCCTCATTGAGCTTTTGAGATTCTTTTTCCATCCAGCAAATTTGTCTTTTTAAGGCATTCTTTTGCTCATTGGCTTTTTGAGCCTCTTTTGCCATTTGAGTTAGTCTATTTTTTAAGGTGTTATTTTCTTCAGTCAGGTTTTTGACTTGCTTTTTATTATTTTCTTGCATCATTCTCATTTCTCTTCCCATTTTTCCTCCACTTCTCTTATTTGGTTTTCAAAATCCTTCTTAAGCTCATCTATGGCCTGTAACCACTTCATATTTTTCTTGGAAGCTTTTGGTGCAGGAATTCTGACTTTGTTGTCTTCCTCCTGTTCTATGCTTTGATCCTTTTTGTCCCCCAAAAAAGAATCCAAAGTCAGATTCCTGTGCTTGCTTTGCTTCCTTTGCTTGCTGATGTTGCCACTCAATTACTTGACTTTTGAGCTTTTTGCCACAGTAGAACTCTGCTTCTAGAGAAGAGAGCTTTGTCCCAAATTGCTGGGCTTCTCTCAGCTGCTGGAGCTATTAGTTAGCTGCCCTCTCTGAAGCATCCACCAGCTCTGCCACCTGGTCATGTACTCCAGGACCTCCACCCTTGAGAGTGATCCAGATCCAAGCAGGTTAAAGCAAGAGAGATTACCCGTCAGACTGGTCGCTTGGTCCCCCTACAATCTGCATACCAGGAGCTTTGAAGCAGCCATGTGGCAGCAGCCACCACACCTCAGCCGCTTCTTTCTCTGGGGGCAGAGGCCAGACTGCTCTCCATTCCCCCCCAGTTCCAACAGAGTTCTACACTGACCTCTCACTTTGTCTTTGGCATTTATGGGTTAATAATTCTGGAAACCGCCACAGCTGCTGGTGATCCTCTCTCCCAATATCCACTCCAGCTCTGGCTGGTTGGGAGCTGTACTCAGCTCCCAATGTGCTGTGATGAACCCTTCCTGCCATCCTGCTGGGCTGTCTTCAGCAGGAGATTGTTTCTCTCTGTCACTTTGTAGGTTCTGTAGCCCTAAAGTTTGTTTAAAATCATTTTTATAGGTATTTGAGGTGGTTTTGGGGGGAGCTCACAGAGCTTTCCTGCTTCTATGCCACCATCTTGGCTTTGCCCCCAAGGTCACTTTTAATGAGCCTACAGAAGACAAGCTTACCTCCTCATACTTTTATTCAACTACAAAAAGCAGTTATTTTACTCACCTTCACAATTGTCCACAGCACATTAAGTATAAAAGACTAAGAGTGGGATATTGATTTGTCTGTGTAATCTTTCTATCTGAATTCCATGTGAAGGACAAGAACATTAAAATAAAATATATCGATGATGGTTTACATTTATGTAATGCTTTTATCTCATTTGATTTTGTTTCTCACAACAATCTTCATGACATCATCTGATATAATTCATTTGATTTTCATTTAACAGATGAGGAATTGAGTTACTCAGAGGTTAAATGAATTACTTAAGGTCACACAGCTAACAGTAAATGGAGGATGCAGGACTTGAGCATAGATCTTGTAATTCAGTTGGAACCATTAGACTCTTAGCTCCTTGAGGGCAGACACTGTCTTTAACCTTGCTTTGTATCCCAGCCCTTAGCACTGTATAGTAGGTTATTAGATTATATATTTATATATTATATAATATGTGATTATATAATATATATTATATCATATATTATACATATTATAGCTTAATAAATGTTTATTGGATGACTGACATTTTTTTAAATTAAATTTGAATGCATTTACCCTTTTATATAATAATGTTAAAAGTTTTTCAATCACTTGAATGAAGGATAGATAGTATGCTTTTCTGATTTGCTGGAAGGATGTTGCTGAAGCAAAGGGCTAACACAATTGGATGGAAGAATTAAGATCCAAAAATATCTCAATTGCTGAGAAGGACTGAATATGAATTTAAAACTAGAAAAACAAAAACAAAGTTTTGCACTTGGTTTCAAATTATGACTTGCCCAAGTACAATATTAAGGAGGCATGTAGAAAAGGGATTAACCTTGTTCTGATTGGTCCTGGAAGGCAGAACCAGGAGCAGTGGGAAGAAGTTGCAAATGGGACAGATTTTGGCTTAATACAAGAAATAATTGACAATAATTAGGATTTTCCAAAGATTAAATGACCTAAACATGAAGATAGTGACTTACCTTTTATGGGAAGACTCCTAAGTTTGGATGATCATCTGTTGGTCATATTGTATATAGGATTCCTGCTCAGGTATGGATACCATTAGATGACCTCACAATTCCCATACTATTCATTGATGTTATGTTTTGTTTTCTTTTGCTTTACTAATGCAAGGGGGGGGGGAAGTAAGTTTTGTTTCCTTCTTCATGCATCTCACTCCTGTATTGTACTCTATATGGAGCATCTAGGGATACATTTTAATTACTGCGTGTAAATAGACTAGGTCCTTTGTGATCTGGAGATGATCCAAATTGGGAGCATTTCCTTCCTTTCTTTATTAGTTCTAGAGTTACATATGGCATATAGTGTTCTTTAATGCCTTTCTGACTTTTTACTGGTATAATCTCTCATTCTCTGTTTCTTTCTTTGTAAGGAGGAGGTTTGAGCCCATAATCATTACATTTCCTCTTTTGAAATTTGTTTGAGAAATTCTGCTTTGTCTCTGAAGTAATTCTAAGTCTGATAAGTTATATTTAATTGAGAACACAAGCGAGAAACTCTTTATCTTTTGAGTATTGTACCCTGTGTGATTGGGTTGAAAGGACATTGCTTCTAGTCTTGGCACTGCTACTAACTCATGGTAGTGTTTATATGAAGTCCCTTCCCTTCTCTGGATTTCTTCTTCCTCTTCTGAAAGATGAAGGAATTAAAATAGGTGATCTTTAAAATCTCCTTCATATTTTAAAATATACTATATGATGGTTTTACTTACAATCATAGAAAGTATTCCATGTTAGTTGGTCCATAAGCATTTATTAAATGCCTGCTCTGTGCTGGGTACTTTTCTAAGTCTATCAGTAAGCATTTATTGAGTGCCTTCTCTTGTGCTATGTTCTGGGGATACAAAGAGATCCAAATAACAGTCCTTGTTCTTAAGGAGTTAATGTCAAACAGGGGAGACAACATGCAAGCAATTATCCACAAAGAACGACAGCACATACAAGATAAATGGGAGATAATCAATAGGGTGAAGGCACTCATATTGAGGGGAATCTAGAAATGTTTCTCATAGAAGATGTGAGGTTTTAGCTGGGATTGGAAGGAAGTCAGGGAGGATAAAGATGAGGAGAGAGAGCACTCCAGGCATGAGAAACAGCAAAATGTCCAGAATTCCTAGTACTAGGAACACCACAGCAAGCCATACCACTGGATGGCAAAGCATACTGGGGAGAATAAGGTCAAAGAAGACTAGAGTGATAGGAGGGCACCAAACTGTGGAAGCCTTTGAATGGCAAATGGCCTTTCATATTTGATTCTGGAGATAACAAGGAGCTGATGCAGTTTATTGAATATGAGGGTGGGGAAGGTCACCTGATCAAATCTGCTCTTTGGGAAGATTAATTTGATATCTGAGTGGAAGATGGATTGGAGTTGGGAGATTTGAGGCGGAGAAATTAACCAGCAGGCTAATTTCAGTAGTCCAAGTTCAAGGTAATGAGGGCTTATAGGAGAGGTAGCAGTGTGCCAAAGGAGGAGAGGGGGTTATGTGAAAGAAAATATAAAACTAGAATTGATGGTACCTGTCATCAGATTGTATATATGGTGGGATAATAAAGAACAAGGATCAAAGATGACACCTAGGTTGTAAGCCTAGGTGACTAGGAAGATGATGGTGCCTCAATAGTAAAGTTCAGGAGTCAGAAGGGCTTGGGAGAACAGATAATGAGATCAGTTTTGAACATATGGCATTTAAGAAGTCTATGGGACTTTCATCTTTAAATATTATTCCATGTTTAGATATTTAGTTAGAGGTATGAGTCAGAGCACTAGAAGAGAGATTCAGGCTGGATAAATAGATATGAGAATCATCAGCAGAGAGATGATAACTGAAACTATGGTGTCTAATGAGATTACAAAGTTAAATAATACAGAGGGAGAAGAAGATAGGGTCCAAGAAAGGGCCCTGGTTGATACTCACCTTTAATGGGCATAAAGATGCCCGGGATGAAGATCCAACAAGAAGACTGTGAAAGAGTAGTCAGATAGGTAGGAAGGGAACCAGGACAGAGTATTGTCACAGAAACCAAGACAGAATAATAAAGATATTAGAAATTAATATCCTTGTTTTAGAGGGGGAAACCACGGTCCATGGAGATGAACTGACTTGCTCAAGGTTATGAAGCTAGTCAAAGGCAAAGTTAGGCCCTGCAGACTCATTTCGGTGCTATTTCTACTATACAAAGTAGCCTAGAAGTCTTTGACCTAATCGTTGCCATTCCTGGAAGCAAAAGGCTAACTATATAACCTGAGAAAAAGTAATCCATCATTCCCACAAATTTGATGCTAAATGGTTTGAAAATGGACTAACCAGGAGCAGCTGGGTGGTGCAGTGAATAGAGTACTGTTCCTGTAGTCAGGAGGACCTGAGCTCAAATCTGGACTCAGACACTTATCACTTACTAGACATTTGACCTTGGGCAAGTCACGTAAACCCAACTGTCCTGCCTTGTCCCAAGAAAGGAAGGAAGGAAGGAAGGGAGGGAGGGAGGGAGGGAGGGGGAGAGAAAGAGAGAGAGAGAGAGAGAGAGGGAGAGAGAGAGAGAGAGAGAGAGAGAGAGAGAGAGAGAGAGAGAGAAAGAGAAAATGGACTAACCATTTTCTTGTGAAGTACAACTTCCAGAGCTCTGAGTAGAAGCTCTCAGAGTGACCATTGCCTAACACTAGAAGGTACAGTGTGTATCAGCCAAGCTGAGCTGCATATTTCTATCCTCAGAATCTCAGAGCAACTGGGTACCAGTCATTCACTAGCTACATTCCTGGTATTGTTGTGATTGATTCTGAAGTCTATGTTGAGATATGTGTGTGTGTGTACATGTATATACATCCATCAATCGAATTTCTAGCTTGAGACCCAACCTACTAGCTAGTTACTTTATGAAAGAATTTAATAAAAATGGTAAAAGAAACATAAGCACATTAATGTAAAAACATTATCTATAATAGAAAGAATTGAGACATTACTTCAACAGCCTCTCCAATCTCTAAAGCAGGACAACCTCTGTTCAGAATTGTGTTCATAATCCCCAACCCCAGCTGTGGTCCCCACAAAGGTTTTAGAGTTAGAGAACAATTGTTATTCAGTCCTGTCTGACTCTTTGTGACCCCATTTGGGGTTTTCTCAGGAAAGATATTGCAGAGGTTTTCCATTTCTTTCTCCAGCTCATTTTACAAATGAAGAAACTGAGGCAAACAGGATTAAGTGACTTGCCCAGGGTCACACAGCTAGTAAGTATCTGAAGCCAGGCTTGAACTCATGAAGATGAGTCTTCCTGACTCTGAGTCCAGCGCTCTGTCCACTGTGCCACCTGGCTGTAAGGAGTAGTCATTTGGTCATAAAGATTCCCAGTAAACCTGGACCTGTATACACATGGTTAATCTATGACTAGTTTGAAAAGTGGTATAAAAACCAGGATGCCTCTCCTGATTACAGCTGTGCAGTCAACCAGGCCAGCAGGCTTTCACCTCCAGCATCTCAGTTGTTCTGATGCCCAGGGTCAAAAATTTCAGTTGGCCTTGGGTCTGTCATTGCAAGCCAGATCTGAAATAGAAAAGGAAATGCTCCAGAGAATATGCCCACAGAGCCCAGAATGGTTGTCATAAGAATTGCTCTCATCCTCAACACAGGGTCCCGGCTCCATTAAGTGTCTCTCAGAACTTTTCTTTTGTCTTCCAATATTTGCACTGCCCTGATTCCAAGCAACACCACTTTCCAAAAGCGATATGAATTTTGGAGAAACCAATCAGGCAAATGAAGTCATTTCAGAGCAACATGGCCTAGGTCAGGGTCAAAATGCCCTCTTACAGAAACTAAGGGTTTCTGTAACAGAATCTTCCACTTTGGGCAGGTTTCCACTTAGGAAATTAGGATGTAGGAGAAAGAGGAGAGGGCTCAGAATGAATGTATCATCACTTTTTGCAAGTGTAGAACAAAAATTCTGGGAAGAAGAAATTAGGAAAGTTTCTCTTGGATGTTTTGACCTGTTTTTGTCCATAGAACTGCTGTATAACCTTCATAAATCCTTCATTTGAAAAAGTGTAAAATGTAAGCTTCATTCATTTCAATAATTCAGCAAACATTCGTTGAGCTTTTTCAAGTTTCCAGGCATTATGCTAGGAGTTAAAAATAAAAAGGCATAGTTCTAGCCCAGCACTTAGCACAGCACCTGGCATGTAAGTGCTTACCAAATGTTTGCTGGCTGACTAAAGGGCTGAGAACTCAGTAAGAGGCATATGACGCATGGCTAGATTGCTGTGACACAAGCTAGGATGTGTGGGCCTAAGAGGTCAAACCAAGTGTTGTGGGAAGAGGAAGGGAGGAATCACTTTTGGTTGAAGTGTGTACAAATCATGGAAGACTTCATGGAGCAGGTGGGATTTGAACTGAACCTTGAAGGGGCACTGTTTTAAATCACAGACATGGTTGGAAGGGAATTCCATGTATAGAGAATGACTAGAGCAAAAGGCCTTATGGAGAAAAGCACGGAATGTATTATGGGCAGGTAGGTGGCACAGTGGATAAAGTACTGGTCCTGGAATCAGGAAGACTCATCTTTCTGAGTTCAAATCTGGCCTCAGACACTTACTAACTGCGTGACCCTGGGCAAGTCACTTAACCCTGTTTGTCTCAGTTTCCTCATTTGTAAAATGAACCGGAGAAGGAAATGGTAAACCACTCCAGTATATTTGCCACAAAAACCCCAAATGGGGTCATGAAGAGTCTGAGTCTGACATGATTGAAACAACTCAACAACAGCAAAAATGGGACATGTTCAGAAGGCTTGCTTGAGTAATGTGAAAGGGGATGTTACATGAAAGAGTAGAAAGAAAGTCTGGTATCAGGTTGTAGGGAACCTTAAATCACAGGTAAAGAAATATGGACTTTCTTTAGTAAGTCTCAGGGAAGCACTCAAGATTTTCAGACCTTTGCACTGCGAAGATTGCTTTGATATCATGTGAAGAATGGATTGGAGAAAGGAGAGACTGGAGGTGGAGAAATCCGTTAGATGGCTGTAATTCCAGGCTGGAGGTGATAAGTGCTTAAAGGAGATGGGAGGATGAAAGGGTGAATGGAGGTAAGAGGACAGCTTGGGAGGTAGTGTAGAGACAGAACAGACTGCCCATGGGAGCTGATTAGATTCAACGAGTGAAAAAGAGGAAAGAGGCAAAAATGGTTTTGAATCTGAGTAACTGAAAGGATGTTAGGATATAAAATTTACTTTGAACATTAAAAATAAATGTATTTTAATTCTATGGATTAATTGGTTTGAATTTAAATATTTAAAATAAATGTATTTAAGATAGGGATGAAGGGCATATTGAGGAGAAGGGAGCATGAGGACACATCACTTGCAGTCATACTGTTTTCACTTGGATTCTGTGTTTTAGGTTCCCTTTTGAGCCTCCCTCCTTGCCCAGGCATGTTGTCCCTATGTGGACACCACAGGTGACTCATAAACTTGCCATTTAGACATTGTATATGAGGGTGAAACAGACTAGATCCCTTATCATGGTTCTAAGTATTGACTGCTCCGCTAAAAGACAGAACAACACTCTCCAGTTGCACATTTCTACTGGGGCACCACACCCCATTGTTAACATGCACACTGATACTTTTGGCCTTACAAATACACTTGCTCTTCTTATCCCACACACATCCACATGCACATACATGTATACACACACACGCGTGCATACACACACACACACACACACTCCACACTGGGAATTTAAGCTCCCTACACTCTTGCAGATGCTATTTCTTATTCCACCTTGTCTGATTTCATTTTTTCCTATATACTCTTCCTAGTTCACATACTCAAGGGTTACTATAATTTCTTACAACTTATCTCTAACATGAGCATCAAGGGTATAACTTTATACTTTATAAATAGGTACAGGCATCAGTGGCAGCTACAACTAGCTGGATGCCTCTGTGACCTGAAACAGATAGGCGTACCCTCTTTTTCCAGCTTTCTTATGATCTAAGAGTAAGAGAATTTTCTTCCTTAGGCCTCATCTCCTATGTGGGGAATGAATATATGTGAATCTACCACAAGATCCTTAGAGATCAAACTTTATACACTGACCATCCAGTTTTCTTTGGTGTGAGTTTTATGATGTCCAAATTGCATTTTATCTCAGCTAAAATTTCCCCACTATTTAGCACATTCACAGGATTTTTCTCCTTCTCCCAAGGAAATAGACATTTATTTTCTCAACTTGTCTCTTGTTTTCTCATCTATTTCCATTTATGTTTTCTACCATAGATTCTTCTTTTTTCTCCTTCAGTCATATACATTCCAGGTAATTTCTTAAGCCCTACCCTACACCCTCCCCTATTTCAAACTCATTGTCTTCATGGGTTCCCAAAGTGGGTTATACTAGTCAGTGGGGGTTGCTGGAGGAATGCAGGGCAACAGTAGCCTTGGGCACAATTGAGGGGTGTTGAATAAGAACAAAGGTGTGGTGGAAGCATAAGAAGAGAAGGAAGTTTTGAAAAAACATTTGTACATGTTTGATCTGTTACATAACAGAGTTAAAATTGTAGTGATTACATTATATAAACACACAAAATTCAAGTGATAATCCCTCAGTGGTCAAGTCCACTGACAGGTTTTAACAAGCAAGTGTTTGCAGGGGAGTGTGTCATGCATCGTCAGGAAGTCCAGCATCCATCGGTAGGAATATATACGTGTAACAACTTGTTTGCAATATGATACTATACAGTTACATGATGTAACATATTATATCTTCAAAATTTCAATACAGGAAAACCCCCACAAATTTACAACAAATTATTAAATTCAAGAAGATGTACCATTTAAAATATATATGATGTAAATTTAAAAATAAGTTAAAGGGTTAAAGAAAGTAGATTTCAGGGGGGGGGCACTGAATATTTATTTTAAATGAGGCAGTAGGCCAAATAAGTTTGGGAGCCTTTGTTTTACTTCATCTTTACTATAGGAAATCCATCCCTAATTTGTTGTTGTTGTCAAAATTCTTTTACATAGAGAAAGATTTTGACAATCTCGGGAGACACTCAACTCTCACTTTCTTCTTGTTCCTATAGGCTATTGCTTCCTTCCTTCCTTCCTTCCTTCCTTTCTTCCTTCCTTCCTTCCTTCCTTCCTTCCTTCCTTCCATGCTCTTATTATCCTCATTTTGCATGCTGGGCCTAGAGTCAGGAAGGCTCCAATGAGGGCAAAAGGAGCAAGTTACCCTTCACCATAGTCTTGGAATTCATCATTTAGTCTAAAAGCTCTATGGAAATTACCTTCTCTAGACCTAAAATGGTTCTCAAAATGCCTAAACTCCTTCTAGAACTCCAACAAGTTCCTTAACCCCTTTCTGATGCTCAATAAGGATGTTATCATGCCCTGTGTCTAGTGAGGGTTTCCAGACATTTTCCCAAATTCCATTTCAAAGCTTTAGTAATTTTCCAATCTAGTACTCTTCTCTGCCATTAAAGGCACCATCCAAGCCCATTGGAACATCTCCAAGGTTTCTTATGACATAGTATGTTGTTGTTAAGTTGTTTCAGTTGTGTCTGACTCTCTGAGACCCCTTTTGGGGTTTTCTTGGCAAGGACACTGGAGTGGTTTGCCATTTCCTTCTCCAGCTCATTTTAGAGATGAGAAAACTGAAGCAAACAGGATTAAGTGACTTGCCCAGGGTCACCCAATTATAAGTGTTTGAGACCAGATTTAAACTGACCATTTCCTCACTCCAGGCCTAGTCCTTTATCCACTGTACTGCTTAGCTAACCTGTGACATAGTTACCCAATGTTAATCAGTTACAAAGATACAGGCCTGCATGATACATGACAGGTGTGACTACCCTAAATGACAAACTCATCACACTTCCCCAAGAATATGTGTAGGGAGATAATGACTGATCTCTGTGAAGTGAGGAGGATTGGGAAATGAGGCAAGTATGACTGGGCAGTTTTGTGGCTCTAAGACCTTAGCATTAAGTGTTGCAAATTCCTGATATAGCTCCCCCAAGATCCCTACCAGCCTCAATAATCCATATTAAATGACTGAGCTAGAAGCATCTGCTCCTGGAGCGTAGAACAAGCCTAGAGGTAGAGACTAGTGTCACTGTTAAAGGTCTCTCCAAAGCATACTGCTCTCATTTCTGTTACATGTTCTGGGCTCTTTTTACGTCACTCCTACAGGAATATTCTCTTTGCATGTGGGTATTACGAGCTTTGTCCTTCAGCAGAGGTATCTGGGTCACTGTCTTAGACTCTACAAATACAGCATCTTTTTCCAGGACTGGACAATTATATGGAGCCTGACACATAATTGTAAAGTAGAAAAGTAACATATTTGGGGCATATTGTTGGTTTTCTGAGAAAACTTGCAAAGTGCCCCCCAAAGATTTGATTGAAGGGTCCATGTGGCTTGAGGACTAGAAGGGAAATAAATTGCAGGTTTTTAACCATAAAGGGGAAAATTGGTGCAATGTTCTATCTTCCTTGTAGGCATCTAGGCACTATTGTAAATAGAGGACTGGATGTGGAATCAGGAAGACCTGTGAATCCTGCCTCAGACACTAGCTCTTTGACTCTCAGAAAGTCATAATCTTTGCTATTCTAGCTTTTTCGTCTATAAAATGGGATAATAATAATAATATTTAGTTCCCAGACTGGTTGAGGATCAAGTGACAAATGTAAAGGACTTTGTAAACCTTAAAGTGACATATAAATATTAGTGAATATTACTGTTACTTATATAACCTGAATAAGGGGGAGGGATGATATTTACAAAGCACTTACTATGTTCCAGGCACTTTACAAATATTATCTCATTTAATACTCACAATAACCCTGGTAGCTAAGTGCTATATATTACCCCATTTTACAGATGAGGAACCTAAAGCAAACAAAGGTTAAATGACTTGTCCAGGGTCAAAAAGGTAGTAAGTTTCTGAGGCCAAATTTGAACTCAGGTTTTCCTAACTCCAGGCCCAGTGCTCTATGTGCAATGCAACCTAGCTGCCCCTAGGCCGAATGAAAACATCAAATACCCATAAATACAATTCAAAAGAAATGCTGGGAGAAAAGCATCACAGAAACTCCAATTTCCCACCCATTTCCCCTATTTTTAGTGGCCCTACTTTTAGGGAAACTGTTCAATGAAGAGACTGGTAGGGAAACTCATGGAGAAGAGTATTTGTAATTTCCTTATAATAGAATAGAACTCTATGTTGCTGCTAAAGAAAAAAAAATTTTTTTTGAGATCTGACCTCTGCTGATTAAACATGTGGTTTCCTGTTGTTTAGTCATTTTTCAGTTTTGTCTGACTCCTTGTGACCCCTTTCAGAGTTTTCTTGGCAAAGATACTGGAGTGCTTTGCCATTTCCATCTCCAGCTCATTTTACAGATGAGGAAACTGAGGCCAACAAGGTTAAGTGACTTGCCCAGGGTCACACAGCTAATAAGTGTCTGAGGATAGATTTGAACTCTGAACTCAGGTCTTCCTGGCTCTAGTCCTGTACTCTATCCACTGTGCCTCCTAGCTGCCTTTGGTTCCCTATTGCCTCTGACAAAATGATAATAATAAAAAACAAATAGAAAAACTAAAACTCTGACTTTTAAAGACCTCAAAACCTTGACCTCCATCTATCTTTCCAGCTTCATTTTCTATTATTCCCCTTCCCACACATTCTATACTCCAGTCCAACTGGCTTTCTCTCAGTTCCTCACGCATGGCACTTACATTTGCACTGGCCATTCTCCAGACCTGAAATAAGCTACCTTCTCACCTCTGCCTAGTAAAATCCCTTCCTTTCTTCAAGATGTAGCTCAAGCATGACCATTCTACATGTAGCTTTTCCTGACACTCTCAATTGTTAGTACCCATTTTCACCACCCACCTTGTATTTATTTCATATTTATTCTGCTCACGTTTACTTTTTATCTCTTTTTACATGTCTATGTCATCCCTGCTGAAAGCAGGAATTATTTGATTCTTTGGCTTAATATTTCCAGTACCTAGCCCAGTGGCTGACACATAGTAGGTACTTATACATAGTAGGTACTTAATAAATCCATGTTGATTGAGTCCTTAACTGTTCATGTTCTAGCTCCCTAATATAATGTAAACACCTAGAGGGCAAAAAAAAAGTTGCTTTTTATTTTTGAATTCCCATCTCCCAGCACAATGCCTTGAATTTAGTGGGCACTTAATATACATTTGTTGAGCTGAATGTTTTGAAACTGCAGAGAGTTCCAAAATTTGCCATTCAAATTTGCTATGTGATTGAGAATCTTATAGGGTTCTCATCTTGTCTCTCTGATGGTGGTATCACCACATGAGCATGTGGGAAAGGCACAAAGACCTAGGGCATTTTATAGCCCCAGCAGTATGCACTGGCAGAAAGTCTCCCATCCCCTCTTGGGCTGCAGGTCTTAGCTTGATCCTCTGATTTGCTAAGTTTTAACATGCAGTTTCTCTCTTCCTATTCTATATCCACACAGATACCACAGAAGTTCAAAGGTCCAGGCACTCTCTCAGATACACTACTTTTACTAAAAGTAAATCTCCCTCTTACTCTCCTGTTCAGAGATTCATTCTTCCCATTCCACTCTCCCAGGGTCTAGTAGTTTCTCTGACCACATTTTCTAACATCACCATCAAGGGCATGGTCTAGGGAAGACCTGGCAGGTCTGACAGAGCACACAGATCACCCGTGGAAGGAAAGGGCATCCACATAACAGCAGCTGTGCCCTTTCCCACATGCCAAAGGCTTTCTTGGTTCAGTCCCTCTCTTCACTGCTAAACCAATATGATTGAAAGGCAGGAGTGGGGTAGCCAGTCTTACTAGAAAAAGTATTCATTTTTACTTCTCTTTAAAAACTTTTCAAGGATGCTTCTACTTAGAAAGAATTCCACTCTTCCAGGTCTTAATAGCAATGCAAGTTGCTATGATGGGATGGGAGAGGGGGGTATCACTCTATTGACCAATGTTATGTGGATGAATCTTCCTGAATTAAGATGGATCATCACATTCTACTCTGCATTATAATTTATTTGTGTGCATGTTATATCCTGCCAGTAACAACTTCCTTGAAGGAAGTGGTTGTCTTATGTTTTTTGTTCAATGTGTAAATCTACTTCTTAGTACAGGGCCTTAAACATAATAGGCACTAAATAAATATTTGATGAATTACTTAATTGAATCAGAGCATCAAAATTTAGAGATGGAGGAAACATCATATTATCTATGTATAATTCACATAATTCCACTTCTGGAATTATGGGATCCACTGAATCATGATTGGGTCCCAGAAGGGTGTGCCACTGAATAAGTTCCATGTTACTGTTTTGTTATTTTCAGTCATTTCTGACTCTTTGTGGCCCTGTTTGGGGTTTTCTTGGAGAAGATACTGTAGTGATTTGCCATTTCCTTCTCCAGCTCACTTTAAAGATGAGGAAACTGAGACAAACAGGGTTAATCTGTTAATAATAAACCAAGGTCATCTGGTAGGTAAATGTCTGAAGCTGTATTTTAATTCAGGTCCTCCTGACTCCAGGCTGGGCACTCTATCCATTGCACTACCTAACCATTTACTACAATATTTACCACAGTATTTACAAAAGACTTCTTGCCATAAGAGAAAAGGGGAAAGAGTTATAGCTGAACCATTCTAGTGGAGACTTGGAAGTGAGAATGGGAGGCAGAATCCTAATATAAGCAAAGAGAGGTCACTGTTCTGAATTGAGACAAAGTCAATGTCTGAAATTTCCCATAGGATAGTGGAATGGACTTGAAACCAATAGCAATGTCTCAAAAGGAAGCTGAGTTGAAATTTGAGCTACAACCAAGTAACCAAGATGGAGAGACTGAGAGTCAAGGATTTACTATTAAGAGTACTATATTAGCCGTGCAACCCTGAGAAAGTCACACAGTTTTTTCAGGCCCAGTTTCATAGTCTGCAAGATGGGGGACATGCTTGCATTACCTGCCACCACAGAATTCATTGAAGAAAATTATTTGCAAACTTAAAGTAGTATATAAATATGCAATAGCACAGCTATGTGGTCCAATGGATAGAGTGCTGGGCCTGAAGTCAGAAGGATGCATCCTTCTGAGTCTATATCCAAGCTCAAACACTTTCAAACTGAGTGACTCTGGGCAAGTCACTTTACCCTGTTTGCCTCAGCCTTCCTTCTCTGTAAAATGAGCTGGAGAAGGAAATGGCAAACCAGTCTGGCATCTCTGCCAAAAAAAACCCAAATGTGGTCATGAAGAGTTGAACATGACTGAAAGAATTACTGAACAAGATATAGTTACCAGGAGAATTAGAACTGGAACCCAAGTTTCCTGACTCTTACAGCATTTCTTCCACACCAATACACTCCCTTCTTACACTAAATAGCCAGTTATTAATTACATAGCCTATTAAATAATCTAGGCCAAAGAAGTTAGAAAAGGCAAAGAATATTATCAGTTGGTGTCCCCATGAGTCTCAAGGATGTGGTGAGAATTTAGCTGGGACTTAAGGAATGCTCAGGGAAGAGGGAAGACTGACAATGACTGCCCTTTCTCCTGGAATGAACTCAACTCCTCATCTTTGCCCTTGGAAAAAGAATGTATTCCCTGGAACATTGCACTGGACCTGTATCACTGCCAGCTTGTGCATTCTGATTAAAACTCTAATGGGAAAAATATGGTGAAGGGTCCCCAGGAAGTCAACTTTGGGAATTTCCCAAAAATGGCAGGTCTGTTGCATGCCAGAATGCTGAAGAAAGGAGAAAATGATTCTATTTTCAGTAGGCTTATTTTTTCCCTTAATTTATTTTTTAATAGCAGAAGAAAATCATTTTCTCTCTGGAACAGCCTCATGGATGTAATTTGGAACAAATTGGGCAGCACATTAGGGGGACCCTGAAGAAGGGAGCCTGTAATCTCTGCAGCATCAGGAAGAAGACATTCTAAATGCTACCAATTATATATGACCCTCACGTCTTTAGCTCAGCCCCCCCAGGATACCCACTTTCTTCAGCTCTGAGATGAGTGATTGCATTTCGTCAATCATCTGCAGGAAGCACCATGTACCCTGAAAACCATGGATTAAAATAAAGCATCCTGGAAAGATGAATTCTGCAGCATCTCCAATTCAGTTTTCCAAATTATTTCTCCTAACATTGTATGCTATGAGCAAGGAAGAATTTTTTTTGTTAGCATTTTGATTATTTATGTGTGCTTATTTATACTTTCTCCATTGTATTTTATGAATTTCCCCAGGTATTTAACCCATGAATCTTCTGTCTTCTCTGTTATTTTTGAAGTCTAGACTCTTCACAATTTCAGCACTAGCTGGCTAAACATAACATCAAGCTAGAAAGGCCTAACTAATGTTAGACTTTACAAAATAGAGAGTTTGTTCAGGAATGAGGTTGTAGAAATGCCTCACTAGCATGACCCCTTGTTCCCCCCACAGCCAATTGAAATGTTAATAATTATTGTACTTTTACAGTGCTAACTGGGTGATAATTTTCCTTTCAGACATCAATAATAACTCACATATAGTATTTTATTATATATAAAGTAATTTTCTCACAACTGCTCTGGGAGGTAGCTATATGAAGTATTATTGTCCCCATATAACAAATAAGAAAACTGAGCTTTAAAGAGGTATAGTCATTTGCCTGTGATTACATAACTAGAATATATTGAAGCTTTGAACCCTGACTCTATATCCTGTGCTCTTTTCACTATACAATGCTTCCCAAACTTAAATTTAACCAGATCTAATGTTAAGAATAGACAAAAAATCGTCAAACT
This sequence comes from Petaurus breviceps papuanus, assembly GCF_028583685.1. NCBI lineage: Eukaryota > Metazoa > Chordata > Mammalia > Diprotodontia > Petauridae > Petaurus > Petaurus breviceps. The sequence continues at coordinate 38,524,830 of NW_027187378.1, forward strand.
CATTTCAGCCAGAACATATTTTATAGAATGAACAGTGGGCACCAAAATATATCAATTGCCCTAAATAGGTCTTCACAGCTGAGGAAATGTAAGGTTTTCTGGGGCTTACAGGTTCAAAAAAATCTCAGTCCATTTCATGCTGAGTGGTCAAGTGCAAATCCAAATCTAGAAAGTCATCTTACATAAATGTTGGTGATATTTTAAGCTCAGAGACCAAATTAGCTCCAAGTCCCTTTGGTAGCCCCTAGTGCTATTATCCTTAGTCTCTAGGGATATATAACAGTCTTTTCTATCCTTCTTTAAGTGCTGTTCCTTGCAAAGATAACCAGCAGAATCCCATGTTCTATTTATTCTAACTTGATTTCCAAAACCATTGCCTCTGGATTCGTTTCTATTCCAATAAAGGAATTTTGTAATACTATTAAGTGTAGGAGAGATTCTAGTGGCTAGTTTTCTTTTCTTTAATTCAGAATACTCAAGTCCCAGAAAGTGGGAGAAAAAAACACACACTTGATTAGAATTAGAAGATCTAAATATTGGTACTAACTTTACTACTTCATAGCTGTGTGACCTTGGATAAGTCTTAACTCTTGGAGTCTCATTTATTTTTGCCTATAAAATGGGTAGGGTAATACTTTTATTAATTCTTTTTCTCAGGATGAAATGAGATAATGGATGTAAGTAAAATACTCTCCAATCATAGAGCACTATAAACATTTTCAGTTGCATCTGACTCTTTGTGAATCCATTTGGTGTTTTCATGGCAAAGATATTTGATTGGTTTGACATTTCCTTCTCCAGTTTATTTTACAGATGAAGAAACTGAGGCAAACAGGGTAACTTGACTTGTTCATAGTTACTCAGCTAGTAAATATTTGAGGCTGTTTTTGAACTCAGGTTCTCTTGCCTCTAGGCCAGCTCCCTATTCACTGCACCACCAGCTTCCCTACTGTTAATTAAGCCATCAAGCTGTTTTCCATTTTTTCCTAAAATGAAGAATATAAATAGTCTCTATTTCTATGATTTCTATTTGAATACTGCAAAAATATACGACAAACTTGTAATCCTTTAAGCATTGCAACTGGAAAGGACAGACAGTCTATATAAAAGATTTGTTATATCCATGATTTTTAGAAAGCCTTCTCAAATTCTCAGCAAACCTCCTACCTGAGGAATATGCCTTTTGGAGCCCTTGAACTTCACAAATTACCTTCTTGAACCTCAGATACAGAAAATGATAATGTTGATGCATATGACATCATGGTGTCATGGACTGTTTTTATAAAGAAAGGGTTAGAAGGGGGATGAGGTCCAGTTGTAAGGGAAGAAGGCAAGATATAGAACAAGACTCAAGTGCATTGACCTGTGTCTTATACTACATCTTAACACCCTTCTCCTGCCCCTCTTCAGAGTTGTGCCTGGTGCATCTCCTTGCCCCTTTCACCAGGGACACCAATGTTCATGTTTCAGAAATCACTGAGTATGAATATTGGTGTTTGAGAAGGTATAGAAGGACCCAGTAACACGACAAGAATAGGACTTTGGAAATTGTTATAATTGAGGAACCAGGGAATGTGAACAATTGAAGCCAGAAGAGAAGAGTTGCTGACAGTAGCCCTAATTAGGGCACCTGACTCTCTGACTCAGAAATTATCTGTAGATAATATAGTAAAGTAGATAGGGTCTAGGATTGCATGTTACAAACATGTGTGTGCACATATGTGCATAATACATGTGCATGTTAACATGTATATCTAAATCTACATGTGTGTGTATGTGTAAAGAGAGAGACTGCAAGAGAGACAGAGACAAATAGAAGTTTTAAACTATCCAAAGAAGCATGGAAATTCACATGGCAGGTATGAGTAAGCTGCAATATATAATTAATTAGAAATTATGCAGGACATGTGGAATAAGGGATATAATCAGAGAAATGTTTAACTAGAACAAAATGAACTAGTCACATAACAAGAGGAAGGAATAACTTGTGAAAAGTCTGTGTCCTCTCTTGGTATAAACACAATGTCAAAAGATCTGGAATACGGGCCCTGACTTTCTTAGTGGGCTCTCTGGTATGGATTTTATGTGTCTTTGTATAAGTGCATTTGTGTATGTGCCTGATTTGGTGTTAAACCTAAACCTTTTGCTTTATTTTTTATTAAGAACACATTAACAAGCACAAAAATTTCAGTATGCAGAAAACAATACTGAGGACAACATCAAAGACAAACGAAAGTCACACTGTCTGGTGAGGTACAGATGGGTGGCAACTTTTGCCCACCTCATCCTGGATATATACAGATTTGTTATGACATTAATTCACAGTTTCATATACAATCCTCAATATTGCTTTCTGCAAATTGAAATGTTTGTTTTTGTTGATGACTGATAGTTTTCTCTTAGTAGGCCCTTATTCCAGGGCTATGAAGCTGATTATGTTGGAAGGATGGGCAGCAAGAGAGCTAAGAAACAATATCTTGTTTCTCACTCCTCGTAACAGCGGGACTTAGGGTTTCTCGAGTAGTCACCCATTGCCTGGGCTGTTCCCTGCAGCTCTCTGTGGGTACATTCTTCCATGTCAGTCATCCCTAGGACACAAACAAAATCCTCATTTCAAGTTTTCTGAGGCACAAAATATAAATAAAGATTAATTGAAGTTATTATTCTTCTTTGAAAAGTTAGCAACAGACAGGTATACCTTTTACAACCCCATCTGCTTCCTTCCTTATTTTCTGGGTCATGCTTACATTATAGGTTGTAGGCCTCTGGCAATCAGTGGTTGCAGGACCCTGTCACTGAGGATGCCTAGGCTACTTAGGCTTTAAGTAAAGAATGCTCACTCTTAGAATTTACTGTGGAACAATGATTTCTCTGTTTTTTTTCTAAAGAAAAACCTCATTAGTTATTCATGATAATTTTGATTTATAATATATGAGGATAATATGTATACATAATGTATACATGAGGATAATATATACTATCTAATGTATATAATATCTAATGTATATCTAATTATTATTTGTTATTATACTTACAATATATTAACAGACTATATGTATATACTATAATTCATATAATAACATATACACATTAACTAGAGGCAGAAATCTACTATGAAAATTAGCCTCAAATTTGTGACAAGTATTATAAAAGAATCCTGACTACAGACCCACATCTGACCAACTTCTGTTGAAAGTATATTAATTATTCTGCTTCCTCCATTTCTTCTTGAAGCCCTTCATTCAGTCTGTGATTCAGTGGGATGGATAAAGAATTATTAACTCTTATAGAATATCTCATAGACAAAAGGGAATGAGATTAACAGGTCAGATTGTGACAAAATGAACATCTTAATTGTTCTGAAGAGCTCTTTCAATTTTCCTTGTGAATACTTTTATTGTACCCTTGAAAGAGGATTAATCTCTTGATTAAAATATCTTGCCCATGTACACAATGGATATTCAGCAATGAATAGCCTTTCTCTTCCCTACTACTCTGATAAGAATGCTCATTTGTATTGAACAGTAATGTTTACAACATACTTTACATATATGTGATCCTCCTCCAAACATCTCATGAGATACGTAGTAAAGTGTTGAGAGAGACAGAGACAAAGAGAGAAAGAGAGACAGACAGACAGACAGATGGAGAGAGAGAGGGAGAGAGGGAAGGAGGAAGAAAGGGAGGGAGGGAGAGAAGGAGGGAGGGAGGGAGAGTCAGTCATCTAGGTGCAGTAAAAATATTCCATATTTAGCATCAGAGAACCTGAGATCAAGTCTCACCCCTACTACTAACTTCCTGTGTGACCCTTTAAGGTAAATAACTTCATCTCTCTGGGCCTGTTTTCTCAAATGATTAGCTAAGCTAGATGATCTGAAAAGTCTATTCTAGCTCAGAATCTCTGATACTATGGAACTTGCTTGAAATTACATGACTAGAAAGTACTGGTTCTGAAACTAATGCACCAAGCTTTCTGATTACAAGTTCAATGTACTTCCTAATAACTCTAATGCAATGGAAATATGTCTTGGGTTTGAAATAACTTCAGTTCAGTTTGAGCCCTTTTTTGGTCGTTTATGAACTCTGTTATTTGGAGAAGGCCACAGGAACCTCTCTGATCTATCACTCTGCAAGTATCTTAAAGTACCTACTATGTGCTATGTATACACTTGATAGATACTAGGAATATGAAGACAAAAGTAAAAAGGTGTCCTTAAGGAACTTACATTCGAGTAAGGGGAGATAGCATGTGTTCAGGTAGATATATACAAAATTTGCCCCCATTGCCTGATGCTAGGAGGGATCAGGAAAGGTTCTACATACAAGAAAGACTCAGGTAGTACCTGAGTTGAGTCTTGAAGGAAATGAGAGATGCTAAGAAACAGAGGTGAAGAAAGTGTGCATTCCAGGCCAGGGTGGGAGGGGTAGGGGGGAGGGAGAACCAGTGAAAATTCACAGAAATAGGAGGTGCAAAGATGCATTGTGAAGATTGTGAAGTGCTTATGGTGACAAATAGAAGGGTATATATTTTGCTCTTGATGTTATAGGGAGCCACTGGGGTTTATCAAGTCGGGGATTAACATGTTCAGGCTTGTGATTTAGGAAAATCACTTTGAGATGCATGTGAAAGATGGATTAGAAAGAGGGAGAGATCTGACGCAGACAGACAAATTAGGATTACAGGAGCTCATGTCAGAGGGGATATAGGCCTGAGCTACAGTGGTGGCTATGGAATTGGAGAGAAGAGATATGAGACATTGTAGAGGTAGAAACACTGCAAATCTCCATCATATCCTTTGTAAAATTAGAAAAAATAATGCCTTCACTATGTACCTCACAGTTATGAGAAGTGAAACAGACAATAATATGTTGATGCCAGTTTTGAGGGACATAGGGCTTATCTCATTAACCTCAGGCAAACTAGAAGTACCCTCTTCTTTCTTCAGTGTTAACTAGATTCAGATTTCCTTATACCCACAAGAGACTTGATATAGCATGAGTCAAGGCCAACCTTATATTAAGGCTGAATTGACAGGGAGTGGTAAGGAATGTTCTCAGGGGCTTAAGAGTGAGAGCTCCCTTTCAGCTAATTGAAATTCCACAATCAGAGAGAGGTTAAAGTATAAATACCCCAAAGGGAAGTCACACATTGGCTTAATTTTAATTGAAGGTAGAAAGGACGGGAATATTTTAGGTAAATTGTTTCCCTTCTCAAGGTCTTAGTTATGTCACCTGTAAAATGAGAGGGTTGAACTAGATGATTTCTCAGGTTCCTTCTAGCTATAACCTTGACAACTAGGAAAGGTGGCTAAGAGGGCAATAGTCCTGGACTCAGGAAGATCTGAGTTCAAATACTGTCTTGGATCGCTATTAATTGTTTGTTCCTGGACAAGTCACTGAACCTTAGCTTTCTCCTCTAAAATCTGTGTACAAATAGCACCTACTTCTTAGAGTTGTTGTGAGGATCAGCTGAGATAAATATATATATATACCACTCTGCAAAGCCTAAATCACTGTAGAAATACTAGCTATTATTATTGCCATAATTTAATACATCATAGATCTATGCTTAACCATCACAAAGAGCAGTCCATCTATAACTGATTTGGTGAGAGCTCTAGCCATGGTACTGATTCAGCGTCACCCCCTTTCACATAGATAGCTCACATTCCAAAAGTTCATCTTCTAAATGCATCATAATCTAAATGATCCAAATACATTGTGGCATGAGATTTTTTTCACCTTCATTAGCAACAACAACAAAAAAAAGGAGGTCCAATAGTGAATGACACTCTCAACCTCTTTACATTATGTACACGCAAGGAAGTTAACCTTTCTTTCACCTTGAACATATTCCCATAGATGAAGATATGTTCAGTTGCTTTATTTACTTATGACAAAGAAAAAAATAACAACAATAACTTGCCCAAGGAAGGAATACACCCAGGGCATATGTAACGAATTATCATTTTTGGTCATCTTTAGAATCTATGGTTTCATCTACATAATCAAATTTCATTTTAAGGGATTTAAAAAATAAATATCTACTGTCAGAACTAAAAGTGACCTTGCAGACACTGTGGTCTAACCCACTTGTTTTACAAATGAGAAAACTTAGACCCAGAGAAAAAGAGAAACTTAACAAAATTCATATTGCAAATTAATGGGGGAGCCAAAACTTGAACCCATATTTCCTGATTCTCAGACTAATATTTTTTGCTTCCAAGTCATGAGTACCTCTATTTATTTGTACTAAAATAATTGTAAAAGGCTATATGAATAGGATGAATTTCAAATAGCATAGAAATATTAACATGGAATAAGTCCAGTTGAAGTCTTGAAGGCAATGGGTAGGAGAGTGCCCCTCCCCACTGGTAAGGAAATTGAATTGAATTAGTCAAAGAGATTGAAGAAGTTCACCACCATAGCTTCTAGGGAGGCAGAGTTTGAGGTAAAGGACTAAGGGCTGGTTTTCAATCATCTCATCAAACACTGTTTATTTTATTTGTTCAGCCTGGCCTGCTCTCTGCTCCAGTTTTCCATCTTCCACTCTTATCTCTTCCTACCTCAGTGTTTGCTCCATTATGCCACATGGTCTCAGTCCCACTTGTTTCCCCTACTTTCTGTAATAGGGCCAGCACCCATATGCTTCCATCTTTCCTGTTGGCTTGACAGGAGAAGTATGGTGGACAGATGAGACTTAGGTCTTTCTTTGATTCCTTCTTTCAGCATAGTGTTAGGGTTAAAACAAACTCCCTCAAGGTCAAAAGCACCAGGAACTTAAGGAACTCTGGGCAATGTCTGAATATCAGCAATTATATCCCACCAAATCTCCATGGCAACATTCCTGAAAGGGGGGAGAATGACAAATAAAACATGAAATGATAAAAAGTATAGATGTAAATAAGTAATGTAGCAATCTCTGTTCCCAGAACCTGCCTAGAAGATGGGATAAGGCTGAGTGGACATCAACCAGCAATTATTTTTCTCTGTTGGGTGCAGTATTTTGATGCTGTGTTAATACATTAATTTCCAAAATTAGGCCCAGCAGGTACATAGCCCCTTGCATGGATTCAAGAGATAGCTCATGTCCCTATGCTGACTCAGTTTTTATTTTTAGAAAGCAATATAGAAAATTCCTCCATTAAAGTTCTTCTTTAGTGCCTCATAACATTGTGGAGATGACCCTGGCCACTTAAAGACCATGTCTGCGGAATGGAAATTCTGGTAGGCTCAACCAAGTGGGAAAGGTTTTAGAAAGAACATAAAGATCAGCTATGTCAGGACCCACTTAGTTAAAAGAGAAACTGGTCCTCACCAGTAGCCTAGCCAAGGAAAACAACTCATTAGGATTTGTGTTCTGAAATTGTCGTCAGATTAATGAAAGCATGGACATTCAGCCAGAGGCATATCTCAGAGTTTTGCACCTAAAGCAAGTGGCATGCAGCTCTCCCAGATCAAGTAACAGGAAATATACTTTCAAACTCTGTTGAGGAGGCTTATGTGGCTTAGGTAGAAAATGGGATGGTAAACTATCAGGGAAGGCACCTGTGGCATGGCCTCTAGTAAGGGAAGTGTGTGATCTGAAGACTTCCTATCATTAGTAATAAACTGGTGTTAATATCGTATTTCTGTGCTGCTGAGGAACTATAAGTATTTTCAGTCTCCTGATTTTCTTTTCCTTCTAGGACACAGTTCTGGAGGTCTTTATTTATATCTAGCTCTTTTCAAAATGTCAAAGTAAAGTAAGAATATAAGCTCCTTGAGGGCAGGGATGATGCCTTATCCATCTTTGTACCCCATAGGGCCTAGCATAGTTCATTTTACATAGCAAGATCTTAACAAATGTCTTTAATTTAATTGAAATTAACTATATGTAATTTAATTTAATCATAACATTAACCAATCATAGACTTCCTTCTGTTAGGATCATAGTCTTATAATTCAGGCAAGTTCCTTGAGAACGTTTCCTATAAGAGTTTTTGAGTCTTCATTTAACAAAGATAGAATCAGTGTTTCTAAAGTTACTCGATAAATAGCTTAGGTATATTCCAGTTTTACTGGTACTTTTGGGTGATGGTGGTTATCAGAGTGCTAAGAATTAGCCATTCATTCATTCATTCAAGGACAGCTATGCGGCTCAGTGCTAAACCCAGAGACGTGAAGACTGAGTACAAATCCAGCCTCAGACATTTGCTAGCTGTGTGAACCTTGGCAAATTACTTAACCTGTGTCTGCCTCGTTTTCTTCATCTGCAAAATGGAGATGATAATATCATTTATCTACCAAGGTTGTTGTGAGAATAAAATGAGTTAATGTTTATAAAGCACTTTGTAAATCTTAAAGCTCTGTTGAGTGCTAGCTACATCATCATCATTATGGACCAGTAGACTAAGTGCCTACTCTATTCAAGGCAGTATCTTAGTTACTGAGATTGAGAAGGGTTATTTATTGTAACACTTTAAATATCTGTAGTTTCTGTCGATCCTACCAATGCACATTCCTACCCCCTTAATGACTTAGCTGATACTCTTCATGAATTGCTGTGAGCTAATCTTTAATCATGCTGCAGGCCAATCTAGTGATAAACCTCTCTAACCTAAGGAGCTCTCTCATTGTCTAGTCCAGTCTTCAGATAGAAGGTGTACAGTTTATCACAGGGTCCATATCCAAAACTTCTCCAGCTTTATAAGAACCCATGAGCTTGAGCTCTAGTTGCATAGCCTTCAAGAACTCAGAATCATTTCCATTCCATTAAGGAACCAGGTGAAAAAGTATCAGTTCTTTATGTCCTGCATCACCCCAAGGTGGTTGAAATTCAGTTGTAGAGGATGAGCAGCAGCAGGAAGGTCCTGGGATGAAAGGAGGGTAGTGAGCAGGGTGATGCTGTGTTTGATGGTCACAAACAAACACAATCCTGTCATTAGCCTCCAGGCGCATACGCTAATCCTCTTCAGGTTGATAGGACCTACTAATAATTGGATTCTATTGGCATAACCTTTGAAATCCTAGTTAATTTTATTTTTTCTTGGTCACAGAGACTGATGAAGATCTTCTGCTAAGGAACAGAGAGGCTGGGATCTGTGTCAATTCATGAACCCATACCAATGAAAATCACAGAGGCACAAAAGGTGGATTTTAGATAGGGATGTATGGGTTTCTATGAAAAAAAAAAAAGTAACAGTCTCTTCCTTCAGGTAGTTTACATTCTAGTCAGGAGTTTAGTTATATCCAAATGAGAGACAGTGTGGTATGGTAAAAACAAACAAAACAAAAAACCCATTGGGTTTAAAGTCAGGAGGCCTTGGTTCCAATCCTGCCTCTGTCACTTTTTAATAACCTTGGGTGTTAATTCCTCTCTTTCTGTCTCAGTTTACTTATTTGTAAAATGGTGGAATTGGATGAGATAATCTCCAAGTCTTCCAAATCTAAAAGCTATAAACTAAAATAGACTGTGATAAGCTCATGAGAGCAATTTTTTAAAAGTACCATGAGAACACAGATGCCAATTCTAAAGTTGATAAGTTGCTCAGAGTTTGGACATCATGATCGCTGAAATAAGCAATCTCCAGACATCTGGCTCTCTAGAGCATCATAACAGTGATATACAGTTGGATTTTTGTGATATTTCAGTTTGTTTCAGTTTATCCAAGAGTGTATTGTGAAATTCTAAAATAAAAATAATATTAAACAATTTTAATTTTCAGCACACATTTCCCACTTTTAAAAAATTATTTCAAGAAAAGGATCTGATTTTATTCTAAGGAAAAAGTATCACCTATTTGATGTGATTGAAGTGCTTTTGGGGAAGTCCTCTGCCCTAAAATGTCCAGCTCAATCAGATGTCAAGGTACGTGAAATCTCACCATTAGAGATTCAGTCCTTTGACTTAAGTAGTCTTTTCTAAGCACTCTTTTTCAAACAGAAATTCTTTGACAGAGTTAAGAATATCATAAAACTTTTTTGTTAATGAGAGTGTAATATTATTTTCCACTGCATCAGGAAGAGCTCCATGGAGAACATTGAATCAAGGAAAGAAGAAAGTAGTGTTGATAGGTGATGATTGTTGAAAGGGGATAAGGTAAAGAAAGATTACTTTGCAAACAAACTTTGCCTACCTCTCAATTTTACTAGTCTACCCTTGGGTAGTAGAGAAAACCAAAGATATCAAAGATATCAAAGGCCCCAAAGTTTAGCCACCACTGTTGAACACACAGCATCTTTGATTCTTGTATGTTAAAGGCTTTGATTAGAAAGTAATATTTGTAGGTATCCTTTTTAGCATCCATTTGTTTGAATGAAGTTCACTATAGTTTTCCCATGTATTTACTGCCTATAAACTTTTGATGATTTGTGACATGTATACACGTATCCAATATATGCAGCTTTTTGGTGAGCCTTCATCCTCATTGTGTTTCCTGGACAAATATGCCCACATATAACATTGACCATTCCTTATCCCATTGACCCAGGTGGCTTTGTTAAGTCATTTTTGACATCTAGAGTTCTCATTTATTCTTGTGGCAAATTTACAAATTTGCTTCAGAGCCTGGGGAACATGCTTTCTGAAATTTATTCCATGCATATGCTTGTGGATGTTAATGATATGCCCCCTGGTCACTACATCATTGATGTCAGAGTCCCTTTTTTTTCTTTTTCACCTTGATTTGTGGGAGCCATCCTGCCCAGGACCAGGGCAGCAAGGGAACAGAGCCACTTCTATGCACCCTGCATCCCTTCTGAGTGGTAGAACATTAAGGGTGGAGAATGAGCAGCTACACTCAGGTACTGGGGTCAAGGGAAGAGCATGGGGAAGGCAAGGTCATGTTTGATGGTCACAAGCACCCACAGACACACCATTAGTCTCTAGGCTCATATGCTAATCCTTTCCAACTTGGTAGGACCTTCTAGACCTTGTGTTCTATTGTCATAACATTTGAGATCCCAGTTAATTTAATTTAAATTTTTATTGGTCCTACCAACTTAGCAAGTCTTACTACTAAGGTGTATAAGGGCTATGATCTGTATCAGTATGTGTAATATCTGTACTAATGAAAAGCACAGAACCTTGAGGCAGGTAGGTAGCATAGTAAATAGAGCACTGGACCTGGATTCAGAAATATCTGAGTTCAAATCCAGTCTCAAATACTTACTGACCGTGTGACCCTGGGCAAATCACTTAACTGCCATCTGCCTCAGTTTTCTCTTTTGTAAAGTGAGGAAAATAATAGTACCTACCTTTCAGTGTTGTTGTAAGAACCAAAGGAGATAATTTCTATTTGCAAAGAACTTTGCAAATCTTAATGTTCTCTTTCTTTGAAGCACTAAAAGCAAGAATTATGAACCAGGCTTTGAAAAAAATCCCCAGTCCCAGAATCTTCCTTGAGAATATTTAATTTGGAGCCTTTCTATGGAGTCAAAGCCTGTTTGAAAGATCAATAGATACTGGAAAAGACTTAAAATTTTCTTAACCATCTTATCAATGAGATAAAACAAGATTTAGCAGTGCTCAGGTTTCAGAAAGCAGTGTCTTAAACTTTCTTGTTCTTCACATAGACTCTCTAACCGAAACCCCTCCTGGAACTGGGGGAAAAAAAAAGCTGATGTGTACTTGAGAGGATTCAGCAAACTGGGTTCTTTTCTTTTGAGAGAAGATGGAAGACAGTGTAGATTATATTTTGAGCCCATCTATAGTAGAAAATGCCTGCAGAAATAAATAGGGGTCTCCCTCCATCCTATCCCACCCCCACAAATAAAAAAAAAATTTTAAAGAAATAAATAGGGGTAAATAGTTTGGTAGAACCATCCCTGACTTAGAACAGAATTATGGAATTCTGATGACTGTAGGTTTACTCTCAGGTGCTTTCACCTTTAGTTGATGGGTGAGATGTTTGTGGATAGATGTAGTTGTAGGATTCCAGTTAGGAAGGATCTCAGAGGCTTCAAAGGTAGAGAGATTGTCATAGTACTGTAAAGTCAATTAAAACAACCTATCTAGGCACAAATAATGATTTATTCATTTTTAATTCCTTGTGTAGAAGCTATATCATGTGACACACATCCATTACCACATGTGATTACAAGTTTCTCCCCCTTGTTGGTAATTAGGCCCACATCCACACTTAAGGATTCTTTCTCTCCTTTGGATATGACTAGTTGTTCAAAAACTTCAGGGATTTGATGACCAGTTCCAAAAATGCTAATGACTTGGACAGTCCATGGATTTTGGTCCTAAAAACGTTGTGTGCAATCTCTGTGACCAGGGCGTACCTACCTTTGCAGCCTGGTAGCACAGGTAAATAGGGTACTAGACCTGGAGTCAGGAAGCTATAAGTCCAAATCTGGCTTCACACGTTTACTAGCTTGTGACCCTGGGCAAGTCACTTTACTGCTGCCTGCCTCAGTTTCTTCATATGTAAATGGGGGTTAAAAATAGCACCTACCTGTTGTGAGGATAAAATGAATCAATAGTTATAAAGCACTTTGTAAAGCTTAAAGAAGTACAGAAATACTAACCATTGTTATTGTTGTCATCCTTGTTATTAGCCTGGTCTCATGTCCCACTTTCCATACAAACCATTACAATATTGGCTCTAAGAATTCACACTCTGATATTCTTCCTCCCATATACTTACTCCAAAGTGCTTTTCTCCAGTTGTCAGTATATGAATCAATTTGTTGTTGTTGTTCAGTCATTTTAGTCACGTTCAACTCTTCCTGACCCCATTTGGAGTTTTCATGGCAAAGACACTGGAATCGTTTGCCATTTTCTTCTCCAGCTCATTTTATAGATGAGGCAACTGAGGACAACAGGGTTAAGTGACTTGCCCAGGGTCACATGGCTAATAAATATCTGAGGTCGGATTTGAACTCACATCTTCCTGACTCCAGGGCCAGTGCTCTATGCACTACTCCACCTAACTGCTCCACATATGAACCATACAACATTCTATCTATATCTTCTCCTCTTGCTTCATGTCACTCACTCGATAACCACATGCTGTGTCCCTATGTGCCCAGGAGCTAGGTCTCACAAGACCGTGCCAACAATATTCTGTCATCGATCGCCATAATTTTCAGATCATCTTATTACTGGGGAGGAATTACACACTGCGGTCAACTTCATGAGCCTTATAGCTGCCTGCCCTCCTATGAAATTCTCAACCTTGTGGTGGGCATACAAAATATTAAGAAATTAAACCTACACTTGTCATTGACTGTAATGTTTGAGTTCATCACACCTATTAGAGTTGTAGTTTGTTATTTATGTTGTCTGTGAGGGTAATATTTTCAAGAGAGTTGAAACAAATAAGTCTTGGGTGACTTCATTTGAGCTCCCTTTGAGATGGATGAGCTCGATAAGTTAGCTCAGAATCTCTGAGTTCCTCACCAATGTTTATGGACCTTGTGTTTGGCCCCATTTTGGTTCTTCAGTGAGAATGGCAGAGAGGAAGAGAAGAGATCTGAGACCACCTAAAACCTATTTAGTCCTAAGAAGTCATACCAAATATTTCAAGAGATATCCACAAATGCCTCCATATACTCTAGAACCTCCTTAATGGCTAGAACCTATCTAGAACCTAGCGTGGATGGGCTGTGTGTATATAAGGCATTTTAAGAGACTCTGGAATTCTAGTCAGGTCTTGATTATCAATAGAGATTTAGGGTACTGTTTTTGGAAGACAGATAAATTGGTAATCTTTTCCATCCTGAATATCCTATGGGAAATGATTCCAAACATTGCCAATGTCCACTAAATTTTTACACTGAAAAAAGAGTACTGGGAAGTACTAGACAATAGGAGAAGCATTTGAAAGTACTACCTGGAGTATGGTTTTATGGATACTTGAATTCATTGATCCTAAAAGCAGGTTGGTATAAGAAGGATTCTTGCCTGAGTTCAAATATGACCTCAGACATTAACTAACTGTGTGACCCTGAGCAAGTCACTTCACCTCTGACTGCTTCAGTTTATCTGTAAAATGGGGAGAATAATAGCACTTCCCAGATTTTTGTGAGGATAAGATAAAATACTTTTTATAAAGCATTCAGCACAGTTCCTAGCACATAGTAAGTACTTAATAAGTCCTTGTTTATAAAAAGATTCTAATAACTTATTAAAATCTCCTTTGTTGTACCTCCCTATAAAAAGCTTTATGGGAAGGTTTAGGTCTACCTTTTTTCCCCCTAAAAGTAAACTTACAAAAAATTTCAGTTTGAGCACCTTCTTCTTGGTTGCTTTATCATTTTAGTACTTCCAATTGTCAAGTAAAAGGTAATATCTCTGATTACTCTGTATCAGCCAAGTTTTTCTTAGCCAAACCTCATCAGAGACTATCAACTCAACCATGTCTTTCCTCTAATCTAGTACAACCTTCTAAAGAACTCACATGAACCATCCTTGCCCTTGGAATTTGTTTTGCTTTCGTGGTAAAATGTTTTATCATACCGTTATACTGAATTGTTAAGAGCAATGATTTTAGGTGTGGGCAGGACAAAAAAAAATGACCTTCTTTTCCTAGTGGTTGAAAGTGTCTGTTTTTATTTCTGTATCTGTAAGGCATTAGTCTATAACAAATGGGATTCATAAAATAATTTTCTGGAGGTGGCAGTAGGATGAGAAGGGGGAGAAAAAGGAAGATGCCTAAGGGATGAATCATCAACATATGGGCTGTGAAGTACATGGAGCAAGTTACTTGAGTCTCAATCATTCACTTTGTCTTTGAGCTGAGAACTAAGGTACCCTCTCCGTAGGAAAGAAATGAGAACTTTTGCTCAACAAGGGTCATTGACTTAGAACCAGAGTGGCAGTTCAATATGCTAAGGACCATCATGGATAGAAGGATGGGTGGAAGGGAGCCTCACTAATAGTGGCCAAGGTTTCATGGCAAGTTGAACAATGGCCTCTTGATCCAGAGGCCAATTTTAAACAAGAAAGAGTCTTGCTTCACCTGCAGGATAGTATTCCAAAAAAGGTTACTCATGTACTTTTAGTATCCACCTGGCACTCAACTCTCACCTGTGGCTCCAAGAAGCTGTAGCATGTTCAGTGACATCCGCTGGTAAAACTGTCTCAGCAGACAAGCTAAGCCCCAATGAGGGTAACCTACAGGTCTCAAACCCATCGGTGAGTTAGGGGATGTCTACCGAAAGCATCTGAAGACTCCCCCTAGCAGAATGGACAGAAGAGAACCACTTAGAATGTGTTGGCATACCATGTGTCTAGTAAATGTTCTTTCTTTATAACATCTGTCTGTCTATCATCTATCATCTATCTATCTATCTATCTATCTATCTATCTATCATCTGTCTGTCTGTCTATCTATCTATTTATCTATCTGTCTGTCTATCATTATTCTTAGCAAGTAACCAGTAAAAGAGTCTTCTTTGTCTAAATGGCTTTAACTGTGAATTAGCATTTTCAGGAGCTAGAGCTATCATAACCTCGGGGAGGGGACAGAGATGGTTTAAATAGACTCCTGCAAGTCAGCATAAGAAGGTCTGAAGGCTAGGGAAATCATCTAGGAGTAGAACAAGTGAAAAGACTTTTTTTTGCTTTGTTACTGAGTTTTATACAGCAACCTGAGTGAAAAAAAAAATCAGTGATCCTTATTTGAGCCATTCCTATTCACTTAGGCTCTTCCTCTTATGAGAGTGTTTCCTATTCCTCATTTAAACTAAAAATGAATCCATGAAATAATAGGAAAATGGAGTGATAACATAGATGTTTAACTACAAACCATTCTAGATGGTCCTCTTTGTATAAAGGATTGCCCTTAGTTCATAGCCTCTTGTGCCTCAGAGGCGTAAGGTATAAGGTATAAATAGCTAAATGCCTCAAGACAGAGGCTTTCACATGATATCCCTAAAAGAGTATATAGACTGAGGTCAATCAAGATAAATGTCAGCTGATCTGTCAGCTATATGGAAATGTATAGCTAACAAAAGGTACTACTCTATTCTCCAAACTGACTCCTAGTGTGCTATTTCTAAGGACCAAGAATGATGGTCTTAAGAATTAGTCATCTAACTCAAACCTGGATATATTTCACTCTTTTTACCCTAGTAGTTCAATTATAATGATAATGTGTTAATACTTATTTTAAGCATTTGTGGTTCTAGTGGCATGTACAGATAAAGATCATGATCCCCCCATGCCTTAGTAAACAATCTCCATGAATTGACACAAGAAGAAAAAGCATGATCCTGAGGTCAGCCTGATCATGAGACTTTCCAAGCTTTATTAGGCCACCAATATTACAAGGATACTATCAATGATAGAGAAACATAGTGCCCACCCCATACTCAAAGTCCTTCCAAATTGATAGGAACTGTTAGAACCTATGCTAAACTGGCAGGAACTAAGTAGATGAAACGCACAGATGATGATATGCAATTGAATGGATATCCTTTTGGGTTAGTCTGCCTGTCTCTCTCCATTTATGTTTATCCACATACATGTACATATACATACATATGTAAATTAGAGATGTAAATATATGTACCTTCATCAACACACATTGCATAATATATATGCATATCTCTCTACACACATATGATGTGTCCCAACATAATTTCATTACAACCAATCTCCTACAACATGTTACCAATAATAACTGATGTACCAGGATAGAAAATTAACATTAAGAACTTTCATGGTCAACAAAGGTGTTGGACCAGTCACGTTGCAAACATAAAAGAGAAAAGACAACCTAAGTTTTATGGTAGTACCCAACCAATGTGTTAAAATAATCAGAAGGAAGTCTCAAATACATGGGTGAATCCTCTTTTGAGGATTTATGGAAAGACTATACAAAAATAACTTGGGAAGGAAAAGTAAAGTGATCACTTTCTGTTCTATGAAAAGAGTAGTGCCCTCCTCCCACCACCACCACCACCATCATGAGCCCTGATAATCTAAGTAAGATCTTCCTTTTTTCAAAAAAGGTGGAAAAGCCTCCTCTCGTATTACTTGACATTTGTTATTCATGCCATATTGTTGCCAAATTATTCCTCCTTATATGACAAATATTATTCAAAGCCTTTAGAGCCTTACAGAACATTTCAGAGTTTATGTTCTTCTGCTAATACCCAAAGACCCCAGGATCACATACACCATGATGAGACAGTTCAGGAGGTCTTTAATAGTTCTAATACTACAACAGCCCATCAATACAAAGTTCAAGCCTTGCTTTTATATTGCATTGTTGAATTGCATCAAAGTTGCATTGAACTATGCAAGACTAGAGTTAGGCAGAGGCAGATGGATGCATGCCAAAAGGGTGGGATGATTTGAATGTACCAAAAAGACATTCTGTCCCACAAATTATACCCAGCTAGTTGATGCCTTATATTTCCACCATGAAAGATTCATTTCTTTGATTGTATCCATTGCCTTTATGATCCTTAGCTAAATTAGGAATGAAATTAGTGAACCTGGTCCTTGTGAATGCCTACATATACACACTGGGATTAGTGGTGACTGTGTAACAATAATACCATTAAAAGCAAAAGCAAAGCTCTCAAAAGAAAAGGTCACACCAATTAACTACCTGATATTCCTTGCAAGTTGCTTCAGGAAGACCCGAGTTTAAACCTGGCTTCAGACACTCCCTAGCTGTGGGACCCTGGACAGGTCACTTAATCTCTGTCTGCCTGAGTTTCCTCATCAATAAAATAGAGATAATAATAGAACCTACCTCCCAGAGTTATTGTGAGGATCAAATAAGGTAATAAAATATAATATCTGACACATAGTAAGTGCTTTAAAATGTTTATTCCCATCTCCCCCTGATCTTTTATGGATCTCTGGATCTGAATCTTTGCTCCCACAACCCTGCTCTTCTCAGTCCTATAGATTTCAGCACTCTACAGACACTTTGGTAGTCATTTTGACTAGTTTTATTGTTTTATTCATTGATTTGTTTATTTTTTTATGTCTGTCTCTCAACTAAAATCCCACCTCCTACTCCCTTTCTCTACCCAAGAGTCTGCTTAAATTTCCACAAGTGTTGGCACTACTTCAACTAGGGATATGGCATTGTTTTGGTTAAAATGAAAATTTTTCTAAGGAATAACTTAACAAGTCTTAACTGAGAGTTGTAGTTCCCCAAGAATGAGCTTGAAAGCATTATATCTGAGTGTGAACTATTGGTGTTTACAATTCTTATCATTAGATTATTTCTGATGGAGAAAAAAAAAACAAGAAAGAAAAAAGACTCATAGGGTGAGGAGGTTTGATTCATTAAGTAGGGAGGACAAAGATAAGAGTCCCAGGAGGTGATACAAAAAAATACAAAAGAGGAAATTTGGAGCAATGAAAACAAACTGCTTTTTTTCAGAATGTTGCCCACAGCCAGCCTGGAAGTCTGAATGAATGATCATGACCTCTAAAAAGCTGTATTCCAACAAGTATTGGAATGAAAGGCAGAAGAGAACAGGAAAAATATGGGGGAAAAATCTCTGGCTGATTCAGTCAAACATATGAGATGGAACAGATCTATTTAGTGACAGTGCTAGGAGGGTGGGTGAGGTGTATATAAACAGTGGGAATGGGGGCAGATTGCAGTCAATGTTTAAAGTAGAAGTATTTACAAGAGGATTCAATAAAGGATTTAATGTTTCAAAATTCCAAGTTGTGAATCTACCTCAGGCAATTCAAACACAGTAGAACACCAGTGTAACACAGCTCATTATTATGTTAATCTATACTTATTTAGATACTTCAACAGATTTCTGATCCTGGGGATGAGAGGTAGGAGGAAAGGGTGAGACTTTACTAGCATAGATTATGGTCCACCAATACCCTCTCTTCAATTCCTGTCAATCTTTTCTATTCCCTTGGAATCTTCCCCTCTTCGAAAAAACTTGAAAATTTATCCCTAAGCGCTTTCAAAAGAATGTTACCTTCAACATATATTTAGTCTAGTCATTCTTCCCAAATCATCCCCCTGAGTACATTAGCGGTTTCTTATATATAGCATGTCAGGGACCAAGATGGCGTTGTTCAATTGTTTCAGCTTTGTCGGAGTCTTCTTGACCCCATTTGGGATTTGCTTAGAAAAGATACCAGAGTGGTTTGCCATGTACTTCTAAAGCTTATTTTACAGATGAGGAAACTGAGGGAAGCAGGATTAAGTAACTTACCCAAAGTCACACAACTAGTAAGTGTCTGAGGCCAGATTTGAACTCAGATGAGACTTTCTGACTCCAGGCCCACTCTATCCACTGTGCCACCTAGCTTTCCCAAGATGGTGGAGCCTAAATGTTGTGAATCCACCATCATTGGTTATAAGATTAGATCTCTCTAAAATCATCAGCAAATTCTGCTCCATTTTCTGTTTATTGGTAGACCTGTTCCCAATTTTGCTTATAAATTAACTTTTGGGATGATTTGATTTATTCATGTCTCATACTAGCACATTGGTAACCTTTTTTTGTTTCCCTTTCTGTACTTTTCAGATCAGATAATATATGTTAAGTACTTTGCACAATGCCTGACACACAGTAAGCACTTAATAAATGCTTAGTCCTCTTTCCCTTTTCACTGCCATGTGAAGTGAGATTACACGTAATCCTCCCCTACCCTCTTGTATAATATTTTATAGATGAGTTCATACTCTAAGTTGACTGCTATGGCTCTCGGCTTAACAAGAGGACAAGTATTTGCTAGTTGAGATGATTTCTAGGCTCTTTGGCCTTCTTGTTGTGGCAATATGAGTTAAATTGTTTTAAAAATGATATTCAGAATTAATGTGATTGCTTTTTATCTATTTTTCATTTTTCAGAGTCAATGGATATATCAGGATAGAACTGTAGAAATTCATTAGGATCTTCCTATACTAACCCTTCATCCTCTCCTTTAACTTGGTATTGATTTTTACTTTCATTCTAATTAGTCAACAGTTTGACTACACATAGAGAGCTGATTCAGAAATGACTCCTATAATATTGAGTGATTTTCTTTTTCTTTAGATTGGGTTAATTTCAAAATTTGTGTTGTCTTTCAATCCTAATTTTTTTTAAATCATAATACACAATACTGTGACTTTTGCATAGTCTATAAATTTGGTCAGTTTCATTTCTTAATCTGAACCCTATTTTCTGATGTATGTTTTGTTGCCCTTCCCCCATACACCTTTGTAGCAAAATCACAAAGTATTAAGATACATGTTCATATGATTCAGAGGATATTGACAAATTCTTCATGGAAATTTATCTACTCTGTTCTTGGCAACAGATATCAGCACATAAGTATACAATTATTTTCTTGATAGTATCTTGATTATGCTTATCGTGCAAGGTGAGATGACCAAGTAGCCTATGAAAAATTTGATTATATGCCTTTTGTCTGTATAATGAAATCATCTCCACCAACATCTCTTTTCACCTCTCCAAGGAAAACCTGTGAACCATACTTCTGTTTAGCTGACATTCTTCTCTATGTCTTCTTGTTTCATCTATATTGATATTGATGCTGTCCCCCAACTGTGGTGCATCCACTCATTGATAAGGATAGGCAGTGTGGTATATTGGAAAGAATGGGAGTCAGGTAAAACTTGGGGTCAAATTCCACCTCTGACACTGACTAGCTATATGACCTTGGGCAAGTCACATAACTCCTCTGATACTGAGCTTTTTCCTTAACAAAATGAGAACAATAGTACCTCTAGGTCTGACTTTACAGGGTAAAAATAAATGTTAAACTTTAGAAACATTCAAGTGATATATAAATGTGAGTTTTCATCATCATTTTGCTGCTAGACCAGGATCTCACATTTAGAGTACCAATGGTTCAATTAGTTTTTATAGCATCCTGTATGTTATACCTTTGTCTAGTACAATCCAAGATGGAAGGGAACATGCTATCATAGCCAGAAAGCTAGCCTCATAGTCAGGAAAACAAGAGTTCCCATCCTGCCCCTGACATGCACTGGGAATGGGAACAAGTCACTTAACTGCTCACTGCCCCAGAGAACTCTCTAAAACCCTAAGTTAGAAAACAGTTGTTGACTTGCATTGATAGAGACAGTTTCCTTACTTTGCGCTCCTTACACTAATGAAAATCTAAGTCCAAATTATGGGGTACTGTAGTGAAACCACTAGATCATTTCAGTCAATCAATTTATCACCTACCATTAGCACATAGCACCTACTATGTGCCAAGCATTGGCGATACCAAGAAAAGGAAAAAAATACCCTACTCTCAGAGTTCACAGTCTTACATAAATTATTCTTTTACTTCCATCTTCCCCATCCTTGCATATTTGATTTAAAAACAACAAACAACACAGGTATAGAATTTTACATTTGTCCCTGACTTTGTTCTTCCCAGGCATAGTTCTCTGGAAGTTGGGAGGGTGGTCAGATAGTGACCAACAACCCAAACCAAATTTTCAATATAAACCAATGAAGACTCACCTCTAAGGGCTTACTTCAGCCTGATGTCTTACATGTAGGTCAGAAAATCGTGTTTAATATGAATTGTGTGCCTAATTCCAGAGAATAAAACCCCAAGTGTTCACCAGTGCTGAGTAGTATTCTTCATACAGCATTACTTTATAGATTGCTGAAGAATGTATCATACGCACACACACACACACACACACACACACACACACACATGAGCTGAGGGTTTTATTTAAATTATGAACTTGACTATCTAATCAGAGTTTGATGCTAGCAAAGATTTAATTTGAATTATCCAGAAATGGGAGTTAAAAATTCTATAAGTAACACACCTCGATTAACATTATTCTTTGCAGTGATTTTATGTCTACATTCTTTCAGTATTAGTTTTCTTTTAAACAATAAAAAGCAAACTATTAAAGAATTATAGTCCACTGATGAGTTTGTGATAGAAGAATGTGTCTGAGTATGCACTCAGAAAGTCCAGTTACAGCAGAGCATGGCAATAACTCATGGTACATTTTTATGTCACACATAACCTACATTTCTGCAGCAAGAAACAGAGCTGGGCAATTCCCTGGCATTTGCTCTGAATACAGAGCAGTGGAGGGCATTCTCTCCTTGCCCCTTTTTCTTCTGGGTCATCTGCAAAGTAGGAAAGGTTGAGAGTGGATCATTATGGGTTGGCAGGAATCAAATGCTTTCCTTGGAGGAGCCTTGGAATCCAAGTCATGCCTTCACTTTATTTTCTACAGTGTTATCCAGCTAAGAGGATTATAGCCCCAGGGCTTGCCAAGGATGCTAGTAGGCCTGGGTTTCAACCACCAAGTCAACTTTCTACCATGAATCCTAAAATCATTTTTTTTTCCTCCATGAACTTGACCTTATACCTTCTTGGTTCCCTTCAGTGCCTAGCAAAGTGCCTTTCATATCTGAGGGAATCTCAGAATTTTTCTTCAAAGGCATAAGTGTAAGTATACCTCACTTTAAGAGAACCTACTATGTAAAAATTCAAACTAAAATAAATAAATAAATAAATCAGAAACGGCTAGGTGGCACAGTGAATAGAGCACCAGCCCTGGAGTCAGGAGAACCTGAGTTCAAATCCGGCCTCACACACTTAACACTTACTAGCTATGTGACCTTGCACAAGTCACTTAATCCCAATTGCCCTCCAAGAAAAAGCAAAATGAATGAATGAATGAATAAGAGGTATGGATGAGTTAAAGAGGAGGTGGAAAAAAGTAGATGTTTCCTTTATTAAAGGATTCACCACCAGCTTCCTTTAAACAACCAACTCTTTCTGTGTATCTGAAATAGTATTTGATTTGGAGAAATTAATTTTACATGGGTTTCAGGAACACATTTATGCAGGTATTAACACATGCTCACTTTACTCTGGTGTAGTGGAACAGAGCTGTATGTAGAATGGGAGAATCTTGGTTTGATGCATAGCCTGTGTTTAAATCCCAGCCATGACACTTGTTATCTTTATGACCTTGGTCAAGTCATAAATAATCTCTCTGAACCTCAGTTTCTGCGTCTTCAAAATAAGAAGGCTGTATTAGAAGACATTTAAGTCCTTCACAGTTCTAAAGACATAGCCATATTGGTCTCTTAATTCCCTACTCTTTTCTCTCTAGAAACAGTTTTGTGTTGTTTGGGCTTTTTTAAAATGTCATTTAAGTAACATGTGTTTTCTGGATGACTTTTAAAATGTTTCTCTTCTTCTTCCACAAAAAATAAGAAAGTGGTGAACATACATACAGATGAACACACATGCATGCATATGCATACCGTCTTATAGGCCACTGTTTCTCAACCAGGACTCTGCTGAGGGGTGAGGTTTCCAGAGGGTTTGTGAGCACCAAGGCATATTATAATTTATTTACCACCTCCTCTACCCTCTCTCTCTGTATTACTAAAATTCTTCCAGTTTCTCTCTTGTCAAACCTGTCAATCAATCAAATAGCAAAATGCTTGGGAAACTATCATGTGTATAGATCAATTCCAAAAAAGAAATGCATAAAGACTTGTCTTTATGCAAAGTGTTATGCTTAGTTCTGGGAATAAATGTGTAAAATGAGACTCTCTTCCCACAGGGAGCTTACAGGCTTTCTAGCTACTACACCATGCTCTCTTCCATCTTGAGTTGTACTAGATAGAGGTATAACATACAAGATCCTGTATAAACTAATTTAACATTTGGTACTCTAAATGTGAAATCCTGGTCTAGCCACAAAACAATGATAAAGATGATGATGAAAACAACTCACAATTACATATCCCTTGAAGGTTTGCAAAGTTTAATATATATTTTTACCATGCAAACTAAGACCTGTGGTATTATTGTCCCCATTTTATAAAGAACCTCAGTATCAGAGGGGTTAAGTAACTTGTCCAAGGAATACCTCCAGGGAGGTAGAGTCATTATCAAGCTCTGTGACTGAGCAAGTTCACAAGTGAAGAAGGCAGCTGTCTTTCTTAGCCTTGCAACAGGCAAAATCAAAGCCAGAAATCTTCTTGGAAACAATACTGCCCCAATTTCACACTTATCTCTAGTGGATGTGACTGTAAATCTATACAGGAGGGACAGTAATAGTACCTAGCTCACAGCCTTGTTGTGAAGATCAAAAGGAATCATTTATATAAAGCATTTTTTTAAGCAATGGGGTTAAGTAACTTGGTCAAGGTTACACAGCCAGTTATTTCTGGGTGTGGTGCTAAATATCTGAGCCTGGATTCGATCCCCCAGGTCATCCCGACACTGGGGCTGGTGCTTTTACTCTCTGTGCCACCTGGCCACCCCTATATAAAGCATTTTGCAAACCTTGATGTGCTTTATAAACATCAACTAACACTAATAAATATAACAATATTCTTTGAAGCAGAGGATTTTTCCCAAAAACTCAATGAGAGGGAGACAAAGGATGGGACAATACTATATGGATAGAATGGAAGGGTCAAGGAAAGACTTCTTTAAAATCTGGGAGATCAGAACATATTTGTAGGCAGATGGGAAGAAGCCAGGGGAGAAGGATTTAATTAATCATGCAGGATAGAGAACGATATCTGATCCGGGCAGAGGAATGAGGGAGTAGGGTCCAGGGCTCAGGTAGAGAGATTAGAGGAGTTTTTGAGGAATGTGGAAGGTAACTAAAGAAACTTATGGTAGAGAAGAAGCTTTGAACTTTATTCGTTAGCCAAGACGGAGTCATTGAAGAATTTTGAGGGGTGGAATGACATGCCCAGATCTATGTAGCAGAAAGATTCATCTGGCAGCAATGTAAAGATGGTTTGAAAAGAGACTAGAGATGGGAAGAACAGTTTGGCAGCTATAGTTATTATCTAGATAGAGATTAATGAGTAGAAGTATATTAATACATAGAAGATATTTGCTTCCTCCTTTGCAATTCAGATCCTGAAACACCTTGAATAAATACTAAAATGTGAAATATATAATCATTATATTTGTGTGTAAATATGTATGTGTGTATATATACATATATGCATATATATTTGTGGGTGTGTATATATATATGTGAATACACACACATTCATGTCTTAAAAGGCCAGTATACTGTCTTCTTCACAGTGAAAGTGTGTATATGTTTGTATATATTATGTATTTGTATGTATATGTAGGCATATTTATATATGGATGTATGAATGTGTTGTTATTAAGTCTTTTCAGTAATGTCCAACTCTTTGTGAGCTCATCTGGGGTTTTCTTTCTTTCTTTCTTTCTTTCTTTCTTTCTTTCTTTCTTTCTTTCTTTCTTTCTTTCTTTCTTTCTTCCTTCCTTCCTTCCTTCCTTCCTTCCTTTCTTTCTTTCTTTTTTTTCTTTTTTTTGGGGGGGAGAAGGTAGGGCAATTGGGGTTAAATGACTTGCCCAAGGTCACCGGATAGTTTTGTGTTAAGTGTCTGAGGCTGGATCTGAACTCAGGTCCTCCTGACTCCAGGGCCGGTGCTCTATTCACTGTGCCACCTACTCACCCCTGGGGTTTTCTTGATGAAGATATTGCATTAGTTTGCCATTTCCTTCTCCAGCACATTTTACAGATAAGGAAACCAAGGCAAACAGGGTTAAGTGATTTGCCCAGGGTCACATAGCTACTAACTATCTGGAACCAGATTTGAACTCAGGGAGATGAATCTTCCAGACTCAGCACACTCTCACTGCATCACCTAGCTGCCTAGATCTATGCTTATCCTTTGGCTAATTACAATTTATGTTCTGGCTTTTGTTGTTTTTGTTAATATTTCACGTATCTCTTTATGGTGGTTCTTATGTTTCATCAGGTAGAAGGGTTTTATGGGGAACTGAAAATTGTTTCTAGTATTGTTTCAGAAAGTTCCCTGTTGCATGCCATAGATTACAACTATATACAACAGGTCTGTATCAAACCCATCTCATAACCTTAATTCACTTGATGATCAGGATTGATCTGGGTCAAACACCATCCTCTCCCTCTATACACATTCTGGTTATATCTTCATATTTTTGAGTTCACGTTTCATTTGTTTTTTCTTCTTCTTTTCCCTAGACAACTTCACCTTGCCAAGCAGGGTAGGGCTGCTATTGGGATCACATGCCTTTATCAATTCAGCTCAGGTCATATAGAGATCCTGATGCTTTTTGCAATTTTCCTGGTCTGTACGTGATATGCTAAAATGAATATAGTATGTGGTAGAGAATTATGTGTGAATCTGTGCATGTACAATGTAGGTGAAAACACCCCTTTCCTTCCCACCCCTGAACCCCCACTGATCTTATAACCACTCTGAAGGCACTGTCTGCCCCATACCACATACTGTTCCTTCTGCTGAGAAAATGTGATTATTGCTCCCTCCCTTCCATTTTCTATTTAAGTAAAGTTCTTAAAATATATGAATTACGTGACTTATCCATCTCAAATAAAAAGAATTCTTTTTATAGCTCAAGAGGGTGAATACTTATTAATAACAGTAAAATTTTCCATGTGCTCTTGTATCAAAGGGGAGGCTGACTAAAGTATGGAGATGCCTTTATGGCAATAATAACAGCAGCAGATGAATAATTATAAAAGTGAGATGAAATTGAAAGGCATTTTAATTTGTCATTACTTCTCTATGTTCTGAAAGGCTCTGGATAATTACGCTGACTCTAAAAAAGGGAGTGTGTGATATTTTCCCTCATTATGAGATTAAATTCTCAAGTCACCCCTTTTTACTATAAGTTAAAATAAAGATTTCTCTGGCTTCCTCTAATGATGTAATCATGCCTTGAAAACTGTTCAGCTGCTGACACATTCGGTCTTCTCACTTACATGGAGAATGCTGCATTGCAAGCTTGTTTGAATTGGAGAAAGTGAACATTCGTTAGTGTGTCTCAGCAGTTTATACAGATGGGATTTTGCTTGTTTGTTTTTGAGGACTTTCGACCTTTTTGCTGCATTAATTTGCAAAGCCAGGAACTACTGTAAGATTGTCCTCAAGTCATAGATTGACTAGTGAAGGATGTCGAAAAATTTTATAAATGAGGCTTTATGTTAATAACTGTAAAAAATGAAGTTGTAGGAACCCAGGGGCACACAGAGGCATGATTTCAAAGCTCTCTTCTCCTATAAAATATTTTGTGCATATATTCTCTATTCCTTTCTTGCCCATATTACAATGACTACATGCTCAAATATGGTCTGTTTACCTGTTGAGAATATTTTCCAACAGTTATTTTCAGGAAACAAAATTCTAGAGGAAAGCTATATATGTTTAGGTGAGTGGCTGGGTATTTCTTTGGTGGGAAGTACAAATTATCATCCTTATGTCCTTGACTGCTAAATATTTTAATCAATCAATGGAACCTGATAGTTGGTCTAGGCTCCTTACTGACTCCTGGGCTTGGTCCTGAGTAGTAGTAGTAGTAGTAGTAGTAGTAGTAGTAGTAGTAGTAGTAGTAGTAGTAGTAGTAGTAGTAGTAGTTGTAGTAGTGGTGGTGGTAGTGGTAGTGGTAATGGTAGTGGTAGTGGTAGTAGCAGTACTACTAGTACTAGTAAAAATAGTATTGATGGTGGTGGTGGTAGTAGTAGTCATAGTTAGTATTTGTATAGCACTTTACTGTTTGCAAAGGGCTTTAATATATTGTCATTCAATAAACACAATTGCTTATCATGCTCATGTACTCTGGCATCTAGTGACATTGGCCTCCTTGTTGTTTTTGCTATGTAATGCTCTGTCTCCTAACTCTGGGCATTTCCACTTGCTGTCTCCCCAGGTCTGGAGCTCTCTTCTCACCTCTGTCTCTTACTTCCCTGGTTTCCTTAAGCCTCAGCTTAAGTCCCACCTTCTAAAGCCTTTTGCAAGCTTCCTCATTCATAGTGCCTTTTTGCCACTGATTATCTCTAATTTATCCCATCTAATGTCTTATTTGTACATAGTGTGTTATCTTCCCCATTGAACTGCAAGCTTCTCGAGGCTTAGGCCAGGTGCTTTTTTTTTCTCTTCTTTGTGTCCCCAGTGCTTAGCACAGTACCTGGCATTTAGGTACTTAATAAGTATTTGTTGACAGTGATTCTGCCTGACTGACACTCTGACTGCCCCAGAAGTCAGTTTTCTTTCTCATCTACAATTCTAGATGCTTCTGGCTTTCATCCTGACTTTGGACAGGGTCCATCATCCCTGGCTCAGTGGATTCTCCTCTGCCTCTTCAAGTCACAGCGAATAATTGGGCGTGGCCTCCCCTTGGAGTCAGTTGTATAATTGTTTGAATCGGCAATTTGTCGGCACCTGAACTCTTTCCTATTTGCTCTGCAGAGAGAAGGGCTTTACATATCAAACATTTAAGTGTCTACCTTCCTCCAGGGAAATTTTGTAAAAGGGCAATATATCCATCATTCTAAGAGACACTGAATATTCCATGTGGAGGGGGTTAGAGAAAGTCCCTGAGCTGGGGAACAGCATCATAAAACTTGACCTTTTCATAGCTTTTCCCAAAGTAGGTTTTCACCTTGGAACTTCATTATATTTATAAATTCAGGTTGGAAGAGACTTGGTTTCATCCAGTCCAAGTCTCTCATTTTGTCCTCCAAATACACCAAGAGGAAGAAACTGAGGCCCACAGAGTCTGTGACTGGCCCAAAGATATGGAGTTGTAAGTCTGGCACTAAAACTCAATTCGGACTCCAAGTCCAATGTTATTTCCATCACATCATACATTCACTCCCACATCCACCTACCTCAGATGGATCTTTCCTAATGTCATTCCACTACTTAAAATTTTTAGTGGTTCCACATAAACTACCAAGCAATGGATAATGTCTTATCCTGGCATTGAAGGCCTTCTATAGTTTAGTTCCAAATCTATTTTCTAGTTTCATTATATATGTGTGTGTATGCACATGCATGTATGTATGTATATGTCATGCATCCAGTTAAATTATATAACTCCTACTTCTGAATCTTTATCTGTCTAATCTTTTCCTTTCTTCAAGGCTCAGATCAGACACCATATCCTTTACGAAACTTCTCTGACCCCACCAAGTAGATGCGATTGCTCCTTTCTCAAATCTCTCACAACTTTTCACTTAGAGACAGAATTTTAAAAAGAAACAGACAGAATCTGAACCCCAAGCCTTTCGAACTCTGTCTATTATGTCACACTATCCCTTTTTTTATTCTTTAATGTCAATAATATAATGTCAGTAATACATTAATTCCTTTCTTAATCCACTAATATCAGATAGATTCTAGGTGAAACTATCCAAATATACCAAGCCTCAAAGACTTTTTCATCTGAGTTAAAGGACTCAAGAGAATAAGGAAAAGATCCAAGTGGAAGGATATACATGGCTCACCCTGCCATAATCTGGCACAAAATCTGCATTACATCTTTATACCCTACCTAGCATAGCACCTTCCACATAGTAGGAATTCATTAAATGTCTAATGAAGTGAGTTGGCCAAATTCTCAAAAGACGTGGAAATTATGGATATTTAAACAGTAGTATTGAAACCTATTTTAAGCAAAATAATTTTTTAAATTATTTACCACTTACAATTATTCATAACTTGCTTCTCTTAGTTTGGGGTTAGAGATATATGAGTTCATCAGTGTAGGCAACTCCCAGTGTAGAAACTCCCTTCCCTGAGTTCAGCAACCACCTTGTAACCTACAGTCTTAGAGCATTGCCTGGGGCTCACTGAGACTTTACGTGACTTTCTAGTGGTGTGTATAAGAGATTTTGAACCTAAGACTTCCCAATTCTATCTATCATGACATATTGCATCTTTCTTTTTTTCTTTAATGTCAGTTATACATGGTGAATTCTTGGTGAAAATTATCCAAGTACTGCAAAGTTCAAAGACTCTTTTTATTTGAGGAAAAAATAACTTAATTTCAGCTATTTCTCAAATTGAATCTGAAGAATATCTGAAAATATTTCATAACTATGGTGGTAAACATTTCTGCTTGATGTACAGGTATCACCTAGAGGGAAGCTGTATGCTTGTTCAGAAGACTGATGATTCTGATTGCTAAGTGATGAATTATCACCAATCTTGATAAGTAGGCTTAGCACTGAAGAATCAGGACAGCCAATGTATTCATCATCTTCCTATTAAAAACTCTCCCTGACTTTTGCTTCTTGTTCTAAAATTAAGTAAGAGGCCTCCAATGAGACAGAGCCTAGTTTCCCACAACCCCCAAACTGCTATCCTCCCACCAAAGATCAGATTAAATGGCAGCTTGAGAAGGGTTCATTGTTTTGAACTAGTAGATATTTTTCTAGGTCCCTGTTTGACTTGAACTAATGCCCTTTGAAAGGTAAGCTGAAAACAATTCTTCCCACATGGCTAGCTTGGGAAAATCTGGTTGCATGGATTGTAAGATTTATTGTCGACTATAGCCTGGATCTTCTAACATCATTCTTACCCTAA
Organism: Petaurus breviceps papuanus; assembly: GCF_028583685.1. Classification (NCBI taxonomy): domain Eukaryota; kingdom Metazoa; phylum Chordata; class Mammalia; order Diprotodontia; family Petauridae; genus Petaurus; species Petaurus breviceps. The sequence continues at coordinate 38,555,151 of NW_027187378.1, forward strand.
CAACAGGGTATGTTCATTGTATGTCATCCAGGTTACTTCTTAGAAGATGGGTGTTTACACCATATATGCTCATTTCTCTGGGCAGTGTCACTGGCATGCTATTAACTCAATATCCCTGACAAAAGAAATTCAATTTCGTTTATTCTTGTTTTCTTTTAAGGACACTTAAATTAATTTAGTGCTTGGAGTCATAGCTTAGCAAACTGAAATTCTCTATAAAACACCAACTGCATTGGCAAGATTCCTCTTTGGTGTCCTAGTTCTATTCCCTAATGATTCACCTGCAAAACTTGGATTGTTTAGAATCAGGAAGAAGGCTTTAGAGGTAAAAGGGATTTTAGAGAACATTCATCCCTACCTTCTCTTTTTACTGCTGTGAACATTGAAGCTCAGAGGTGAAAAGTGATTTGCCCAAGGTAAGGCAGGCAGTTAATGACAGTCAGGATTCAAATAAGATTTTCCCACTCTAAGCCCAGTGTTTTTGGCTACAAAGACAAGAAATAGTAGAGCCAAATTTGAACCAAGATCCTATGATACCTAGTTTAAGGTATTTTCACAATAGCTCAGAAACTCTTTTATCGTAGTCAAATGTCATGAGAGATGTTGGAATAGATAACTCTGGTGAGGAAGGTAAGCCTTTTTTCCCCTTCTGTATTACAGCCTGAAGAATCAATAGTGAAAACACCTGGGATGTGAAAACAAGGGATGAGGAAAAAAAAAAGCAGGATTGCTTCTGCCAAGGAGAATCACTTACCAGCCAGTGGAGGAGGAGTCTTTCTTGGACAATGAACCTCTCTTAAGTGGATTCACAAATTAACATAGTAATTTTAGTGTGGGGGAACAACTGGATTCTCTTTCTTTAAAAAAATTCTTTGTGGTAAGTTAAGACATTGGATGGATTAAAAAAAAATCTCAGAAAACAGATTCCACACACATTCTCAAGTATAATGCTGTAGCAAATGGCTGAGGAAGAATATCATTCAACCTCAAAGACAGCAGAGATTTAGAACAAAAGAAACCCCACAAAAGAAACTCACCTTAGGGGGTATTTATTCTAGATTTCTTCAGCGCATAATTATTCTGTTAAATTATTGATGATTGTGATGTAAAACCATCTTCCACCAGAAACAAACATTATTCCTCCACCATGTTCAACATGATTGGTGTCAACAGGCAGAGAACCAAACTGAAGCTCAATCAATAGGATATGTATAATGGATGAATTCCATGCCTCTTCATGCTGCCTTTAGAAATGTGGATGGATTATGCCAACTAAACAAGGAGAGCTTGGAGATAAAAAGTGAAATCACCAACTCTTTTCTCTGTCATTCAAGTACAACTTCTCAAGGTTAAAACAGGGGTTTCCCCTTAAGAGACCAAAAGAATGTTGAATCTAAAGCAGGAAGGGAGAGGTATGCCCATGGATGATTCCCCCATACACACACCTGTACCTCCCCCCACAACAATTGACTCCAGTTGATTTTTTCCTAAGGCACCAGATAAAGAAGATAATTCTTTACATTGAATGAAAGTAAAGAGGTGTTTCCTTTGACATGAACTTGAGTTATGACCTTTTAAATTGGGAGGGATTCTGGTTATAGCTACAGACGTGAATTTAAATAGAAGGTAAGAGAAGGGATATCAGTTTGACCAGAGCACTGGGGTGGAGATCCTTCTGTATGCTTCATTATTCCTCTCTGATGTCACTGCCTTGGGTTTCCTGGAGGCTCCCACAAAGACGAACATTTAAGTCATATTAATTATGCATCAGTGCTGAAGCTGGTGTCCAGGTAGAGTTCACAAAGGACGTGGTAAGAGCAGGGAGTCCTTTTTCTGACTCCCAAAATGAATCTGGATTTTCTGGATCGTGATTGCTATTTTTGTAGAGAATGGAGATGCCTGAAACTCAGTGAGAATTGAAGAAATGTATCTCAAAAGAAGGCAAACAACCATCTTAATAACACCATTTTGGACTTAAACATGATACCTATCTTTGGAAGAGGAGCTTCTGCTGTCCACAGACTGGCCAAGGAAAGCCAAGGAGGGGCACAAAGCTTAGAAAGAGTAAAAGCCAAGCAAGGGCTGTCCAACATGAACAAAAGAAATATGTTCCAGCTACAAAATGGCTGTTATAAATGCTTCAGAATACCTTACAGCCTCCTATCCCACCAAAGGTGGTTCCCTTTGGTTTGGTTGTATAAAATACACTTTGTCAATTTTGCTATTAAGTAAGCAAAGTCTGTATATGTATATGTATATAAATATATTAAAAAGTGTTTGTTTCTTTATGTGTGCAATGAGTGAGCTGTGCAGTCAATGAGCTGGAACCCTGAGTGATGTTGCTGTTGTTATTTTCAAACAACCTTATATAGCATATCATTTTATTACCTATCAACACGACATTCTCCAGTTTCAGGTTGAAGTCAACACCAAGCCTTTCACTGATAAGTCTCCCAATTTGTACCTAGGCATATTTATTTCAGGATGCTCTTGCCTATGGATTGAGATCACCATATTTCATCTGCCGACTGAAAGAAAGTACTTTTCCCTCAATGATTTGGGATGCAGGAGGAAGTGGGCTTTAACATTCACAGACATGCATATGGATATGGGATGAAATATTCAACTTTGTCCAAGAAAGAACCATTCAATTACAGTTTCCTTTGCAGTGGCATCAGGAAAACCAGAGTCAGGGCCAGAGCTGGACCTGTCCTCTTTTTTTCTCATTCAGGCTGCCATTTCATGGATCAGGAATAGGGGGAAATCAGGGCAGATAGTCTGGGTATTTGGATTGGGGAGAGGGATGATATAGTGAGCTTTTTATCATTTACCTCTATAATGATCACATTGTAACTCACTCCCTCAGTCAGGACATCTACATGAAGGATACCCTGAGGGGTTGGGGGGTATCTCTTCTTTAATGCCATGACTTGAGCCTTCACTGACTTTGTTTTCCCCCTACTTCTAGGCCCCATTAGTTAGCAACCCCAATACCATTAAAGCCCTTCAACATCTATTAGTTTTTACAAAGGGATATTTACTTTGAAATTATAGCAAAAACATATTTGATTTAAAAAAAAAACAACCTGCTTGTCTTTCTGTTTGAGATTTTATAAATCAATTCAATCCAATGAGATTTTATTAAGCCTCTCAAATACTGGCTGTCATCCTGGGCTAATGATTAACTCCTCAGTGCTCTCAGGTAACTTTATAAGATGTTGTTACATATCTTCATTAGTAGAGGAAGTTTCTACATTAGGAATTCTATATACAGAAGAAATCACAGGCTGGGATCCTTTCTCCCTTCCATTCATGAAAAAGAAAATGAAATAAAAATATGTGAATACTGTGGTAGGCAGTGGAGATATAAAAACAAGAGAGATGCCTGTTAAGTTACAGGTAAATTGGGAATCTTTTAATACATGAGAGAACCAAGTCAGAGACCTTTAGGGAGATACTTATTTTTACCATTTTCTACATAATGCCTTAGAGCAGTGGTGTCAAATTAAAATAGAAACATATCCCACAGGCTGCATATTGACTCAGAACATCACAAATTAACATTAAATATGTTGTATTATATTTTTACTTATTTTTAAAAATATTTCCCAATTATAATTTAATCTGGATTAACTGCACTGAGAAGGTTTGTTCTGGGAGTTTGACACATCTGCCCTAGTAGAAACAGGCCTTGCACAGTACTACCTGATTCCAATAAAGAATACTGGACAGAAGAATAAGAGGGGAAAGCATTAATAGAAAAACTACACTTACTATGACCTAATTGGGGAAAGATCTCATATTAAGGAGCAAAAAAGCTGAATTATGAAACATTTAAAAAGAAATGTAATTATTTTCAAATTCATATAGCAACTATAATCAAGTCATTCAAATAATACATAATATAAATGTTGGTTTCCAAGCTTAAGCCCACAGTAAAATTTTATCTGCTATATAAAACTTCAAATATCAAAAATCTTTGCTTCTCTTCTTAAAACTTATTTTAAAATCCAAATAAAGTCAATAAGTATTCATTAAGTGCTTACTATATGCCAGGAACTGCACTAAACCCTGGGAATAGAGAAGGGCAAAAAACAAAAACAAAACATGGTGTATGCCTTCAAGTAACTAATAGTTTAATGAAGAAGACAACATTCAAACAACAGTCTACAAAGAAGATATAGAGATGATAGATAGATAGATAGATGGATAGATAGATAGATAGATGGATGAAGGATAGATGGATGGATAGATAGATGGATGGATAGATAGATAGATAATCAATGGAGGGAAGACTCTAGTCTTTAAGGGGTGAGGCTGCTTGCAGAACATAGAATTTTAGCTGAGCCTTCAAAAAAAACAGGAAGTAGGGCTAAAGGGAAAGAAATTTCTAGGCATGGGAGACAACCATGTACAGAGTAAGGAGATAGTATGTCTTGGGTAAGAAAAAGCAGAGACCAACATCATTAGACTGCAGAGAATGTTGAGGGAGTAATGTATAGGAAGACTAGAAAGGTAGGAGGGGGCCAGGTTGCAAAAGGCTTTAACAGGCAAACAGGATTTTATATTTGATCCTGGAGATAAGAGGGAACCATTGGAATTGATTGAATGGGGTCAGGGTATAGTGATAGAGTCCTATTTGCACTTTAAGAAAATCAATTTGTTAGTTAAGTAAATGATGAACTGGAATATGGAGAAACTGAGGCAGAGAGACCAGTCAATCAAGAGTCTATAGAAACAGTTTAGGCATGCATGGTGAGGGCCTACACCAGAGCAGTGCACTTACATTTATTTTCTTTTATTTTTGGAGACAATCAGGGTTAAATGATTTGCCCAGGGTGATACAGCTAGTAAGTGTTTGGGGCTGAATTTGAACTCATATCCTCCTAACTCCAGGGTCAGTGTTCTATCCACTGCACCATCTAACTGCTCCACACATACTTTATTCTACTGACTCCTCCCTTTCCTTGCATTCTACATATATCCTACTCTCTCCAACACCTAAGCAAGTTCTGTCCTACACCCGTTGATTCTGATCCAATGATCTTCTGAGAATCATCATGGAGCCCAAGGGAAGAGAAGTTGTGAATGCCAGAGAACATATGGGCCAGTCCCACAGTTGAGGATGGAAACACTGCATCCTTTTCTATTCCTTAGTGAATACATAAGAATGATTTGCAATCAATTTATCCAGACTGTTCTAAGCAATGGTGGCTTCTGTCTTTATCATAGTCACATTGTATGAAAATGGACGCTTCTAAAATGTTTAGGAAACAAAAGATTTTTAAGTAGGTAAATAACCTATAATCTTCTAAACAGCATTTATAGCCTTAGCAGATCCCTTTTCTTTGATAATTTATAAAGGGAATCCCAGATTTGTAGTCTGAGAACCTGGACTCGGCCTTACTACCTTTAGGATTTTAGGCGTATCACTCAATCCCTTTAGGCTGATATTGGCTGACTTCTGAAATAAAAGGATTATCTTACATCATCTAAAGTCCAACCTGGTAAATCCAAAATGATCCCTATTAAAAGGCTGTGTTTAACGATGACAAAAATGCCTTAACAATGAAGAACTTAGCAATATTCTACTACATACTGCTTTAGATTCTTAGTTCATTAACAAACACAGTCATCAATTAATCAGCAAAGTACAAGGGTTACAGACATACTCACTGTTGGAGAGGTAATGTGGCCAAATGTGGTCGGGAAGATTGGGTCTAAATCCCACTTCTGCCACTTACTAGTTGTAAGTAGGCCATTGGCCAAATTGGTAGGCCATTTAACATTTCTTAGCCTTGTTTTGGGGTGTCTGTAGTACTCACAGTGGTGCTGTGGGACTCAAATGAGATCATAAACTTAACACACTTTATCCAAGTGAATTATTATATATGACATATATTCCAATACTAGGCCCTTACCTGAAATCTCTGCAGCTTGTGCTCTGCTGCTGTGGGCTTGAAGAACTCAGGGTCACCTTCATGAAAGGATGTGCTGGAGCCCATCTATACTGTGGGAGCTAATTGTTAAATTTTCACTGTTAGCATTTACACCTCTGAAATCATCAATGTTAAGTTTTCAGTGTTAGGCTTTATATCTCATTGGCAAACAAATCAGGGCTTGATTTATCATTTTGTTGACCATCTTGACCAGCAGGGTCAAGCATGAAATATAGCCTGCAGCCCTAACCAGATTAAAATATGATAGGAGATATTTAACCAAATAATTTAAAATAACAATAGAACATAGATGATATCAGTATGTTGTTTTCTAAGCCAGTAGGCAACTACAGGGTTCCTTGTATATGGTTTCTATTTGACTTTGACACCACTGCTGTAGACTTATGAAAGTGACAGAGAAAAATGTCAATGATGCAGATTAAATGTAAAATATATCCTGCCTTTTGGGAAAGCTGATTGTTGAACATTTACCAGCACATCCCTGCTTCCATGCCATAATGGAGCATCAGAGAAAGGAGTAAGTCAAGTCCCGTCTAATTTATAAGACAATCATATAACCATAGGGAATCCTAGATATCAACCAAACTAAGCATCTAATATGTCTCTTTTTTATTTTCTTAGATTTTAATGGTTTTAATTTTTTCCAATTACATATAAGGACAATTTTTAATACTCACTTTTTAATTAAATTTTGAGTTCCAAATTTTCTCCCTCCCTCCCTCCACTCCCCACTCCCTAAGATGGTAAGCAATTTGATATAGATTATATATGTGCAACCATGTAAAAGATTCCCATATTAGTCTTGTGAACGAAGAAATAGTTTGCAAAAAAAAGTGGCAGTTTGCAAAAGGAAAAAATATCCAAAAAGTGAAAATATCATGCATCAATCTGCATTCAGACTCCATCAGCTCTTTCCCTGGATGTGAATAGCATTTTCCAGCATGAGTCTTTTGGAATTGTCTTGGATCATTGTGTTGCTGAGAAGAGATAAGTCATAGTTGATCACTGCACAATGTTGCTGCTGCTTTGTACAATGTTTTCTGGTTCTATTCATTTCACTTTGCATCAGACACTGTGATTCTTTCCAGGTTTTTCTGAAATCTACCTGGTTGTCATTTCTTATAGCATAATAGTATTCCAATACATTCATATATCACAATTTGTTTAGCCATTCTCCAATTGATGGGCATCCACTCAATTTCTAATTCTTTGCCACCACAAAAAGAGATGCTATAAATATGTTTGTACACATAGGTCATTTTCCCTTTTTCATGATCTCTTTGGGATACAAACCTAGTAGTGGTATTGCTGGGTCAAAGGGTATGCACAGGGGCGGCTAGGTGGTGCAATGAATAGAGCACTGGCCCTGGAGTCAGGAGGACCTGAGCTCAAATCTGGCCTCTGACACTTAATACTTACTAGCCTCGTGACCTTGGGCAAGTCACTTAACCCTAACAGCCCTACCTTTCCCCCTCCAAAAAGCAAAAAACAAAACCAAAAAAGGGTTATGCACAGTTTCATATCCCTTCAGGAATAGTTCCAAATTGTTCTCCAGAGTGGTTGGATCAGTTCACAACTCCACCAACAGTGCATTAGTGTCCCAATTTTCCCACATCCCCACCAACATTTATTATTCTATTTTATGTCATATTAATCAATATGACAGGTATGAAGTAGTATCTTGGTCTAATGTATTTTTCACCACTTAAAAAAAAGTCTACCTTTATGTTTGTTTTTCAGTGGTCACAATGACTAGGGGTAGAAAGACGAAGCCAATACATCAAGACATCAAATATGTATTCAGGACTTTGGTGTTGGTAATATAAGTGAATAAGCTGCTTATTCTTTCTTTTTCTTAGCTGTCCCTACTAGAATCATACAGAACCCCCTCATAGGAATGTGGTGTGGATAAGCTAATTAATAAAAGCCAAGTGCCTCAAAAATATACAACTTCATAGGAACATTCCCTTAGCCTCATTTCCTAGGATAGGATTATAAGATAAGTCAATGATCTCTATGTGTATTTGTCATATTCCTCATCATAACTTTCAATTCAATAAACATTTATCTTCAAGGTACTGTGCCAGATCCTGGGGAAACAATGACCAAAATAAAGCTGTCTTTCTCTACATGCTATTGAGGGGGAAAATCATTCAGAAAAGCAAATGTATGGTAATTTGAGGAGAGGCAATTAACTAGAGGGCTTAGGGAAGGCTTTATAGAGCAGATGCCACCTAAGGTGAATCTGGAAGGAAAACATTCATTTTGATTAGGACAAAGGAGTAGTGAATGTACTACAGGCATGTGGAGTGACTTATGTGAATGCAAAGAAGCCTAGAGATGAAATGTCAAGATCCAGGTATAATTAGTTGTCTAGTCTAGATGGAACAATTGACTATGAAAGAGATGATGGGAAATGGGCTGAAAAGATTGGTTGAAGTCCTCATATAAGGTCTTAAATGTCAGGAGAGACTGGGGAAGGAAGAGGAGGAAAAACTATGAGGAAACTCTGAATCAGGACTGATGAAAAGATGATGAATACCTGAACTAGAGCCAGGATTCCAAGGTTAAGAACCCAAATGAATAGAAGAATGACGGGACTCTTGTACAAAATAGATTTGCGATTTCATGTACAATCATCTTTTTTCTCCTACTCTTCTATGTTATGGAAATGCTTGTTTTATTTCTTAAGTTCAGAATAAAATAAAATAAAGACATAGGGAAGGGCAGTTGTTATAATGTCATCAACTAACTTTGAACAAGAAATTTAATGCTGTTGGTCAAGGAATTTCCTTGGAAGCCGCATGGTGCAAGTGAAAGATCCATATTTGGGACCCAAGGAAATTAGTTCGAATCTTGGCACTGTATTTGTGTGCCTTTGGGGCAGCAAGGTGATGCAGTGGATAGAGAGCACTGGTCCTAGAAAGTTCAAGTCCCATATCAGACACTTACTAGCTGTGTGACCCTGGGCAAGTCATTTAACCTTGTTTACTTCTGTTTCTTCATCTGGAAAATGAGCTGGAGAAGGAAACCATTTCAGTATCTTTGCCAAGAAAACCCCAAAAGCAGTCACAGAGAATTGTACATGATTGAAAAATGACTAACAATAACAACAATCCTTGGGCAAATAATTTGCTCTCCATTACATCATTTGTAAAATGATGAGATTGAAATAGTTGATCCCTAATAGCTCTGCCTTCTCTGAATCTTGTGAAATGTGATTTGAGAGGATAAAATCTCAACTTCAGTGGTCACCTAGTCTAGCACTCTCATTTTACAGATGAAGAAACAAAGTCCCAGGGAGGTAAAGAGAGAGTTGAACCTAGATTTAAATCTATGTTCGGTGACACCAAATTCAGTGTTCTTTCCATTGGGCTGTGTTGCTGTTTTTTCCAGCAATTTTTTCAAGTTTATAGCACAAATTAAACAAAAAAAATTGTAACCACTGACCTCTCACTGCTAAGACAAAAAGGCTCTATGACAATTGTATTAAAAAGCATTTTACTTTTAGTTCTCCTTTGCTGCCATCCTTTGCTATGATTAATTGCTCTTTAGTCACTCTTTTGCATAGCACTTTTATTTGCTGATTTCATATAACCTCTGCTTAATTAGCAGTTCCTACTTCTATAATCTCATTATGTGAAAGGGAAAAAATCTAGTTTTGCTCTTTCTTCTGGCTACAACCAGCAGTTTTCATTGTTTCTGCGAGTTTTGCCTAAACATCTCCCTTCTGCCAATTCAAACTTCCTCACCAGCTGTTAAGGTCCCTAACGTCCAGCTGAATAGGAGGTCATCACTACTGGCAAGGCCCTTGTTATTTGCAGAGTGTAACACCTCAAATAACCTACTTGATTGGTAAACATTGCCTCATATTTTCATTGTACTTCAATATTTCGGAAGACGTGTGATTCCTTTGGTTTGGGTGTTCTCACTATATCTGTGAGTAGTTACTTCCTGAGTTACAGGGGCTAAAATGGTTATCAGCTGATGGTCAGACATCCTAGAATCCTTCCAGTTTAGAAAGAACTGACATAATTTTTAAGAACTCAGAATCATTCATTGAGAAACTAAAGGGACTTTGAAGATATTTGAATACAACTTCTTCCCCTTTTGCCATTTTATAGATAAGAAGGCTGAAACCCATAGAACTTTGTTAGCTTACCCCGTGTCATAAAGATATGAAGTAACAGAGTTGGGATTTGAACCAGGTCCCTTTAATTCCAAAACTAGCACCAATTCCACTATATGACAAGTCTATTCTAATTCAATGCTTCTGGATCAATCCTTTTATTTTCTTCCTTCAAATGATGTTATATCTTGAACACAAAGTTATCAATGTTGACCTAGTATAGCAGCAAGCACCCCAGTGTCCCCAGGGTGTCTGCCAACACAGGTTCTTAGATCTGCTTTGATAAAGGAAAGCAACTCAAAATGGGTTAACAAGCTTACTTTAATCAGTCAAACATATATCGTTTACCTAGTTCAGGGGAAAAAGGTCAGCACCCCGAACTTCAGAGTATACAGACAGAATTATCAAGACAGAGAAACAGATCAAGTAGACAGATTTCCAAACTGTCCAACCATTACATCCATACCAAATCAACATCTGGGTTTTTCAAAGCCAGGGGACTCTCAACAATGGCTTCCCAGAGTTTCATCTGATCAAATCACAGAACTCTTCTCAAAGTGAGCCCCAAAACAAAGCTACATATCAGGGCTTATATAGCCTTCTCCTGGCTCAGAGAATGTGGCTCAGAGAACCTTATTGACCCACTGGCCAATCAAAAAGTATCTACTGAAAAACAAGCCTCCCACCCCAGGCTCCAGGTGCACTTTAGCCTAGGGGCAGGCAAGATCTTTAAATTTACATTCCCATTACACCTAGGTATACTTTTTTGTAGTTCTTCCTCTTCAGTTGTTTTCAGTCACATCTGACTCTTTGTTGGTTTGGGGTTTTCCTGGCAAAGATCCTGGTGTGGTTTGCCATTTATTTCCTTCTCTAACTCATTTGACAGATGAAGAAACTGAGGCAAATAAGGTTAAGTGACTTGCCCAGAGTAATACAGCTAGTAAGTGTCTGAGGCCAGATTTGAACTCAGGAAGATAAGTCTTCCTGACTCTAGGCCTTAGCTTTAATTGTTTCATTAGCTAAAGAAGATTCTTCTTTAAATTTAAAGAATTTATCTTTAAATCACCCTGGTTTCTTGAAATTGTTCATAAGGCAGGAAAGTGCTAATCAGGGAGCTTTGTGACTTCAATATTAATGGTTCTGATGCTGGCAATGACTTGGATAACAGAAGGCTAGAAAATGTTGAATGGGCCAAAGAACTGTCATCCTAGAACCTACTTACTGCTTTTTCTTAGAAAGGAGGGTGTGGAATGTTGCATATGCTGTCATACTTGGTCAGTGTTTTATACACAGACACACACATATGCACATGTATACACATAGGTGTATGTGCCCATAGAATACATATGCTTGTGTATCTATGTACATATACACATACCTGTATGTGCATGTATACATACATAAGTGTGTGTATGTGTCTTGGCTTTCCTTATTGTTTTTCTTTGTTATAAAGAAAGACTCACTGCGTAGGGAGGAAGGAGGGCAGAAGATATCTGTAAATGATTGGTGTAAAGACAAAAACCATCCATACAGCTTTCTTTAAAATAAGTTTTTAAAAGAAAATTGTCATCTAAGAAGCTATATCAGATTCATGGTTAATCCAAGTCAAGAAAAGTCAACAAACATTGATTTGTTAAGTGCTTACTCCATGCTAAACACGGGTAATACAAAGAAAGACACAAGACAGTCCCTGCTCTCAAGGAGCTCCCATTCTAATGGAGAAGACAACGTGTAAACAGCTATCTACATGTTCATTGTATACAGGATAATCTGGCGGTAACCTCGGAGGGAAGGCTCCAGTCCATGGCTGTCCTTCTGATAGCTATGAGAGACCATGTGTGCTATAGAACCCCGCAGGTGGTCCTGACCTCAGGGTCTCACTTACATACACATGTAGGCAATCACAGAGATCCTTCCCTTTCCTATGCAGGATTTAGCTATTATTTAGTCCAGCTCTCAGGTTTTTCATAGGAGGAAAGCAACACCCAGAGAGTGGCAGTAACACAACAAATTAGTGGCGGGGCAGGGACTAAAACTCAGGTCCCAAGGTTCTCAACCCACTCATCTTTCCACGATACCACACTTTCCCTATTTCATAGAATAGAACGGTTGGGAGGGATCTCTGGGGTCACCCTGTCCAATGTGTGTTTGGGCATGAATGTCTTCTGCAAAGTCACTGACATATGGTCATGAAGCCTTTGCTTGAAGCCCTGCAATGATGAAAAATGCATTATCCCCTGAAGTATCCCATTTCACTTCAGGACAGCTTGATTTGTTAGTAAATCATTCTTTATGTTGAACTAACATTTGCCACTTTGCAAATCCCACCCATTATTCTTAATTCTGCTCTCTGGAGCAAAGGAGCACAAATATAACCCCTCTTCCACAAGATGGCTCTTAAAATTCTTTAATACAGTAATAATGCCCATGAGGGTGCTATCTTTCTGGCTTGAAGAATATACTTCTTAACTTCCTGGCCCTTGTGCTTCCTAAAGAGGCCTCCCCTGGGTACTATGCCATTCTGCAAGGACTCTGAAGTCATAGCTTTAATACTCCTGGAATGTTTTTTTTTTTTCAGCTCTGGGCTATTTTAAAGAAACGTGATATTTGTCTCTATAGGCTTGAATCTCACCCTGATACTTCCTACTTCTCTGATTTTGGACAAGTTGAAATCAACCACCTTGGGCCTCAGTTTTCTCATCTGTAAAATAAAGGGATTGGACTAGATGGACAAGATGATTTATCTTCCAACTCTAAGCCGCTCATCTTTTATTCAATAATTTAGAATTTCCACTTTATTGTGAGGAATAATTGTGGCTTCTGTAACCTTTATGGATGTTATTCCATATCTAGAATACTGTATTCAATTCTGGATGACACATTTTTGGAAGGCTTCTATTAGATTATAAGGATAGATGAATTAGACAGTCAAGTTTATTGTGATCATATGCATGAAGATTGGTTGAAAGAATCAGGGATATTTATCCTAGAAAGAAAAGACTTAGATAGGGGAGAGGCATTATATATCGCCTTGATGTATACATCTCCTTGAGTTTTGGAAGCATTGTTATATGGAAAAACAATTAGACTTAATGATCCCATGATCCTATCACATGCTTATCTCTGAGTGGAGGGACTAGGAGCAATGGATGGAAGTTATATGGAAATGTCCTTAGGCTTAATATAGGAGGAAAAAAATAAATATCCTAAGCATTAGAACTATCAAAGGTGGAATGGGTTACATTAAGAAGAAATGTATTCACTCTCTTTAAGATCTTCAAGAAAGAAAAAAAAAACTTTGGTACTAAGACCAGTGCTTTGTTCAGTTTAACATGCAGCCTTTCTTACTTTACCATGCTTTCATTTTTATTAGTTTTTATGCAGTAGTAAATCTGTTGACATCTTTTAGAACTTTCTTGTGTCATGCAGAGCCCAATAGAAGTTGATAATAGGTACTCCACCTATTCTCAGCAAGGATTTGGTATTTGCTGATTTAATGCCTGTGCCAACAGAGATCAAAATATTTGTGTACATTAAATCAAGAGGGTATTATTTTCTTTGGCAAATGCTTTTCCAAACCTATAAAATTCCCCAGTAAAACAAACAAACAAACAAATAAAAACAGGCCAATAAATAGTCCAAGATGATAAAGAGTTAAAATTAGCAACTGAAGAATTATAGAATGGAAGAGATGGGAGGGACTTCAATAGTCAACTAATCCAGTCACCTAATTTTATAAATTGGGATACTGATGCTTTCATTTATTTCAGATTTATCTAAGGTCACACAGCTATTTAGGGGAAAAGCTGAGTCTAGAACCTGGGTTCTATCCTCCCAGTACAGGATTTATTACATTTTATAGCAGACACTCAAATCCCTTGTGATGTACTTATCAATAGTACCTTTTCCATTTTAGACAACTTCTCTCTGTTTTCTTATTCTCTTCTATAAAACAGCGGTACTTAGTCACTTAAATTATATGAGTTTAAATTTTCTCATCTGTAAAGTGGGGAGAATAAGATGTTTAGTACTTATCTTCACATAGTTGTAGTGATACCTGGCCTGAGATTCTGTACAAAAGTAGAATAAGAGACAACTAAATCAACTAGGGGCCTTTAGAACATTCTGTCCAACTACCCCCATTTTACAGATGAGTAAACTAAGGCTGAGAGAGTTGAAAATGGCACCCCAAGTTCAGCCAGTAAATGGTAGAGTTGTGACTCAAATCCAGATCTCCTGATCCTAAGTTGAGTACTCTTACCCTTGCAACACATTAGCTCCCCTCTTTTCAGTTATGTAGGCTGTTGGTGTATCTAACTTTGTACTGTAATCTACACTTTTTGATGTATCTAACATCCAACTGGATAACCCAAACTTCATCCTTAGGAGTTGGAATGCAAACTGAAATAGAGAATGTTATAGCCAGAAGGGGCCTTTGAAATAATTTTGCTTAAAAACTCCCTCCTTTTACATATTTGTACTTTAAAAAGAAAAGGCAAAATGGACATGGACATGAGAAAGAAAGCAACCTTTGTGACATTTGGAAGTTCTGTCTGGCCTGATATTAAACTTCTCCTCTGTCTAGATTTTATTTCCTGGAGATAAGGCATGAAAAACACTTTGCAAAGTGTAGAAAGTACCAAAGAAATGCTAGTAATGATAATAATTATTATCAATGTTATATTATTGCTAGACTAGAATACTGGGTATGCCAGAGCAATCAACATCAGTCATGAAGACTAGGGGTTTTCTTCTCACTCCCTCCTTCTCCTGGGTTTTCCAATTATTAAAAAAAAATTCTGGTGAAGCCAAGGAAGAGGGGGGCTAGAAAAAATGGCAATTTGATGCATAAATTAGGTCATTGGTAATCTTATAGAGAGCAGTTTCAGTAGAGTAGTGGAGCAGAAGCCAGATTACATGGGATCAAGGAGATAGTAGCTATTGAGGAAATGAAGATGCTGAGTGATGTCAATTTTTTTCCTTCAAAGTTTAAGATCAGAGAGCAATGTAAAGGTGCTTGAAGGATTAAATGTCATAAAATAAGATTTTGTCAATCTGGTCTCCGATACTTGCTAGCTGTGTGACCCATGGCGAGTCACTTAACCTCTGTCTGCCTTAATGCACTGGAGAAGAAGATAGTGAACCACTCCAGTATCTTTGCTAAGAAAACCCAATGGTCAGTAGGGGTCACAAAGAGTTGGATACAAGTGATCAATTAGGTGAAAAATGACAATATTTTGTTGTTGTTAAGGATCAAGTCATATTAAGCCTGTTTGTAAGAAGAGGATAAAGTGAAAAATATGAGAAGAGATTGAAGATGAGATGAGATGAGAGATGAGGAGACTGATGAGAGAAGAGAAGGTTGTCCTAGAATAATCCAGTATAAGATGGGAGAGAATGGGATAAAAGGGACCCGTAATGGACTTAGCCCATGAATAAGGACTTCTGTGACTGGAAGACTAGAAGGGAGTGTGAGAAATGATCCAAAGAAGTTTGAGGTTATGGATCATAGGATGATGATGTCATAGATTTAGAGTATTCTCAATGAAGTTAGAAGCTGAATTGTATCACATAAGTATGGGAGCTAAGAGTATGGTTGGGGTTTGAGAAAGGAAAAAGGTTTAGAATGGTAACTCTAAGGAAGTATATAGGGAACCTCTTTTTAAACATGCATTAGTCACAGAGGAAGTTAGAGTGAGAATGCTTATCCCCATTTTATTGAAGAGGAAATTGAAGCTAATAGGAGAGGTAGCAGTGATCTGACTAAGCTTTGCAGGCAAACAGAGGGGCAAGGACTCAGTGCCTCCAAGTCTAGTGATCTTTTAAATGTACTGTTGTTATCCCAAACATAAACCTGAAGGTCCCTCCTAGTTTTACAGTTCTGTAGTTTGATGAAATAAGAAAAGATGGAATATTCAAAAATTTGCAAATAGCTTTTTCTCATTATATTTTATAATACAAAAACATCAAAAATCCTACTCCCTAATTGTAGCTCCATCTTGCATTTAGGGAATACAAAGATGAGCCATAGAGAAGAGCAAATAAGCCCAGATCCTGAGAGAATATGCTTGGTGCCAAATATCATTAAAATAGAGAGTTAAAAGTATACTTACTTTTAGTATGTGCGCACACACACACACACACACACACATACACACACACCTAATAAACACAGTGATATCCAGATGCTCTTGGCTGAGCTAAAACCACTAACGAATGAAAAAGAAAAGACCATTAGAAATGTCTCTGGCATCATATATTTAATATCTATGATCCGATGGTTTTCATGATCTGGGCTCATTTCACTTTCTGAATTCAATCCAATTCAGCAAACATTTACTAAGCTTTTATTATGTACAAGGCGATGTACTGTGTTGTAATCACACAATTAGGAACTGAGGGCTGAAAAGAATATCAGATGTCATTTAATCCAGCACCAACTTTAACTGCATTGCCTCAGCCTAACCCTGGCTTATCTCTACAGGTGCTACTCCAGTTCTGAATCTGTGATCTCTGCTAGCTGGCCAACCATTTGCAGTGATGGGATACACTTTACCTCCTGGGGCAGTAAACACCACTTTTATATAGCTTTTGTTGTTGAGAATAGCTAGCAAAATTGAGAAGGTTTTCCTTACATCAAGTTTAAATCTGCCATTGTTTTTATCTCTGTTCTTTAGGTTCATGGAGAAGAGATATAATTTTTCTTCTACATGATAGACTTTCAAATACTTGAAGATGTTCTTCACTCCCCTTCTCCCTGTCTCCTCCCCATTCTCTTCCCACCCCCACATACAAGTTAAACATGTGATTGCTTCCTTCAACCAATCCCCACATGGCATGACATCAAGGATCCTTACTGTCTTCAATGCCTTCCTCTGGATGATTTCCAGTTTTTGATATCCTTCCTAAAATGTATGGCCCACAGAACTAAACACAGTATTGTGGGCAGGGCCTGATCAGGTTAGAGTACAGTGAAATTATTTCTCCCCTCCTTCTGGATATCACGCTCTCTTAATGATGCCTAGAAAAATCAGATTTTTTTAACCACGGGAGACACAAAGAAAAACAAGATGTAGTTCTTGCTCTCTTTTGAGAGTTGACCATCTTTTGGGAGAGACGGAACATGTGTGCAAAGCAATAAAAAATAGAAAATGATAAGCAACATAGCACAATGAAAAATAATGACTACTGGCTCTGGAGTCATGGGGCTGGGATTCAAATCCTACCTCTGACATCCATTATCTGTATGACCTTGGGCAAGCCACAGCCTCCATGGTACTCATTTTCCTCATCTATGATCAGGGAGTTGGCAAGCAAGGCTCTAAAAAAAGAGACGAAAGTATGTACCTGCCTCTCTTTTGAGGTGAGAATGAATGAACAACAATGCATCTACCATCAGACTCAGCTGAGTTACTTTTGCTGAACTGTGTTTTTTTTCTTCTTTGATTTTCATTCTTTGCAAGTAAGAATAGCTTTGTGGATAGAGGGAAAATATGTATTTGGGAATTAATGTGATAGAAAAATTAAAGAGTTCATTTATTTTTAAATGAAAGGGTTAGATTAGATAGCCTCAGAAACCAGCTCTGGGTTTATTATGTTATAACCCTAAGTAAAGAAAAAAGAACACAGTACCATGTAGTCTGAAAAAGAAAGAAATCATGTAATTCAAGAATCTGGAGAATCTCTTCATTGGGGATTCAGCAGACAGAGGTGAGGGAAGGAGAAGGCTATTCTGACGGTAGGGAATGAAATAAACAAAAACATATGGAAAATAGCATGTTATGCTGCATGGATGAGCAACTTGGGATAGCTAGAGTAGTGAGGTGTACCCAAAGGGCCACTGCCTCTAAGCCATCAGCCCTGCTCCAGGCTGTACCCTGTACCTATTATACAGGGAAGCAACCCTTTCAAAGATGCACCTTGGTAAGGCAAGGCAGGTCCAAACATTTGTTTCATGCCAGGCACTGTGTTAAGTGCAAGGCCCTTGCCCTCAAGGAGTTTACATCCTAACAGAGAAGGAGACAACACACAAAATGGAGCTGATGGGGGGTGGGAGAAGTATAGGAGCTGGGGATGGTGTCAAAGTTTGGAAAGTCAGAAATAGAGCTGAGGAAGGATGAAGGAGTAGAGGCCAATTCCCTGAAATGGAGGCCGTTGGAGGAACTCACTAATGTCAGGAAGAGATCAGCATAAAAGAGAGATGTTCTGAGGGTGAGAAGGCCCCAGACACTGAAGTTCTGGGACACGAAGCCAGCTGAGACGCGGTGTTGAAGTGGCGATTGCCACTGTAGGTGTTCTAGCTCCCACCTTAATAGTCACAGTTACTAAAGACCCAGAAAAGAAAGCTCTCATCACTCAAATCATTGGAACTACCAAATGGTTTGACATAAAAAACAGATGTAGCTTTTGTCAATTGAGATAGATAGATGATAAATAGAGCATTTAAGAACTTACTATTTGCCATGTACTGTGCTAAGCTCTGGGACACAAATGCAAACAAACAAGACCGATCCTACTCTCGAGTGCTTACATTCCAATGGAGGATAATAGCACATAAAAGAGAGTAGAAAATGGTGGAGATGGAGGGTGAGGATACCCACATGGGGGCAATGTTGCTGGTAAGGAAGTGAAAAAATGTAAACAGTGATGAATGGAGATGGGAGTCAAGTGAATATGTCCTGGACAGCTCCTGAAATGGTGGTCAGGGCCAAAGAATCAATGATCAGAAAAGTAGGTCATGGGGAAGGAAAAACCAAGGCAGGAAGGCTACTAACAAGGAGGTGGAGATGTCCAGAGAGTGAGAGGGATAGCCAGGAATGAAGTGATATTTAAGAAAATGAATTACTACCTGCTTTGCTCTTGTACCTAACCCTAAGGACCAATGGGTATTTCCATCTGACTTGAAGCTGAGACCTCTTATCTATCTTGTCTTTCCCTATTGAGCCCTTTCAGAGAAGGAATTGAATGACTCTTCTATTTGTATCACTGCTGTTTTGCACATAGTAAGCATTTAATAAATAAATGCTTTTTTCTATACATTCATTTATTCAAGGGAAGATAAGAATAGAAAAGAAGGACAGAGGGCTCTAAGATAGATTTAAATTTTACAAACATTATCTACTTTGTGCAGTTCTGTGCCAAAGGTGTTGTACAATCTACACACATCGTCCCGACCTTCATGGAGCTTAAAGTCTGGTTCTTGTTTAAGACACTAACTCAGATGGAAACGATGCAGAGATACAAGCTAATTGCATTAGAAACACAAAAAGCAAAGTTCAGTGATAAATCAAGACTGGAAGATCTTTGTTGCCTTGGGAATCGGGGAAAGTTTCATTGTAAAAGAGGAATTTAATTTAAGCTTTAAAATTTGGACATGAGCTCATCAAGTGAAAAGAGAGAAAAATGAAGGTTAGCCCAGGCTTAGGGAAGAGCAACAAACACCAAGTAGGAAAAATACAGAGAGTTTTCAGGGGAAAGAAAGGTTAGTTTGGAAGGAACTTAGTGGGATTGGAGAAGAACAATATGAGTTAGGGTTAGTAAGGTAGAGTGATGTTAGATTGTGTGTGTGTGTGTGTGTGTGTGTGTGTGTTGGGGTAGGGAGGGGTCTTATACACTAGTGGAAGGAGTTTTTACTTTGTTGAAACATTTTCAGTAGCTCCTAATTGCCTACTGAATAGAGAAGGCAGGGAGGAACAGAACCCCTTGGAAGGTAACTATGATACTGCAGTTTAAGCAGATGGTAATGAAGGTCACAACACTAGTGTGGTGATAGAGTGTGTAGCCGTTTTCATCCTAATTTCAAAGGAAAATGTTGAAAATATCCATAGCCCTAAATGTCTTGTGTCTTAAATTCCAAATTTCTCAAAGAGAACCATTCTCTTTTCAGCCAAAACTCATCCCTCTTACTATCTTCCCTGCTTCTGTTGAGGCCACCTCTATCCTTCTAAACACCCTAGTTCACAACCACCATGCCATCCTCAACTCTGCCCCTCACCTCATATAGCCAATCAATTGCCATGTCTTGACACTTTCTTTGCATCCATCATTTTCCATGCACGGAGCCACCATGTTTCTTAGCCTCGTAATTGTTCCCTCTGTTTCCTTTCTCTCCCCTCTTGAATCCATTCTCCACAGGCTGACAAAATCATCTCCCTAAAGCACAGGTCTGACTATGCCACTCCCCATCAGAAGAATCTTTTATACTTCCCTATTGCCTCTAAGATAGAAGAAAAATCTCTCACCTTAGCAGTTCAACCTTGACAGGCTGGTTCTAGCTTTATTTTATCAGACTTATTTCCTATAATTCCCCTTCACCCACTCTACATTTCTGACAAAACTAATTTACTTGCTATTCACTGAACTCCATATTCCATCCCCTACCTCAGGGTCTTTTTACAGGCTTCCCCACAGAACTAGATCACCTTCTCTCCTTCCTTCCCCCTCCTAAAGACCTTGGTTTCCTTCAAGGTAGAAGGATTAGACTTACCTCTGTTCTGATGCTACTTTATAGCAGATGGCTTTTCTGATCTTCCTAATACATAGTGTTGATTCCCTCCTGAAATTACTTCTGACATGATTATGCATGAGATGTTGTTATATTTTAATAGAATGTCAAATCAGCAATCATCCATTGCCTAAGTGTGTCTCAGGCACTGTGCTAAGTGCCTTCTCTGCCCCAGTGCCTATTACTGTGCTAAGCATTAGGCACACAAAGGTAGGCAAAACAGAAATAAAAAATCAGTCCCTGCCCTCAAAGAACTTACAGTCTAATGAAGGAAACAATATCCAAACAACTATGTACAAATAATATATGTAGGAGGTAAATTTGAGATTTGAATGAAGACAGGGAAGGCAGGAGGTGGAGGTGAGCATTCCAGGTATGGAGACAAATGGTGAAAGTGCCTGAAATGTCAGCATATATAAGCTCTCGGGGTTAGGACCATTTTTCATTTTTTCCTTTGTATCCATGACCCCTAGGATGGTACCTTTCATATAGCATACACTAATAAATACTGAATAAGTGAATGGATGGAGCAAACACTGAGAGGAGGGCAAGGCTGTGTGTGGGTGTGAGGAGATACTGCAGTGGTAGAATCTACAGGAATTGGTTGGTAACTGATTGAATATGAGAAGTGAAGGAAAAGAAAGAACCAAAGATAAGCCCAAGGTTTTAAACACAAGGAGGAAGCATCTTTGATGCTGTTGGATAAAATCAGAAAAAAAGCACTTTCATTCTCTAACCCAAATGCTTCCAACAAGGGTAACATGATTTTGAACATGTATTTAATCCAGTTTCAGATCATCCAGTGGATAAAGTCCATGTGGAACAAAAGCTTTCTGACCCTCTACACTGATAAATCGCCCAGGGCCACATTCAGCCCCAGGTCTTAGCTCATGTATAGGCTCCAGACAAAAGCACATGAGAGAAGACATCAGTCATTTCCAGGGTTCACTCCATGATGTACAAACTGCTGTATTTCTAGCCCAGACAAATCACCAAATTACCACTTTGCACCCTACCCCATCACCCAAGGGGTTATAAACAACACACACCAAGAATCCTTTTAAAAAACACAGAGCAGAGTTCTTTACCATGAACTTCCCCAGGATGGAAAAAAAATGATGCTCAGGAAAATAAAAAAGAAGAAGAAAGCAGCAACACAGAGCAGCTGGGTATCCCATTGGTTTTGTCTATGTGTAAATAGCAGAAACAACAATTAATAGGGAAAGAAGAGTGACTTATCATAACTCCGTGAGCCCAGCACCCCCAGCAGACAACAGCCTTTCATTCCATTGACTCAATCCTATTCGAACCAGACTGATGATTGACTATGTGAAATCACAGTGTGCTGTTCTGGAAAACGCCCCCACACTCGTGTATAGGACAAAGGAGACAATGGCAAAGCCAGGCTCCAAGCACTGCATTGAGATTGAGCGGGGAAGGGAGGAACACAGAGCCCCACAGAGGATGAATGTCTCACTCCAAGAGTAAAATGCATTTATATAATAATAGCTGTTCGAATCGGGAATGTAAATAACAGGGAGAGTTTAAATTGAATATTTGAC
This sequence comes from Petaurus breviceps papuanus, assembly GCF_028583685.1. Taxonomy (NCBI): domain Eukaryota; kingdom Metazoa; phylum Chordata; class Mammalia; order Diprotodontia; family Petauridae; genus Petaurus; species Petaurus breviceps. Next base: position 38,577,306 of record NW_027187378.1, read on the forward strand.
AACACTGAAACCCGGAAAGCGTGCCCTGAATTTTTGCTCAAAAAAAAAAAAAAAAAAAAAAGGAAGAAGGGTGGGGGCTTCCTTTTGTTGGGAGATGGGAAAACACTTCCAACAATCCCCTGAATCAAGTAGCTGGGAAAATATTTTCTCTCTTCCTCATAGTTGGAAATAATAGGTGCTATCTCATGAGCAAGTGAAAAGAAAAGAACGGAGAAAAAATAACTCCCCCCATAAAAAGGGGGGGGGAATAGGGTAATGATGTTTTAGGTGATTACTTGAGCCAATTCTCCTCTAAAATGACAACTTTGGCAAACTGCCCATGATGGCACCAGCTTATCTAAAAGCATGAATGTTCCAGGGGAAATAACAGACCTGCATTTTGTTCTCTAAGAATGGGGAGGGGAGCAGGCAGTTTGAGATTCACATCAGAGCTAACCTTCAGTGACTGCACATTTGACAACTGAGCTGTGAGAAGCTTCCTGATTCTTGGGTCATGGAAGCACAGACCAACTTGAGTCCCCTATAGATGAAAATAATAAAGGGAGAAGAGATGCCTTTGTCTCTTCAACCTGGGAAGAAAGCAAACTGAATGACTTTGGGGGCCCTTCACAATCTAGCTTACCAGTTTTTATATTACTGTGTTCCTCTTAATCCCTCTCTGTTCCAGCCAAACCACAGTAATCATAATTCCCAAATCTAATCTGGCCTTCTCCCATCTCTGTGGATTTTGTTTGTGCTATGTACCATGTCTGAGTACTCACCCTATATAATTTCCTTTAAGGTCTGGCCTATTCTACAAAGTCATTCCTGTTTTTCCTACCTAAAAGTGTCCCTCCCTCCCTTCCTAAACCCCTCCAATGACTCTGAACTCTCTCATGCAATTAATCAGATTCTAACTGGTATGATACTCTGTGGGAAACATTTCTTCAACTCTTCTGCAACTAGAATGGAAGCCTTTTGAATTAAGGGATCTTGTTTTGGTTTGGTTTTAAATGTTATTGATCATCATCATAGAGCACACACTCTGAGGCTACTTCCCTAACGGTCTGCTCAGTTGTTAACTTCTTCTCAGAGTCAGCCCAAGGGTCAGGTTATTTTAGTGCCATCAGCCATGAGCCCCCACTGGTATGCCTCAAACTGATAATCATCCAGTATCCTCAATCACCCAGCAGTAAATTGACAATTGCTAAGAAAGTATAGTAAAAACATTGGCAGAAAACATTCCCCCCAAATGAGGACATACTCTCCCCTTACAAACTCAATATCCTTAGAGAGAGTCCACACATAATAAAAATAGTAGTGAGATACAAATGGAAGGAACACAAAGAAAAGGAGTAACAGCTTCTGGTAATTAGAAGTCCTTTTTTCACCTTTGTAGAGTCCTCATGAACCAGGCTCTGACAGTGCTTCTGTAGAATACATAAGCAGCACTTTTCTCTGTTATGAACAGGCACAATTTCTGTAGCTACCACAATCCTTGGGCAAATGTCTTTTCACATTCATCTCCAGGTGCTTCTTCTCTCATCAGTCACTACAGCAGCTGCTGTTCCTGGCTCCAGGGGACCCAGATACCTACTCCAGGTACAAGGGAAACTTTTTATGGGACCTCAGGACCTCCTCTCCTGAATTTAAAGAATTGCCTCTAGTGAGGGGAGGAAGAAATAGAGATAAACTCTTTCTCTTCTCACAAAATACATCCCTTTTCTTGGTTTGGCTAGAGCTCCTCCATCACTAAACTGGTAAAAATGCTGAACTATATGGTTCTAAACTGGTTTGCTTTTCTGTCCATTGGCCAGTTGTGTATGTCTGATTCTCTCAGTCAATTACACATAGCTAGTAGGTGTCTGTCGTGGGATTCAAACTCAGATCTTTCTGTCTCCACATCTAGCACTCTCTCTGCTGCACTGACTAACATAAAACATAGAATCTTGAACTTGAAGGGATGTCAAAGGCTATGTTGATTATCTTCTATTTACCTAAACAAGAATCATTATTATAAAATTGTTCACAAAATGTTATACATATTCCATTTGAAGAATGGGTAGCAGACAGTTTACTTCAAAGAATACTGGGTTTGGAAGCCAGAGGATGTGCTTTCGAATTTTGTCCCTGACAATGACCACCTGAGTGACCTTGGACAAATGACTTCACCTTGGTTTATTTTGGTTTCCTTTCCTCTACAATGAAGGATTTTATATAGAGCTAGTCTCATCAGCTTAATGTGGCACTCTAGAAGATGGAAATGGTGTTGGGCTTTGAGAAAAGTGGTACAACTTTTGAGCAGCAGCATTTTATGCTTGTTCATAGCCAAAGGGAATCAGTTTTGTGACCATCACAGAGACCTCATTATGTAATTAGAAGCACCTTTACTAATCACATAATTGGCATATCACTCTATAATTGTGAGAGTGTATGGTAATTGTTGGGCAGCTAGGTGGCAAGGTAGATAGAGTACTGGGCCTAGAGTCAGGATGACTCATCTTCCTTCCTGAGTTCAAATCCAACTTGTGTGACATTGGGTAAGTCACTTAAACATGTTTACCTCAGTTTTCTCACCTGTAAAATGAGTTATAGAAGGAAATGGCAGACTATTCCCATATCTTTGCCAAGAAAACCTCAAATAGCATCATAAAGAGTCAGACATATGACTGAAAAATAATCAACCAACAGCATGGTAATTGTGTTGCTATAATTAGGAGTAAGAAGGAAACAGTCTAAATCAGAGTGGGGAACACATGGCCCAAACTTCACAGAACAAATCCCCTTAATAAAAGGATTTGTTCTCTAAAACTTGGACACAGTCAAAAGGCCACTGAGGACCTAGAAGACCACATGTCGCCTCGAGGCTGTTTAGACCCCTGGTCTAAGCATTCTTCTGGCAGAAATGCACAGAGTATATGCACCAGAAGCCTTTAGAAACCATAGTGAACCAGTATTGATCCCTTTCTGACACTGGGACCAACCATCCTCCTAGTCATCAAGATTACCTTCATATCATGCATCTCTCTAAGCCCGTGTAATTTTTGAAGGCCAGTTTAATTCTAGAAACCATCTATCACAACAATCTTTCACCACAAGACAAAGTTGTTCCAATTCAAACCTTATACCTAGAAAGTTTCATGTTTGCCCCTGATTACAATACCCACTCTCTCTTCTGCCCTTTACCCAAAGTTCTGATCAAGTAGGAAGAAGGAAATATCTGTTCTGACTCAGGCCCTACCCAGTGAACCCTTGATTGACTATGCACCTGTTAAACAGGGCAGTTCAATAAATACAGTCACACAAAAGAGAATGGAATAGATATGATTAAGTCTCATTTTAAGAAAGTCAGTCAGATTTCTAGAAAGGGATCAAAAGTAAGTAGAGGATCGTTGGTCAGTTTGATCCAAGGTTGGTTGGAGGTGTTTTTTTTAAAAGAAATTGATCATGTGCATCATGCAGGGAATGCTCATGATAAATGAGAAGGCAAAAACTAGCAAAACTTTAAGTGTGTAGTGTGGACGAATGAGACTTAGACAGCTTCCTCAGCCAAATTAAATTCTATTTAGTAAGAATCAAAGAGGTACTTTCTTCGGGAGAGATGCCTTCTGGGTATAGTCATACTTCTTTATAAGCAATCTGTCATAGAATCATAGGAGTTTAGAGGTAAAAGGGACCTTAGAACATAAAGTGTGTTTGTAGTTTATAGTATATGAGGGCTAGAAGAGACCTCATAACACAAAAGAAAAATTGTCTGATTTGGACAAGGTCTTGTTGTTTAGTTGTTTTAAATCTTGTCCAACTCCTTGTAACCTCATCTGGTGTTTTCTTGGCAGAAAACTGGAGTAGTTTGTAATTTTCTTCTCCAGTTCATTTCAAAATGAGGAAACTGAGGCAAATAGGTTAAAGTGGCTTGCCTGGGGTCACAAAGCTAAGAAGTGCCTGCGGCCAGATTTGAACTCAGGAAGATGAGACTTTTCGACTCTAGGCCCATGGCTCTATCCGCTGTGTGACCTCGCTGTTTTATAAGTCTTGCAGATCTTCTAATCAACCTTTGAGGCAACTGAGGTCCAGAGGTGAAATGATGTATCTAATATCATACAGAAGTTAGGGGCAGAGGCAGAATTTGACCCCAAGTTTTTGGACTCCAAATTCAGTGTTCTTTTCCTTAGAACATGTTGATGATGATGGTAATGATGCTTGATGATGCTGGTAGTGGTGATGATGATGATGATGATGATGATAATGGTGATGGTGATGATACATTTATGTAGCATTTTAAAGTTTGCAAAGCACTTTACAACTATCGCATTTTATCCATAATGCCTCCAACACAAGCTGTCATAACTAAAAGATGCCTTGGACAAGAGAATATCTTTCAGAAAATTAAATTACTGGAGCAGAAAATGACCTTAGAGATTATCAGATCCAACAAGGAGGGAACCAAGACACACAGAGATTAAGTGATCTAGCTTAGGTCGCACATTTATTTAGTAGCAGAATTTGGACTTGAATCTAGGTCTCCTGATTCTTGGACCAGTGCTATTTCCACCCTCCCAGTGCAAAATAATGCTGTATAGAGTGCCTGAGACTATAGTAAGTAACTACTAAATGTAGTTTCCTTCATTCTTTCATTGGGGAGTGAAAAATATGAGGCACACAAAGCAGTGTTCTAGACTTGCATGGAATGATGTAAGTCAAGAAAAGAGAACCAAAATCTCCATACATATAAAAATGTCATTATTTAGTACTTTTTCAGGTCTGTCCAACTATTCATAAGCCCATTTGATGTTTTCTTGGGAGAGATACTGGATTGGTTTGCCATTGCCTTTTCCAGCTCATTTTACATATGAGAAAACTGAGGCAAACAATGTTAAGTGACTTAACCAGAGTCACATAGCTAGTACTGTTTGGGGCCAACTTTGCCATCTTCCTGACTCCAGGCCTGGCACTCTATGCAATGTACCACCTAGCTATGATAATAGAAAAAAAAGAAGACTGTACAAATCTACACTGCAATGATGGGGCAAAAAGGCCACTGAGGTCACACAGAGATATAAATAACTTAACTGTTTTGGTTTTAGTTTAAAATTAGAGGTTAGGAAGCTCTGGGTTCAAATCTGGCCTCAGACATTGACTAGCTGTATGACCTTTGGCTGTTTTTAATTTAACAGCTGTTTGCTTTAGTTTCTGCAACTGTAAAATGAATTTAATCATAACAACTACCTCACAGGGTTATTGTGAGGATCTTATAAATGCTAGGTCTTATTATGCTTGTCTAGGAAGCTTTTCATTTTATTTGGAGAGAACCACCATTACTCATTTCCAACTTCTACCTTCCATTCCCAGGCACCATAATGTAGGTTGCCCAAGATTGATCAACGGATCAATTTCAACCTGAAAGGAGATCTCCAATGCAGTACTATAGAGCTCAGACTTTGACTCTCAACATTGTATTAACATTTTTATCAGTCTCATGAAATTTGAAAATGATAAGAAGTTGGGAGAGATGGCTAACATTATGGGTGACAGAACCTGGAATATCTAATAAGCAAATTACTAGTGATGAATATTAAGTCCTAAACTTGGATTCAGTCCATTTATCAATTAAAATATTGAATAAGACAGAACTTAGCATCTGAGCCTGGTCTCACTAGTGGCTATAAGGCCAAAATGACCCATGCTATCCTCCCCCAGAGTCTTTTGGGTTTGGTGTTTCAAAAACATGACTGGGCCAAGACTGGAATTTGTTTTGCATGATTATACATATTCATTAGAAAGGATTTTCTTCCTTCTTATTTTTTTTCAATGGGAGGTAGGGTGAGAGGGTGCTAACAGATGTTTGTTCATTGAAAATGATTGCATTAGGGGTGGCCAGGTAGCACAGCAAGTTACTTAACCCTGATTGCTTTAAAAAAAATGATTGCATTAAATTTTTTTTTTAAGATGGTAGGATGGAATCCTAACTGCCACCAAGGTAACCCTTATTTATGAGCCTGTTTTTGAAGGTTTCATCAAATATTTGCAAAGATGTTTTTGTTATTGTTTTTCTTTTATTTGGTTTTGGTATCTGCAGTTGATTCAGGTAATGTCACCCACAATTTTATATAGTATGGATATAATCAGACCTTGCCTCTGATTATCCAAGGCACAAAGCCATTGAGCTGTCCCTTTACCTGGGATGTTCTACTGATAGTTGAGCATCCTAGATGATATTTCAGAAAAATCTGATTTAAGCTTAATTGAGCTTCTTCCCAGAACTTAACTTTGTTTCCTAGAGATCAGCTTTTTTTGCCCCTCTGACTGGGTGAAGTGCTTTAGAGTTATTGAACAAATATCAATTATGCAGACATCCTGAGTAATGTCAATGTGAATTAAAAACGTGCCAGCTTTCTTAACATCTTTACTAACTGAGTTCTTAATTAACCTGACAATAAAGTCAATAATGGAGATCCCTGTTGTTTTAGCCATGAGAGATGGTTCAGTCCTTCTTCTTCCTCCAGGACTTTTTTTATGGGGGAGGGGGGTGGTGTTATTTACTTAACCAAGGACTTACATCTAGAGGCTAGGCTATTACTCTAGCCATGCCTCACAAAGAGTACTCTCATTAATGACCTTGGGTTGCCATCTTCCTTTCACAGTCCCTCTAACTTTGAAAAGGCTGTATTGATACATTCTGTCTAGTACCGAATACTGTGCAATGACTAGGCACTCTGGTAAATGCGATGAATTCAGTTTGGGGGCAGAGTGGAATTAAGGAGTCATAGATAGCTAGGGGGTGAAGTGGTGAGAGTTTTAGACTTAGTTTGAACCTTTACCTCAGAGTAGAAGTCACTTAGCCTCTATCTGCCTCAATTTCTTTACCTATAAAGTGGAAACAGTATATCCCTGCCTCCCAGATTTGTTGTGAAGATTAAATGAGGAAATAACTTTCATTTATATTGCACTTAAAGGTTTTCAAAGTGTCTCACAAATGTTATCTCATTTGATCTTCAAATACTGAGAGTTAGTTGCTATTTTTAATCCTCACTTTACAGATGAGGAAACTCATTTTATATGACTGGACTGGGTCACACAACTAGTAACTGAGGCTATATTTGGACTGGGATTTTTTTTTCACTTCAAGATCCAGTACTCTATCTACTGGTCTACCTAGGTGCCTAATTAGGTAAAGTACTTTGTAAAGCTTAGAGTGTCTTATAAATGTTAGCTATAATTGAGGAGGTTGAGAAATTGAAGTCCAGGGTCTTTGAAAGTGTCCATTTAGATAGCAAAAAGGAGTTTGAGCCACATGAAGAACTTATTAATAATAAGAATATATATTTATATATGTCTGCTTTTTGGAGGGTAATTGGGGTTGAGTGACTTGCCCAAGGTCACACAGATAGTGGTTTTTTGTGTGTGTGTGTTAAGTGTCTGATTTGAACTCAGGTCCTCCTGACTCCAGGGCCAGTGCTCTATTCACTGTACCACCTAGCCACCCATAATAATGAGAATATAATAGAAAAAAATGATGTGTTTACTGTGTGCTAAGTATCATGCTAAGTTCTGGTAATACAATTACCAAAAGCAACTATAGTCCCTGTCCTCAATGCGTTTACATACTAATGGAGGAGACCAGGGAAGAGGTCTTTGGTCAGGAAAATTTCTGACTCAAAGAAGTTCTTGGCCCAATTTGACACAATCCATTCAGGAACAATGATTATGGTTCATGGTTCTAGATATGGGGGTGTGGGGAGAAGGTAATAGCAAAGGGACATAAGGGGAGAAAATGGCAGGTCCATAGATACCCATTTATTTTCCAGATAAGGAAACTGAGGCCAAGAGAGGTAAGTCACTCACCTAAAATTACAGATATGGAAAATAGCAAAGCTTTGATTTAATTCAAACTGTGGGCCTTTTCCTCTAAATCTAGTCATACCACCTAAAAAGTTGAGTTCAGTGGGTACAGTAGAAGTAGAGGTCAGAGATGAATAGGAAGTAGAAAGGAAGAGAGTTGGGTATGGGGTAGGGAATGTGATAGGGGTATAAGCTGGCATATCCAGAGCTCAGCCCTCAATATGGAGTGCGGCCACTACCTGCCCTCCACACACACACACACACACACACACACACACACACACACACACACACACACACACACACACACACACACCAGCTATTAGCTAATATTGTGTTGATCCTAGAAATCCTGAATATTACTGGTACCCAGATCAGACAGCAAGGTAAATGGGGAGGTAAAAATGTAGGGGAAGTCTTCCTGATCCTAATGGAAGAGCTACCTCAGGTATGATAGCCACAGGGCTTTGGGGGCCTGAGGTAGACAGCAGGACAGTAAGCCAACTGAGAGTGAGAGTGAAATGTATACTCTTGGGAGGCATAAACCCACCCCACACTATTGACATCTTTGGCTTAGCCTCAACACCCCTGTACTAGTTCTGTCTCTGATGGGAACATGGAATACCAGAATTAGAATGGACTTCAAAGGTCAATTATTTCAACTCATACAACATCAGAAAGACCCTCTATAACCCCAGGTCACAGCTGTATTGCTAAGGGTTTCTACTAAATTCTTTACTGCTGGACACCTGAGCCTTTGATTACTGCAAAAAACATTTTCAAAGACTTTTATTTGCTCTTGAATTGTGTTATTTTTGGAAAGCTACGTCCAAACTAGTTGTGAAGCAAGCTATTCCTGATGTCATCCCTAATGAGTGTTCTTGTATGATATTCAATACCCTGGGAGCAGAAGTTACAGTAATCACACTTCTTATGTTCCTGTTCAGTGTAAACTTTAAGGCTTTGGTAGAGACACAATTTTATTAGCATGTCTACTGCTATCACTGAAGTAAATCACAACCAATCAATGCTATCTCATCCTTATGGAATTTTTGTCCATATTTCGTCAAAAAATCTGTGCAGATAAGTTACTGAGACTCCCATTTATTTCTTCAGTATTTCAGGGGTCTCAGTATACCACTTGTACTTCCATCTTTTCAGTTTGACTCAAAAGATGTTTATTATGCACCTTTTCTGTCACCATGCTTGGGTGCTAGAAATAGAAAGATTAACTTAGCTGGGCTTGGTGGCATATGTGGATCTCTTGAACATGGGCATTCTGAGTTGCAGTGGGCTAAGCTGAATGGGGGTCTGTACAAAACCTGGCATCAAAGCAATAATCCCCAAGGAGCAAGGGCCCACCAAATTGCTCAAGGAGAGGAGAAATGTAGAAAGTCAAAGCTCCTATGCCAGTGTGTATTAGGATTGAATCTATTAGTTCCCTCTGTATTTCTAGTCTGAGCAAAATAGAGAAAGAAGAAAATAAAGGAAGGAAAGAAGGAAGGAAGGAAGGAAGGAAGGAAGGAAGGAA
>NW_027187378.1:38586664-38596049 GCF_028583685.1 Petaurus breviceps papuanus
GAAGGAAGGAAGGAAGGAAGGAAGGAAGGAAGGAAGGAAGGAATGGAGAGAAAATGACTCAGTCTCATACCTCCATTCTTTGAAAGATGATATAATATCTATACAAATAAGTTTACTACAAGATAGAGTGTGATGGTAGCAAAAGAGAGCTCCAAGGTACTCTAGGAAAATTAGAGGAACAAAAGAACACCTTTAGCTGAGAGAGGTCAGGGAAGGCTACTTGGGGGAGTTGGGACCTGAGCTGAACCTTGAAGGAAAGTATGAATAGTGAAGATTATAAGAGAATAACTTCCAGGGGTGGGGGACCAGGTTTTATCATCAATGCATAAGGAGTGATAGAACATGCAGATACTGGGAGAACAGCTAATAGTGCAATTTGGTTAGATATAAAAGATGTGAAGGGCAAAATGAGATATAAACCAGAAAGTTATGTAGGAGACAGAGGAAAGAGGACCTTAAATATCTGGGTAAGGTGTTTATCAGAGTATATACACCCTGTATTTTATCTTAGAGGCAATTTAGACACTCAGAACGTGTTTGAGCAGGGAAATGACATGGTCAAACCTGTACTCTAGAAAGATTATCTTATCACTTTAGTGAAGGATGAACCAGACAGGTGAAAACCTGTTGTCTCACATGCTCATTATGTGATTGACCCACCTCCTATTCTGGTCATTACATTCTTGATAATGACTTTCACACTGCTTTTTCCACTCAAATTCTCATTAGTAACTTGCTATGACCTATTTATGTTCACCATGTGTTGGTCCATCACCCTCTGAGTTTTGTGTCATTTTAATTCTGTGGGGAGCGTTTTGTGATATCAGAAAGGAACCAGTTTCTCTGAAAAATAACAGAGCTAAGGACATGCTGTTCTATGGTATGATAAAAAGCAGCTTTCTCATTAAAAGGCAAATCCTTCATCTCAAAGGTTGAATAGGATGGCACTTTTAAAAGGTTTCCAGCTGTTTAAATTTAGGGGGTTAAGGATGGGATGGGTGGAAAACAGTCCAGACACAAAATATCTGCAGACTTTTGGTTCTGATGTATTTGCATTAGATATTAAATTGGGTATGTTTTTACTTACTCTCTACTTTTGCCTCTTGAAATAAGATCCATTGGAGACATGCATACAAATGTTGACATATTCAGTAATGGATGCTACCATCCTTTTCCTTCACTTGTTTATGTCCTTGTGTACCATTGCTAATTCTAGATGGCCTTCTCCTTCAGATACACTACTTGTGGATGAATATGCAAGAGCAGCTGAAGCCTTATTTTTTATCTATCAGCCTTGACTGCTTTCCCTGCCCCCACTGCAGCTCTTCTCTTTATTGGCATTGCAGCTCTTTGCAAATCAGACAGGGAGAAAAGGGAATTCCTTTTCCACCAGTTTACTTTGTTTAAAATCTAAAATAATTTTAACCATAGGCTGAAAGAAATATTCTAAATTCACTGCTTTCTACCAATCTACAGGCAAGCCTTAAAGCTCTCCTCAGTCCCAGATTGGCCCTGCTCAATCTTGGAAGCAACCAGTGACTTCCTTATTAGCAAATCCAATGGTCTATTCTTTGTCCCATTCATGTCCTTTTGGACACATTTGATTCTTTTGACAATCACTTTCTTCTTGAAATCCACCTCTTGGTATCTGTGAAATGTCACCATTCTTTTGACTACTCATTTAATGTCTTTTTGAAGACTTCTCTTCCTTCACTACAAATTTATGGTATCTAATCTCAACTTGGTCCTTACTACAAGAAGGCATCCATTCCAATTTTCCCTATCCCACTCTCCAAAATGACTTTGCCAAACTTTCACATCTCTCCTCAAGCATAAACTCTCTTCTAAAAATTTCACTTCATATTTCACCAGAAAAATTGAGGCCATTGGATGAGAATTCCCTCTTACCCTTCATCTTCACTCCTTGCCACTCAGATAGACATCTTCTATTATCTTCTCTTTTACTCTGGTTTCAGACAAAGAGATAACCCTTCTCCTTACCAAAGCCATATCCTTTATATGTACCATATATTCCCCCACTTCTCCATGTCTTTATCCAGTATATCATCCTCACTCTCATCATCTCCCTTTTTAAGTCAAATCAAGTCAATAAGTAATTATTAAGCACAGTGAGAGGGACTTTGATAATAGAGATACAAATACAAGCAAAAAGAAAGGTAGTTCCTGCCTGCAAGGAATTTATATCCTAGTAGAGGAAGAAAGCACACAAGAGGGAACTGAAAAATGTGGGAAGTTGCAGGGTGTGGGAAGAGGTGTCCATTAAAAGGTAAGGTGGCATGGGCACTAAGTCCAGAGAATGATGGACCTTTCCTCAAAATGAAGGTTCTTGTGAGAGTTCACCAATGGGAAAAGGGGAACACTTGTTATGGAGGGAGATGGCAACTGAAGGCAAAATCTGGAGAAAGAAAGAAGTCCTTCTGTAAAATGAAAGTTCCAGGAGGAACTCACTGATGGGAAAAGGGACACATAGGCAGGGGGTGAGGGTGGAGTCTCTTATCTTCAATGTCAACCCAAGTCACTTAACTTCATTGTTTCTCTACACCCTAGCTCCTTCCTTACTAGCTACAAAAGTGCCTATTTCTCTTCTATCATCAAAAAAATATTTAAATTATTTGTTATCCTTATTAGTAATTACCCAAAATCCATTCCTCCCCTTCTTACCTTACCTTATAAAAGAAATCTCTAGTTTGTGCCTTGTTGCACCAATGCAATATTTACAACACCCACAATCACGATAAAGACTGTGACTATAAGTATCACATGACGTTCAATTGCAAAATATGCCAAACTCTCCAGATAGAGGATAGAACTGAAGGATTTATTTAGACACCAGAAAACCAAATCCCAAAATCAGTAAGCAGATTCCATCATAGTACCAAAGATATTCAGAAGCCATAATAACACTGAGAGCCACAGTATCCTTCAGCCTTCCCACAAACCAATAAGAGATCAATATTTACTCACAAACCTCTCTGTCTCCTTAATGAGTGTTCTCTCTCTCCCCCACCATTTGCTAGCTCTGAACACCAGCTTCCTGTGTGTTCTGCTTCCCTTCAGCAAACTCCTCCCACCAAAGGCTCCATGCGACTACATTCAGATTATTAGGGGGCAGAGTTTATCTTCACTGCAGGGAAGCTTCCTGGGGGCTCTGCTGCACCCTTTAGCAAATTCCCTCCATCACAAGCTCCATGTGATTACATTCAGCCTATTAGGGGGCAGAGTTTACTTTCAAAGCAAGGGAGGTCTTCAAACTCCCCCCTAGATCTATTAAGGGACAGGGAAGATCTTCAAATTCCCATTCCCATTACATGCCTCCATTTCCTCTCTCTTCACTATAATTGAGCTCCTCATCTCATCATTTAATCTAAACTATTTTCTCTAATGTTATTGTTTCTTAAATGACAAATTTAATGACCTTTCTTTAGTCCCCATCCTTCCTGACATCTCTGTAGCCTTTTCACTCTCAATCACCTTCTCCTCCTAAATATACTCTCTTTTATAGGTTTGAAGACCCTGTTCTCTCTTAGTTCTCCTCCAACCTAGCCAACTGTTTCTCCTAAGTCTTTTTTGTTAGTTCTTTCTTTATGTCATTCTTTTAATCACTCAGACTCAGAGCTTTAAGTAAGGATATTTGTATCTAAGGAAAGCACCACCAATGGTGGCTAGAGCAATGATCATGGTTGTGTGTGTGTGTGTGTGTGTGTGTGTGTGTCTGTGTGTCTGTGTCTGTGTGAAGAGGTAGATAATAGTCCTTAGGAGTAGAGAGAGACCTGAGAAAATATAAGGCTACTATTATGGCATGTGATAATCCTCCCACCAAAGTAGACCATCTGGTTACTTACCATTTCAATTCATTTATTCTTGATTATTAAGATCATTAAGATTATTAAGATATTAAGATCAGTTATTTCTTCACATCTGGTAGCTAAGATACTTGATCATTTAGATGTGATAGTGCAATGGTAATCATCACAGCAGCAGATATTTAGGGAGCAAAGACTGAACTAGGATTTGAAGCCAACTCCACTCACCAAGCTCTCAAGTGATCATGATAGAATTGAGATCAGATAGACCAACATTTTCATTTTATAGAAGAAGAAGCTGAAGTCAATCAGTAACCTGAAGGACCAAATCCTATTCTTTTTTTCTTCTTCCAAAGCACCTATCAAAGTGACATACATAGTAGTTGCTCAATAAAGTCATTGACTGAATGTTGAATGTCTTCTCTCTCTTCTGCTGCTGGGTCATGAAAATAATAGCTAATAATAATAATTCCCATTTCTATAATGCTTTAAAGTTTTACAAGGGCTTTCCTGGAAACAACCCTGTGAGCCAGTTAGGGTAAATAATATTATCTCTGTTTTATAAATAAAGAGGAGGCAGTATGGAGCAACCAACTGTTGGACTTAGAGTCCCATATTCAAATTCTGCTTTAGATACTGATTGATTATGGGTGCATGGAAAAATTTACTTAATATTTTTGATCTTCAGGCAACTTTTGAAATATACGTATTAGGTTGTCATTTGTGATGATGAAATGAGCTCCCATACCAACTTCTCACAGGTTGTTGATGTGGAGATGATGACATTTAAGGCCAAAGATTAAGTGACTTTCAAGATGGCTCTGAAGGAGAAAGTGAGGCTACTGACCTTGCACAGCCCTCCTTCATTCAAATCAAAGCCAACTGCAAGTCATGTCAGCATATCCCTGATGTCATTATCCTCTTTGAAAGTGAAGGACAAACTCAACAACAACAATAAGTAAAAAGAAAAGTTGGAAGTATAACCTAGTGCTCTGGGCTCCAAGTCCGGGGGTCTTTCCATAACAATATACTTCTTTTATTATTTTTTAGTCATTCTACAAGCATTTATTAATTTTTAGTTGTGTTTCGGATCTTTACTTTCAGTTCCAAATTCTACCCTTTCCCTTCTCCACCCACTGATAAGTCAAGAAATATGATAGCCATTATACATATGAAGTCATGTAAAACATATTTCCACACTAGCCATATTTCCACACTTACTACTGTTAAAAAAAAGCAAGAAAAATAAAGAGGTAAAATTATGCTTTGTTCTGTACTCCATTAGTTCTGTCTCTGGAAGTAGATAGCATTTTTCATCATGAGTCCTTTGGAATTGCCTTGGATCATTGTTTTGATTAGAGTAGCTAAGTCTTTCACAGCTAACTGTTGTTAAAACATTGTTGTTGCTCTGTACATTGTTCTCCTGGTTCTTCTCACTTCACTTTGTATCATGTCATGTAAGTCTTCCAAAGTTTTAAAGAAACCATCACCCTTGTTATTTCTTACAACAAATAATATTCCCTCAAAATCATATACCAAAATTTGTTCATCCATTACCCATTTGATGGACATTTCTTCAGTTTCCTCTTCTTTGCCACCACAAAAAGGGCTGCTATAAATATTGTTATACATATGAGCTTTTTTCCTTTTTCTCTGATCTACTTGGGATATAGACATAGTGAGAGTACTGCTGTGTTATGGGGTAGGCACAGTTTTATAGATCTTTGGACATAGTTCCAAAACTGTTCTCCAGAATAGTAAGATTATTCACAGATGCACCAACAGTGTATTAATGTATTTATTTTCCCAATTCCCTTTACATTTGTCATTTTTCTTTTCTGTCATGTTATCAACCTGATGGGTATGAGGTAGTACCTTTAGAGTTGTTTTAATTTTAATCTCTCTAATTATTAGTGATTTAGAACATTTTTCTTATGACTATTGATAGCTTTGATTCCTTCTTCTGAAAATTGTCTGTCAACATCCTTGGACCATTTATCAATTGAAAAATCATTCTTATTTTCAACTGATTTGGCTCAGTTGCCTCTATATTTGAAAAATGAAACCTTTAGTAGAGAAACTTTTCGAATTCCCCCCAATTTCATCCTTTCTTTCTTATATCAACTGAATTAGTTTTGTTTTTGCAAAATCCTCTTAATTTAATGTAATCAAATTTATCCATTTTACCTCCTCTGATCCTCTCTATTTCTTATTTGGTCAAGAACTCTTGGGGCGGCTAGGTGGCTCAGTGACTAAAGTACTAGCCCTGGAATCAGGAAGACCTGAGTTCAAATTTGACCTCAAACACTTAACACTTACTGGCCATGTGACCTTGAGCAAGTCACTTAACCCAATGCCCCACCTCCCCCCCTCCAAAAAGCAAAAAAAAAAACAAAAAAACTCTTCCCCTGTCCATAGATCTGTTGGGTATTTTTTTAATGTGTTCTCCTAAATTAATTATGTTATCACCCTTTATGTGAAATCACAGAACTATTTTGAGCTTATTTTGGTATAAGGTATGAGATATTGGTTAATACCTAGTTTCTGCCAGACTGCCTTCTAATTTTCCCAGTTTTTCCAGTTTTTTTTCAATTAGTGTGTTCTTGCCTTGATAGCTGGGATCTTTGGGACTGTCAAACACTAGATTACTATGCCCATTTGCTTCTGTATAATGTTTACCTACTTTATTTTAGTGATCAACAACTGTTTCTTGTTGAGTAATAAATTGTTTTTTTTATTACTACTTTGTAGTTAGTTTGAGATCTGATTCTTACAGCAGAAGGAAGATGGCCTTCCTTCATTTTTTCCCATTGATTCACCTAATTTTCTTTTTTTTCTTTTTTTTTTTACAGCAATTGGGGTTAAAGTAACTTGCTCAAGGTTACATGGCCAATTATTTCTGGATCTGGTGCTAAGTATCTGAGCCTGGATTTGATCCCCAGGTCATCCCGACCCTGGGGCCGGTGCTCTTACTCGCTGTACTACCTGGCCGCCCCTTCACCTCATTTTCTTGAACTGTTGTTCCTCCAGATGAATTTTGATACTATATTTTCTAGCTCTATAAAGTAATTCTTTGGTAGTTTGATTGGAAAGGCAATGAATTAGTAAATTAATTTAGGTAGTAATGTTATTTTTATTATATTGACTAGGCTTACTCATGAGCAATTAATAATTCTTCAATTACTTAGGTCTGTCGTTATTTGTGAGAAAAGCATTTTGTAATTACGTTCATATGGTTCCCTTGTGTGCCTTGCCAGACTGACTCCCAAATGATTTATACTGCCTGAAGTTACTTTAAATAGAATTTCAGTTTCTATCTCTTCTTGCTGAGGTTTGTTGGTAACATATAGAAATGCTGATTATTTATGTGGGTGTATTTTATATCCTACAACTTTGCTAAACTGTTCATTGTTTCAACTAGTTTTTTAGTTGATTCTAGAATTCTCTAAGTATAGCATTATATCTCTGCAAAGAGTGAGAGTTTTGTTTCCTCGTTGACTACTTTTCCCTTCATTTTATTTTTCTTGTCTTATAGCTAGTAGTTTTAATAAAATAGTTATGATAATGGATGACCTTGCTTCATCCCTGGTCTTTTTGGAAAGGCTTCTAGCTTATCTCCATTACAGATAATACTTGCTCTTGATTTTAGATAGATACTATTTTCATTTTAAGAATGGCTCCATTTATTCTCTGTCTTCTAGGGTTTTTAATAGAAACAGTGGTTGTAGTTTTTCTACATCTATTGATATAAACATACAGTTATTGCTGTTTTTCTTATTGAAAATGGTTGAGGGTGGCTAGGTGGCCCAGTGAATAGAGCACTGGCCCTGGAGTCAGGAGGACCTGAGTTCAAATCTGGCCTCAGACACTTGACAAACTTACTAGCCATGTGACTTTGGGCAAGTCACTTAACCTCAATTGCCCTCCAAAAAGCAAAAAAAAAAAGTCAATTATGTTTATAGTTTTCCTAATATTGAACCAGTCCTGCATTTATGGTATAAATCCAATCTGGTCATAGTGTTTTATGTTTGTGATATAATCTCCTGTTATCTCCACACTAACATTTTATTTACAGATTTTATATCAATATTCATGAGGAAAATCAGTCTATAGTTTTCTTTCTTTGTTTTTGCTTTCCCCAGTTTAAATATCAAAACCGTTAAGCTTCTGCCTTTAATTTCAGTTGTCATGTATGTATGTAGTTCAAACTTTTATATACTATGATGATGCTACTAAGTTATTTTTCCATGAGATCTTCATTTCAGTTATTTTTCCTTTACCAGAATGATTTTTTTGAAACTCATCTATACTTTCACTACATCCTCTAAGGCTGTTAACAGCATGGATTTGCAAGATCACTGATCAAATCCACAAGGATCATGTTCCCATCAGCTAGCAGGGTCTGTTAGCAAGGTAACTCTTTAAGAACTAGCAGTAGAGAGACAGTCTGGACTGGGCTGGACTCACTTCCACAGATCTCTATAAGTCTTTCATTTCAATGTCTTAAAATTTACTGTTCTTCTTTTATTCATGTATCTACCTGTCTGATTACCTTGATTCCAAACACTTTTCTCTTTCTTGAATTATTGGTGTAGTGAAAAGAAAACTGGAATTGGAGTTCACATTTGGCTTGGAATCCCGTTTCTGCTGCTGAATTGCATTGTGACTTAGGGGAAGTCACTTAACTTCTCTAAGACTGCTTTCTCTTCTGTAAAATAAGAGGCTTAAACTCAGAGATCCCTAATATCCCTTCCACCTTTAAATCCTAATATGTCCTCTTCAACTTTCTTCTGACATCAAACCTGCTTCATCTGCCTGCTATGATTGCAGACCTTCTAGGATGTACTCTAGACTTCGGTGTCCACAGGTTGGGTGGATACTTTGCCACTGCTCACTCTAGCTGAATCATTGGTTTTCTATGTCCGTGTTCTCTCTCTGGCTTTCTTCTAAACATAGCTGGGTTCAGACTGTGTAGGAAAAAAACAACCATGACTGGGGGATGGAGATCCATCTTGCCCTTCTGGGAAGTTGGAGGAGGTGGGGAAGGATATAGAAGAGAGCAGATTGGGAGAGGGAGCATACAGTGAGATCACTGTTTTGGGGTGGTGGGTAGGGGAAAGATGGGGAGAAAATTTGAAACTCAAAGTCTTGTGGAAATGATGTAAACTAAAAATAAACATAAAAATTAATTTTAAAAAAGCAACCATGACTATGACTGCAGACTATCACTTATCCCTACACAAAGCTATCTGCCCCAAAATGGACATCTAATCTATGACCATGATACCCTCCTTAACACTGTACACTATCCAGGTGAAACTCTTTTTACCTCCTCCTCTCTCTCTCTCTCTCTCTCTCTCTCTCTCTCTCTCTCTCTCTCTCTCTGTCTCTGTCTCTCTCTGTCTCTCTCTGTGTCTCTCTCTGTCTCTCTGTCTCTCTCTCTGCCTCTCTCTCTCTCTGTCTCTCTCTCTCTCTCTGTCTCTCTCTCTGTCTCTCTTTCTGTCTCTCTCTCTGTCTCTGTCTCTCTCTGTCTCTCTCTCTGTCTCTGTCTCTCTCTGTCT
>NW_027187378.1:38606049-38716409 GCF_028583685.1 Petaurus breviceps papuanus
AACTTTGAAGATAGGTTGACCTGCTACAAATCCTGCCTTTGACGTGTATTTCCATTTAATCTTTCAATGCCCTGGTCAAGTCTTTAAGTTGAGGCACCTAGGGGCACGGTAGGTAGACAGTTGACTCTGGATGTATGACCTAAGTCCAAATCCAGCTTGAAAACCTTACCAGTTTTTGGTTACAGGCCATAGAGGAGCTTAAGAAGGATTTTGAAAACAAAATAAGAGAAGTGGAGGAAAAATTGGGAAGAGAAATGAGAATGATGCAAGAAAATCATGAAAAGCAAGTCAACAACCTGACTGAAGAAAATAACACCAATGATAGACTAACTCAAATGGCAAAAGAGGCTCAAAAAGCCAATGAGGAGAAGAATGCCTTAAAAAGCCAAATTTGCCAGATGGAAAAAGAATCTCAAAAGCTCACTGAAGAGAATCATTCCTTCAGTATTAGATGGGAGCAAATGGAAGCTAGTGACCTTATGAGAAATCAAGATACTATTAAACAGATCCAAACAAATAAAAAAAAATAGAAGGCTATGTGAAATATCTCATTGGAAAAACCACTGACCTGGAAAATAGATCCAGGAGAGATAATTTAAAAATTATAAGACTACCTGAAAGATATAATCAAAAAGAGAACCTAGAATCATCCTTTAAGAAATTCTCAAGGAAAATTATTCTGATGTTTTAGAACCAGAGGGCAAAATAGAGGTTGAAAGAATCCACCAATCACCTCTTGAAAAAGATCCCAAAAGAAAACTCCTAGGAATATTATAGGCAGGCTCCAGAGTTCCCAGATCAAGGAGAAAATATGACAAGCAGGCAAGAAGAAACAATGTGAATGTTGTGGAAACACAATCAGGATAACACAGGACCTGGAAGCTTCTACATTGAGGGACTGAAGGGCTTGGATTATGATATTCCAGAGGTCAAAGCTGCTGGGATTAAAACCAAGAATCACCTACCCAGCAAAACTGAGTATCATGTTTCAGGGGAAAATATGGGCATTCAATGAAATAGAGGACTTTCAAGCATTCTTGATGAAAAAAACCAGAGTTGAATAGAAAATTTGACATTCAGATACAAGAAGCAAGAGAAGCATGAGAAGATAAATAGGCAAAAGAAATAGTAAGGAACTTATCAGAGTTGAACTATTTACATTCCTCCATGGAAAAATGATTGTAACTTATGAAACTTTTCTCAGTATGAGAACAGTTGAAGGGAATATAAATGTGTGTGTAGGAAGGTATATGGGCATATGAATACATATGTGAGTGTGTGTATATACGTGTACAGGTATACATAGATGGAGGGCACAGGACCAATTGAATAGGAGGGGATGATACTTAAAAGGTGAAATTGAGAGGTGAGAATGGAATATAATGAGAGGAGATGGGGAGAGATAGAATGGGGTATATTATCTCATATAGAGGAGGCAAGGGAAAACTGTTACAATCGAGGGGAAGAACAGGAAGGCAAAAGGGAATGGTCAAATCTTACTGTCATTGAATTTGGCTTAGGGAGGGAATGACAAACACACTAAATAGGGTATCTCACCCTATAAGAGAGTAGGGGGGAAGGGGATGAGGGGGTGTGATGGAGGGGAGGGAAGTTAGAAGCACACACTTTTGAAAAGGGACAGGGTCAAAGTAGAGAATAGAACAAGTGGGGGGATAGGATGGAGGGAAATATAGTCAGTCTTTCACAATATATCCACTATGGAAATATTTTACATAGCTACACATGTACAACCTATATTGAATTGCTTATCTTCCAAGTAAGAGTGGGTGATGAGGGAGGAAGGGAAAGAATCTGGAATTCAAAGTTTTAAAATCAAATATTTAAAAAATATATTTTTATTATTTTTTCCATGCAACTGGTAAATAAGATATATAGGCACTGGGATATAGAGATCCATCTTGCCCTACTGGAAAGTCAGAGGGGGAATGAGGGAGGATATAGGAGAGACCAGATTGGGGGAAGGGCTATACAGTAGGATTGCTGTTTTGGGGGGGGGGGTGGGTAGGAGAAAGATGGGGAGAAAATTTGTAACTCAAACTCTTCTGGAAATGAATGATATAAACTAAAAATAAACATAAAATTTAATTTAAATAAAACTTACCAGTTTTGTGATACCTAGATAACACCTAACCTCTGTCTATCTCAGTTTCCTAAACTGTAAAATAAGGATAATAATAGCACTTACCTCCCAGGGTTGTTGTGAGGATCAAATGAGATATTTATAAAGTGTTTAGCAAAGTGCCTGGCATATATTAGATGCTTAATAAATGCTCACTTCTTTCCTTTCTATGTTTAGAAGAAATTAAAGGAAAGATACAAACAACATTGGTAAAGGGAGTTTACTCACCTAGAAACTATCTATATTAATGAAATCAAATGTCTAGTCCTGATTAGAATGAGAGGAAATTAATATTGAAATACAAGTAACCGGGGCGGCCAGGTAGCACAGCGAGTAAGAGCACCGTACCCAGTGTCGGGATGACCTGGGGGTCGAATCCGGGCTCAGATAGCACCACACCCAGAAATAATTGGTGGTGTAACTTTGAGCAAGTTACTTAACCCCAATTGCTAAAAAAAAAAAAATACAATTAACCAAACATATATAAAGAATTTATCACATGCAACAATCATCACTGAGGATATAACAATGAAAATCAAGTCATCTCTACCTTTTAGGAACTTATATTTTAGGGAGGGAGTGGGGTGTGTGGAGTATATACAGTATAGACATGAGAAATTATATACAAAGCAATTTCAAGAGGGATAGACTAATAGTAATTTGGGGAATTATGATAGGTCTTGGGAGGAGGAGGAGATATCATAGATTTATTCGAAGAAAGCTGAGTTCTAAAATAGTTGAGGAGGAAATGCATTATAGATATGGGCAGCAACTTGCACAAAGGTGAATAGGTGAGATGTGAATTGCTCTGTATCCTTTGACCAGAGAGAATGCATAACTGAGAAAAATATGAATGCAGTGAAAAGTGGGTGGAAGCCAGATCATGGAAGATTTAAATGCTAGGCTGAAGATTTTGTATTTTATCTTATCCTGCAAAAAAAAAAAATAAACTAATATAGACTTTTGTAGAAGGAGAGGATGGGTAATGACATGGTCTGATCTATGTTATAGGAATAGAAATTTGGCTAATGTGTGGAATAAGTATTTTATAGGGAAGAGAATTGAAACAAGGAGGCTATTGTACTAATCCAGAAAAGAAGTAGTGTGATATTGTTTTTCATTTGTTTCTTTTGGGTTGTGAGTATTTTTAAGTCTCAATGTGTTTCATTTTAATATATTACATCCACTCTTTGAGAGATTTCTTATAAGAAAACAATTATATAAAACTAATAATATGGTGACTTCAAAAAAATGCATGCAACATTCCCTATCTATATCCCTCTGCCTTTCTTTCTTTCTTTCTTTCTTTCTTTCTTTCTTTCTTTCTTTCTTTCTTTCTTTCTTTCTTTCTTTCTTTCTTTCTTTCTTCTCTCTCTCTCTCTCTCTCTTTCTTTCTCTCTCTCTCTTTCTTTCTTTCTTTCTTTCTTTCTTTCTTTCTTTCTTTCTTTCTTTCTTTCTTTCTTTCTTTCTTTCTTTCTTTCTTTCTTTCTTCCTTTTTTGCTTTTTGGAAGGGAGAAGGAAGGTCAGTTGGGGTTGTGATTTGCCCAAAGTCACATGATTAGTAAGTGTTAAATGTATGAGGACACATTTGAACTCAGCTCCTCCTGACTCCAAGGCTAGTACTCTATTCACTATGCCACCTAGCCACCCCCTACCTTTCTATTTTAATTGTTTATTTTTTAATTGGAAATTTCCCTGTTACCTTTTATTTCATTGGGGAAAAAATAAAATAAAATCCTTGTAACAAATATGCATAGTAAAGAAAAATAAATTCTATCTTTATATGCAAAATGTAGATAAATAGGTAGATCAATTGATAAATGTCTCATTCTGCACCCTAAATTCATCACCCTTCTGTCAAGAAAATTTTCTTCATCGGTTATTTGGTATCAAGATGATGATTGTATTGATAATTCTTAGATCTTTCAAAGTTGGTTTTTTTTAGTGTTAATTATCATGGTTCTGTTCATTCAGGGCAGATAGATGGTTCAGTGGACTTGGAGTCAGGAAGATCTGAGTTCAAATCCAGCCCCAAACACTTACTAGTTGTGTGACCCTGAACAAGTCATTTAACCCATATTTGCCTTAGTTACTCATCTGTAAAATGAGGACAAACTGGAGAAGGAAATGGAAAATCACTCTAGTTTCTTTGCAAAGAAAACCCCATAGACAAAGTCCATGGAGTCACATAGAGTCAGATATGACAAACACCATTTGTTCATTTCACTAAGCATAAGTTCATATAAATATTTCCATGTCTCTTTGAATTGATTTATTTCCTCACTTCTTAGATAATAGTAATAATAATAATGATAATAAATATTCCATTACATTTATAGCACACAATTTATTCAGTCACTCCTCAATTGATTGGTATCCCTTTAATTTCCATTTTTATTCTTTATCACCACAAAAGAAGCTGCTATAAATATTTTTGTAAAGGGTCACACAACTAGACAACTCTACTTCCAGGATTCAGTCTCATCTCTCCTGGTTCCAGATCTAATACTGTTTTGCATTGTGTCATGTTTCTGTAGTAGTGGCTAGAGGAAGTGACTGCAGAGCTAATAAAAAATGTATCATATCTGTTATATTTAATAAAAAGAAAACCTACTATATAAGGGAGTGGAGGAATTTGAGAGAAACAAGTTGAGTTGCATCTATCAAAGTTCAAAAAACACTTCACACTGGAAATTAGAGGTTCCAAATTAAAGTGGGGGTGGAGAAAATGGACTGGATATGGGAGATAATTGGAAGGTGAAATTAAGGGAATTGGCAAATGACTGGCCCAGGGGTTTAAGGGATCTAATGTTAATGGGATATAAGATCTTCCCTGCCCATTAATGGCCTCACGTGGAGCCCATTAAGGGAAATTTGCTTAGGGAAGACTTTCTTGTAGGAAGACTTTCACACCTTTGGCTAATTTCTAATTAGGCACTGAGTCAGGAAAGTTGGGATGCCTTCTGGCTCTGAGAAGTGTATATTCTCTTTGCTGGTATTTTGCTTTGTTGACTTGCTTATGAGAAGGATCTTATGATTCCCTGATCCAGGTTTTGAGTGGCTGTATATTCAGAGCTCCCCTACTGCTCAGATGTGAAGGCTCTCTCAATCCAGGGATGTATGTAAAGTGTATAGTTGATTCAGGCAGTCAGAGCCCTGTCTGTTGGTCTTTATTTCTCTGCTTGTATTTTCTCTGTTTTTATTTTTTCCGAAGTTCAAGGTACTAACTTTTCCCTGAACTAGTGAATGTGATTAAAAAAGATTGCTGACCCTTTAAACAGCTATCTTTCCTAGAAAAGCAGATCTTTTCACAGAACCTGTGCTAGCAGTCATCCTGGGTATGCCATTGTGGTTGCCATTACAAGGGAGTAGGAAGAGAGAAGGATGAGTCTAAGATTGTGGCCCTGGGTAGTTATAAGGATGGTTGTGCTAGCAACAGAAATAGGGAAGTGTGGAAGGGCCTTTTGTGGTGATGGACAACTTGTTCATAACCTTTACACTTTTCACTGAATGTTATTCAAATCTATCTTCTCCTCCTATTCAGTTCTGGACATTGAATTGTCTATTAGTAGTACTTGTTCAAGACACGTATGTAAATAGTTTAATTTGATGGATTACCCTTCCTTTTATTTGTCTTAAATATATGCCTTATGTAAGAAACTAATTATTTTCTCTTATCCTCATAGAGTTTTTATGGATTCGGTATGGAATGGGAGAAAGAATCCTATGATATCCTTCAGTATTTATCAAGAATGTAATAGTTGCACTTCAAGCCAGGGCGACAGAGGAATAAGTCAGAAGGGATCAGAGGCATATCTCCTAAACTTTTAGCCTCACTAGTCTATCCTGGGAGAAAGAAAAACTCCATGAAAGTCAGATATAACTCAAAGACTACTCTCCTTTATATGCTTCCTTATTTTTCATTTCTCCTTTCTCTTTTACCAGAAGAATAATAATCCATCATACAATGTAGAAACTGTAGTACAAAGTAGTACAACCAGGGCAGGGAAGATAGTGGAGAAAGCCAAATAGGAACCCTATGTATTGGTCAAATAATGGAACACCTTGAAAGGGACCAAAGATCCAATTTTCACTCATGAAACCAGACTAGGACAGAAGAGGTAGTGACATAGTACCCAAGATAGGTATGGAGAAAGAGATGAGCAATTTGAAGAATGGTCCTAAGTAAAGAATAAATTGAATTTGATCCTTCCCTGCCTGAGTCTTCTTCTCTGAATAAAATGGTTTATAAACTATAATCATGTAAAAAGTGTCCACCTTAATAAAACCAGGGATTCATCAAAGGATTGTCAAAGTATCCTTTTTTAACCCTATCCTCTACCAAAAAAAGACAATTTTATGATGTTTCTATGTTACTCACCTAAATGATGATTAATGGTCCTTAATTACTCACTGAGGTAGAGCTATAGAATTATGGGAACTTTTAAAGCATAGCATCCAATCCCACTCCAAAGCAGGGTCCTGTCCTTCTATAGCATTCCGCTACTGCTTGGATTGACTCCAGTGTTAAAATGTTCACAATCTCCCAAGATAATTTAAGCTGCATTCTTGGACTTCCTACAAGTAGGTATTCTGAATTAATTCATCCTTATACCTCCCACCATAGCTCCATTGGTATCTTTCTTCATTTTTTCTTAAATAGTATTTATTTTTCTCCCAGTTACATGTCAAAATTTTTAGTATTCATTTTTACAAAATTTTAAGTTCCAGATTTTTCTCCTTTCTTCCCCTCCCCTCTTCTGAAAAGGGTAGATTATGTATGTGCTATCATGTAAAAATATTTCCATATTGGTTAAATTTGTGAAAGAAGAAACAGATTAAAAGAAAAAAAAACATGAGAAAGAATAAAATGAATAAAATGCTTTAATTTAATTAAGTTCTTTATCTGAATGTGGATAGCGTTTTCATTAATGAGTCCTTTGTACTGTCTTGGATCATTATGTTGCTGAGAATAGCCGAGTCATACATAGGTGATCATCACACAAATGTTGCTGTTACTGTGTACAATGTTTTCCTGGTTCTGCTCATTTCATTTTATATCAGTTTGTACAAGTCTTTCTTGGTTTTTCTGAAATCTCCCTAGTCATTTCTTATTGCACAACAGTATTTCATTACATTCATACACCACAATTTGTTCAGTCATTCTCTAATTAACAGGCATAACTTCAATTTCCAATGCCTTACCACCACAAAAATTATATAAATATTTTTATGCTATAAATATTTTCACACATGTAGGTCCTTATCCCTTTCTTGTGATCTCTTTAAGATACAGACCTAGTTGTAGTATTGTTGGATCAAAGGGTATGCACAGTTTGGTTGCCCTTTGAGCATAGTTTCAGATTGTTCTCCAGAATGCTTGGATGAGTTCACAAACTCCACCAGTAGTGCATTTGTGTCCCAATTTTCCCATATCTTCTCTAGCATTTATCATTTTCCTTTTCCATCATTAGTGAATATGATAGGCATGAGCTGGTACCATAGAACTCTTTTAATTTGCATTTCTCTAATCAAAGGTGAGTTAGAGTACTTCTTCATATTCCTAAAGATAGCTTTTGATTTCTTCATCTGAAACTACCTGTTCATAACCTTTGACCATTTATCAATTGGGTATTCTTACAAATTTGATACTGTTCTCTATATATTTGAGAAATGAGACTTTTATCAGTGATACTTGCTGTAAAGAATATTTCCTATTTTTCTGCTTTTTTCTAGTCTTGGTTGCATTGCTTTTGTTTGTACAAAAGCTTTTAAATTCAATATAATAAAAATTACCTATTTTACATTTTTCAATGCTCTCAGTCTCTTGTTTGGTCATGAATTCTTCCCCTGATCATAGAACTGACAGGTAGATTATTCCTTGCTCTTCTACTTTGCTAATAGTGTCTCCGTTCATATCTATAATACTAAAGGTGTATCATATCTAACTTTTATAACATTCTATTTGCCTCCTGAGTTTCTTTCTTGTTTATTTTTGGTTGTATTTATTGTGCTCTGAGAGGGGACGGTTGAGGTCATTCACTAGTATAATTTTGCCCTCTATTTCTTCCTTAACTCACTTAATTTCTCCTTTAAGAATTTGGATGTTGGAACAGCTAGATGGCACAGTGAATAGAGTACCAACCCTGGAGTCAGGAGAACCTGAGTTCAAACCAGGCCTCAGACATTAACACTTACTAGCTGTGTGACCTTGGGCAAGTCACTTAACCCCAATTGCCCTGCCTTTCCCCCTCTGAAAAGAAAAAAAAGAAAAGAATTTGGATGTTATACAACTTGGTGCATATATGTTTAATGTTGATATTGCCTCATTGTCTATGGTACCTTTTAGCAAGAGGCAGTTTCCTTCCTTATCTATCTCTTTTTAATTAGGTCTATTTTTGCTTTTACTTTGCTTGAGATCAGGATTGCTACCCCTGTTTTTTTTTTTTACTTCAGCTGAAGCATAATAGATTCTGCTCCAGTACCTTACTTTTACTCTGTGTGTGTCTCTCTGCTTTGTGTGTTTCTTGTAAATACTGTACTATAGTATTCTGGTTTTTTTTTTAATCCACTCTGCTATCTGCTTCCATTTTATGGGAGAGTTCATTTCATTCACATTACAATACATTATGATTACTACCTGCGTAGTTCCCTCCATCCTATTCTTCCTCCTGATGTCTCTCCTTTCATGCTTTCCCTTCTCACCAGTGCTTTGCTTCTGTCTACCACCTCCCCTGATCTATAGTCCCTTTTATCAGTCCCCACACTGACTCCTACTTCCCTGTCAGGTAAGATAGATTTCTACTTTCAACTGATTGTGTATATGATTCCCTCTTTGAGCCAATACTCACGAGAGTGAGGTTCAAGCAATGCTTGTACCCACTCTCCCATCTTCCCATCCAATGTAATAGGTATTTCTTACTTCTTCTTGTGAAATATTTTACCCCATTCTTCCTCTCCCTTCCTTCTGCATCCATTGTAGTCCTCTTTCTCATCCCTTAATTTTGTTTTTCATATCATTCCCTGAAATTCATCTTATAGCTGTATCTTCTGGCTAGGTATATTCCTTCTAGCTGAACTATTAGTGATACAATTTTTTTTAAAGATTTGCAAGTATCATCTTTCAGTATAGAGATATAAACAGTTTAATTCTATTGAACCTCTTATATTTTCTCTTCCCTTTTTACCTATTTACATTTCTCTTGGGTCTGGATATCAGAAGTCAAATTTTTGGTTTAATTCTGGTTTGCTTCTTATGAAAGCTTGAAATCCTTCTATTTAATTAAATGACCATTTTCCCTTGATGTATTATGCTTAATTTTTCTGGGTAAATGATTCTTGGATGTAGTCCTACTCCTTTGCTTTCCAGAATATCATGTTCCATGCCCTCTGCTCCCTTAATGTTGCAGCTGCCGAGTCCTGTGTAATTATGATTGTGGCTCCCCAATATTTGAATTATTTCTATTTGATCACTTGTGGTATTTTTTCCTTGACCTCATAGTTCTGAGATTTGGCTATGATGTTCTTTGGAGTTTTATATTAGATTCTCTTTCCTGATGTGTTCACTGAATTCTTTCAATGCCTATTTTGCCCTCTGGTTCCAAGACATCAGGACAGTTTTCCTTGACAATTTCTTTAAAGATACTGTCTAGGTCCTCCTTTAGATTGTGGCTTTCAGGTAATCTAATGTTTCAGGTATTGTCTCTCCTAGATCTATTTTCAAGGTCAGTTGTTTTTCCCATGATTATTTT
Source organism: Petaurus breviceps papuanus (assembly GCF_028583685.1). NCBI lineage: Eukaryota > Metazoa > Chordata > Mammalia > Diprotodontia > Petauridae > Petaurus > Petaurus breviceps. The sequence continues at coordinate 38,615,941 of NW_027187378.1, forward strand.
ATATTCCACTTTTTTCATTCTTTTGAATTTGTTTGGTTGATTCTTGATGTCTCATAGTTATCAGCTTCCATTTGTCCAATTCTAACTTTTAAGGTACTGCTTTCCTCAATTACCTTTTGTACTTTCTTTTCCACTTGGCTTATTGCACTATTTAAAGAGTTGTTTTCTTCATTGGATTTTTGTATCTCTTCTTCTATTTGATCAATTCGATTTTTTTAAGCAGTTTTCCAAGCTGTTGACTCTTTTTTCATATTTCTATTGCATCAGTCTAATTTATTTTCCCCTTTTTTTCTTCTACCTCTTTTATATGACCTTTAAACTCCTTTTTGAGCTCTTCCATGAGTTCTTTCTGGGCTTGAGATGACTTCCCATTTTTCTTTGGGATTTTGCCCATAGGTGTTTTGACATTGTTGTCATCTTCTGGATTTGTGTCTTGGTCTTTCCTATCACCATAAAAAATTTCTATGGTAGGATTATATAATTATATGTTTTTATTTTTTGCTCATCTTATTTTGGGGGAAGGAGTTTTTTCCTTTCTCTTAAACTTGAGTTCTTAACCCAGGGTGAAAAGAGAACTGTTTCAGACTTCTTGTGCTAGTAACTGTAGGCCCTGGCTGTTTACTTGGTGCTGCACCCATGTTGCCCTGAGACCCCTGGGGGTCCTTTGTCTCTGGTGCTGGGTTTGGAGGTGGCTGGCACTACTGGAGGTTGTAGGGGTCTAGCAGCTTACCTGGTACTGAGCTGGGGTCATAGTGGAGATGCCTGGCATGTGCTGAGGACCAATGAGGTGTTTTGGGATTTCCTGAGGGTCTACACTGAAGCAAATGGAGGTCTGTCCACTGGAGGATGCCTATTTGTTCAAGGGTACACTGAAGCATGTGGAGGTTTCTCCATTAGTACCTTTCTAATGTTGTTATTGTAAGCAAGAGATGATGGCATTGGAGGTAGATGATAATGATGGTGATAATGGTGATGAGAAGGTAATTATGATGATTATGGTGGTGATGATGATGATGATGTTAATAATAATATATATTTTTATAACACTTATTACATACCAGGCACTATGCTAAATGTTTTGCAATTATTATCTCATTTGATCCTTACAACAACAACTGCTACTGAAAAGTAAGTGCTTTTGCTATACCCATTTTATAGATGAGGAAACTGAGGCAAACAGCCATTAACTGACTTGCTTAGGGTCGCACAGTTGGTAAGTGTCTGAAGCCTAATTTGAACTCAGTTCTTCTTGACCCCAGTCCCAGCACTCTGTCTACTATATCACCTAAGGGACCTGAGAAATTCATTCAATCCAACCACCTCATTTTGTAGATGAGGAAACTGAGTAACATAGAAAGGAAGGCACTTGCTAAGGTCCACACAGCTAATAAGCATCAGATACAGGACTCAGTCCCCGCTCTGCTGGTTCCAAATACAACATTGTTTTTCATTATGCCAGGATGCTATAGGAGTAGCTAGAGGAAGTGACTGTGGAGCTTTTAAAAATGTACCACATTTGTCAGGTTTAATAAAAAATAAAACCTAAACTGTAAGGGAACAGGGCATTTGAAGGGAGAAAAATAAGTTAAGTTGCATTTATCAAAGTTCACAAAGCCTTTCACAGACTGCAAATTAGCACTTTGGGCCAAAATGAGGATAAACCACAGGGGACCAACCAGAACCCACATGTCTGGAAACTGAGAATGCCTAACAGAACTACCCCTCCCTCCCTCTGCTTGGCTGGCAGTGTGAGTTTCCAACAAGCAATTTCTTCACATCATCAAAGTCATAGAGTGTTTTACACCTTTCAATAACACTCAGAATTTGGCAGACTAGAGCCCTTCTGTTTCTTTGCCAATGTGCAGTATCAATCTCCTTCCTGGTAATACAGCTTAGTTCCTGTTACTGTACCTCCCAACCCATCAGGAAAATGCAGGCTGCTCCTAAGAGGGAAGGAAGACATGTCAATCCCACTTTATATTTCTGCATGATTAGACTTTATCCTCATCCCAAAGAGGCAGAGGGGCCATGACACCAGAATTAGAAACTCATGGGTGGCACCATAACTAATAGCAATTGGATTATCAATTCAAAGGATTTGCAGATGGAAGGGTTACTAAAGAGCATCTGAAAGTTGTGGAAACTGAGGCCCAGAGACAGAAAGAGACTTCTCAAAGGTCAGACAACTAGAAAAGAGCAGAACCAATTTTCCATCTCAGATCTTCTAGGTGCCAAGTCCTAAAATCTTTTATTATATTATCCTGCCTGTGAAGTTCAATACAATAAACACATATTAAACACCCACCATGTGTGAGACAGGTTTGCTAGACAATGTCAGAGATACAAATCAGAGAATATAAAAATGAAACATGGTTCCTGCCCCCAAGGAGTTTGTAATCCAATCAGAAAGTTAGTCACAAAACAGCAAAATCTTGGCAGGAAGTATTTGGGAGTTTGATATTGCTTCTATGAATTCATCTTGTAAATGAAAATTGTTCTCTACTTTCCCCCCTCATGCCAGTGAATAAGACTATTTCACCCAGTCGATTGTGATTTTAAGACCATCTTGAGATTTGCTCAGAATGTATTGTCAGTATGATTATCCTGGGTCAATAGAAATCTCTAAATTAAAAAGAAAACATTCATCCCCTCAATGTTCCTTTTTCCCCTCAAGTTGATTGCCTTTGTTGATAGAAAAACAAACAACTTTTTCTACTGGAAAGACTGCACTGAGCAATACCTGCAAGTGATTTCCAGGCAAATAAATGAGGATGCAGGCATAGCCAAAGGAAAACAAGTGTCACATTTGGCTCAGTTTGTCTTTGTCTTTCACCTCTTATCCTGGTATGCCCTTAATTTTTTTCCTCCCTCCCTCTATGCACTTCAAGATTTTCTTGTTGTGTTTCTTCGTGCTGGCAATGCTCGAGTTCTAGATCTTTCCTTTCCCTCATTCCCACCACATGAAAAATTACCTGTCCTATGTCACCTCTAAAATTTGCTAGGTGAATGAAATTTTTTATTATTATTAAGCCCTTTCTATGTGCAGGGATGCTAAACCATAATCTGCCACCTAATTATTAAGGGTTAAGGAGATAATGCCTGATAACATCTTAAAGCCTGCTTTATATACTGTAACCATTTATCAATTGGAGAATGACTTGTATTCTTGCAAATTTGAGTTTGTTCTCTATGTATTTTAGAAATGAGGCCTTTATTTAGCCACACATGTACAACCTATACTGAATTGCTTATCTTCCCAGTAAGTGTGGGTGACAAGGAAGGAAAAGAATGAATCTGGAATTCAAAGTTTTAAAATCAAATATTCAAATATATATACATATACATGTATATATATACTATTATTAATACTATTTTACATGTAATTGGGAAATAAGATATACAGGCACTGGGCATAGAGATCCACTGGAAAAGTCGAAAGGGGTATGGGAGAAAATATGGGAGAGAGCAGATTGGAGGAGGGGATATCCTGTGGGACTTCTATTTTGGGGCGGTGGGTAGGGGAAAAACAGGGATAAAATTTGTAACTCAAAATCTGGCGGAAACAAATGATGTAAATCAGAAGTTAATAAAGCATTAAAAAAAACAAATAAGTTCAAAAGGTACTTGGAAAAGACTTAAATTTATTTAAACCTACTAATAAATGAATTATATTAAAAGAAAGAAAGAAATGAGGCCTTTATCAGAGAAACTAGCTGTAAAAATTCTTTCCCAGTTTTCTGCCTCCCTCTCATCATTTCTCATAGCACAATAATACTCCATTACATTCATATACCACAACTTGTTCAGTCATTCCCCAATTGATGGGCAATCCCTCAATTTCCAATCCTTTTCACTCACAGAAAGGGCTATAAATATTTTGTACATGTAGTCCCTTCTCCCTTTTTAATGATCTCTTTAGAATACAGACCTTATAGTGGTACTGCTGGATCAAAGTTTGGTTGATATGTGAGCATAGTTCCAAATTGCTCTCCAGAAAGGTTAGATCAGTTCACAACTCCACCAACAATGCATTAGTGTTCCAATTATCCCACATACCCTTCAACCTTTATCATTTTCCTTTTCTGTCATATTAGCCAATCTGATAGGTGTGAGGTGGTACTTCAGAGTAGTTTTAATTTGCATTTCTCTAATCAATAGTGATTTAGAGCATTTTTTCATATGACTATAGATAGCTTTAATTTCTCATCTGAAAACTGCCTGTTCATAACCTTTGATCATTTATCAATTGGGGAATGATTTGTATTCTTACAAATGTGACTCAGTTCTTTATATTTTTGAGCAATGAGGCCTTTATCAGAAAAACCATCCCCATCTTTCTGGTTTCCTTCTAATCTTGATTGTGGTGATTTTGTTTGTACAAAAACATTTTTATTTTATCAGAATTATCCATTTTTCCTTTCATAATGTTCTCTCTCTTGTTTGGTCATCAATTCTTTTCTCCATAGAACTGACAAGTAAACTATTCCTTCCTCTCCTAATTTATTTATGGTATCACCTTTTATGGCTAAATTCTGTACCTATTTTGACCTTATTTTGATATACAGTGTAGGATGTTGGTTTATGCCCGGTTTCTGTCAAACTATTTTCCAGTTTTCTCAGTAGTTTTTGTCAAAGTGAGTTCTTTTCCCAGAAGCTGGAGTCTTTGGATTTATCAAATACTAGATTATGATAATCATTTGCTATTGCATCTTGTGTACCTAACAGGGTGAGGAACCTGCTGCCTCAATGCCACATGTGGCACTCTAAGTCCTCAAGTGAAGCTTTTTGACTAAATCCAAACTTCAGAAACAAATCCTTGTATCTAATAGTTTTGATGATTGCTGCTTTATAATATAGTTTTAGACCTGGTATGGCTAGGCCATCTTCCTTTGCATTATTTTTTTATTAAGTCCCTTGATATTCTTGACCTTTTGTTCTTCCAAATGAATTGTTATTATTTTTTTCTAGTTCTATAATATATTTTGTTAGTTTGATTGATATGGCACTGAATAAGTAAATTAATTGAGGTAGAATTGTCATTTTTCCTAGATTAGCTTGTCCTACCCATGAGCAATTGACATCTTTCCAATTCTTTAGATCTAATTTTATTTGTGTGAAAAGTGTTTTTGTAATTGTGTTCATATAGTTCCTGGGTTTGTCTTGGCTAGTGGGTTCCCAAATATTTTATATTGTCTACAGTTATTTTAAGTGGAATTTCTCTATCACTTCTTGCTGAGCTTTGTTGGCAAAATATAGAAATGCTCATGATTTATGTGGGTTTGTTTTATATTCTGCAACTTTGCTAAATTTGTTAATTATTTCAAGTAGTTTTTTTAGCTCATTTTCTAGAATTCTCTAAGTATACATCATATCATCTTCAAAGAGTGATAGTTTTATTTCCTCATTGACTAGTGTAATTCCTTCAAATTGTCTTCTCTTGTTGCTAAATCTAACATTTTAGTACAATATTTAATAATTGTAGTTATAATAGGCATTCTTGTTTCATCCATGATCTTATTGGAAAGGCTTCTGGTTTATCTCCATTAGAGATATTGTTTGCTGATGGTTTTAAATAGATACTGCTTATCATTTTAAGGAAATGTCCATTTATTCCTGTACAGTCTAATGTTTTTAATAGGAATGAATGTTGTAGTTTGTCAAAGGCTTTTTCTGCATCTATTGAGATTATCATATGATTTCTTTTGGCTTTGTTATTGATATGTTCAATTGTGTTAATAGTTTTCCTAATATTGAGCCAGTTCTGTATTCCTGGTATAAATCCTATCATAGTGTATTATCCTCATAGTAAATTACTGTATCTATGCTAATATTTTATTTAAAACTTTTATATCAATATCCATTAGGGAAACTGGTCTATAATTTTCTTTCTCTATTTTGGCTCTTCCTGATTTAGGTACCAGCAAAATATTTGTATTATAAAAGTAATTTGATAGAACTCCTTCTTCATTTGTTTTTCTAAATATTTTATATAATATTGGAATTAATTGTTCCTTATATATTTGGTAGAATTCACTTGTAAATACATCTGTCCCTGGATAATTTTCCTTGGAATGTTCATTGATGGCTTATTCAATTTCTTTTTCTAAAGTGGGATTATTTAAATATTTGATTTCTTCTTTGTTAATCTGGACAATTTATATTTTTGTAAATATTCATCCATTTCACTTAGATTGCTAGAATTTTTTGGCATACAGTTGGGCAAAATAGCTCCTAATTGTTGCTTTAATTTCCTCTTCAATAATGGTGAATTCACCTTTTCATTTTATATACTGGTAATTCTCTTTTTTTTTTTAAATTAAATTAACCAAAGGTTTATCTATTTTATTGGGTTTTTTCCCTAAAACCAACTCTTAGTATTATTTATTAGTTCAATAGTTTTCCATCTTTTCATTTATTAATCTATCCTTTGATTTTCAGTATTTCTAATTTGGTATTTAATTGAGGATTTTTATTTTTATAGCTTTTTTAATTGCATACCTAATTTATTGATCTGCTCTTTCTCTATTTTATTCATGGAAGCATTTAGAGTTATAAAAGTTCCCCTAAGTACTGCTTTAGTGGCATACCCTGAATTTTGGTATGTTGTCCCATTGTTGTCCTTATTGTTTTTTTTTTACTTTTTTGAGGGCAATTGGTGTTAAGTGACTTGCTCAAGGTCACACAGCTAATTTTTGTGTTAAGTGTCTGAGGCCGGATTTGAACTCAGGTTCTCCTGATTCCAGAGCTGGCTCTATTCACTGTACCTAGCTGCCCCCATTGTTGTCTTTCTCTTTGATGAAATTATTGATTGCTTCTTCACCATCTATTTTTTCATTCTTTTCCTTTTGTTTGACTGATTCTTAATATTTCATAGAGTCATTAGCTTCCACTTGCCCAATTCTAATTTTTAAGGAATCGTTTTCTTCAGTTGGCTTTACTTTTTTTGTTTCCTTCAGTAGATCCCCCCCCCATTTTGTCAATTCTATTTTAAGAAATTGTTTTCTTCAGTCCCTTTTTGTACTTCTTTTTCCAAGCTGTGAACTCTTTTTTCATGATTCTCTTGAATGACTCTAACTTCTTTTCCCAATTTTTCTTCTCCCTCTCTTACTTGATTTCTAACATCCTTTTGGAGTTCTCCCGAGAGGACTTTTGGGCTTAACATGGAGGCATTTGGGCATTGCTGTCCTCTTCTGAGTTTGTGTTTTGATCTTCCCTTTCACCATAGTAGCTTTCTATGGTCAGGTCTCTTTTTTTCCACTCATTTTTAAAAATTGAGCTCCGCTCCTAGGACAAATGGGGCATAATCTCAAGCTTTTTTTTACTGGGGACCAGAGTCCTGGTAACTGGACTTTCTGTGCCAGGGACTATGGGGCTAGCAGCTTGTCCACTGCACTAGGGTGGCCTGGCCCAATCCTGCCTGTTGTACCCTATATTCTTAAACTGGAAGTTTGCCTACTGTGTCAGGGCTGGAGGCCTCATAGCTAGCCTGCTGAGACAGAATCCTGAGGCCTCAGATGCTGATCTGTGCTGTGTCTAATAGCCTCTTGCTGTCTTGCCCAGACACTGCCTGCTCTGCAGTGTGCTCCCCTTTTACCCAAGTGAAACATCTTCTGTGAAACTTTCCTTGATCTCCCATAATTGTTTGTATTATCCCCTTTCTCAAGATCTTTCGCATTTATTAATCTGTGTGTCTCTGACCCTTACCTTACATCTATCTAGTAGAATGTGATTCTTGAAGATAGGGGCTATTTAATTGTATATCCTCAGTTGCTGGTATAGTATCTTGCATATGTAGAAGACACTTAAGGTTCCTTGTATTGCTTAACACATGCCCTTCCTCTACGTCTGCATCTAGTGACATTTTCCTAATACTTGAATTTTGAATTCAAGTGCTACCTTCTCTTTAATGCTTTCCTTGATTGCTAACACTGTACTCCCCAGCTCAAATCTCTCTCTCCTTCATCAAAATTTCTCATAGCACTTTGATTGGTTCTTTCCTATATCCTTATCCCATTTTAACTATATATATATGTATACCTTCACTCTCCTTCCATATGCCCTTGAGGGTAGTGGGACCACTTTTCACTTTGTATCCCCAATATCTAGCAGAGTGCTCTGTTCATGCATGGGAGTTAACAAATATTGGTTGCTTTTAATTTAATCTGCTACACTACACAGAAGTGGTTTCCAGGATGTGCTTTCATTATCATTCCCCTTCCCCTGGCTCTATTGCCTTCCACTAAAGAAATAATTCTAGTTTTTCACCATCGATCCTAACCCTTTTTAAACATATTTTATTTTCACCAATTACATGTTAAAATAATTTTTATCATTTTTTTAAGTTTTGAGTTCCAAATTCTATTCCTCCATCCCTTCCTCCTTTCTCCCTTTCCCCTCCTTGAAATAAGTAATCCAATATAGTTTGTATGTGTTCAATCATGTAAAACATTTCCATATTTGTAATTTTGTACGAGACCCAAATTTAAAAAAAAAAGAATGCAAGAAAGAAAATGAAAAACATCTTTAGTCTACATTCAGACTGTATCAATTCCTTCTCTGGAGGTAGAGAATGTGCTTCCTCATGAGTCCTTTGGGATCATTTTGGATCATTATATTGCTAAGAATAGCTGTCATTCTTATTTCTTCATCATACAATATTGCTTACTGTGTACAACATTCTGCTGGTTCTACTCACTTAACTTTGCATCAGTTCATGCAAATCTAGGTTTTTCGGAAATCATCCCATTTCTTATAGCATAATAATATTCCATCACAATCAAATACTACATTTTGTTTGGCTACTCCCCAATTGATAGGCATCCCCTCAATCTCCAATTCTTAACCACTACTAAAAAAGGAACTATAAATATTTTGTACAAATATGATACTAACCATTAGTAAGCGTAAAGGGGCTATAGGAGAAAATAAATCCATGCTCTGAGAGTAAAGGAAAGGAGGTCAATCAGATGAATGTACCTTTTGAAATGTCAGCGCATCAAACAGGCAAGGGTTTCAACCCTTTTCTAGCTGACTCTGTCCAATGTTTTTGTAATTCACCCCCAGGAGTTCCAGCAGAATGGGGGTTGGTCAGTTAGAATACTTTGAACACTGTTTTAAGCTAGCCCCTTTCTAGCTAACTAACCAAGAGATGTTTTACACATACATCCTCCTTGCCTCAGGAGTTTCCCTTCTGCCCCTGCTTTTCTTTGTATAACCAGCACTTAACACAGCCACTAGCACATAGTAAGCATCTAATAATTGCTTGTTGACTGGCTATTAACTACCTGACTACTCACCATTTTCCTACCAAGCGTAATCTGAGATTCAATATATATAATATGAAGGCTGACCATAGAGGTAGCAACATTCAGAGAAATTGTTTGACTTGGAGTCAGATTACCTGGATTAAAATCCTTCTTAAGCCACTTGGGTGAATTTATATCCCCTTAGGTTTCAATTTTTTTCCTCTGGAAAATGAGAGAATTGGACTAGATGACCTTGAGGTCCCTTCCATTTCTAAATCCATGATTCCACTCATCGCTAACCCATATCTATATTCTTTTCCTTCCACTCTTAGGTAAGGGGCAAAAATAATTTAGAACATACAAACTGGTTGATTTCAGGAAAAGCAATCCATTTTCTCAGCTTGTTCTTTAATAATATCTCCCAATACTATCACCCTTTAAGGTATACAAAGTATGGGATAGGAAGAGTAAATACTGAGACCTCTATATTACAATTAGAGGCTTACTAAGTTAAAATGATGTGTCCTTTGGCCACACAACTAGGAGCTATTGAGCTGTGTCTCCAGCCCATGTCTTCTGTTTTCCAGTTCAGCATTTTTCTTCCCATCCCTACCCCAGCTGCCTCTTTATATGCAGCTCTGAACAAGGCCTGTTTGGGGAGAGTCCTGAGAAGGCCCAAAGCTATACAGAGCAAGAGGGAATGAGTTGACCCAGGGCTATTAAACTTGCAGCTGGGACCCTGCTCCTATTCCCCTTCTGGTCTCCCTGGAGCAGGAGGAAAACAGGCTGTGCTTATAGCAATCAGCAACTCTGTGGCTGTTGCTGTGGCTGCTTCCCACCTGCTTCCAGGCATAACTGCCAGATGTTATTTCCGACCAGCAGCTGCCAAGATGGGGCCCATCCAAATTTGTGGAAAATGTTAGGCATGGACAGCAGAGATAGCAGTAACAGGCTTTCTTCTGATCCAATGTGAATCACCCCTGACCTGCCATTAGGACATCAACATTTGGATTTTTCCACTGCCTGGTAGGTTTATGTTGATTCATATCTCCTCTGGTGACTAACAGTACATATCTATGAGATGCCTGCCTGATCCAGGTTAGGGATTCAGGTCATGCTGGAAGAACAGAAGAAAAGCTAATCACTCCACACAGGATGACCTTAGTCTCATTATTTCTTTACTGAAACCTTGTAGTTTAAACATACAGGTGGAGTAAAGGACATACTGCTTTGCCAGGTGTAGGAGGCTGGCTTCTCAGTACTCAGAAGGATTCTGCCTTCCCAAGGGAAGGAGAATGTCTTAGCTAGAGCCCAAGGGGCCCTTGCCAGATGATCAAACAAGAGTAGAGACATCTATATTTCTAATTATATTCAATGTCAAGGTTGTTAATCAACATGGAAAATGCCCAGAAAGGGTATGGGATCCTTAGCTAGTTAGACAAATTTGGATCCTTAGCTGGAAAAATCAACCCTATATGACTGATGTTAAAAATAATAACTAGCTTTCATATAACACTTTAAAATACTAATTCTTTTGATCCTCACAATAAGACTGTAAGGTTTTAGAGATAAAGAAACTGAGTTTGAGAAGTTAAATGACTTGCCCAAGGCTAAATGACTTTCCCAAGGCTACAAAACTAGTATATATCTCAGGTAGGATTTAAACTGCCCTTAATTTCAGCATTCTATCCACTAGCTAAACTAGCTAGGGAATACAGTGGATAGATTCCTGGGCCAGGAATCCAGCAAACAAGACATTTGAATGGGGAAAACAATATGCACATGGACATATATTGGTACAAAAGAATACATACAAATCAGACACAAGGTAGCTTTGGAGAAAAAGTTATTAGCAACTGAGGGAACAGGGAACCTCATGCAAAAAGTGGTGCTTCAACTGAGTCTTAAAGAAAACCAAGGATGCCAAGAAAGGGAAGGGAGGAAGGAGAACATTCCAAGCACAGTGGACAGATAAATGCAATGGTACATAGGTTGGAGATGGAGTACCATATGGGAGGTCCAGCAAGGTCAGCATGACTGGATAGCAGAGTGCCTGAAGAAAACATAATAAAGGATATGTGGGAGATATAATATATATGTATGTATAAACATATATATATGTGTGTATGTGTATATGTACATATACATAAAGGTGTATATGATGTAAGAAAGGATATTTAGCAAAATGCCTGAAGGGTAGGTAATAAAACTGGAAAGATAGATTGGAACAAATTTGTGAAGAGCTTTAAAAGACAAATAGAAAGGTCCATTTTTGATCCCAGAAGTAATATGGAGCCAGAGGAAGGGGATGACATAGTAAGACCTAAACAACTTCATGCAGAGTCATACATTTCAAAGCAAGGATTCTAAGTTCCTCTGACACCAAATCTAGCATATTTGCTAGCATGACAGCTATTTGTTCTATCTTTTCTATTTTCTATTTCCTTCCAGATACAACATTTTGTGCTATGTCTTCTTAAGTCTCTTTCCCTTCTGAGTCACTTAAACTCTGAAGACCTCAGTGTTCTCGTAGAATAAGTAACAGCAGATGATGTCTAAGGTCCTTTACACCTCTGAATCCTGTGACCCTCATCTAGCCATTTGGCTGGGTCTAAATAAATCTTGGCCTGCTAGGTGGTACAATAGAGTGCTGGGGCTGGAGCTGGGGGAAACTAATCTTCCTGAATTCAAATCTGACTTCAGACATTAACTAGTTTTGTGACTGAGCAAGTCACTTAACCCTGTTTGCCTCAGTTTTTCTTTTTTAATCTATAAAATGAGTTAGAGGAGGAAATGGCAAACCACCCCCAAATCCTTGCCAAGAAAGCACCCAAAAGAGGTCATAAAAAGTTGGGCAGGAGTGGAAATTACTAAACAACAGTAAATACTACCCAGGATTTAACAGCCCCTTTGGGTTCTGTTCTTTCTGACTTTTTAAAATGTCTTCTTTCTCCCCATTTCAAGGAGGTGGCATTCAATAGGGTTTATAGTTGCCTTTGGCTGTTTCCGCCTTGATCACTGTTCATTACCTCCACTTCCCCACCTCATGCCTGGGTAGTTGTTTTTGTTGTTTGTTCTTTGTTCTCAAAGAGACCCATGACATCAAGAAGGTGAGGCCATGACATGCAAGTGAATTGGATTTAAGTGAAGGAGGACTGGGCAAAGTCAGCAGCCTTACTTTTTCCTCTGGAGCCATCTGGCTCCAGTGGCCAGACACATATCAGGATGACTAGAAATGGCCCAGGATGCAATGGGATCCTTTTAAAGCTAAGGTCTTTAGTTTGACACCAGGGAGGCAGAGGCATGACTCCTTTCAATATGCAGGACCCAGGTTTCATGTTTGTCGCTCCGCTGAGAGAGGCAGGTGAGACTTATGGGAAAGACTCAGGAAAAGTTCTATGCCAGGGGCCTCAGCAACATTGATTGCCACACAGCAACCAGTTGGTGAGTGGCTGCCCCTTCAGCACAAAATTTTATCAGTATGAACAGGATGAGCTGCCCTGGAGATATTTCATTTTGTAAGATTTAGCCACTCCTGAGGGAAATGGCAATACTCATCAGTTTGAGATGGAGGACTAATGAGGGGGGAAGCTCAGGGGAGAGAGTCAGCCCCTGGCCTAGCTACTTCTTCTTGAAAACCCTGTGGGTGACCCCAGGTACTCATTTCCAGAATTAATTTTTGTGGGGAGGAAGGGGGGAAAGGTCATAAATTCCCTTCAATCACTGCCTTGGGTTTTGCTAAACAATATAGCCCTAGAGCAATGAAAAAATAAGCAGGTTTGTTCTGGACAAAGATTGAGAACTGAAGTTTTCCACTGAGATTTCCTTCAAGGAATAACATATATCAAATTTAAATCCCAACTCAGGGAACCTCAATGATGCTGGCTACCTAGTTTCTCTTAGCAAAATGTAAAAATTGCATACAGTTCAAAAATCAATTGGGTAGACACAGGATACCTTCAGAGCAGAGAATCTACGGTGCGTGGTATTTGTTTTCCCCAAGTTCAGGGACAGGGTCTTGCCATTAGTATTTTAGTTCACTTCACTACAAGGGGGCCTGAAGCAGGTACAAGCACAAGTTGAGGGCATGGTCTTTTTTTTTTTTTTAAAGCAATCGGGGTTAAGTAACTTGCTCAAGGTTACACGGCCAGGTGTTTCTGGGTGGGTGCTAAGTGTCTAAGCCCAGATTCGATCCCCAGGTCATCCCAACACTGGAGCCGGTGCTCTTACTCGCTGTGCTACCTGGCCGCCCCCAGAGGGCATGGTCTTTGCCAAAAGGTCCAGGGAGTGGATGAATCTACTCCTATTCTTTCTGTCCTGCAATCTACCCTATTCAAGTTGGCAGACTGTTCTCTTTTTATACACAATTCATAGGAGAATTAGATTTAAAGTTGAAAAAACATTCAAGATCATCTAGTTCAATCCCTCTAAAATTTTATAGGTGAGGAAACTGAGGCCCAGCGATGGTCATACCACTCATACCTTATTGCTTCCCCAAGCAATTAAAATTCTTTTTTCCATCTTTTGTGACCTCCAAGGGCTGCCACCACCTGCCTTTTGTGACTTATCTCACACTCTCACCTGAGCATGGTATGGTGCTATGCTTGTAGTCAGGAAGTCTCGAGTTTGAATCTTGCCTCAGATCTTTGTCACCCTAGGCTAGTGACTTATTCTCTTACTGCTTCTGGTTCTTCATCTTTAAACTGGAGATGATACCAATATCTACCTCTGCGGTTGTTGTGATGATCAAATGAATAATATATGTAAAACAATTTATAAACCTTAATTAAAATGTTAGCTGTTAGTACCAAATGAGATTCTCTATGTAAAGTGTTTTGTAAACCATCAAGTATTATACAAATGTTAACTATTATTAGCATTATTGTATGTAATGTAATTTTATGTAATTTCAACCAAGTCTGAATAATTAGTTTCTACATTGCCTGTGCTACCCCTCTTCCATTCCCTTGGTCATGCCATTCCCTAGGTCTATAATGCTCTTCCTTGTCCCTGTCTCTTGAATCCCTACTTATCTTTTAAACCCCTAATTAAATGTCAATTTTCCCTAATTTCCACATGGTCTCTGACCAAGTTGACTAGACCTTTTCTCCCTTGAAGCTTAATAACACACCTCTCTCTTATGTACTTAGAGCATGACAGCTTGTGTTATGGCTATCTGTACTTGTGTCATATCTCCCTACAGAAATGTAAACTCCATGAGGATAAAGAATGTATCTTTTTGATATATATCTGCACTCTGTGCTGTCCACAGAGTTAGTACCTTACAGACATTTAAAATATGTTTTCTGATTTTAAGATTATTAAATTAGAGAGTGTAGGGGACCAGAATTGATGCAGGGCTGAAGGCTTCCAGAATATGTGTGATCTCAACTGTTTGCCCACTTAAGTAGGAAGAATAGTTAAGGCATCAACTTTTTGATGCCATCCTTAATTTTCAGATAAAAATAATATGTTTGAAGGAACATTAGCTAGAAATCCCAGGTGAGAGGCACCAATTTTAAAATAACTTTTAAGTTTCTTAAGCATTTATTAAGAAATAGTAGATAGGGGGGAAGGTAGGTAATGCAGTCAATAGAGCACCGGCCCTGAAGTCAGGAGGACCTGAGTTCACATCTGACCTCAGACACTTAACACTTAACTAGCCATGTGACCTTGGGCAAGTCACTTAACCCCAATTGCCCTGCCCCAAAAGAAAGAAATAGTAGATAGAGTGGCTAGATGATGCATTGAATAGAGCACCAACCCTGGAGTCAGGAGGACCTGAGTTCAAATACAGCCTCAGACACTTAACACAAAACTAGCCATGTGACCTTGGGTAAGTCACTTAGCCCTAATTGCCCTGCCTTCCCCCACCAAAAAAAAAAAGAAAGAGAGAAATAGTGGATATAGAACTCACTTACAAACCAGGAAAATAGGTCCAGCTGCTGATTCTGACAAATATTGACTGTGTGACCCAACTAAAGTCACTTAATCTTTCATTGATCTAGGCTAGTCTCTAAAACTATCATTTACAGAGAAGGCACTGATATATATCAATAGCTTCCTCACTCAGGAGACTTTCTATCTCGTCTTCTCACACTCTTCTCTGCCAGCATCTATTAAGTGCCTGCCATTGGCAGGGTGCTATTCTGAGTACTAGTGATATGAGGACAAAGAATGACTCTGCCCCTGTCCTTAAGGAGCTTACATTTTAATAAGGAATAAGAGAAATACAAATATAAGTAAATACAAGAAAATTTGAGGTGAGAGTGAGCAATAACAATTGGAATTAGAAGAGATTTGCATAAGAGAAGGTATCAGATATGATCCTTAAAAAACAAAAAAAGAAGCTAGGATTGCTAAGAGTCAGAGTTGAGGAAGGGGTATATGTCTGACATGCTAAAGAAGCAGATATGGGAAATGAAATATTGAGTTCAGGGAATGACTAGGCCTGTTTGACAGAAACATAAAATGCATGGATGGAAGCAATAGAAACCAAGTTTGGAAAGGTGAAAAAAGGAAGACTGCCGAGTACCTTAAATGCCAAGCTGCAGAGTTTTTACTTTATGCTGGAGGGGATAGGGAACCATTGAAGACCTTCAGAAGAAAAAGTAACATGGTTGGAATTTGTTTCTTGGTAACTAACATAGCAGCTGCCTTCAGGATAGATTGAATAGGGGAGAAATTAGAAATAGGGCGTTCAAGTAGGAAACTACTGTAATAGTCAAAGTGAGAGGTGATAAAAGTTGGGAAGTAGAGAGGTAGTCATGTGAATGAAGAGAAGACAGTGGTGAGGGTTATTATGGAGGCGGGATCAGCAAAGCTTGACAACTGATTCTATATACAGCATAAAGGAGATCCAAGTGTAAGGGAGAATCAGTAATAAGTTAGAGGTTGAACACCTAGATAACTACAAGACTCGTGGCACCCACTATATAATCCCTACAGTCTCTCTTAATTATAATTCCTATGATCCTCTCATAGAGAGTTGGTCAAGGGCATCCTTTGATCAAGGTTACTGGAAGGTGAACTTTTATTTGGTACATCTGAGAGCAACTCCCTCCAAAGGGTATGGATAGACTCATTGGCACTTCATTAATCACAGTCTTCTCATTAAGTCTCAGTAATTTAGGTTAGACCCAAGATGAATTGATTAGCTCTCATTTTTGTGGGATACATCATGTGAAAAGAGCTATTCTTTTCTACAGGCCTATAAAAAAGCATCTGGAAGATGCTTTTGTGCTTTTCCCTTTTGTCTTTCTTCAGGAGAGGCAGAAAGAGAAGCAGGATTAAGACTGGACCTTGGTGCAGAGTGATCCTGGATCCATAGGAGCAGCCTAGTGATGATCTGGGGGCAGAGATTCATGGCACAGCCAACAAGCATTAAGGCACATATACATCAAGAGGAGAGCAGCTGGAGCCTAAGTTGCTGGCTTCAATCTTGATAACATAGTAGACTAACCTCAGTCTGAGAGATGGCAGCTGTAGAGAGGGAAGATGTGGCCAAATGGGGAAAGTTCTTGAACCTCAGTCATCTGGATAAAGGAGGGAGGATTTCCTGGGATGCTTGATTCTGCAATGCAGGCACCTAGTTAGATGAGCCAACCATCCTGGGTGCTGCAACTGACGCTTAACAAAGAGATGTCATTAGTCCTGTTAAGAAGGAGCCAATAGACATATCCACATACAACCCCCATAGGGAAAGGTCATCACTAATCTCAAACAAAAACTCATCTCCCAATAACCTCATAAGAAATTTCCAATAGTCACACTTCCCACACACTTGAAATGGTCAAAACAATCATATGGGAGCATTTCAAGTGATTTCAGAGTAAAGACTTCCAATGTCCTAAATTATTTTCCATTTATGCCTGGCTTTCTGCTATTGGCATTTCATTCTTACTGTTAATCATCATCCTCTGCACACAATCTGCTTTTCAAACAAAATCCTTTTGGAAAGACAGAGCATTTAGTCACCATGTACTTATTCCTTTCATCCTTCTAGGTCTCTGGAAAGCCAGCTGACAAAACTAATTTATACTGGATTCTCTAAGGAAATAGTAAAGGGACAAAAAAGAGAGTTTAGAAAAGAGGATAAAGTGGTAAAGATAAACTTGACCCTCTTCCCATTTTATTTTTTTGCAGAGTCTGGAGTTGACTCTGTAAAGGGGTCCTGTTCTATCAGAGAGTTTTCACCCCTGAATTACTAGTAGCAGCTTGCTTTTGTATAGTGCCACAAAGATGTACTTTCCCCATACATATATTAGAGTACCTGACTTCTTGCCACAGCCTAAGTTTCTGCTCCTTTATCCCTTAATTGTAGGATACCACCATGCTCCTTGCTTGACTAGGCTACTGATGTCCAGTGGACCATTGTAATAGTCTGCTTGTAGGGCTGGGGCAACGAGGGCATAGTGGATAGAGCACCAAGCCTGGGGTCAGGAACACCTTGATTCAAATCTGGGCTCAGGCACTTAGTATTTGTGTGACACTAGGCAAGTTACTTAACCCTGTTTTTCTCAGTTTCCTTACCTATAAAATGAGCTGGATAGAAAATGGAAAACTACTGCAATATCTTTGCCAAGAAAACCCCAAATGGGGTGACAAAGGGTTGGATGTAACTGAAAAGACTGAACAACAAGCTAGTGGGTCTGCCTACCTCAAGTCTCTCCCTACTCCAATCCATCTTCTATTCATCCACAAAATTGACTTTCCTAAAACACAGGTATGACCACGTCACTTTGCACCTCCCCTCAATAAACTCCAGTGACTCCCTATTACCTCTAGGAACAAATAAAATAATTTTTGTTCAGCATTTGAAGTCCTTCATAACCGAGCCCTCTCTTACATTTCCAGTCTTCTGACACCTTACTCTCCAACACATACTCTTTCATAAGTGCCAATGGGCTCCTGGCTCTTCTACAAACAAGACATTCTATCTCTTGGCTTTTTGGTCATTCCTCTTCCCCCTCTCCTTCAGCCACTTTTCCCCTAATCCAAAAAAACTTTATTAAATGCCTATTATATCATTCCAGGAACTGTGCTAAGTGTTGGAGATATAATTAATGACAATAATAAAAAAAATATAGTCTTTGCCCTCAAGGAGCTTACAATGTGGGAGATGGGGAAAGAAACAACAAAAAAGAGGCAGCCAAGATGTTGGGGAAGACCAGGGAGTATCTTGTTTCTTGGAAAGGAAACCAGCAGAGCAGCATATGCAGAATGGAGTGAGCAAAATTCCAATTTCTGCTCTCAGTAAAGGAAGACATTGGGAGGAGTTTAGTACTCCAACCTTCAGCCTTTCAAACCAAGGTTTGAACCATAGGAAGATTGAGGTGGGGGCGGTGTCAGCTAATATATTTGCTTGTTTTCTTCCCCATTAGATTATAAACTCCTTGAGGTCAGGGACTGTTTTTGCCTCTTTTTTGTTTCCCAAACACTTAGCACAGTGCCTAATACGTAGTAAATGCTTACTGATTGATTAATCTCTGAGGACCTGAGATTTATCTAACTGTGAACCCATTGAGACTTACCTTTAACAAATCCTTTCTGACCTAGAACTTTTTGAAGCAATTTTTTGAGGTTCTTCTCTCCCAGAATCCTTCTCAACTTCAAGCAAACAACTAATTTTCTACTATGGATCTCCCCTCACAAACTTGAACTGTACCTGATGATATAATATTGATATCATTTTTTATGGTCCACAAAGGACTTTGCATTGATTATTTCACTTGATCAACATGATAGCCCTATATATAACAGATTACATTGCTATAATGTTTTATGATTTATAAAATATTTTCCTCTAGGGGCGGCCAGGTGGCTCAGCAAGTAAGAGCACCGGGCCCAGTGTCTGGATGACCTGGGGATCGAATCTGGGCTCAGATACTTAGCACCACACCCAGAAATAACTGGTGGTGTAAGCTTGAGCAAGTTACTTAACCCCAATTGCTTTAAAAAAAAAGAAATAAAATATTTTCCTCACAATACTTTGAGATAGGTAGCAAATGTGTCATTATTCTCATCTAAAAGATTAGAAAGCAGAGGTTCAAACCGGGAATGGGTTCTCAGGGTCACATTATTTATGTGTCAGAGGAAAGTTTCAAATCTTTCAATGCTCTTTCTACTATTTTTGTTGTTATTGAGTCTTTTTCAGTCATGTCTGACTCTTCATGACCCCATTTGGGGTTTTCTTGGCAAAGATACAAGAGTGGTTTACCATTTCCTTCTCCAGCTCATTTTACAGGTAAGGAATTTGAAACAAAGAGGGTTAAATGACTTGCCCGGGATCACATAGCTAGCAAGTGTCTGGAGCCAGATTTGAACTCAGGAAGACTCCTCTTCCTCACTCCAGTCTCAGTAATCCATTTACTGTACCACCTAGCAAACCTACAGTATGTTACAATGATTATTAATGGACAGTGCCCTAAAGGGAAAGTTGAAGAAAGAGCAGACCTTTTCTTAGTAGTTCCCTCAGTCCTTTAAGAGATGGATATTATCAGAAACTTCATCTTGAAGTGTTCTACTCTGAGATAAACATGAGGATAATCACCCTGTTTAGTCTCTCCCTTCTCTACTATATCTGAACCCTCTATGTCTCATGCCTCTATGCCATTTATTCATTCCAACTATGTTCTGAGAGTCCCCCTTCTTCAACCCTATGTCTATCACAGATAGTGGGAATCTCTTTACGAATTCCAAGGCATGACTCAATTCAACTTTCTGTCTCAAAGACAATTCTCAAGACTGAGAGGCCTCAGGACCTAGTGAACTACAAACCCCAAGATGCCAGACAGTTCTTGAACTCTTATTATTTATAGAAAGAGAATAATCACATTGGAATTCTTAGAGAAATGTTCCTAAATCCAAAAAGAAGAGGAAATAAAGAGAATTAGACTTGTTCTATTTGACTTCAAAGGCAAAAGTAGGAGGAAAGTTTATAAATTAAAAAGAAGATACTCTCTCTGCATTTTCTAGGCAAATTTTCTAACAATTAGTTATCCCAAAGCATACTGGGCTTCAAGAAGGAGTGAGTACATCATCTTTGTAGGTCATTATATAAGACATGCCAGGGATGTTTTAAACCCTACCTTCTTAAGGTAGTGTTTTGTTGATAGGAAAGGAAAATGACCTCTGAAGGCCAATCCCATTCAAATTCTATAGAATCTATAAAAAATTCCCATCTTTTACAGGAAGACTTTCCCATCCCCTCTTAATTCTAGTGCCTTCCATTTATTTCTCATTTATTCTGTTTCTAGCTTGTTTGTTTATATTGGTCTGTTTGTTCCTCCCACATTAGATTGTGAACTCCTTGAGGACAGGGATTATCTTTTGCCATTTTGTGTAATCACAGCACTTAGCACAAGGCCAGGAACATAGTAGATGTTTAATAAGTGTTTATTGATTGATTGATCTGTAAAATGAGACCATTTCCTTCCCTTTCCTCTGTTTTCCTTTCTCTCCTTCCCTTTCTTCTTCTCCCCTCCCTACTCTGCTCTCTTCTCCCTGACTCTCCTTTCTTTTCTTCTCTCCTCTCTTCTCTTCCTTTTTTCTTTTCCTTCTGTCTTGTTAGTATACTGTTACAGTGAGATGTCTATATTTACTATAGCAAGGTTTATAATGAAGCATAAAAATATAATTTGCCCCAGTTTTCTTTCCAAAGCAACTATAATGCTCCAGTCCCCAATGCTCAATTTGGAAAGATTCAATGAACCTGTGCTTTGAAAATGAACACTTCCACAATCAGATATTGAGACCTTCTTAAGCTGTTTGGCCTCAATATATATGTTTTTAATATTAGTTGATGTAAATTTAATATCAACCAAGTATCCTAGTTAATTAAACATGTTGTTGGGGATATTTATAATGCTTAATTCAACCATACTCAATGGCCTTGGGCACCATTTTCCCATCACTGGGGTATTATCCTTTCATGTTGTGTAAGTAATAAATGCTAAGAAATAGACAGTGAATAGTGCAGTCTTTCTTCTCCAGTACTAGATACTTGGGATAAATTTGTGTCTGTGATTTATCTTTGAAAAACACTGTATGTTTAGGGAATTGTTCTGCTTGTAAGAAGTGTGTTTTCCTGTTTTCCTTTTTTTCTTTAAACCCTTTGGAAAAGCTAACATTAATGTAAGATAGCTCCCTGAAAGCTTTTTTTTTTCTACAAAGCAGGTTACAATAGTTGATCTCAATGTGAATGTAATTTCTTGAAAATAAAAAGTACAGTCAATTTCTTGTAGACCAAAAAAAAAAAGGTTTTCCTTCTGCTTGTAGGCATGTATACATGTATACATACACACTTTTGACAACTAAAAACTGGGGGGATTAGATAATCCTTTCTCTAGAAGATGACAGTAGAGTTGTGTTCTGACTAGAGGAAGGGACTTCAAGAGGTGAAGGGAGAACATTCCAGGGATGGGGCCCAACGAGGGCAGAAGTGTAGAGGAAGGAGACCAAATGTCATTTATGTAGGGGAAACAGCAAATAGTCCAGTTATGTTGAGTGTAGAGTCTAAGAAATGGAGAAATATGACATATATCTAGAAAAATAGCTTGGAGTCAGATTAGGAAGGATTTTAAATACCAGTTAAATGTGTACTCTATCTTTGAATCTGTCAGAAGCTTCTTGAATGGGGAAGTAATATGCATAGTCCTCTACAAGAAAAGATCTGACATCATCTTCCCTGCTTTAGCCTTTCAAACTAGAATCACAGATGGCAAAGTTACCTGGGTGAAACTGTTTAATGTGTGGAACTCCTCAGAGACATCCTCACAGACTCCCCTAATGAAGACCCCCATCCCCAAAGTTCACATACCTAAGAAACCTTCAAAATGGAAACCAACCAAGCCAAATAACCTCTCTCCCTCTCCTCCCCACAAAACAGAAAGGTCTTTTCCCTAAAAATAAAGAGACCTGTCCAATTAGTAAATGTAAGTCCTTTCCCCTTACCCCTTATCTCTTGTCAGGGCCAGGTTCTGCTCAGCATACTTTTGAGGGACCAGAATCTAGGATTCAGAAGTTAGGGGGAAAGCTAATGACATCAGTCACAAGAGCTGAACTGGGTATGCAAGGAAGAGGGCATGAACAACTTAGTTCAGAGGTCTCCTGAGATGGCTATAGTAACACTATATATAAATATACTTTGCAACTTATCTGGAGATATAGGTTTCCTGTCTACATGAACAGTCACCCTACAGAGATGCTCTAGGAGACACCAAAATATATCCTCATGGAATCTGGGCATTGGGCCTATAAGCTTCTGCCCCATCCCAGGATAGATACTGCTCTGGGTCATTGAGTATAAGGGCTTCTTAGACTAAGGGGCTGGAGATTGGGAATGGGATGCAGTACCCATGGGAGTGCCAGCAATAGAAGCAAAAGTTATTGGGGTAGTAGGGCCTAGAGAAATTCACAAAAAAACTTCAAGTCCCCAATCACAATGTCTCTTTCTTCCAACTCTGCTTTGTCCAAGCCTAGCTATCCTCTTTGTTCTGACTGCCCTAGGAACTAGTATCAACCATTAAAGAGAACTCCAATGCATGACACCATTCTCCTTCCACCTCACCTCTGTCCATTTGCTCATTCTCTGTCCCCTAGGAATCAAAGGTTTTGTTTTTTTTATTACAGCCCAGTTTCTACTCACTCTGTACATACCATTCACAGTCAGACCTCTCTTGTCAACAGTAGAAATGGAGAACCTGAAGTTTGCCCTCATGTTCCCTTTCCCTTTCATCTTGGATAGTGACTAAAATTGGCATCAAGAAACATGGCCTCAAAGTATCTCCTCTGCACCCCCACTCCTTCTGTAAGCTTTGGGTGGGGGTGGGTGGTGTGGAAAAGGAGGTATCCTTGCTATTGGCCATTTCAGCTTGTTCCCTAAGCTAATGGTGCCCAAAGTTGGGGCCTCCAACCTAATTGAAGGATGAGATAATTGGTTGCACTTCAAATTCCCCTAGAGACATGTTGGACTAGTCTCCCACATAATCACACCACCTCTTCACCTATTACTATCCAACACTCCCCACTTTTGGACTCCTGTGGCTGAGAAAGCTCCCAACTTTACCCCTTCTGCTCTGGGTGTCAACCTAATGCCTAACTGAAAGTACCTAGCACCCTCAGCAGCAACTGCATAGATATTGTTTGGAATATACCTCTTTGTATCTAATCCCTAGAATACTCACAGTCTTTATGATTATCATTTGAAAAAAGACTCCCATGAAAATAACTGAAGTCTAGGTTCTGACATTTGTGGCAGAAAATGAGAAATAAGTAATTCTACAGACAGCTTAGTAAGCTCCAAATTAAATTAATGTGGCATCTGGAGACACAACCCAACTTTCACATGGGCCTTCCCATACAAGCTACCTCTGAATCAAAGTATTCTATAGATCTATATCCACTCATAAAACATAGTTTATGTATTCCCCAGTGACATATTTGCTTTAACTAGACAGAGGACAAAACTAATTCAAAGCAAAGGCATGCAATGAAATAACATAATAAGACAATTAGAAATACAATCTTTTCAAACCTGAGGCACATTTTTTTGCACAGGCATACACACCTTTCAGATATCACTTGCCCACTCCTCATTAGGAAGAGTGAAAATATCAAGGACACACATACACACAAGCACAGGAAATTTGTGACCCACAACAAATATGCAGAGTTAACTCATACTTCTGAAGCTCGAGCCATCGGCAATTTGTGCTGCTTCTACTGATCCTGCTCACTGATGGCATTGAATGACATCTAGTCTCTGCAAAATTGTAGAAGTGGTGTATAGTCATCAACTGGAATTATTCCCAGAGAGTCTCGTATAGCTGCTGTTTGATGATCTCCCACTTATTCTGTGGTCTCTGGTGGTCCCTAAGAGCTGACTCCACTGGAAACAAGATTGTGCAACTTCATTCTACTTCCAGAGTCAGCTTGACACCTCAGCTGAAATGCTACCTCTCACTCATAAAAGAAATAGTGGAATCTGCCAAGTTTCTTTTTATCTTAAATCCCAGAAACTTAAGTTTAAGCTCTTTTAGAAAGTGAGAGCCCTAGGCTAGCATAGAAGCAGAAAAAAAGATCTGTAACTGCTTCTTCTCCCCCAAAAAGGAGATCAGTTAGTTCCTAGAACCTTGATTTTAATAGACTTTTCTTTTAAAGTGATTCCTTTTTCCATAGGCTAAGCTCTTTTTCAACACCATGCATCTATCCAGGAAAAACCATACATTGTCTATCTTTAATCTTAACTTCCTGTTCATCCAGGATAGTCTCTCTACTCAAAATTTCTATTTACTTAGATTTAGAAATTCCTTATAATTCCCACTTAAAGACCAATTGCCAGATGTCCACCAATTCAGAATCATTTTAGCAGTTTTCTTTCCATTAAACTTCTAAAGGCTGTTCTGGTTTGAGGATCCCCAATTTTCTTAATTCCATCTTTCATTTTAGACTACCATGCAAATAAATGGAAGGAAAAAAGAGAGGGAAAAAAGGGTGGAGTCATTTCAGACACCACTTATCTCCATTCTTAGTTTCAAATTCCTGCCTTTATTTTGTATTTGTTACCTGTACCACATAGAATTTGGATAAAGACATACCAATATATCCAATCAATATATTATTTAATACTCAGTTACAAATACAAAGGTATAATGTGTGTGGGATGGAAAATATGTTTCAGGAAGAGGAAGTGAGAGCAGTCAAAGTATTACAGACTATCAAAAAACCCCAAAATTAGGCACATTATATACTTAATTTAAGAAGAAAATTGATAAGGATAAGACATCATTATCATCAAATAAAGTAATAAAAATTAACTTATATTCTAAAAGAGAGATAAGTGCTTATTTTCATAATTAACTATCTATATAATTAGAACACTAGTCATTAAAGGTCAAAATCAATACCAAATTAGAAGGAAAAAGAAAAATTAGAAGAAATGCTGTAACTCCAATCAAATTATGTATTGATACTAAAAACAATGGGAAATTGGCAAGTGAACAGACATTGATACAAACTACCACAATTTCCTAAAATGTTAAATCAATCTTCACAATGAAGAGGCCAAAAAGAGCTAGAAACTGATTCATTCTGTAAATAGCTCATCTTGTTAGCAAGAGAAGTATGACAGTCAAAGGCAAAAACATTTTAAAAAATAAATTCACTTTTCAAAGTCTTACAGAGGACAGTGACAGAAAATTATGAGCTATATTATCCTTATACATAAAAAAAATTGACCAGTGGAGGGAAAAAACAAGTTAGAGGGAAGCAGAGTACAGTGTAAGAAGTGTTAAATTTGGATTCAGAAGACTGAGGTTCAGATCCTGGTTTTGCTACTTATGACCCATGTAGCCTTGGATAAGACTCTTAACCTCTCTGGGCATCCATTTCCTCACATGTTAATATGAGAGAGTTGGACAAGGTGGCCACTTACAGCTCTAAAACTATGATCCTAAATTTACAAAAATCTTGGTGAAAGATCCAACTAAGCCAAGTCACATTAAGAGCAATTAAGGATGGAAAAGAAAAGAGGAGAACAGACAAAAGTGGAAAAGTCCTGTCAAGTTTTCTGTAACAATTTCCTTTCTCCATCAATGACTCTGTGGCTACTATATTTAGACTGTAACATGACAGTCTTAGATGAGGAAGAGAGCATGAAGAAATAGAAATGACATGGAAAACATGGCACATACTAGGCACTTAAATGCTTGTTGACTGACTAAAGACAATAAAGATGGGAAAAAGCAGCTTAACTAGTAAAAACTAAAACAGAGGTGGTCACAGAGGTGAAAAGGACATGATTTTGAGGGCAGTGAGGGATCAGTTCTCAATGTATATAAAAGAAAAGAAGGTATCAAAAGCTTGGGAAAATTCAGAGATTTTTTATGATTTTTTAAAGGCAATATGAAACTATGCATCTGTATGTTGTTTACCATATCTACAAAATATTTATGAAGATAATCATAATCAGAAATTGAAAAAATCCTTGGTTTCAGAACAGAGTATGTAGGATTTTACAAATGACATTCAAGGTTAGACCACCTTTTTAATTTATTATTTTATTTTCCCCAATTATATGTAAAAATTTTTTAATATTGATTTTTAAAACTTTTAGTTCCAAATTCTTTCCCTGTTTCCCTCCCCACCCCTCTTATTGAGAAGGCAAACAATTTGATACAGATTAAACATGTATAGTCATGCAAAACATATTTCCATATTAGTCATGTTGTGGAAGAAAATGTAGAACTCTACCCCCCCAAAGAAAAACTCAAAAAGAACAAAGAAAGTAAAAAAATAAAAAATAAATAAATATATATATACTTTAATCTGTGTTCAGACACCATCAGTTCTTTCTCTGGGGATGGATAGCATTTTTCATCATAAGTCCTCTGGAGTTATCTTGAGTCATTGTATTGCTGAGAATAGCTAAGTCATTCACGGCTGATCATTTTATAATATTGTTGTTGCTTTTTACACAGTACATTTCACTTTGCATCAACTTATGCAAGTTTTTGAAAGTTTTTTCTGAGAGCATTCTGCTCATTTCTTATAGCATAATAATATTCCATTACAATCACATACTATAATTTATTCAAGCCATTCCCCAATTGATGGGCATCCCCTTAATTTCCAATTCTTTGCCATCAGAAAAGAGCTGCTGTAAATATTTTTGTATGTATACATTTCCTTTTTCTTTTTTGTCTATTTTTGGATGCAGACCTACTAGTGATATTGCTAGGTCAAAGGTTTTATAGCCTTTTGGGCATAGTTCAAATTATTCTATAGAATGTTTGAATCAATTCACAACTCTACCAATAGTACATTAATGTCTCATTTTTCCCATATCCCAACATTTGTCATTTTGCTTTTCTGTCCTTTTAGCTTTCTAATAGGCATGAAGTAAGATCTTAGATTTGTTTTAATTTTTATTTCTCCAATTTTTTCATATGAATATAAACAGCTTTGATTACTTCATCTAAAAACTGTTCATTTTTTATCATTTATAAATTGGGGAATGGCTCTTATTTTTATAAATCTGACTCAGTTCTCTGTATGTTTGAGAAATGGAGCCATTATCAGAGAAACTTGCTTCAAATTTTTTTTCACAGTTACTATTGCTAACTGTATTTCCCTCCATCCTATCCCCCCACTCAGTTTATTCTGTTCTCTTTCTCTTTTAACCCTGTGCCTCCTCAAAAGTGTTTTGCTTCTGATTACCACCTCCCTCAATCTGCCCTCCTTTCTACTATCCTACCCCCTTCTTTTATCCCCTTCCCCTCCTACTTTCCTATAGAATAAGATAGATCTCTGTATTCAAATGAGTATGTATTATTCCCATCTTACTGATGACAGTAAAATTCACTCACTCCCCCCCCATCTTCCCCTCAATTGTAAAAGTTTTTTCTTGCCTTTTTTATGTCAGATAATTTACTCTATCCTACCCCTCCCTTTCTTTTTTTCCCAGTGCATTCCTCTCTCACCCTTAATTTTATTTTTTTAGATATCCCTTCATATTCAATTCATGCATGTGCCTTCTGTCTATGTATACTCCCTCTAACTGCCCTAATATTGAGAAAGTTCTTATGAGCTATGAGTATCATCTTCCCATGTGAGAATGTAAACAGTTTAACATTATTAAGCCCTTTATGATTTCTCTTTCCTGTTTACCTTTTTTGTTTCTCTTGAGTCTTGTATTTGAAAGTCAGATTTTCTATTCAGCTCT
This sequence comes from Petaurus breviceps papuanus, assembly GCF_028583685.1. Taxonomy (NCBI): domain Eukaryota; kingdom Metazoa; phylum Chordata; class Mammalia; order Diprotodontia; family Petauridae; genus Petaurus; species Petaurus breviceps. Next base: position 38,643,910 of record NW_027187378.1, read on the forward strand.
GGTCTTTTCATCAAAAGTTTTTGAAAGTCCTCTATTTCATTAAATATACAATTTTCCCCCTGAAAAATTATACTCAGTTTTCCTGGGTAGGTGATTCTTGGTTGTAATCCTAGCTCCTTTGATCTTGGGAATATCATATTCCAAGCTCTATGATCCTATAATGTAGATGCTGCTAAATCTTTTTCTATATCTGATGGGATGCTCATCAATTGGGGAATGGCTGAACAAATTGTAGTATGTAATTGTAATAGAATACACTATACATGATCCTTTCTGACTGCTTGCAATATTTTCTCCTTGACCTGGGAGCTCTGGAATTTGATTATAATATTCTGGGAGTTTTTATTTAGGGACCTCTATCAGGAGCGGATTGGTAGATTCTTTCAATTTTTATTTTACCCCCTGGTTCCAAAATATCAGGGCAGTTTGTTTTGATAATTTCTTGAAAGAGGATGTTAGGCTCTTTTTATCATGGCTTTCAGGTAGTCCAATAATTTTAAAATTATCTATCCTGGATCTATTTTCCAGGTCAGCTGTTTTTCCAATGAGATATTTCACATTGGCTTCTGTTTTTTCATTCTTTTGGGTTTTTTAATTGTTTCTTGATTTTTCATAAAGTTATTAACTTCCATTTGCTCAATTCTAGGAATTATTTTCTTCAGTGAGCTTTTTTATCTCCTTTTCCATTTGGCCAATTCTACTTTTTAAAGAGTTTATTTCTTCAGTGAATTTTTGTGCCTCCTTTTCCATTTGGTCAATTCTGCTTTTCAAGGTATCCTTCTCATTGGTTTTTAGTACCTCTTTTACCATTAACCTAGTTTGTTTTTAAGGTGTTATTTTTGTCAGTATTTTTATGTGTCTCCTTTACCAAACTGTTATCCCATTTTACATTATTTTATTGAATCACTCTCATTTGTCCTCCCAATTTTCCCTCTATTCCTTTTACTTGATTTTCAAAATCCTTTTTGAAAGGCCTGAGATCAATTCATATTATTCTTGGAGGCTTTGGATGCAGGAGTTTTGACTTTGTTATCTTTCCCTGAGTATGTGATTTGATCTTCCTTGCTACCATAGTAACTTTCTAGGGTGAGAATTTTTTCTGTTGTTTGTTCATTTTTTTATAGGATATTTCTTAACTTTTAATTCTTTGCTAAAGTAGGGTTCTCCTTTCAGAGTGGAGGGTGAACTATCCCAAGTTTTAGGGGTTTTGTGTAGCCATTTTCAGAGATACTTCTAGGAATGTGTAAGTTGTCAGTTCTTCCAAAGTAGCATGATCATCTAAGGATCACCTCCTACTACTCTCCTGGGGTATGCTCTGGTCTGTGAGCAGCCACAAGCACTCTTTTCTGCCCTGAAACTGTGACAAGGGTCCCTGTTCCATTGTAGTCACAAGCTCTGCTGTGCTAGTGCTTGTCCTTACCCTGGGACTGCCATCCAGGACTGTGATTCAGATTCAAGTATGAGCAAAGCAACAGAGTCCTGTCCCCCAGTGCTAGCTAAGAGACCCCCTATAATCTCCTTCTGACCAGTTGTTCAATCTCCTTGCCATCTGTGGGATGATAGCTCCTGAAGCAGCCACTGCCACTGATATTTCAGTGGCTCCAAAGGCCTATTTATGATTTTCTGGGGCCCATTTTGAGTTAGCATGCCCTGCCCTGGACTGTGCTCCACTCTTACCCCAAGTGTGACAGACGTTTCTTGCTGCTTTTCTAAGTTGTCTTTGACTGGAACATTATTTTACCACATCCTTTTGTGGATTCTGAGACTCTAGAAATTGTTTTATGGCATTATTTGAAGGTGTTCAGAGAGGTTTTGTTAAGAGCTCAGACAAATTGCTGCCTTTTCTCCCTTACCTTGGCTCTAGCCCTGGGTGTAGACTGAATTTTCAGAGTCATACAGATGAAAAGTATTAAAGATTCCAATATGCATATTGATTATTATACTATTTGATTCAATAGAACTAAATATTATCTTAAAGGTGCTCCTCCAACAGGTATCTCCCACGTACGTGTCAGAGTCAAACAAGATGCTTTGTGAGATGGAATGACAGAGATAAATTTGTTCAGTGCCATGATGATTATTAATATCAATGGGAGCTAATATGAGAAAATTTATTGTTGCCAAAAGTGCTTGCTACCATCATGAATTTAAATAGAAGAGTGATTAACTATGTGTAATAAAGTTTTCCACTTGTTCCTGTTTTTATAAGATATTTTGTTGATCTCATTAAACCCCAGAACATTATAGAGTCTCTATTCAAAAAGAGATCAGTCTAACTATTTACACAGAAAAGACAAGTGGATGGAAAATGCTTATGATCCTAACCATTATGTGAATCAAATGGACAGCTCATCAATACATATTTCTTGAGCAAAAAGTAGCATATAGGTAAGGAGATGAACACACAACTAAAACAGAAGTAGAATTGAGGTTGGATATACTTTGGGAAAATGTTCAAGACTTTTAATGATAGCATGCTGTTGCCTGAAGCAAGGGACCCAATTTTATCATTATTCTTCCATTTATGTATTGTTGTGAATCCTGGAAATTGCTAAAAAAAAAATTAAATGTATGGAATACTCAAAGGACAATGGAGAAAATGTATGGTAGGTGTGAGTAGGCTACAACACATTACTAGCAAAGAATTTTGAAATTAAAAGAGCTTAAAGGATATCACCAAAGACATGTATAACTAGAAAAGAGGTTCAGTCTTCTTAACGTCTGTCTGCCCCAGGCTTCTCTCTCATTTCCAATTCATCCTCTACACTGCTACCAAATAGATTTTCTAAAGCATGAATCTAACTTCCACCATCTTTCCCCCTTTACTCAGTGAACTTTAGTGGCTCCTTATTACCCATAGGTTCAAATATAAACTCAACTCTTTGGCTTCTAAAACTCTTATCACCTACCCCCATCCAACCTTTCTATTCTTATTATATACAGCTAAAATGAATATTCACTATGATCCAATGAAAGGGATTTGCTGTCTAATCCTACTATATGAGGCTCCACATCTCCTTCCCATGCCTTTGCATTGAACATTTCCCATGCCTGCAGTTAATTCCTTTCTCACTTTAACCTCTGAGATTCTCTAATTCCCTTTAAACTCAGTTTACATACTATTTTCTATATAAAACCGTTTCTGATCCCCAGTACTTAGAACAGAAACTGGAACATAGTAGGTGCTTAATACATAGTTAAGCAAGGTAGTGAGAGCAAGGATGGGCAGCTGAAATTCTAAATTGGTATCTACATAATGTCAGTATATCTAGAGAAAAATGACGAACATAATGGAGCCATGGAGAATTTATGAGATGGCATAGGCAGGAGTCACACAGGTTGAAAAGGCACATTTGACTTGTGATCTGTACTGTTGGAGGGGGTACCTACATACAGGAGATCCTAGATCCCTCAAAGTTTCAAAGTAATCCTTACTACCCTTACCCCAGATAGATTTCAAGATCTTTGAGGACAGGGACCACATCTTATATTTCTAATACTATGTCCCTAGAACTAAGCTGGGTATATGAAGTCAGTAGTCCATTTATTCAACAAACATTTATTTATTGCCTACTATATGTAGAGCATTGTGCTAGGTACTAGAAACACTCCAAAGATAAGACATGACTCCTGCCCTCATGGAGCTTGCAATCTAATAATAAGGGCTTTAAATTATTAACACTAAGCAAAAGGTCTTTATTTTTGCCTCAATGATGCTATGTTTATCTTTCCCTACTTTATATGAACACAAGCTACTATGCAAGGAAGGCCTCCAAGAATCTTGAAAAACTGTCACTGGGGCACTTGTCCCACAGGGCAGTGGGCAGAGAACTGTGGGAAATGATGTAGGGAAGGAATTCAGCTGGCTTTGAGTTTTGTTTCTTCATCCAAGCAACATGACTGAGGTTTCTCATGAAACCTTAGGCTATCTAATCAGACACAGCGTCTGTGGCAGGAGACTTTATACTCCCCACCCCCCACCATCCCAAACCTAAAGACAGGCCAAGACAGTATAATGGAGACATCAGCATGGCATGACCGGCAGCTAACACTGAGCAATCCTCCAAGAGTTTACATGGCAATTGCAGGAAGTGCCAAGTTTTTCCCGTGGCATTCATTAGAGCACATTTTTGATGTGAATGTGATAATAAGGATGAGGGGGAACAGCCATAATGAGCTCTGTCTAATGCCAATCATTCCCTGACAGTTTTGCTTCTGTCCTGTCTTGAATTGGAGAAAGGGGAGGGAGGCAGATGCTTCTGGGCCTGAGTGAACTGGAGAGAAAGTGAGCCTCAGCATAGCCAGAGGAGAATGATAGAGGGGCATACTGATCAAATCTCCTCCATGACTTCCAGTGTCTTAGGCCTATGATTAGGTGGGCCCCAGTCTCATGAACGTCTAATTCAAGAAAACATGAAGGAGTACTATAGAAAAATGGAAAACAAGAACATGTTTGGAAAGCATGTACTGTCTGTCCAGTCCCCTAGGCAGAAAGGTTCCATAAATCAAAATCCCGTGAACAAGATGATATGAGGAAGGCAAAAAATATCAGGAATAGTCCTTGCCTTTTAATGACCTCTGGGTCTGGTCAAGGAGTCATAATTAATACATGAGTGAAGCAATAGCAAACAATAAAAGAGAACATGAAACTAAGGGCCAGTTTGGATGGTACATATACTGAAATGTCTCCTTGAAATATTTCTTCTTAGTCCCTTACTTGCCTTAGAAAGGGATGAAATAGATGGATTTGGGGTCCAAGTTCCAGGCAAAGCCTGAACTTAAAGGTATTCAGCAATGGATCTGGAGTCAGAAAAAATTGGGCTCAAATTTGGCCTCACCCCTTAGCTGGGTGATCCTGGGTAAATCATTTAACCTCTGTCTGACTCAGTTTTCTTATCTGTAAAATGGGGACAATAATAATACTTACCTTCAAGGGGTTTTGTGAGTATAAAATGAAATTAAATTTGTAAAATGTTTTGCAAACCTTAAGCACTATGTAAAAGCTCTCTATAAACACTAGCTATCGTCAGTAAAATGAGCTGGAGGAGGAAATGACAAACACTCCAGTATCTTTGCCAAGAAAACTACAAAACGTCATCAACAAGAGTCATATATAACTGAAATGAACAAATAACAATGACAATAAATATTGTTGTGTTCGTTATTATTATTTTTCATAGGATTTCTAATATGCTTCTGATGCAGCCAGCAAAAGGAATCCCCATCTTCTTCTGTCCTTACTGAAGGATCCAGGCATTGTAACTTTCTTGTCTGCTGCCAAAGTTTCCTGGGAAACTACGCCTATCCTTCTGGCCATGGAAACACAAAGCTAAGGCAATTTTTCAAGGCCCCTGTTATCCCTGACAAGATAATTTAGAGGCATCTAGGTGATCAAGTGAATTGTGTTAGTCTAGGACTCAGAAAGACCTGAGTTGGAATCTTGCCTCCAACACTTATTAGCTATAATTTTGAGTGAGTCACTTAACCTCAGTTTGCCTCAGTTTCCTCTACTATAAAATGGGCATAATAATATGACCTACCTGCCAGGGTTGTTGTGGATTTAAAGAAATAATATGTAAAAGCTTTTTGCAAACCTCAAAGTGCTACATAAAAGCTAGTTGTGAAATAAATGACAAGAAATCAGAATTGTGAGAGTTGGAGAACTGGGGAGAGTCTTCCCTGACCAGAACAGACTAGTGGGCATTGTGGACAAAATACACTGAACTCTGTAACTATAATGACTAAGCTTGTCCTCAAAGATGCAATAAGAAAATGTACCTCCCTCCCATCCCTGGAGAAGAAGGGATTAAGGGGATGTATCATTTGCATATACAGCCATATATTTTGGTTAGTTTTGCAAACCTGACTTTTCCCTTTTTTCTTTCTTCTTTGTTTTTTCTTTCTTTTTCTTTGTTTCAGGGGGCAATTTGATGGGAAGGGGAAAGAGTAGGGATATATTTGAAAATGACAGTGAAACAAATAAACCAAAAGATATTGATTAAGAAGAAAAAGAGAAAACATTAAAAACAACAAACTCTTGTTATTCTGTCAGAAAGAACTCATTCATAAGGTCCTTGACTCCCTCCCCAGATCCCCTCCATCCTAATCATTAGCAAGTGGGATAGAGTGAAATAGGATGAATTCGAGAGAGAGAGAGAGAGAGAGAGAGAGAGAGAGAGAGAGAGAGAGAGAAGAGCTGTATGACCGTAGGCAAGTCACTTACCCTCACTCTCCCTTTACTTCTAGTCTCATGGTAGTCTCTGAACTCATGAAATTTTCTCCCAGTCTCTCTCCTCTTCTGAATGTCCCTATTACTGTTGAGAACTTCACCATCCTCCCAATCCCCCAGGCTCACAAATTGGGTGACAACCTTGATTGATTCCTCACTCTCACTCATCACCCCCATCCAATCTGTTGCCAAATCCTATTGTTTCTACCTTTGCAAAATCTCTCCTGTACACCACGTTTCTCTCATCTGACACTGCATTACCCTGGTGGCCCTCATCACCTCATGGCTGGACTGTTACAATAGCCTTCTTGTTGGGCTCCCTGTTTTAGCCTCCCTCAACTCCAGTCCATCCTTCATTTAGCTGCCGAAGGCTCAGTTCTGACTATATCACTTCACACCCCTACTCTATTAATTCCAATGGGTCCTTGTTAGCTCCAGAGTCCCTGTTTGACTTTTAAAGCATTTCACAACCTTGCCCCTTACAAGCCCTCCAGCACAATACATTGCACAAAGTACATGTTTGATAAATGCTTGGCACTTGGCTGGTTGACATCTGGATAAGGAAGGAATGAACACAAAAAGCCAATGTGCCTTTATCAAAAATAGGTCATATCAGAATAAATTCATTTCATCTTAAGACAGGATTACTATCCTGGTAGATTAGGAGAATACTATAAATAGACTATATATATATATATATATATATATATATATATACACACACACACACACACATGTATTTTAGCAAATCACTTGAAAATGCCCCCTACTCTTCATGTAGCTTGTAGGAACAAAGTTGTTTGTATGTTGTCTCTTCTATTAGAATACATGGTTTTTGAAGGCAAGGACTATATTTAATCTTTCTTTGAGTCCCCAGTGCTTTGCACAGCACAAGGGCATACAGTAAGCTCTTTATAAATGCTTGTTGACTAACTTGTTGTTAGTCCTTAATATTCAAAGAGCACCAATGATTTTGATGTTGGGGTTAGGATACAGTGTGTCCAACTATGATTGACCCCTCTAATAGGAGCATTGGAAGGCTAGGTAGGGCACAAATAGTCTATCTGAACATTTGGGATGGAGATTTCTCTAGGTTTGTGCATCTCACTTTTCCTTTGTGCTGCTGTGATTCTACTTTGCTCATGGAACACGGCACCTGCTTTGATGTGGGAACACCATGATAGGCCATCCTATGCCAGCATCTCCCATGTTTCACATTCGGAGAGATCTTTGTACTTCTCTCTTCTGAGCTCTGGAAGTTTGGCTAAAAAGAAATTGACTTCAGCCTGAGATACGTGGTTAATGGCTTCAACATTGATTGATGATGGTCTGCTGAGAACACTATGGAAGTGTTCAGCTCTGTGAGAGCTGTTGCCTTGCACAAGTTCTTTATAAAATAGTCTTTTAGGTAAATGTGCATTTGGTATTCAGGCTACTGGTCAGCTCATTAGAGTTGTACTCTCTGCAGTAGAGTCTGAATGTCTGGCAGTTCAGCCCAAGGGAGGACCTCAGTTTCTGGTACCTTATCTTGCCAGACCATCTCCACAATCTTCCAAAGACAATTCAAATGAAAGTGATTCCATTTCCTGGCATGGTGTTGGTAAACTGTCCAGGTTTCACAGGCATGTGAAGTTAGCATAAAAATTCTGCAGGCCTTCAATTTGGTAGGCAGCCTAATGCCTCTTCTCTCCCATACTTTGTTTTGGAGCCTTCCAAATGCTGAGCTAGCTCTAACAATGTATGCATCAACCTTACCATCTATGTGGACATCCCTGGAAATTATACTGCCAAAATAAGTGAACAGCACCATATTTGCTCAAATGAGCCAGAACACCTGCAAACATCAGGACTGGCTTGGCAAAAATGATGGGGAAATTCAGAAGCTGCTAAATGAAAAACAAGAACTCCACAGGGTTTGCCAGCAGGACAGTTGGCCCATCTCTAAGAAGGCAGTGTTTAACTCTATCAAAAAGTAAAGTGCAAGTGCAGCTTAGAAAGATGCAGCACTCTTGGCTCAATAAGCAGGCAGATGAGATTCAGTTTTATGCCAATGGCAATAATCCAAAGTGCTTCTAAAATGCCTTGATGACTATATATGTGCCAAAGTTCTCTGGTGCATCTCAACTACTCAGTGCTGATGGAACTACACTTATCAGTGATAAGGACATGATCCTGGAGAAATGGACTGAGCACTTCCATAGTGTTCTCAGCAGACCATCATCAACCAAACTGAAGCCATTAACCATGTATCTCAGGCTGAAGTCAATCACTTTTTAGTCAAACTTCCAACTGAAGAAAATATATTGAATGCCATTAGGTTCCTTTCTTGCATCAAAACACTTAGTGCATGTTTCCATCTCAAAAGGGATCTGAAAAGAATGGAGTCTACTGCTCATATAGAAACCACCTGAAATTTTCTGGGTGATATGGCAAGAGGACGTTATCATCCAAAAGATCAAGGATGCCTCCATTGTCCATCTCTATAAAGGAAAAGGAAGCAGGTTTTCCTATAACAACCACAGTGGGGTCTCTCTCTTAGTCACTGCTGGTCAGATTCTTGCCAGAGTCTTCCTTAATAGATTAACTGCCTAGCTTGTTAGTCCTTTTAGCCCCAAGTGATTCCTGGAAATCATCTTCAATCAGTCTCAGAGTTGTGTCCAGTGAGTTTTCTCAATTCACCAATTATATAGGGTGTTCCAAAAACACTGGGGCCAGTTTAAGCTAAGTGATTAAAACTGCCACAGGACTTTGGAAGCATCTTGTTTATCCTTTTCCTCTGAAGAGAATAGCAACTTCATCTGTTCAAAGGAAGCCTCGATGTAATGTGTAATAAAGTACATGGAGAAGCCTTCCTTAGGAATCTAAACCTAAAATGGTAAAAATGTAAATGACCCCTTGGGTTTCTTAGCTACAGATATCCAGATTCATTGGCAGCATTCTCTTTCAGGTGGGGCTCTAACATAGGCCAAACTCCCATCAAAGAGCAAAAATATGGGAGTCCTGCTATGAAGTAAATGCTTTTCTGTGGTGGTTAAAGGAGAGAAAGGAGTGTTTGCTCTCTGTAGCACCCTTGTCTCACTAAAATCCAGTTCACTTGCAAGTCATGATATTACCTGCCTGATGTCATGGTCTTCTTCAAGAACTAAGGGCAAAAAAACAATTTGTGAGTTAGTAGTAGCTGCCCCACTGGGGACCAAATTGGCCAGTTCAAGTTGGGCAAGGCAGCTGCTTCCCGCTTTCCTTCCATCCTTCCTTCCTTCCTTCCTTCCTTCCTTCCTTCCTTCCTTCCTTCCTTCCTTCCTTCCTACTTTCCTTCCTTCCTTCCTACTTTCCTTCCTTCCTTCTTTCCTCCCTTCCTTCTTTCCTTCCTTCTTTCCTTCTTCCCTCCCTCCCTCCTTCCTTCCTTCCTTCCTTCTTTCCATCCTTCCTTACTCCCTTTCTTCCTTCTCTCCTCTCCCTTCCTCCTTTCTCTCCTTGCTTCCTTTCCCTCTGTCCACATAGGGAATTATATGCCCTCACCTGTGGGTGCTCCATCCAAAGAAATATAAATTTTGATCGCTAAAATGTCCCAAGACATCTTGGAGTTTACAGGCTAAATTTCTTTTTTTTAAGGGCCATGCCTTAAACCTAAATCACTCTGATTGGTCAACAATAGATCCCAGTCCAAGCCTACCTTAGTCATTGTTTGGTTTTTGATGGCTCAGAGTGAGTGTAAGTAGCATTTGTTTCTGTTTTGGCCAGAAACCCTGAAGGTCTTCCCCTCCCAGATTGATTTTTTTTTTTGCCTAGGTACAAGAGGCCATTTTCTGCCTCATTCTTACTTACTTAATCTTACATTAATAATCTTGCTCAATCTTTACATCCTTAATCACTGAATGGGTGGTTGCCTCAGACAAACAGACGTGGGCTTACAAAGGTCAAGGGGTCCCACTACATCCAGGGCCATCTCCATTCATCCTTATCTATATCTTGCCACTGGACCCAGATGGCTCCAGAGGAGAGAATGAGGCTGGTGACTTTGCATAACCCTGCCATCACTTAAATCCAATTCACCTTTCCATCTTCAAGAGTGAAAAACAAACAAGAAACAGAAATACAGAACATTGATATTGTTTCAACACCCTGAGAAGCCTGGTCCTATCTACAGGGTTAACCTACTACAAAGCAATAATAACTTGTCTTTCTGTCACATTATATAGCTTAGAAAGTGCTTTCCTCCTAACAATACTATGACATAAGTAATGATAATTTCTATAAGAATTGGGGCTTCTAGGTTTACAAAGCACTTCCCTCACAGCAAATCTGGGATCCTATATTGTAAGCTCTATGCATTATGCTCAGGAAAGTTAAATCAATTTGTCCTAAGGTAACAAAGCTATAAAGTGTGAGAGTCAGAACTCAAACCCAGCTCTCTTGACTCAATGGATCATAGTTCTAGAACTAGAAAGGGCCTCAGAGGTCACCTACCTCATCCCCTTCCTCCCACCACACATTTCACAGATGAGAAAACTGAGACCCAAGAAGGTTAAATAACTTGCCAAAAGTCACATGAGAAAAGGAGATTTGATTTCATGTCCTCTGACTCCAGTGTTAGGACTCTGTCTATTGAATTTAATTTACTTTTTTAAAAAGTATTAATTTAACCCACATGTACAAAAATATTTATAGCAACTCTTTTTCTGGTGGCCAAGAACCAGAAATTGAGGGGATACCCATCAATTGGGGAATGACTGAACAAGTTGTGATATATGAACATCATGAAATACTATTGTGCTATAAGAAATGATGAGCAGACAGACTTCAGAAAAGTCTGGAAAGACTTATATGAACTGAAGCTGAATGAAGTGAGCAGAACCAGGAAAACATTGTACATAGTAACAGCCACAGTGTACGATGACTCACTTTGATAGACTTAGTTCTTCTCGGCAATACAAGGACCTAAAACAATTCCAAAGGATTCATGAGGGAAAATGCTATACACATTCAAAGAAAGAAATATGGAGCCTAAATGCAAATCAAAACAGATTATTTTCTTTTTGTTTTGTTTTGTTTCTCATGGTTCCTCCCACTTGTTCTAATTCTTCTATACAACATGACTAATGTGAAAATATGTTTAATAGGAATGTATATGTAGAGCCTTTATCAGATTGTAAGACATCTTGGGGACAGTGGAAGGGAGGGAGGGGGAGAAAATTTAAAACTTGTGGAAGTGAATGTTGAAAACTAAAAATAAATAAATGTATTATGAAAAACGTACTAACTGATATTTTTTTCTAGTCTGCATGATTATACAACTAGAATTACAAGAGATTTCAGAAAGTATCTGGTCCAACCCACTTATGTTACTCAGTTTATGTTATACATGTAAGAGTCAGAGGTGAGATTTGAACTCAGGTCTTCTGATGCCAGAGTTCAAGCTCTTTCCATTGTACTATATCACTTTATGAAAATTATGGCTTAACTACATGTAATAACTTTAGGTCTCCTGGGAAGGTCTTTCCTTCACTTAAAAATATCCCTGAGATTTAGAGCTAGAAAGTATTAGAGTGGCTTCCTCATTTTTCAGAAAAGGTAACTGAGGTCCAGAGATGTTAAGTTACTTTCCCAGCATCACAAAGGCTGTAAGTTCAGAGGCAGAATTCAATCTGAGGTCTTCTACATCAAGAGCCAATGATTTCCTCTGTTTCTTTCTACTTCCCATGCTATTACTGGCACTCTCCCACTACAGATTACTTTGAATACATATCATAGACACACACACCCACACACACACACATATATATATATATATATATATATATATATATATATATATATATATACCAATATGTATGATTACATAATAGACATGCAAGTGTATATTATATATGTTGTAGTTGTTCAGTTCTTTTCCATTGTATCTGACTCTGTGTGACCCCATTTGGGGTTTTCTTGGCAAACATACTCAAGTAGTTTGCCATTTCCTTCTCAAGCTTCTTTTACATATGAGCCACTGAGGCAAACAAGGCTAAGTGACTTGTCCAGGGTCATACAACTAGTACATGTCTGAGGCCAGATTTGAACTCACAAAGATGAGTCTTCTTTATTTCAGGGCTAGTACTCTATTCATTGTGCCACCTAGCTGCTCTGTATACACACACACACAAACACACACATTTGTGTATGTATGTATGTATATATAAATGTGTATATATGAATATATGTATATACATACATGTGTGTATGTATGTGTGTGAAAGTTTCTTGAGGAAAGGGTCTATTCATTTCTTTGCTTTGTATCTCCAGTGCTTAGCATAGTATATGACACATAGTAAGTATTTAATAAACATTTATTAAATAATTGAATTGAACTATTGAACATCTCTGCCCATTGGCATGTTGCTACAATATTCATTGTTGTATAAATTAGTTATTCGGGGAAAGGGAAAAACAAATGAACCCAACATCTTGAGTGATAGTAATAGGAATGTCAGAGGATGCCTGTGCAAAGCAGTTTGACAATATCCCTTTGATTGGATGAGGTCACGAGGTTTAAAGTATTCTTTTGCATTGGAACTCAGTACTTTATTAATCTCCTTTAGAAAAAGGTGATTATATTTTGATCCTCCTGAATGAATTCTCAGACCTACTACTTTCCTCATAAAAATAGTAATAATACAGTAATATAAATCAATACATTGATATTATGATTATTTTGCTGTATTCATTCATTGTCCAATACTGAGGTCAGCTACAGTTCCTATGAGCTTTTCTGAAATGCAACATAAGAAAAGACAGGATGTTGAATCTGGAAGCAAAAGTCCTGGACTTTACCATTTGAGTGACCTTGGGCAAGTCACTCTCTCTGGGTCTGTTTCATTCCCTTTAGAATGATGAGATTGAATTCGTTGCTCTCTTTGGTGTCCTCTAGCTCTAAACCTCATGATCTAATGACATGTAACAATGCAATGGAGGAGTTGGGGTCAGGGTAGCCTTGGATCAAGCCGAAAAGTGAGGAGAGTTTGTCTCCAGTGACCCCCATTCCTCCTTGCTCCCTCTCGCTCAGAAAGTCTGCCTCCTGAGAATCAATCCTCAAGGGTACAATGTCATTTATGCTTTGCTCTCCATTTTCTTCATCCGTTAAAATAGGAGAAAATGCCCGTACTCATTTTTTATCAGTATTTTTGTGAGAATCACCAGCACTACTGCATGCCAAGGGCTTTGCAAACCTTAAGGCTTCTATAAATGTCAATGGTTATTAATGATTATACAACTCCTTCTCTTGCTTTTGTATAGTACTTTATTCTTTTCATTAAACCACGAACAATTAAATGTGGATTAGCTAATCAGGTGATTTTCTTCCCCCATTATGACTGGTCCCCAGCTACCCTGGGCCATGCCAAAGAGAGGGCAACGATAAAGCAGAATGAGTAGAGATGCTGAAAATCTTGGCCTCCGCAGCTTTGCCTTGTCCAGTCACGAGGCATTCACAACATCACTGCTCTGCCCTAGAGGCTTCCAGGAGCCACTGGACCTGGAATCAAAGAACCCAATTCAAATCCTTCCTCGGATACTCACTGTGTGCCTCTAAGCAAATCATTTAACCTTTTTCAGTCCCAGTCTCCCCATTTGTAAAAAGGGAAATAATAATAGCACCTACTTCATAGGATTGTGGTAAAAATTGAATGAGATCATATTTTTAAAGAGCTTTGTAATCCTGAAAGTGCTATATAAACATGCTTATGATTGTTATCTGCCCAATAAAAGAGGAAGAAGGTGGACAGAGTTCTACTAGTTATTGTTTAGGGTGTTTCTTAGTTATGACATCCTATGATTCCAGGATCTACACAAAGTGAGAGGTCTTAGGAGCCCTCATTCCAAAACAGTCTGATGGGAATTGGGTTTACCCACTTCTACCTGATTGTATTTTCCCTTGTGTAGCGTGGAGTAGTTACCTTCTTTTGGAGGTAGTTATGATATAGTGAGTGCAGCTAGGTAGTGAAGTGAATAGAGTGCTGAATCTGGAGTCAGGAAGACATGTTCTTGAGTTCAAATCTGGCCTCAGACATTTACCAGCTATATGACCCTGGGCAAGTCATTTAACCCTGATTGCCTCAGTTAAATCATCTGTAAAATGAGCTGGAGAAGGACATGGCAAACCACTCCAGTATCTTTGCCAAGAAAACTCCAAATGTGGTCACAAAGAGTCAGACATGACTGAATAATAACCACAAGAGTTTGAGGCCAGAGTGGAACTCAGGTCTTCCTGACTCCAGTCTCTACCCATTGAGTCACCAGCTACTTCTGGAGACACAGGGAAATTATGTGACTTGTCAAGGTCCCACATTTCCTGGAATCACAATATATCAGAGGTGAAAGGGACTTCAGAATAATAATAACTAATAAATGTTTTAAGATTTGTAAGGTACTGTACATACAATATCTCATGTGAACTTCACTACTATCCTGTGAGGTATTTTTCCACCTATTTTACAGATGAGAAAACTGAGGCTCAGACAGATTATGTTACTGGGTTAGCCTGACACAACTAGGTAGTAGTACAGGCAGATTTAAATCCAGGTCTTGACTCCAAATTGATGTTACTTATTATCCCAAGTCACCTCCATAAGAAAACTTCTAGTCTGGGGTTTCTTAGATTTTTGTAGGCTATGTGTCCCTTTGGCAGCTTGGTAAAGCTCATGGACACTTATCAAAATAATATTTTTAAATGCATAAAATAAGATATCTAAGTTTACAAAGGAAACCATTTTTTGAAATGTGGTAATCAAAATATATTTTTTCAAGAACCTTGGTCTAGTCCAATGCCCTTATTTTGAAGGTAGTCCAGAGAGGGGAAGCCGCTTGCTCAAAGGAAGAGGCAGGGCTGGGATCTGAGGCCACATCCTCTGGCTAGAAATCCTATCTTTTTTCCCACTTAAGTGACTTCTCTGTAACTGACAGCTATCTGCACATTTACTCAAAAGGGAGAAAAAAAAACAAGACAAAAACCTTTCACAAACAGGTGAACCTATAGGCCAATTTTCCAATGACAGGCTACGGATGGTGGAGTGGTATCAATGTGAAAATTCCACAAATTATTTAGGCTATTTCAAGCCATGAAATAGTCACAGCAAGGGGCAGCCAGGTGGCTCAGCGAGTAAGAACACTGGCCCCAAGTGTCGGGATGACCTGGGGATCGAATCCGGGCTCAGATACTTAGCACCACACCCAGAAATAACTGGCCGTGTAACCTTGAGCAAGTTACTTAACCCCAATTGCTTAAAAAAAAGAAAAGAAAAGAAAAGAAATAGTCACAGCAGAGCCTGGGATCGTAAGCAGGAAGAAATGTTGCCAGACACTGTGTTAAAATTCTGATTTTATTTCCACCCATAGGGATAGTGCAGGAATGAAAAACAACTCTCTTCTTCACCTCCTCCTCTTCCCTCTCATTCCATCTTTCCTCGTTATGGGAGAAACCTCCATTTTCATTTATTTGGAAGGGGGGAATCCTTATAAAAAGTTTCTTTCGCCTTCCCAAACATCCTCTTAACATCTCTCCTAAAATGCCAGAATAGACGGTCTCTCCTGCATGTGATTTGGACCAAATTGAGAAGTATGCCATGTTTATCTGTTTTTCTGGGCTCAGCCAGTGCTTTTGGAAGGCCTTGCAGTCGTCAATATTTACCAAGATACTTTCTGATGGACAGGTGGAGGGAGAGTGGTGATGTTCGGGAATAGGGAACAAGGAAGGAGCAAAGGGTAGATGGTAGAGAGATGAAAGGTACATTTACAGAGATTTATGAGCAAAATCTCAAGTCTGTCTTGGAGCAGTTGGTCCCGAGATCCATGATATTCTATGTTATCATTTTGCAAAATGATGGTCCAGATGATTAAAATTAAATTGTTAAGTAGAGCGAGTTGACTCCACCAGCTGGGAAATGCCCTATATTATGTCCATGAGATTGAAAAAGCCCTGACTTCTTCCCAAACCTTCTACCCTGCTGCCTTTCACTTCTCTCTGTGAGTAGAAAATTAACTCAATTCAACTGAACAAACTTGTTGAATTACATGCAATGCACAAAGAACTGTGGATTAAGGATTCAAAGGTAGGAAATGTAACAGCCCCTCCTACCTGTACCATGCTTCTTGATTCCCAGTTTTTGCAAGCACATCTGCTTCTTTTATTGCCTTTTTTTTTACTGAACCTTTGTCCATTCAAAAGACTTTTTCTTGAGCATCTCTAGCATTTGCTCTATCGGTCATTTTGTCACCTCTAAAACTATATCTTTTACAAAGGCCCATACTTCGGGTTATCATTGACTGACATTCTTGGCCATCTTGGGGCTTTACTGTTTTGGTTTTAACTGAATTTATTTGCTTTTTAAAATTTAGTTTAGTTTTTCTGAAATGCTGACATTTCATTCCTTCGTATTTCAGAAAACTAAATGTATTAAATGAATTTCAGCAGCCAAAGGGGTTGACAGTTTGGGGAGTGGGTGCATTAATGAATGTGTGGGCTATTTTTCTAATAAAGACTCCAAGGCATCAGGAAAATAAGGTTTCTTTCCTTTGGGGAATGAAATGGCTAGACTCTGCCACCTTAGCTTTGCAGTCAAACCTAGGACTAAAATATGTATGTATGTGTGTATATATATGTATATACACATATATGTATATATACACATGTGTGTATTTATATGTATAGGTATATATGTGTATACATATGTACATGTGTACGTGTTTATGTGTGTGTATTGGACATACACAAATATAGTTGCCCAGGGTAAGTATCATAAAATGTACTTACAGCAAATGTACTCAATTGAGAAAGGAGAGGAGACAGAAACCACAGAATTATGTAGGTGAGGAACAGAGTAAGGTAGGGGAGAACCTCACCCCAGCCTGCCATCTGGTTCCTTTCTATTTTAACTAATTAATCTTACTAACAAGGTGCTTCTTTTGTTTCTATTCCAGTGAAAGACTATGCCAGGAGTTCTTAAAATTCAGCACATTTATAAATTGGTATGCTGAGGGAAAACCTATAGTTGCCTCACCTTAAGCATAGCTCTGTTTCCCATTTTAAATTATACGCTTCCATTTCATTCACTCTTCTTGTCCAACAGAATGGCCTCCTGACAGTCCTCAGGACACTTGCCACCAAAGTTTCTCTGACCCTGTGTCATTGCTTATCCTGCCTCCTGAAGCCTAAATGTCCTTCTTTTCCGTTGAATTTTGACAATCTTTTTAGGGTCTATTCACATATCACCATCTTTAGGAAGCTAAATGATGCAGGGAGAAGAGCTCTATAACTGACCGAGGAATCAGAAAACTGGGCTGTGGTTCCCATCATTCCTGTGACTTTGGTTATAGACCCATTGAACTGTTCTCAGCCTCAGTTTCTCCCTCTGTAAGCTGAGGAGCTTACACTACATGGTCTTTGAATTCCCTCCCTGCTCTAGATATATACTCCCCATCCCCACCCTTAATTCATTTATTACTTTGTAAGTCTTTTATGTACATATCATGTGTATTATATATAATATGTGTAATCATATATGTATTGTTTGTTATTTAGTCATTTTTCAGTCATGTCTGACTCTTCTTGACCACATTTGGAGTTTTCTTGGCAAAGATACTGGTGGTTTTGCCATTTCCTTCTCCAGCTCATTTTACAGATGTGGAAACTGAGGCAAACAGGGTTAAATAACTTGCCCAGGGTCACACAGCTATCAAGTGCCAGGTCAAATTTGAACTGAGAAAATGGCTCTCTATCCACTGAGTCACCTAGCTGCCTATATTTCATACCCACAAACACACACACAATATGCATATTTGTATGTATGTATGTGCATCTGTATATATGTGTATGTGTACATATTTATACTGTGTATGTATATATATATGTGTGTGTGTGTATATATATATATATATATATATATATATATTTATATAATATTCCCCTGCTAGACTGGAGCTACAACACAGAAGAGAAGGCCTATGTTTTACTTGAGCATTATATCTGCCCTTGTCTCACATTGTTCTCTGCACAAAACAAGCATTTAATAACTGGCCGTGCCTAGAATGTGGAATGCTCTTCCTCCTCACATCTAAATTTTAGCTTCCCTGGCTTCCTACAAAACTCATGAAATCTCAACTTCTGCAGAGGGACTTTCCTGAACATTCCTTCCCCTTCTCTCTTTTCCATCCTGACACATATACCAAGTGCCTCACCTCTCAATCACCTTCCTTCTATTCTGTATATTATCCGGCATGTAGATATTTCTTTATCTGTTTTCTTTCACAATCGAATTGAGCTTGATGAAGGTAGAAATAATCAATCAATCAATAAACATTTATTAAACACCAAATGTGTGCCGGGCACTGTGCTAAGTGCTAGGGACACAAAAAGAAACAAAAGACAGTCCCTGCCCGCAAGGATCTAAAGCTTAACAGTGTGTTTGCCTTTCTTTGTATCACCATTACATGCCTAGAACATAAGTACTTAATAAAAGCTGGTTGATTGACTGACTGACTGAATTTGTTTGCAAATTCCCTGATGCTTTCCCAGCAGAGAACAGAGGATGTTGTTTATATGGTTTTGCTTGAAGGAAAGTTACAACTAGTGCAAAGAATCTGGGTAGAGGTTATTAGGAACCAAAGCAAGACAAGATACCAGAAAACTTTACGTGCACATGAGACTCACTGTTTATGCAGCTGAGGTTGGGTGATGTTTGCCTGGAGCCCATTAACACTAAGGATTCTGATCCCCTACCCTGGCTTCCAAATGGGCTGATCCCACTGAGAGGAAAGCTGGTACTTTTTGTCAGGCTCTTATCAGGTCTGGTGCATCCTTTACAGATAAGTGATCTGAAACTAATGCCATCTGGGCTTTTAATAGTGCAGCTGCCCCTGCTGAGCAGCAAACTAGGGGTAAGGGAAATGTGTGCACTTAACTCATGTTTCGTGTCACCAGGAGAAAGCCAGTCAGTTTGTCTGCAGAAGTTCCCCAAGGTTTAAGTACACATTGATGGAGCTCAAGAAAACACATCGAGAAATCTCATTTACCAAAAAATGGAGACTGCGTGCCTTAACTCATAGCTTTTCAGTACTGGAAGAGACCTTAGGAACTATTAGTAAAACCTACTCATTTTACAGATGAAGAAACTGAAGCCCACAAATCACACAATCAGAACCAGGTATAGAACTCAAGACTTCTGAATCCCAGGCCAGTATTTTCCCACTGTAGTACATAGAATGGAGAGGAGGCAAGTATGAAGGGTGTTCAAGAGGACTAGTCCCTCTGGTGTGAGGGCTGCCGAGCCCTTTTCAGGGCTCCTCATCCACCATTGGTGTCCCCCTGCCACTCAATTCTCACCTATAGCTCCAAGAAGCTGTAGCATTACAGCAGTCCCACCTGGGTAAACCACCTTGGCAGACAGGCTAAAACAGGTTGAGGGTAACCAATGGACCTCAGACCTGTTGCTGAGTTAGGGCTTTATCTACTCAAAGCACATGGAGACTTTCCGGGGTAGAACGTGTGGATGGGAACACCTTGTTTAAGAGCCATGAAGGTGGTGGAATCAGGCACTGTAGAACACTTAGAGGTTAGTGAGGCAGCAAAGACACCAAGGATATTCACTTCATCCCAAACCATCACTAAAATGTCTTGACATATGTCTTGCTACTGGACTTTGATTACTCAAGAAAAGAAAGTAAGGCTAACGACTTCGTGCAACTCTGCCTCACTTAAATCAAGTTCATGCACAAGTTAAGACATTGCCAATAATGTCATTGGTCTTCTTCAAAAATGAAGACCTGTATTAAAACATAAAATGAAGATCTTTTCTTCATCTCTCTCTTTTTTTTTTTTTTGTTCATGGGGACCAAGGAATCTTTTATGAGTGAAAACTTTGCTATTGGTTTTGTTGAACATCTCAAAAGTCCCTTTACTCTAATTCAGAGATTTAGAGCTAGGAGGAGGGGCCCTTAAAGTTAATCTAGACCAATTCCCTAATTAATAATCCAGTCCTCTCTGGTACAAATGAAGAAACCAGAGCCTGGAAACAAGTTATTTGCCTTAGGTCACACAGATGGCCAAGAGTGTTTTAGTGGCAGTGCCAGCATTCCAATCTGGGTCTCAATTGCCTGTTACTTTCCATTCCACCATATTATGCTACCTATATTTCATTTCTACTGTGAGTTGGATTGACTGTTATTCTCTAAAGCCCTTTGCAGCTCTAGAGCATTATCATCTGAAATCTTAGAGCACATAAAGTTAGCAACACATATATTTAACACCTGATTGTACTACCTTGTATTCTGTTTGTTAATATGTTGAAATCTTGTCTTTCAACTTAAGGGCATGGATCATGACTTATGTTTGTCTTTTATCCTTCATTGTACCTTCACTATTCTGCATAAGCATGAGGTATTGTTATTGTTCAATAGTTTCAATTGTATCTGATTCTTCCTGATCCCATTTGTGGTTTTCTTGGCAAAGATGCTTGAGTGGATTGCCTTTTCCTTTTCCAGCTTATTTTATAGATGAGGAAACTGAGATAAACAGGGTAAGTGAGTTGTCCAGGATCACACATCTAACAAGTGTCTAAAGCCGGATTTGAGTTCATGAAGTTGAATCTTCCTGACTCCAGACCCAGCATTCTATCCACTGCATCATCTTCCTTTAGACATTAGGTACTCAGTAATTAATTGCTCATTGATTTTTTTAAAGAAATGAACTGTGTGACATCATCCAGCAGCAGATAAAGAAATGAATGTTGTTCCTTAGGGACTTTTGATAGCTTTCCTCAATAGCTGGTGGCTTTTCTCCATGATCTGAGCTCGAAACTTATGTTCTTGTGGAGGTCATAAAAAACTCTAGCTTTCTACCTCATCACTCCTCTTCTGTGGGAATCTCAAAGCTAAGTGGGACCTTGAAATACAGAACATTGAATTTTAAAGATGTATCTGACCTTAAAACACTGAAATTTTAAGTTGGAAGGGATGTTAGAATGTAGAACATAGGCAATTAGAGCTGGGAAGAACCTGAGGGATCACTCAGACAAGTAGCTTCCACTATTTTTACTTTGGAATACTCTCAGTACTCATCAATTGAAAAAAATAACTCGGTGACAAAATGATAATGCTTGAATCTGCAAAGCCCAGACAGTAACTCCAAGGCCTTCTAGACATTAGAAGCCATTGACAATGCAATCTCTTCATTTTACAGATGATAAAACTGAATACTAGAGATGGTATGATTTGCTTCAGGTCATACAACTACACAATAAATTTAGATCTTTAAACCCCAGACCTCTTAACAGTAAGCCCAAGACTCATCCCTTCATCTATTTAGTTAATCAATAAACATTTATTAATCACATACTCTGTGCAGAACACTGCCCTATGTTATATTTCCCAAAATATGTAGGAAGGTATTTCCTCTGTTATCTGCACATTTCTGATATAGTTGAAAAGGGTTATCCATCTGCTGGCTACTTGCTGAAGATGCTGCAATCCAGTTAGCAAATGTACCAGGGGATGAATTTGCCACCTGGGGTAGCAAAAAGAAAGAGCACATTACTGTTGAGCCTACAAGCCATACCACACGCAAACCTGATAGGCTAGAGTCCATGCCAGGGATTTATATGCACAATAAGTTGCAGAAACACCTCCCTCCTCCCAAACCACCACAACGAACTCAGAAAGAATGTTATGAAAGCAATTTACTTCTGCTCCAAATGCTGGGGCCCAGTCTATAGAATGCAAAATAACAAAACCTCCAGTCCTGGAGGGAAAAGGCAGAGAGGAGCAGTTGACAAAGGAACAATCAAAAAGGAAAGGAGACAATGGAAAAACGAGGGTGTGAATAAAGCACAACTCAGCAATGGGAGTTCAGGTCCTGGAAGCCAAATAAAGAGAAAGGATAGCTAAATGAAGAAGAAAAGAATAGGGAGGAAAAGGAAGTGGGAAAATGGCAACTCCTTAGGCATGGAAGTCACACTTTGACAGATAGCCAACCTTTCAGTAGAGCAATAAGAGGGCACAGCCAACAGTTCCATCACCACCCTGATGGGACCTGTGGCAGATTTAATTAGAGTGCAGGTGACAGACCCACTGAGACTGGAGCAGAGCATGTATTATTAGAACTAGGGAAATTAAAGACACAGTCAATTCTTGAAGTTTTTGTTCCAAAGCTGGTAGGAGGATTCATGGTAGATGTGAATTTTGTGACTCATTTAAGGTTGGTTAGTTGGTAATGGCCTTGAGATCATCTAGGTCAACCCTTCATTTTACTGATGACAGATCTGGAACCTGTGCTTGGGAAGAGACTATGAACTGTTATAGAAACCAAGTCACTGTGGCTAGAGAGGCAGCTAGGTGGCATGGTAGATGGAGTGCTGGGCCTTATTCTGCCTTAGTTTCTTCATCTGTGAAATGAGAATTAAAACACCTACCTCTCAGAGTTGTTGTGTCAAAAAGGATAACATGTTGTAAAGTTCTTTACAAACCATTAAGTGCTGTATAAATGTTAACTAGCTAGAACTGTCTCTGATAGTCTAAGGCCCATAGAAGAATGTAAGCCACGAGTAGTAGTTAAACTCTCTAGGTATGAAGCTGCTCAGCAAATCTGTCCTATGTTTGTTATTAACATTCCCGAGATGGCTTTATGCCCCATGTGTAATATTTGGGACACTTTAATGTGACATTGCAGTGTATGCAATTCAAAACAACTTGAGTTCTGCCTTCCATAAGCCTACAATTTTGGCGGCATGACCCCATTATACATTCCAATAAGAATGTATAATATCTGACTTGCCTACCAAACCAGGATCCACTTTCAGGAGTTTCTCTCTGGCACATGTATGGTATAGACTTCTTAATGGTGGCTTTATCCCCACTGCCTACCAGCAGGTAGTGAGCCTACGAATGCTGAGGTTATTCCTTGGTGCTGAGCAATTAAGACCAGTTAGCTATGTTCAGGTTTACCTAGGGGATGAAATGAAATATTCCCTAAAATGACAAAAATACAAAATCTATATCTCTCTCCTCCACAGTCATGAGCCAGACCACTCTAATCCCCCCTCCTCACTCCCCCCACACACATTCACATTCACTCAGATATTCAAAATACTATGGCCATATAGTTTTATTAAATATATCAAAAATTGGAAGGAAAAATGTTAAGGGACTCATAAATGGAACCTTATACCTCTAACCATCTTCCCAAACCACTGCTTGCCTTCCAGATCTTTAGGGAGCTCATTTCTGAATTCACAATTGTGGGAAAAGAATGAGGAAAGAGATTCACATTCAGTACTTCCAACCCAGACCAGTGAAAACAGCAAGAGGATGCCTTGCTCACTGACTTACAAGATATTCAACAACTTTGAGTTTAATGACTGAGAATCCTCTCTCCCTCCTGTCTCTTGTCTCTTTCTACTCAAGGATCATGGATCACCTCCACTGGCTGGTCAGACTACAGTCATTGTAACCTGTAGGCTTGTAGAGTTTCAGGCTGTCTCAGCTACTCGTCTATCTCAGGGAATCCCAGAAGTCTGAGGTGCATAGCAAACAACAAGTCTGGCTTCAATAGTAGCTAATAATCCAATTCCCTGGGTGGCAAGCAGGAAGTTTGCATCTTAATGATAACAGAGGACACCAGATCTATATCACCAAACAGATTTTGTACTTCTAATATTTTATCATTAGGGTTTCTGCCCATTTTATGCTCCTTAAGATTTCTGGTGAATGGATGCATCCAAATTTACTATTCTTTTCTCCCTAAATCATTTCTATCTCTAGATCAAGTGTAAATAATAATTTGAAGACAAGAGGGTGCAGCATGGGCACAGGTTATATATGCAAACTCCCCAAGATCACAAGAGGGAAGACACATTTCATTAAGCACCAGGTCACATGTGCTAATTCTGGTATCAATCTTATCCTCAGTACACTAAATCACCTTTCCTCCATGACAACCAAGAGAGAATGACTCTGGGGTCCTAAACCAAGAGGAAGGAGAAAAGGGAGATGATAAAAGTAAAAGGATGCTTTTCATATAATCGTAGATTCAGAGATTGGAATAACCTTGAAGACCATCTAATCTAAACTCTTTATAAAAAGCTGAAGAGAAGAATGTTTAAGAAATTTGTCCAAGATCATATAAAAAAGTAAATGGCAGAGCCAGAATTTGATCCAATTCCAGTGTCTTTTCTATTATACCTCATTTTGTCTATTTTAATATTATTACGGATCTCATTATGTACCCAAAGTCTCATAAAACTATGGAATCACAAAACAATTCCAAAAGATTCATAAATGGAAAATGCTGTCCACATCCAGAGAAATAACTGATTGAGTCTGAATGCAGATCAAAGCATACTATTGTCACATTTTGGGGGATTTCATGGGTTTTTTTCCCTTTTGTTCTGTTTCTTCTTTTACAATATGTCTCATGTGGAAATATGTTCAACATGATTGCTCATGTATAACCTTTATCAGATTGCTCGCTGTCTTGAGGAGTGGGTAGGGGAGAGAAAGAGAATATTATGTAACTCAAAAACTTATAAAAATGAATGTTGAAAACCATCTTTACATGTAATTGGAAAACAAAATGCTATCTACATAAAAAAAGAAAGAAAAAAAGAAATCTATGGGATCATAGAACTTATATCTGAAAAAGACATTGAACAGCATTTGATTAATCCTCCACCTGAAACAGGAATCCCTTCTCCAATATTTTGAACCAGTGTCTAGCCAGTCTTCACTTTTAAAAATGTCACATACAATGGCAGAGATTTGTCTTTCAAGGTAGCCTCCATGCATAATATCCCAGAGCTATCATAATAACAAGATAGAGATAAGGAACAGGAACTAGAGCTGTGATTTTCTTGCTACCGGGAACTCAGGGAAGAAAACTCCCTCTATCGATTCTGTTCAACATCATGTCTTCAACTTAGAGACTTGGAGAGTTTCCTGGAGCACTGAGACATGCTGTGACTTGTCCGGGATCACATAGCCAATAATATGTGCTAGGAATGGGACCTGAACAAAGTCTTTTAGACTCCAAGGCTACATGCTACAATGATGACAAAATCAAGAACAGAAGCAAAAGTAGCAGTAGCAGCAGAATAACAACAAAGCATATTTGTATCATAACAGCCAGCATTTATATAGCCCCGTGACATTCTGTTCAGTTGTTTCAGTCATGTCCAACTCTGCCACCTCATTTGGGGTTCCTTGGCAGAGATACTAGAATGCTTTGCCATTTCCTTCTCCAGCTTGTTTTACAGATGCCCAGGGTCACACAGCAGGTAAGTGTCTGAGGTCAGATTCGAATTCATATTTTCTTCACTCCAGGCCACCTAGCTGCCCCATACAAGCACTTTACAAATATTTATCCCATGTTAGCCTCCCAATAATCCTATGAAATGGGCATCATTATTATTCCCATTTTATACTTGTATTTAATATTTATTAAATAATATTAATAACAATATTAAATAGGTTTTTATATATTGAGGAAAATTGAGACAGAGAGAGGTTAAATGGTTTGTCCGAAGTCAAACAGCTTCTAATCATCTGAGGTTGGATTAGAACTCAGGACTTCTTGACTTCAGGTCCAGCACTCTATCCACTGTGCCATCTAGCTGCCTTCACAATAGAAGTTTTACAAAATACGTTTGTCATAACAACACAATGAGATAGGTAGGGCAGAAGTAGGGTCTGGAAGTGGTATTGGGGAATGAGGACTATGCCAGCTCCTGACCCTTTGGAGCAGAAAGTATGAGAAAAGGAGCAGCCATCCATGGAGAAGATGCCAAGAGAGGGTGACAAGTACTATTGAATATTGTTCCAAATGAGGAAACTGAGGCCCAGAGATATGAGGTGACCTTCTCTAAGTCACATCCCTGGTGTCAGAGCCAGAATGTGAGCTCTCTATTTTGTCATATTATGTCCTTGCCAGAAGAGGAGGAATGATGACCAGGCAGTTTATGGCAGAGATAAGGACCTTCTCACCAAGAGAATTCTGACCCACACACCTCAGGGAACTCACATTTATAGCAGACAACTAACCTCATTGCTTTTAGTATAGCCAGAATAACCTTTCTGACTAGTCTCACTGGGTGGCACAATAACTGTAAATAATTATTACAGCCTGTTATCTCTGCCTGTTATCCTTCCTCTTGCAGTCCATCCTACTTAAACTCAACAGACTATTCTTTCTTAAGCAGCACTTTCATCATGTCTCTCTCCTGCAAAAACAAAACAAAACTAAAAAAATCCAAAACCTTCTGTGGCTCCCAATTTCCTGCCACATTCATTCAAAATTCCTTCGACTGACTTGGAAGTTTCTCCAGAATTGAACCAACCATACAGATCAATTCCACAACAATTCAACAAATATTAGACTCATTGCAATTATATACTAACACTGTGATGAACACTGAGGCAAATGGAATGCTTAACTGACATAAATTCCTGAAATACTCACAAAAAACTAAAGTGCACAATAATATGTAATAAATTCATAGACAGATGCAAGACAAAGGATTCTCTGAGGAAGAAAAAGTTACCTTTGGGTATCACCTTCATAGAAAAGGAGACATTTTGGGGGGCCTCTAGAGCATGAGTTGGAATTTAACAGGTGAAGAGGAATAAAGATGACATTCCAGAAAAGGGGAATATTGTGAGCAAAGATTCTCAGTATGTGGAATAATGAAGATTGCATCTTATATTGCACTTTAAATAGCTTATAAGCTACTCAGGATCAAGGATCCTGCCTTTATTATCCCATATAACACCCAGCAATATACTGAGCACAGAAAGATACTCGATACATCTGGATTGTAGATTGGTCAAAATACATAAGATAATATCAACAAATACCAAATTTTTGTGAAACAATGTGATTTGGTTTTGTGTTTGGTTTTTTGTGATGCAAGAGGTATGGCAAAGTTGTTTTTATGATGAGTTTTTCTCCTTGCATATATGTATGTATATGAATGCGTGTGTATGAGAGAGAGACAGAGACAGAGAGACACACACAGAGAGAGACAGACAGACAGACAGACAGAGACAGAGAGGACAGAAGCACAGAAACATAGAGAAAAAGAGAGAGGATGTGAAAAAGAAATAATCTTCCCTGTCTAGCTCAAACCTTATAATACATTCAGATTCTCCAGTAATCTCTCTCAGGGCCCCTGAATCTATGATGGAAAGCCAGAAGCCAGAAAAGCATGCCTGAAATAGAACAGGCTGAAACTTGGGTCACAGGATAAAAGAACTACATTCTAAACATTTCTGTATTTTTCCATTAATTTTCTCTAAAGGAAAACAAAAACAAGTAAAGAAAATCAATCCATCCATCCATCTATCCATGCATTCATTTTTTCAATCTCAACAAATATTTGTTGAGTCCCTACAATGTATGTAACTGTATGCTATAGGATGCAAAACATATACCATATAATCTCCTGACCTCTAGGAGAAGATAGGGAGGAAATAAGTGCCTACTATGTGCCATGCACTGAGTTAAATGTTTTACATTATTATCTCTTGTTTTGTGAGCTCTAAGAGCTCATGGTCTAGTAGATAAGATAAGATGTCCTACATAATTCACTTTTTTCAGAACTTAGAATGTGTCCATAGAAATTAAGGTCTAAAAGAGTAATAAAGGAACTTAGACATAACTATGGGCTAATATAATCAGGGAAGAGCTGTTATTCAATCAGGCCTTCCAAGTCATAAGATCCAGAGTTTCTCATATAAAAGATCCATGAGTCATCTGCATAGTTACTCCCTTCACTAATTTAGAATCAGCCTCTTTTTGCATGGTCTTCAAAAGGTCCTGTAATTCCCCCCCCCCAAAAAAAAATCATCACTTGATTCCTAGTTTTCATATGATGAATCCTCTACATATTACTAGGCTGATCCATTCATTTATTACAGTGCCTGTATCCCAACAATTTTGTGTCTTTTCCAGAACCCACAACTGTGTGCTGGATGCAGTCAGTATGTCATAAATTTTTATACATGTGTAAATCAATGACTATTAGCAGAACACTATGGTAGAGGAAGAAAATGCAAAGTTTTGGTAAAATTGTCCCTACAGGACCAACAAAATAGTGTGTAAAACATTTTCTCCAGTCCCCACAAAGTTTCAACAACAACAAAAAAAAAGGAACAGAGAGCAGAGGGAAGGGG
The DNA here is from genome assembly GCF_028583685.1 of Petaurus breviceps papuanus. Classification (NCBI taxonomy): domain Eukaryota; kingdom Metazoa; phylum Chordata; class Mammalia; order Diprotodontia; family Petauridae; genus Petaurus; species Petaurus breviceps. The sequence continues at coordinate 38,672,327 of NW_027187378.1, forward strand.
AGGGAAGGGGAAGGGAGGAGAGGAGAGGCAAATTTAGAGTTGGAGATATAGGACAAAATCGAGAATATCAGAGAAGGCTCCTCACTGAAGTGCTCCCTGACCATGCTTCCCTCACTGTCCTCCATGCTCCTAGAAGGGATGTCCAAACTGACTCACATGATAATTTCTAGGGTCCATTTCAGTATCTACTCCCCTTGCACAGACTTTGATGCCACATCTTATTCCCTGCATGACTCTTCCCTGACCCCAAAAGACATCAGATACTAACTTGGCCCAGCCATGCAGGGGGAGGGAGGAGAGGAGAAGGTAGGGGGGGAGGTGTCAAAAGATAGGAATAATCAACATTGATCTAACCATCCTAGAAAATAATTTGATATACTGTAAAAAGAGTCACTAAAATCACCAAACTCTTTGAGCCAGAGATTCCACTATTAGGCATATACATATCCTAAGGAGGTGAATGACAAAAAGAAAAGTTCTATATAAGCCAAAATACTTAGAGCAACACTTTTTATGGTGACAAAGAAACAAAATAAATGCTCAACAATTGAGGAATGGCTAAACAAATTAGGGCCCATTCATGTAATGGAATATTAGTGTACTGTTAAAATAAATAATGTGACTAATATAGAGAAGCATGCAGACATATGCATGTCTTTGAACGGTGGAGTAAACAGAATCAAAAAAACAATATATGCAGTGTCTACAACCCAGTAAATTGAAACACATTGATAAAATAATCAAAAGTGGTTTCCATAGAAATATAATTATCAAGAAGAGGCATGAGAGGCAGCATGGCATACTGGATACTGGCTAAGGTACTGAGCATGGAACCTGGAAGATCTGAGTTCAAATCCGGCTTCAGATACCATTTAGCTACATGACCCTACACAAGTCACCTGCATTTTCTGTAGCTCAGTTTCCACATCTAATAAATGAAGGGATTAGATTCATTGTTTCTATGGTCCCTTACAGCTCTAAATTTGTGATTTTACTCTGACATTCCCCCATTTATTTTAAAAGAGATGGAGGACCTTGATGTTGGAGCATTGAATATATTATCAGACTTGATTAATGTATTGCTTAGTTGTGCTGAATTTTTTTGTCCATTTTTAATTTTTTGTTATAGAGTATATCTCTGGCAGAGTGAGGCATGCTATAGAAAATGTGGGTATTATAAAAACAAAACTTATAAAAATTGTTGTTTTTTAAAATAAGACAAAATTCTTGCACTCAATTAGTATATTTATAGGGCATAAGACACATACACAAATAATTATAACTAATCTACCAACAAGCATTCGTTAAATGATTCTACTTTTTAGATACTTTGCTAGGTACTTTGATACAGAGAAACAAATAAATGACTCTATCCTCAAAGAGATTACTTTCTATCAGAAGAGAGGCATGTATACATGTATGCATGTATACATGCATATACATACACACATATAAAATGTATGCATGTGAAATATACATATATGTATATTCTATCTCCTCTGATAGAATGTGCATCTCTCTATGTGAGTGTATATGTATATGTATGTATATATGCATATATATAAACACATTCACGCATATATGTGTATATGTATACTATGCAAGAGCATATGTCCTCACTACATACACACAAGAATTTTCCTCAAGGGCTCTGGACAGTGGAGGAATGGGAAAAGGTCTCATGTGGTAGGTGGCCCTTAAGCGGAGCTTTGAATGGAACTAGCAAATTTAAGAAACAAAAGGAGAGAATACATTCCAGCTATCAAAGAAAGCCAGCATTTGCTGTGAGATAGGAGGAGTTCCCTGTATGAGGAAGAGCAAGAAAGACAGTTTGAATAAACCATAAAGCACAAAGCAGAATAATGTTTGAGAAGGTTGGAATGATTCAGAAGTGTTTCAGATGCCAAGAAGACAAGCTTGCATTTAATCTTACCCCCAGAGGGGGTCACACCCACAAGTGTTCTGCCTCTGTGATCAGAATCCAATTTCCCCTCATTCCCTACCTCCCTAGGTCTCACTCCTCACAAATCTATTCTTCTGCTTTTCCTTCTACCATTCTGATTATTCCTCTGATGATTCATCATCAATTTTTCACTAACCATGAATTTCTCTCAAGGTTCTGCCCTGAACTGTGTTCTCCTTTGTTTCTCTGCTCTCTCTTTTGAGAACCCCATCAGCTTACTTGATCTTAATTATTATTTCAATTTCATATAATTCCCACATCTATATATCCATTCCTAGTATCTCTCCTGAACTCCAGTCCCATATTGCCTATTGAAATTTCAAACGTAATATCCTAAAGGAATCTCAAACTTAGTATGTCCAAAATGGAATTTGTTATCTTTCCCCCAAAACCACCCCTCCCCTTCTGAATTTCCTATTATTGTCTACAATCCTCTCCCTCATCACTAAAGTTGGTAGTTCTAGCTTCATCCTTGACCCCTTTCTTTCTTTCACCCCACATACCTAGTTAATTACCAAAGTTTGCAAAGTTGTTTGGATCTCTTACATGGCTCATAGTAAGTACTAAAATGCTAATTGGCTTATTGATCCTAATGATTATAAGACACACAGAAGTTTCTTGGGCAGAGGAGTTGCATGGTCAGGCGAAAGTCTTGGGAAACCTCTTTGGCAGCTGTGTAGAGAATGGATTAGAAAAGTCAAAGACTTGAGACAGGCAGACCATTTATAAAGCTAATGCAATTAGATGTTGCATAAGTTATTGTTCTTGTTGCTCATCCTTTATTTTCAAAGGAGACCAAGTTAAATTCCTTAGAAAGGCTTAAAAAAAAACAATAGGGGCAATGAGGTGGTGCAGTGAATAGAGCACCAGCCCTGGAGTCAGGAGGACCTGAGTTCAAATTCGACCTCGGACACTTGACACACTTACTAGCTGTGTGAGCTTGGGCAAGTCACTTAACCCCAATAACCTTGCCTTCTCCCCTCAAAAACAAAATAATAACTAGGTGAGGTCTAATGGGAAATTGAGAAAGAGTTCCTTAAGGAAGTAACATATTTGGATTTCAAAGTATGTATAGGAATCCAAAAGGTGAAGAGAGAGAGGGAGGGAATGCCAAGCATAGGAGGGGAAATGAGGAAAGGCACTAAAGTATAAGGGTAAAGTTTGTTTTTGAGGGTTGGAGGCAGCTAGGTGACATAACATAGTAGACATAGTGCTGGATCTGGACTCAAGAAGACCTAAGTTCAAATCTGGTCTTGAACACTTGCTGGCTGTGTGACCCTGGGCATATCCTTTAAGCCCTCTCAGCTTCAGTTTTCCCATCTGTACAATGGGATAATAATAGCACCTATCACCCAAGGTTGTTATAAAGATAAAATTGTAAACTTTGCAAACCTTAAAGCAGTATGTAAATGCTAGCTATTATTATTATTATTATCTGAGAAATCTAATTTATGTTGAGCATTGATTGAATGGAGGAATCTGAAAGCCTTTGCTATTTGGTAGAGTGTGCTGATAGAACACGTGTCTCACTGACATGCACTTCCATTTCTTTTAAGGATCTGTGATCACATCATCATAAGTACTCCTACCAATGGTACCAATCCCATCCACATCTTTTCATCCTGTGTAATTCTTAGCCATCTCATAAATCCTTTCCATAGAATCTGTCTGCCCAGTGTGCTCTATGCTTTCCTCTAGGTCTTTTAACATTTGATGGATATCAGTGTAGCTCTTGGTCGACATATTCATTTGCTATCTTTCATGTCTCCTCAGTGATTGAACCATCCCCTTTTCTGACCATGTATTTCCTGAATTAATTTTTTTATGCCCTCTCTCCTAAACTAATATGTAGTACTTTATGGTAATACTGAATATACATGTGTGTATACACACACACACACACACACACACACACACACATATATATATACTTATTGTCTCTCCCCCTGAGCATACTCACAAGCTCTTTGTGATTAGGGGTCTGTTTCATTCTTTGTACTTGTATCCCTGTTGCCTAGCACAAAGCCTAGCACATAATACATAATAAATGTTTATTGATTGATTAATAATAATAGCTAGCATTTATATAGTGTTTTAAAGTTTGCAAAGCACTTTGCAAGTATTATCTCATTTTATCTTCACAACAACTCTGAGAGATAGACACTTTTATAATCTCCATTTTACAGATGAGGAAACTGAGGCAGGAAGTGATTAAGTGACTCATCCAGGGTCATGAAACTAGGAAGTAACTGAAGTGAGATTGATTGACTGATGCCACTTCTCATGTACAAAACATCATACTGCAATTTACTACACTCCCCACCATGTGCCTTTCCATTTCCTATAGAATTATCCATAAATTTAATTCTTATACAATACACTATGATTAGGAGAATATTACTATTGTTTTGAACGGTATTTTGTGTCAGGGAGCAAGCAATTGGGGATCATTGAAAGCAATTTATAACTTCGCAAATGAATTCTGTCCTTCTCTTGTTCTTGTATTCATTTAGAGCTCTACCTGTTTGTCTTATCTGTAATATTTATATGAGAGAGATGTGCCTCAGTGCACTGCCCAGGTAAGTGTACGTCATAATTTGGACAGTATACATTCAATTCAATTCAATTTGACAACCAGTTATTAAGTACCTAATATGTATAAGGCATTCTTCATCCATTTATTCCCCTCCACCCCCATGTAGATTGATGGGCCAATCTCTTTTGAGTAACCATGAATCTCATTGAATTTCCCTGTAGTATTCTAGGGCTTGATGTAATAAGCCAAATGCTGTCTACAAAGAGAAGCAGCTGGAGTACCTCCCCATCTCTAAGCAATCCTTCTTCTATTCAGACTCTCCTAAGGCTATAATGCATGAGGCTGCCAATGATTTGGTGAGCATAGGTCTCCCATTATTATGCCTCACTTGAGAGTGATAGAGGCTCATTGAACAAAATTATCCAAGTGATTGAATTCATTAAGAAGTTTTCTATGATCTTAACATATGCATAAGAGACACCTTTTTTGGAGGAGAGCTTTTAAGGCAGTTTTTTGATTTATTGAGTCAAATGTCTTTTTTATGGTAATCAAAAATAATAAACACAGCTGGATTTTTCATTCTCTATACCTTTCAGTCAATCATGTAACTGTGAAGATGTGATTTGTAGAAAACCATCTTGTCTGTTTCATTCTCCTGTTTTCTTTGAGGATTCCCCAGATACCTGTATAGACTGTTCTCATAAAGATTTTATAAAGATAAGAAAGTAGGCATCTGAGTCAGTAGTTGCTGAAGTCTTAATAGGCCTCCTATTGGGGTAATAATATCACCCATTATTAGTTTTTTTTTTATTTTTTAGCATTATTCTTTCTTTAATATATCTCAAAAAATTAATTACTCAGTGCTTTTAAAACTCCTACCTTCTTCTGTGTGCAATCAAATCATTTCTTCCACACTTCATCTTCTTGCCTTGTCTACTTTGTATAGAGACTGTGCTTCATGTGCCATCTAGACATCCACCCTCAACACCTGGGCATCTGCCCCTCCACTACCCTCCAACCTCTCCTCACCCAGAATAGCATTCTTTGGATCAGGTTTCCACAGACCACTCCCATTCTCCCTGGAGGAGTTAATCCACTGGATTCTGGGGCCAAGCAGCACTGAATGGTTAGTGAATGACTAAGCACAAACACACCAAACTCACAATATCTAGCTAGCCTCAGAAAGTGTTTCATATTTCAGACAGCCATTTATCCCAGGTATCTGACAATCTGCTGTACTACCAGCAACATCTCCTACCTTACCCCCTTCCATCAACCTTCTGCTCTGAGAATAGTAATCAGTTCGCCTTTTTTTTTTTTGGTTGCGATAATGAATGACAACCAAATGTTTTATGTCTCCACTTGCAATCCCTGTAACTTGGAAAATTTGATTCCAAAAGTCCAAAGGTCTTACTCCCTATATGTGATATCTCCCACTTTAAAACATAAGCTATTTGAAAGAAAGTTTATTTTGGGGTGGCTAGGTGGTGCAGTGAGTAGAGTGCCAGCCCTGGAGTCAGGAGGACCTGAGTTCAAATCCAGCATCAGACACTTAACACAAAAAACTAGTCGTGTGGCCTTGGGCAAGTCATTTAATCCCAATTGCCCTCCAAAAAAAAAGGCAAAAAAGAAAGTAGTTTATTTTGTCTTTGTATCCCAAAATTTGTCACAGTGTTTGGCACATAATAGTAAGCACATAGCACTTAATAAATGTTTTCTTTTCATTCATCCATTCAATTTAGCCAACACTTATTAAGGGCCATGCTATGTGTCAGGTTCTAGGGAAATACTAAGACAAAAATGAAATAATCCTTTCCCTCAAGTAACTTACAATTAGCTGGGAGAAAACAATATGTGTGTAGAAGGGTAAAAACAAGGTTATACAAATTAATTTCAAGGAGATCACTAGAAACCAGATAAGGAAACTAGGAAAGGCTTTATATAAGATATTTCACTTGAGCTGAACTTTCAAAGGAGCCAGGGATTTATAGAGATATGGGGGAGCTGAGTGGGGAAAATATTCAAGAATATACAAGTACAAAGGCAGGAGATTGAATGCCATATTTGAGAAACCACACTGAGGTCAGCCAATTTGGCTGGAACATAGAGTATGTAAGGGAGAGTAATATGTGATCAATGTGTAAAGATTAGGGGAGTGGAGCCAAGATGGTGTCATAGGAACAGGAAAACTCCATACACTCCCACAATAACCAACTCAAATACCTATAAAAAAATGACTCGAAATACGCTTTAGGGCTAGAGAACCCACAAAGTGACAGAGAGAAACAAATCTGCAGTGAAAGGCAGCCCATCAGGCAGACAGGAAGGGTCCATTATAGCACACTGGGAGCAGAGCCCAGCCACATGTGAGCCTGCGGTTTTAGCCTCAGGGCAACCCCAACCAACCATGGCTGGAGGGATTTCAGGAGAGTGGATCACCAGCAGCTGTGGCAGTTTCCAGAATTATCAACCCATAAATACCAAAGACAAAGTGAGAGGTCAGTGGACTTTGGCAACAGGGGGTCTGGGAGTGAGGTCCAGCCTCTGTCCCCAGACAGAGAAGCAGCTGAGGCAGGCAGCTGCCGCTGCATAGCTGCTTCAGAGCTCCTGGCCTGAAGATTGTAGGGGGACCAAGTGACCATTCTGAGGGGGAATCACTCTTGCTTTAACCTGCTTGGATCTGGATCACTGTCTGGGGTGGAGGTCCTGGGGTGTGTGACCATGTGCCATAGCCGGTGGAGGCTCAGAGAGGGCAGCCAACTAATAGCTCTGGCAGCTGAGAAAACTCAACAATTTGGGACAAAGCTCTCCCCTCTGGAAACAGAGTTCTACTGTGGCAAAAAGCTCAAAAGTCAAGCAATTGAGTGGCAACATGAGCAAACAAAGGAAGCAAAGCAAGCACAGGAATCCAACTTTAGATTCCTATTTTGGGGACAAAAAGCAAGGAATAGGACAACAAAGCAGAACTCCTGCACCAAAAGCTTCCAAGAAAAATATGACCTGGTTACGGGCCATAGAGGAGTTTAAAAAGGATTTTGAAAACCAAATAAGAGAAGTGGAGGAAAAATTGGGAAGAGAAATGAGATTGATGCAAGAAAATCATGAAAAGAGAGTCAACAACCTGATTGAAGAAAATACCTTAAAAAATAGACTAACTCAAATGGCAAAAGAGGCTCAAAAAGCCAATGAGGAGAAGAATGCCTTAAAAAGCCCAATTTGCTAGATGGAAAGAGAATCTCAAAAGCTCACTAAAGAGAATCATTCCTTCAGAATTATATTGGAGCAAATGGAAACTAGTGACTTTATGAGAAATCAAGATACTATTAAACAGATCCAAACAAATGAAAAAATAGAAGGCAATGTGAAATATCTCGCTGGAAAAACCACTGACCTGGAAAATAGATCTAGGAGAGATAATTTAAAAATTATTGGACTACCTGAAAGCCATGATCAAAAAAAGAACCTAGAAATCATACTTCAATAAATTCTCAAGGAAAATTGCCCTGATATTTTAGAACCAGAGGGCAAGATAGAGGTTGAAAGACACCACCAATACCTCTTGAAAAAGATCCCAAAAAGAAAACTCCTAGGAATATTATAGCCAGGTTCCAGAGTTCCCAGATCAAGAAGAAAATATTATAAGCAGCCAAGAAGAAACAAATTTGTATATTGTGGAAACACAATCAGAATAACACAGGACCTGGCAGCTTCTACATTGAGGGATCAAAGGGCTTGAAATATGATATTCTGGAGGTCAAAGGAGCTGGCATTAAAACCAAGAATCACCTACCCAACAAAACTGAGGATCATGTTTCAGGGGAAAATAGGGTCATCCAATGAAATAGAGGACCTTCTAGAATTCTTGATGAAAAAACCAGAGTTGAATAGAAAATTTGACATTCAGATACAAAAAGCAAGAGAAGCATGAGAAAGTAAACAGGGAAAAGAAATCATAAGGAACTTATCAAAGTTGAACTGTCTATATTCTTACATGGAAAAACAGTAATTGTAACTTATGAAACTTTTCTTAGTATGAGAATAGTTGAAGGGAATATAAATTTGTGTGTGTATATGTATGTATGTATACATATATATGTCTATATCAGAAAGCATATGGGTGTATCAATACATATGTAAGTGTTTGTATATATATATATATATATATATATATATATGTACAGGCATACATAGAGGGCACAGGACCAATTGAATAGGAAGGGATGATACTTAAAAGGTGAAATTGAGAGGTGAGAGGGGAATATAATGAGAGGAGATGGGGAGAGACAGAATAGGGCAAATTACATAGAAGAGGCAAGGGAAAACTGTTACAATGGAGGGGAAGAACAGGAAGGCAAAGGGGAATGGGTCAACCTTATTCTCATTGAATTTGGCTTAGAGAAGAAATGACATACACACTAAATAGGGTATCTCACCCTACAGGAAAGTAGGGGGAAAGTGGATGAGAGGGGGGATGATGGAGGGGAGGGCAGGTTGGGGGGAGGGAAGTTAGAAGTACACACTTTTGAAAAGGGACAGGGTCAAAGTAGAGAATAGAACAAGTGGGGGGCAGGATAGGATGGAGGGAAATATGGTCAGTCTTTAACAACATATCCACTGTGGAAATGTTTTACATAGCTACACATGTACAACCTATATTGAATTGCCTATCTTCCCAGTAATGGTGGGTGATGATGGAGGAAGGGAAAGAATCTGGAACTCAAAGTTTTAAAATCAAATGTCTAAAAAAATATTATTTTTTACATGAAACTGAGAAATAAGATATACAGGCACTGGGGTATAGAGATCCATCTTGCCCTACTGGAAAATCAGAGTGGGTATGGGAGAGGATATAGGAGAGAGCAGATTTGGGGAGGGGGTATACAGTGGGGATCACTGTTTTGGGGTGGTGGGTAGGGGAAAGAAGGGGAGAAAATTTGTAACTCAAATCTTGTGGAAATAGATGATGTAAACTAAAAATAAACATAAAATTTAATTTTAAAAAATATATAAAGATTAGCTAGAACGAGATTTTTAAGGGATATAAATGTCTAACAAAGGAGATTGATTCTTATTCCTAGAGGAAATAGATGTCATTAAAGTTTCTTAAACAGAGGAGTGGCTTGGTCAAACTTTTAGCGATATTAATGTGTCATCTGTGTAGAGGATAGATTGGAAACAGGCAAAACTGGAAAAAGGAAAAACAAGTAGGAGCTTCTTTCAGTGGTCCAAGTGAAAAGTGAATAAGATATGAATTAGCATAGTAGTTATGTGAGCGTAGAGAGAACGCAGAAGCTAGAGATGGGTTGGTAGACTAGCTAAGATTTGGTAAATGATTGGATATATGGGTCGAGAAGGAAGGAAAAGTTGAAGATAACTAAAATTCTTGATGGGGGGGACTAGAAGGTTGTTGGTACCCTGGACACAAACAGGGATATAGTGTGGAATAGATTTAGGGGTAAAGATAATGAGTTCTCTTGGGGACGTGTTGATTTTGAGCTACCTGTGGGGCATCCAAGTAGAGATATCTAATAGGCAGTTGATGAAGCAGGACTGGAGTGTTTTCACTGTCATTGATGATGTTCTAGGTTTTCTTGTTATAAACACTGGCAATTCTGTTGTATTTTGTGGTTTTGTTGTCTTTTCTCAAGTTTTTTTTTCTACAAATTCTCTGGAAATTACATGGCTTAGTTGAGTTTCAAGCAAAGTATTTTTCTAGATCATTTCACCCTCTATTACACCCCTCCACCTTTGTAATGATTTAACAATGACCTTGCATCAATTCTGCACTTAGTTATCATATCTCATTGCTTGACAAGAAGAGTATTTTCAGTTTGAGGTAGTTTTGAATTCTTTTCACTTTCTTGTTTGGCAGTTGTTTAATATTGGTTAAAGTCCTCTATAAAATGGTGATAATCAGAGTTAGTGACTTTACTTTTTCCCAGATAACTCTATCTCCCATTTTTCAGTGTCAACATCTTATTTAAATAACCCAGATTAGAATTTTTGTAATTGTATTAGGTGACTTCTAATTGTTATCCTGTTTTCTAACATGATGTCAATTTCAACCTTTTCTCTTGGTAGTCAATAGTCTCACTACACACAGATAGCTAATTCAGTTATGATTCCTACTTCAATAATTTCTGTTTATAAAGATATAATTAATTTAATTTTATGAAACTTGCCACATTCAATGCCTTCTATTAATTCTCTTCTGAAAGAAAATATTTATAGAAAACAGAAATGGGGCTTTTGAAAACTATATTGACTTTTGCCCTCTTTGATGTCTTGCTCTTTAATTGTATTTTATAAGTATCAAAGGACCAGTTGACTCAGTTTGCTTCCTTTGTTTCTTCCTTTATAGGATTACTCAATTCTTTAGCTGCTGTAATAGATACTGGAACATATTATTGTGGGGTTGGTTTACTTGGACCCAATAGAGCACTGCAAGGCAAAATGATTAAGTACCCTCAGGAAATGATACTTCATTTATGTTTAGACATAGTGAAATTATTTCCAATAGCTCCTTCATCCATCTCTGTGGGGAGGCCTTGTGATCCAACTTTCCATTTGGTTGTGATTTTTTTGTCTTCAGGTTTAATCTAGAACTAGAATATCAATATTGATATGGTTGAGTTCCCTTAGTAGCTCTAGCCGCTAGTCATTGGACAAAAATCTCACATTATAGAGTAACATCTACTGATGTTTATAGAGGTTCTAAATGTTTTCTGCCCATTTTCCAGTATCCCATCACCAGCATTATAGACATGGAAGAAATGCTACATAGTGCTGGGGTACATTTTATATTTGTGCTCTGTGAGTTGCTCTGGTCAAAGAATTTATCACCGAGTAGCCAAACTTCCAGGATGAGCCTCTCCATACTTAGCTGGTCCTTGGAGAGAACAGTCAAGATGTTCTTGGGATCATACACAAAGTCCTTCAGTTATAATGGGCATCTGGGACATGTGCAGACTTCAACAATTTGCTAAGATTAGCATCATCCATATGAAGAATCTTAGGAAGCTGCTTCCAAGAGAATTGTTAGGCCTAGAATATATGTAGACATTCTATAACTGATAGCTGTGATTCTATCATATGGTTGGGAGGAGTGTTTTTTCATTGGATTAGTAGCCAGAACTGTCAACGTCTTCAAAAGGACGTGAGTCAGCTCCAGATATATTTTTCTGCATTTACATCTGGGAGAGCAAGATGACTCCTTCACTCATGGGTAGTAAATGAGCACAGTAAAGTAAGAGGGTATTAGAGTGTCCTCTTCACGCTCCCCCAGGCCATATGCCCTTCCCTAAGAAGCATGCCTGTGTCTTTTACCTTTTTATTTGTTCTTTTCCAGCCCTGATGCAATTCCTCCCAACCATGTGATAGGCCAATGGGAATTGTTTACATGATCTCCACTCATGTTCCCATCATCATGATTTTCCTGGAAGTAGCTCCCTAGCATCTTCCTTACAGTAGACACCATCTCAGCAAATTGATAGAGTCTGTTCATGCACCAAACCTCCATTAGTATTGTAGAACTCGAGAGAATTTGTACTATTAGAGCAGGGTCTTTTAAAACCCAAAGTAACCTCCATAACATGATATAGCTGCAGAGTATGACTTTAGTGGAGAAATGGGGGTGGGAGGGGAAGATGAAATAAATAAAGCAAACAGGGAAAATACACATGGAAGGATTTCAAGGGATCCGTCTCTTTTTGATACCTTGTTTGGTTGGACATAGGAATGGAACTGAGGCATTTGTTGGCATGAGAGTGGAAGGGATAGAAGCCATTGGTTAGCATGAGGGATGAATGGATAAAAGTATCTGTTGTTATTGTTCAGTTGTAGAAAGTGGAATAAAGTGGAAACAGTTTATACTTTGCTGTTTCACAGAAGGAAAATGAGAGGAAAATGTATTCTCCTAAGACTGACATGGAAAGTGAGCAGTAGCTATGCAGTGAGAAGCAAGTAATGTGGAATTAGAATAGGTGGTAAATGATCATTTAATCCATGGGCTTTCCCATCCAACAGTGACTGTCTTCCACATCAGCTTTTTTTTTCTTGAACAAGCTGGAGAGGTGTGCTTTTGAATGATGTGTTAAAAAAAGAAAGGGAGACAGATCGAGATTGACTCCCCAGGAAACTCTTAAAATAGACACAAAGGGAAAAGCATCTAAACAAATATTCCATTTGATTCTGAAAGAAGGTGCTAAGCAGATTTCTGAGGACTGAGAGACAACCAGAACAACGTCAAACTTGGGGTAGTGCCTGGAAGCCTGAGAGGATGGATGTTAACAGCAACTTTAGAGGAAGATGTCAAGGGTAGGAAAACCACAAGAAATTTTAAAGTTGCAGATGGCTTGGGCTAAAAGAGTACTCAGAGATTATGGGGTCTAATCCATTACCTCATTTGACAAAGAAGAAAACTGAATTCCAGAGGCAGGGATATGATGGTAAATGTTTAACAACTGTTGGGGATGGTGGGGGCAAGGGAGAGAGGTGTATTCATTGCATACTTTTAAATTTAATTTGCGTTATTAGCACTGTATTAAGTCTAAACTTTTAAAAAATAAATTAAGCCCTGATGGATAGCATTTATACATTTCCAAGGTGTAAATGCTCAAACTGAAAATTTAATAATCATGGTGGGGAGCTGGTGAGACCTGATTCCAGCATACCCATACCTAGAGAGATTAGGTAACCTGCTCAGGGTCAGAGTACCAGGGAATAGCAGAACAAGGACTTAAATTGAAGCCAAATTAATTCTTTCTACTGCAGCATCTTACTCCAAATCCAGTGTTTTTCCACTGTAGTATTCTTCCTCCTTTGATGGAGACAGAGTGAAGAAAATATATGTTAAGAACCAAACAGTAGGGAGAAAGAGATTTCTTCACTCACATCCCAACAGGGAAGCAGCAACCATTGCCCTTCCCCCTTTGAAGAATTATGACACCCTAGACATTTGGCAACTCTAAAGAACATTTGGTTCAACCTTCTTATTTCCAAATGGGCAGGAGGGCAATAGGAGAAGAAGGTAGTGCAGTGAAAAAAGCTTTAGGGTTGGACTAGGCCTCTTGACAGATCCCTGAGATCAAGTCCAGTCATAGACGCATTAGCTGTGTGATCCTGGTAAGTTACTTAATCTCTGTCTCAATTTTCTTAACTACAAACTGGAGATATTAATGGTTCCTAACTCTCAGGATTGTTGTGAAGATCAAATGATATAATATTTTAAAGGTCTTAGCACAGTATTGGGCACATAGTAGGTTTTTAATAAATATATATTTCCTTCTTTCCAATGTTTGATCTCAATCTCTCCCAAGGAAGACTATCTAATTGCTAGAGAGTGGGGATGAGCCAGTTACCTTGACTTTTGTCTTGCCACTGAATTCTGAGGACAGAGTAAGGTTGATGACTTTGTGCAACTCTGCCTCACTTAAATCCAATTTACCTGCAAGTCAAGACATGACCTTTGTGATGTCATTGGTCTTTTTCAAAAACAAAGGACAAACAACTGTTAGGAACAGCTAGCTGGTGCAATAGATAGAGTATTGGAAGTTAGGAACTCATCTTCCTGAGTTCAAATCTGACCTCAGATATTTATTAGCTGTGTGACCCTTTGCAAGACACTTAGCCCTGTTTACCTCAGTTACTCATAAGTAAAATGAGCTGGAGGAGGAAATGGCAAACCATTCCAATATCTTTACCAAAAAAAGTCCAAATGGGGTCATAGCCATTGTTCTTAGTCCTACCCTCTGAGGCCAAATAGGATGAATTTAATCTCTCTTTTACATGACAGCCCTTCAAGTAAATATATTTTAAAATAGCTAACATGCCCTTCCCATGACTCTCACCCCACAATTTTTTCTTAGCTAAATATCTTTAATTGCTAGTCGTTACTCATAAGACATGCTTTAGATGCACTTTGCCATTGTTGACACCATTTTATGGACACTAGCTAATAGTAATAATAATAGCACTAATTATAATAATGTCACTATTAGCACTACTAATAATGGCTGCAGTAATTCATGTTAATATAAATCTTTAGAGTATGCAAAGTGCTATATATGTGTGTATAGATGTGTATATATATATATACACATGTGTGAGGGTGTGTATAAAATTTTATTTGATGACCACTATAATCCAGTGAGATTACTATAGGTATTAAAAACACTAGGAACACAGACTAAAGAGAATATGAATTTAGCCCATCATTACTTGTTCTTAGTGAAGTTATGATGCTTCTTTGTGATCATTTCTTCTTTACCAAAATGTCAACAATAAGTCAAACCAAGTCGACAGGCATTTATTAAGCATTGACTATATTCTAGACATTGTTCTAAGTGCTGGAAATCAAAGAAAAGACAAGGAACAAAAAATTTATCTATCCCTTCAAGGACCTTAATGAGAGAGACAACATGCGAAACATTATGTACACATAGGACATATACAAAGTAAATGGGAGGTAATCCCAGGAAGATGGGGGAGGAGGGATACCTAATGCAAAGAATAGGATTTGATATTAGTCTTGAAGAGAGTCAGGGAGATGAGAAGGCAGAGATGATGAGGGAGGGCGTTTCAGTTAGGAGGACAGACAGTGAAAAGGTACAAAATCAGGAGATGAAATTTCATGTAGGAGCAATAGCAAGAAGGTCAGTGTCATTGGATCACAGAATACATAGAGGTGGAATAAAACATAGAAGAGTGGAAAGGTAGGAAGAGATCTGCTTGGACTTTAAACGTCCAAAAGACATCTTTATTTGATCTTGTAGGTAATAGGGAACCTTGAGAGATTATTGAGGAGGGCGGTGACAGGGTGAACCCTACACTTAGGAAAACTATTTTGGCTGTTTAGTGGAGAATAGAGTAGAATGGGGAGGCACTTAAAGCAAGGAGACCAACCAGAAGGCTATTGTTCACTATCTTCTGAATGATACATTCTGGAACTTGGTCACAAAAACAAAGTTAAACTTATTGGTCTATAACTTACAGACTTCCATTGCTACTCATTTTTGAACACCAGGATAACATTTGCCCTTTTCTATTCCTATAAGACCCCTTTTATTCCTCATAATCTGTAAAAGACCCTGCCAATGGTTTAGCGTTCATTTTTATTTATTTTCTATTTCAATTCTTCTTCTTCTCACCATGGAAAGAGAAATAAAAGGTGAGCAACTTTGTCTTCTTCCCTTTGCTGTCATCATCCCATCTAGTCTTATGTTAGACTGTAAGCTTCTTGAAGGAAGACAATGTGTTGTTTATCATCTTTATATCTCCAGTAGTGAACACAATGCCTTATAGATACATACTTTATAAATGTGTATTTAGTTGAATACGAGTTCCATATTATTTCATTCCTGGCAAGGTCTAAGTTTGTGAGTTCAAGCTATTTTTGCATGCTTTTTTTTAAATTTCCATCAATTATATTATTAAACCATGGGTTAATTCCATCACTCATAGAAAGGGCCATATAATTCAGTCAGAGGTTATAATCATAATTTGTTAAAATAGGCAAGAACCATTGACAAGAGGCATTATTGAATGGAGGTTAATACTCAGGGCCATTCTCTCTAATCACCTCTGGTCTGTTAATGATTCTTCTTTACAAGGCTGAGAATAGACTGGGTGAGTCTGAATATAGTCTGTGCCCAAATGTAAGCTTTACCCCTGAAATAAGATACAATTCCATTCAATATTTATTAAGTATTTGTGTACTAAGGAATGGGAATACCAAGAGAAAAATGAAACAGTACCCTCCTTAGTTCGACTATGGGAACATGTACAACACAGATAAGCAAACACAAGACATGTAGAAAATAATATAAACTCATTTCAAAAGGAAGAGAGGATTAAGAGGAGAGGGTAGTAAATTAATGGGAAAGGATATGAGAAAACCTCATGGAGAAGCAGTACTAGGTAGGTGGAAGAGTGGAATAAGTACATTCCAGGCAAGATATTTTTTGATAGAAAAAATAAAAGATGGAGATATTCACTGAAAATACTTGCATGAGATTACTGTACCAAATAAATTACTAAATGACGTTTGACCTGGCTTTCAATTCAATTAAAGATACTTTATTCATTTATGCTACCACGGATCTCTTCCTCTCCCTCATTTTGCTTTTGTCATCTTCTTACAAAGTGTGTGGTACAGGCTTCTCTAAGGTTTTGTGCAAGCTTGATTTGGAGTAGGAGGAAGGAGCACATGGTATTATTTGTTTGTGTTCAAGGCTTACTGATGATACATTCATTTGGAAATGTGTCAGTTTGGGAATTCAGAAGTATTATGATGTGTCACTGCTGCCTAGAAATGCACTTAATTTTATTGGGTTAGAGCCACATGGAAATGCACTGATGAAAGATTAACCTCACAAGGTACTGACATCTCTTGGAAGCTGGGACAGGGGCTACTGCCTCTAAAAAGCTGTAGGCTACTGAAGGAGACTTTGAGGTTGGCTATTGTGAGTCCCTAAGGAAAACATTTGCTTCCAGAAGGAAAGGTCTTTTTTTTCTAATTTTTAATGAACTTGATACATCAACAAATGTGAACATTTCCACATATAATAAAAAAGATAATTATATATGCAGCAACATCTCTGATAAGTTCCATGTATTTTAAAAATATATATTAAATTAACCCAGTGGAAACCATTTTACTCTGTTTGTATGGAGTCTTTCTGCTCTCTTCTACATATTTTAAGAAATATTTCATTGATACTTTATTTTTTTTAAAGCAACTGGGGTTAAGTAACTTGACCAAGATTACACAGCCAGTTTTGTTTTGTTTTTTTTTTTTGGCATGTGTGTGTGTGGGGGGGGGGGTGTTAAGTGTCTGAGGCCAAAACTGATCCCGGGTCCTCCCAACTCCAGGGCCAGCGCTCTACTCCCTACACCACCTAGCCGCCCCATCATTGATAATTTTTTTTTTAATTCTTCCTTTTTCCATAGCATCACTATCCTATCATATAGCATATCACTCTCCCCACATAATTTACCCCTCCCTCCCAATGTCTACTACCCACTGCCCTTCCACAAAACCTCATTACGCCTTCATAACTACATCCAAGAGCCCAGTCAGTTGTGATGTATCTTTTCCACAGACATATTCACTCATTTATTATTCAACATGGATTTCCTAAGCAACTACCATGTGTAGGGAAGATGGATGATTATGTTATCTTCGTATGACTCAAAACAACAACAACAACAACAAAAATAAAATAAAACAAAATACTATTCCATAGAATAACCAACAGAAAACATAGTGGTGAGGCAGGAGAAGAGAGAGGGTCACATATTGGTGTTTTCCAGATGTTTGTCCAATCTTCCTTCTTACTATGAAAATGTGGAGTCAACTAAACTCTCTTCAGAAGGGGCACATTCATGACACCGGGGCAAAGTAGGTTTCTATTCACAACATTAATATATTTCTGATAATGCAAGAATAATATCAGTCAGCTAGTTACTGGTGCCTTCTTTGTCTTTGAATAATCTTGCTAACTGGTGTTTATTTGGCACCTTATAAATGTATTAACAAATTTAAGACATAACCCTGTGAGTTAGGTAATAGAGGTATCATCAGCATTTGACAGATAAGGAAACTGGGCCTCAGTGAGTGAACTGATTTGTCCATGGTCAAAGAGATGATATGTCATAGGTAGAATTTGAACTTATGTCTCCTGACTCCAAGTCCAGTATCCCATTCATAATACTTTCGTGCTTTTTTATATTTTTGACAATACTTTAGAAAAGTTTCAATTTGATCTATGTGGGTATCTCGATCCCCTAACCCTATCCCCAATAAGACTTCATCTGATACTATCTCACTCATTTCATTAGCTCCCATGTATTCGAATATCTCTATGGTGATGATTCCCAGATCTATTTATGCATCTCAAGTCTCTCTACTAACATCAGTCTCATTTCACCAGTTGCCTTTTAGACACACACAATTTAGGCATAGATATCTCAGATTCAGCATTTTGTTTTCTTAGAATTTTCTTATTTAATAGTTTTTTTCAATTACATGTAAAGATAGTTTTCAATATTCATTTTTGTAAAATTTTGAGTTCCAAATTTTTCTCCCTCCCTTTCTTTCCCCCTCCCCAAGAGAGCAACTAATCTGATATAGGTTATAAATGTACAACCATGTTCAACATATTTCTACATTAGTCATGCTGTGAAAGAAGGATCAGAACAAAAGGGAGAAACCATGAGAAATTTAAAAAAAATCAGTGAGAATAGTACAATTTGATCTGTAGTCAGACTGCATAGTTCTTTCTCTGGAAGTGATTTAGCATTTTCTATCATGAGTCTTTTATAATTGTTTTGAATCACTATATTTCTGAGAAGAGCTGTCTATCATAGGTAATCATCACACAATATTGCTATTGCTATGTACAATATTCTCCTGATTCTGCTCACTTCTTACAGCATCAGTTCATGTAAGTCTTTCCAGATTTTTCTGAATTCATCCTGCTTGTCATTTCTTATAGCACAGGAGTATTCCCTTACATTACGACTCCCTGACAAGTCTGTTAGTCTGAGCCCACTCTAGCATTAAAGTCACCCAGAATTATATCCTCTTTTGGCACACTGATGATAAGGGTTTCTAGGTCTTCATAAAATTTTTCTTTGAAAAAAGGAAAAGCAGAAAGGGGAGTGCATGAAGCTCATTCTTATCAGAATTGGCTCAAAGAAGGAATAATATACACACTCAATTGGGTATAGAAATCTATCTTACTACATAGGAAAGTAGGAATGGAAAGGTATAAGAGAAGAAGCCAATAAAGGAAGGGCAGTTTGGGGAAGGTAAAAGTCAGAAGCAAAACACTTTTGAGAATGGACAGGGTAAAAGGTGATAGGGAGAGTAAAATAAATAGGGAAATAGAATGGAGGGAAATACATAGTTGGTAATCCTTCCTGTGAAAAAAAATTTTTTCTACAGTGACTTTCTCTGATAAAGATTTCATTTCTCAAACACGTTTATAGAAATAAGAGCCATTCCTCAATTGATAAATGGCCAAAGGATATGAACAGACAATTTTCAGACAAAGTAATCAAAGCTGTCTATAGTTATATGAAAAACATTCTCTAAATCACTATTGATGATAAAAATACAAATTAAAATGACTCTGAGCTACGGTTTCACACCTGTCAGATTGGCTAATTTGAGAAAAAAAGTAAACTGGCAGATGTTGGAGGAAATATGAGAAAATTAAAGTACTAATGTACTATTGGTGAAGTTGTATACTGATTCAACCATTCTGGAGAGCAATTTGGAACTACACCCAAAGGGCTATAAAACTGCCAATCCCCTTTGATCCAGTAATACCAGTACTAGATATATATCTAAAAGAGATAAAAAACAAAAAGAAAAAGGAACTAGGTGGACAAAAAATTTTATGGTAGTTCTTTTAGTGGTGGTAAAGAATTTGAGGGGATGTTCATCAGTTGGGGAATGACTGAACAAGTTGCTGTATAATGATTGTGATGTAATATTACTATGCTTTAGGAAATAATGAACAGAATGCTCTCAGAAAATATGGAAAGCCTTACATGAACTGATACAAAAGTGAGATGAGCAGAACCAAAGCATTGTACACAGTAACAGCAATATTGTACTTATGTGAAAGTCATAGTATTTTCATTGTGGTGGTGGTTGTTATTGCACGTGTTTGTTTCAAAACAAAAACAATAATAATTTGCATTTATGTAGCACTTTAATGTTCAAAAAGGGCCTCTATTCATTATTTTATTTCATCCTTATTATGACTGTGTAATATTATTATCCTCATGTGACAGAAGGAACTGAGGTTAAAAGAAAATTAAATTACTTATCAAAGGTAACTCAGCTAGTGTGGGATAGAACAAGGATTTGAACATGAGCTTCTAACTCCAAATCAAGTTGTCTTTCCATGATATTGGGATATAAAAATGAGATGAAGGCTGATCCAGAAAGTTTATTAATGAAATGACTCGAATAATAATAACTAATATTTATATAGCACCTACTATGTGATAGACACTGTGCTAAGTGAATTATAAAAATCATCTCGTTTGATCCTCACAACAACCCTGTCAGGTAAGTGCTAGCGTTATCCACATTTTACAGTTGAGGGAAATGAGGTAAATAGAAGTTGTTATTTGCCCAAGATTCCATACTTAAAAAGTATCTGAAGCCAGATTTAAGCTCAGGTCCACCTGATTCTAAGGTCAGTGCTCTTTCTGCTGTGCCTTTGTCATCCTTTCTCTAAGTATATCAATAATATCTGATATTTGCTTTGCTTTGTAATTACAAAATATTTTCAACTTCATTATCTCCTTTGATCTTCACCACAAGCCTGTGACACAGACAGAGAAGGGATTATCTTACCCATTTTACAGATGAGTAATTGGAAGATCTCAATCAATCTATTAAAAAGCATTTATTAAGGGGGCTATTTTATTCCAAGTCCTTTGCTAGGTGCTTCACAAATTTGAAGAGATTTATCTAAGGCCACAAAGGCTTTATGATTCTAAATAAATGATTCCTTCCCATAGTCGTATGCAATTATCCATCCATAGCATCAGTGGCCTGGCAAACTACCCAATCATTTCAGTTTATGGATACACTAAAAAGACAACATGGCACCAGTAAAAGGGAAGTAAGCCTGGAGTCAGAAGATCAGGGACCAAATCCTACCTCTGTTGTTTACTGCCTTTGTGACCTTGAACAACTTATTTAACCTCTCTGGGCCTCAGTATTCTCAACTGTAAAACGAATGAATTGGACTAGATGGCCTCTGACATCCCTTCTGGAGGTTTCTGACCCAAAGAATTTCTCCCTCCTGCTATACTGGAAAAGAAGGCTGGGTTTTCCTCAAATCTACCAATGAACTTTGTTGCAAAAATGTAGCTCCTTATGCATCATAAGTTGAAACTCACAGTTTAGTCAGCTAACACCAATTTCCCCTAGAAACAGGGCAACAAGAAACCACATTTTTATGTCCTTCAAACAAATACCAAGCTAAAAGGGACTATTATCTAGTCTAACCTCCCCATTTTACAAAAGAAAAAAAAGTTGAGATTTCAAGCATTGGGGCTGGAGGAGTGGGGGAGGGAGAAATTATGCCAGTGGTCTAGCCACCAACCCAGTTAGAACCCAGGTCTCCTGACTTCCTGCCCCTTGTCCCTTCTTCTACCCCTATCTACTTCCTAATATTTGTGAGTCAACATGAATAGCTGTAACACAGAACTGCTTGACTAATTAAATGAGACCAAGTATCCTCAAAAGTTATGGAGGGTGTTAAGTAACCTTATGGAGAATCTCAGATTTGCAGACATCTTTAGAGTCTACTAGTCCACTCCATATGTAAGGAGGGATCACACCTACAATAGCACTGATATTGGTCCCATTTCAGATAGGACACCTACAAGCCTGGGTGTTACTACTCAGGGCCTGATGGGAAGAAGGAGAGGCATATGTATGCCCATTGTGTCCTAGGATCAAGCTAGATCATGACCCTCTTGATATGATCCTTACTGTAAACTGAGTGTTTGAGTTTTCATAATGGCCTCATCACTAGATGACAAGAAACTATTCTCCCTATAAGGCCAGGTAACCTGGGAAAAAGTACTGTCATCTCCTGTGTTCCTTCTGACAGATCCCTTGTCCCAAAGGCCCAGAGCACAAATAAAGTATACATAGTACATCAGGAGGTCCTGTAGTGGGTCAGGGGTCAGGAGCCCTGAGGAAGGAGAAAAGCTTATTGTGGAGGTTACAGTCAACTCAGGGTTCTATCAGGAGATGCAGTGTCATATAGAAAAAGGTAGTGGAGTGGAGTACCAAGTATAGATTTATGCCTTGAACCTTGGATTTGGATACTGGCCCTCCTAAGTAACTGGGTAAGTTATATACTGTCCTAAGTCTCAGTTATCTCATCTTTAACTTAGAAATGAGAGGCAGCCTGATATAGCAGATAGCAAATAGACCTAGGAGTCAGGAATAGCATGAGTTTAAGTCTCATCTCCCACTCTTGGCTGTGTGATGCTAGGGTAGTTTAATCTTGCAATTTAATCTTGCAATGCCCTGGGCAACTTTATAAGACTATAAATTGCAAAGAAATTACTAGTCTGCCTTACGAGAGCACCCTGTGATGTCATCGATCCTCTTCAAAAATGAAGAGTGAACAATAACATTTCTCCACTGGAAGCTCTGTAAACCAGAAAAATCACAGGTCTGAGGCAAATAAAAAGAAAAAAATGTCTTGTACTATGAACTGAAGTAAAGCACTTTGTAAAACTTGAAGTGCTACAAAATGGCCATTCATCATCATCAATCATCATCCTCTCCATTAAAGTTGTACTCTAAGGCCTCATTATGGACATGACATCTAGATTCTTGAAAATAATGCCAACAAAAAAAAAAAAGAAAAGAAAGCCAACAGAGCTAGGCTCTGGCACATGCTATCAAGCTGGAAAGACTCTGAGAGCTAGCTCAGGGATGGATTGTCTATCTGCCGGTCAAAGACCATTAGAGGGGACAGAGCACCAGCCCTGTAGTCAGGAGGAACTGAGTTCAAATGCAGCCTCAGACACTGACACACTTAGTAACCATGTGACTTCAGGCAAGTCACTTAACCCCAAATGCCTTGCCTTCCCCCCTCCAAAAAAAAAAAAAGAACCATTAGAGCTAACTTGGGAGAGTTTATAAATGCTATAGCCACAGGCTCATGACGTTTTCAGTCAAAGCAACTCTTAAAGATGGTCTGCTAAGTTAAAGAAGGATGGTTACCTACACTGATGGTGGAATTTCCACCCCTGAACACAATGACAGATCTTTGAAACACTGAAGTATCGTTGCCAAGGAGTCACAATGTAGTAGAGAAGGCATGGGATTGAGAGTCAAAGAATCTAAGTTCAAATTCTAGCTCTGCCTCTTATCTTTTGTAACTTTGGAAAAATAATTTTACTCTCTGGTGTCAGTTTCCTTATCTGTAAAATGAAGGAGGTGGTATTTAAGGTCCTTTACAGCTCTAAAATTTTGTGATAAATCAATCAACGAGCAATTATTAAGTAACTACTATATAGTCACAAAGAGTCAGACATGACTGAAACAATTGAACAACAAAAATCTATCAGATGTTGGGGATATAAATAGAAAACTGATATAGTCCCTGCCCTCAAGATTTCTTGGGGAGATACAACATGTTTCCTGGGTACATAAGAGCAAGATATTTACTGTTAGCCAAAAGTTACAACTCCACAAGATATGGGTAGTAGTGTTATTTATTACAAAAGAAAGGCACATTCCTGGGGGAACTCCTTGTACAAAGGAGCCCTTCCTATAGACAGTGCTGTGGATATTTATGCGTTACCGCCAAAAGGGAAGGTCAGTTGGGAGGAGTCAAATGTCCAAAAGCAATGGGGGTGACATGGGAGGAGAAAGGAAATAGTAGGGGAGGCAGAGCTGGATGGCTTAGGGATGCAGGGAGGATGTTCTGCTTATCTAAAAAGGGTCCCAACTGCCCAAACAGTTTATCTGTCTAGGTTAGTCTGATTGGAGCCAGGATTGTAGCTGACTTGGCTTTAAGGACACTGAGAGTTTAATAGAGATCAGTTGCAAAAGATCATTGTTAAGCTAGTTCAGGGGGGGCTTCATCTCTGGAAAATAGGGCAACTCAAGAAAAGGCCCTTTCACAATACAAAATAAATATAAAGTGAGGACAATTTGAAGGAATCAGAGAAGGAGGAGGCCCTTAATCTGAGACTTGGGAGAAGTTGATTCCAAGGGACCTAGATGAGTCTGGAGAGTAGTATTCAGATCACGAAGGGTAGTCTGTGTACAAACATAGGAGACAGAATGTGATGTAGGAGGTACAGAAACGCCAGTTGGACTATGAAATAGACTATGTCTACATGGGAAGTCATCCATAATCTGCATGAAAAGACAGACTGAAAGCAGATTCCAAATGTGCAAAGGGCTTTAAGTGCAAAATGAAAGAGCTTTTATTTTATTTTATTCTAGAGATAATAGAAAGACGCTGAAGCTTTTTAAGCAGGAGAGTAGTATGGTCAGACATGCACTTTAGGAATTTCCATTAATTTGGTCACTATTTGAAAGATGGTTTGGAGAAGAGAGAAATTAGATGCAGGGAGATCAATCAAGAAACTACTTTAATAGTCTAAGGGAACGGGGATGGAAGCCTGAGCGAGAATGTTCTTGGTCTGTGTAAAAAGGAAACAAATGTGGTAGATGTTGAAAACTTTGGAAACTGATAGGATGTGAGGAATGAGATGAGTTATGAACCTGGGAGACTGGAGAATGTTGCTGTCCTCAACAGAAATAACTAGGAATATTAGGAGGATGGAGGGATTTAAGGGAAAATATGTCTTGGACATAATAATAAGTTTGTGATGCCTAAGGGACTTCCAGGGACTTATTCAGGAATAAGCCTAATTTTGGCTTAGTCCAGCAGGTTCAAGGGTTTTTTTGTTTTTTGATCTGTTTTGTTTAAAAAGCAAAGGTACTTGTGAACCATAAAAATCCAATTAAAATTACTTTAAGGTTGGAAATTTAAAAACACATGATATGAGAATAAAGAAGGTTATAAAAACACAACTCCCCTTCAGCAGTCAGGAGCTGGAGGAAGCAGGCCTCTTGAGGTCTGGAAAGCATTTCAGATCTCCTATTTGCCCCCAGGCCAATCCTTTTATAATTCAAAGAACCGTGCTTTCCAAGCACTAGGTGGGGGTAAGCCAAACTGTGATGCAAACGATGGGCTGTGGCCAGTGCAGCTGCCTTAGCCCAAAGATCTGATCCAAACTCTCACTTTGGATGCAGAGCAGACCATTATAGATATGACATTGGAGCTCAGGAGAAAGATGAGTATGTCCAGAGGAGGAAATCAATATGTCAAAAAGGTATGGTATATACAATGGTATATATGGTATATACAAACCACTGGAAGGAACTGGGATGAGAAGACTTTTATTAGGGGCATTTTGTTTGGAGAAGGAAAGACTTAGGGCAGATATTGAAAGCTATCTTCAAATATCTGATTAGGTTATATGAAAGAAGGATTTTCTTCTGTTGCTTAGACTCAAGAAAGAATTAGGAAAAGTCAGTCAGTCAACAACATTTATTAAGATTGGGACTCTAAAAAAAAAGCAAAAACCATCCGCAAAGACTTTAGATTCTAATGGGGAAGCAACATGTAAATAACTAGACACCTGCAAGATATTTGCAAAGTGGTTGGATAGCAATAGGAAAGGCAATAGCAGCTAAGAGGACCTGGAGAGACCTACCTGCAGAAGGTTGAACTTAAACTGAGTCTTCGATGGAATCCAGAGAAACAAAGAGACAAGAGTGACAAGGAAGAGCATGCAACAAGTACAAAGGCAAAGAAAACATTTAGTGTCCCATTTGAGGGATGCCAGCAAGTAGGACAGAGTAGCTGGATTGAAAACTAAGTAGAATTGTAAAGTATTAGATTTGAAAGATAAGAAGGAGAATTGTCAGAGGTGGCTGTGGCTAGGTGGCACAGTGAATAGAGCACCGGCCCTGGAGTCAGGAGGACCTGAGTTCAAATCCGACCTCAGACACTTAACACAAAAATTAGCTGTGTGCCGTTGGGCAAGTCATTTAACACCAACTGCCCTCCAAAAAAAAGGCAAAAAAGAAGGAGAATTGTCATGAAGTATCTTAAATGCTAAACAGAGGATTTTATATTTGTTCTTAAAGGTAATAGAGAGTCACTGGGGTTTATTGAATAGAAAGTAAAATGGACAGACCTATACACTTCAGGAAAATTATTTTGATAGGTAAGAAGAGGATATATTAGATTGGGGAAAGATTTGAGGCAGGGAGATGAATTAGAAGCTTAGTACAATAGTCTAGGTAAAAGTTCTGTGGTCCTGAACTGGGGTGGGCTATGTGAGTAGACAGATGGATGTACTGAAAGAGAGAGAGAGAGAGAGAGAGAGAGAGAGAGAGAGAGAGAGAGAGATTAGATAGATAGTTATAAATATAGCTATAGGTAACTGTATTTATTTGTTGTTCAGTTTTCTTTTTCTTTATTTTTTAGTTTTTTTAATTTATGGAATAAAACAAGCATTTCCAGAACAGCACAATAAAAAAGATGATTGCACAAACCTACTATGCACAACTTGCTGTTCCTTTCAAATATACAACAAAATTATTATGCAAATTTCTTTTCTTCTTCCCTCTCCCCCACCCTAGAGATGGCTACCATTAAACCCAAATAGGCATATGTGTATATATGTATATGTGTGTATGTGTGTAAAATTATTCTATACATGCTTCTTTTTATTAGTTCTTTCTCTGTATGCAGATAGTATCTTTCTTTTTATGTCCTTTATAGTTAATTTGGGTATTTATAATATTCAAAGTAACTTATTTGCTCAAAATTGTTCTGAAAACAATATTGCTGTTATTGTATGCAGTGTTCTCTTCATTCTGCTCATTTTACCCCCCACCACCTTGCTCAAGTCTCTCCATGTCCCTCCAAAATCACTGAGCTCATCACCTCTTACAGTATAGTAATATTCCATCACAACCGCAACAACACAAGTTGTTCTGCTATTTTTAATATTATATATACATACATATGTATATATACATATACATGTGTGTATGTGTGTGTGTGTGTATATATATATATATATATATATATATATATATATAAAAATTTTTTTCAGCTTGAAAGGCTTGCTTACTCCAGCTTCTGACTGCTGAATGAGTTTTCTTGTCAGAGATACTGGAGTGGTTTTCTGCTTCATTCTCTAGTTCATTGTTTTCAGATGAGGAACTGAGGTAAACAAGGTTAAGTGACTTGCCTGTTGGACCCAGAAAACATGAGCAAGACTCAAGTAACAATTTAGAATCGGACCCTTTATTATATGCCTATGTTGGCTGATCAGGCCACATGGCGAGCTGATGAGGTACCACCCCACAGTCCCAGGTCGTATAGCCGCGATCTCAGGTAAAACTTCAGCTTTTAAAGGGAGACCTCGAAGCCAATGGTTAGGTATTACATAAGGAGAAACTTGAAGAGGCCAAAAACAGTGATTGGTCAGTACACACCTTAAAATTCCGTCCCCACCCCCACCCCCAGGCC
This sequence comes from Petaurus breviceps papuanus, assembly GCF_028583685.1. Taxonomy (NCBI): domain Eukaryota; kingdom Metazoa; phylum Chordata; class Mammalia; order Diprotodontia; family Petauridae; genus Petaurus; species Petaurus breviceps. The sequence continues at coordinate 38,699,946 of NW_027187378.1, forward strand.
AAGTCTCCCTGACCCAGAAGCCCGCCCACCTCTGTGCAGGTGAGCTGACTGGGGAAGGGCAGAGATCCAGTGGGGGACAGGGGGCAGGCAAGAATGGGGTCATGCACAACATTGCCCAGGGTCATGTAGCTAGTAAGTGTCTGAGGTTGAATTAGAACTCAGTAAGAGGAGTCTACCTAATTCTAACCACTGTACCACCTAATTGTACCATGTATTGTATATGTGTGTATTTATATGGGTATGTATCTTATATATGTGTGTGTTTATGTGTATAAATATGAAGGCAGTAGCAACAAGACTTGGCAACAGATTGGATATACATGGTGACTGAGTATGAGAATTATAGAAGGACACTGAGAATATGAAAATAAATGACTGAGAGAATAGCAGTGCCATTGAGGTAATTGGGAAGTTTCAAAGAAGAAATTGTTTTCGTCAAATAATGAGTCTTGTTTTGAACATGTTGAGTTTGAGGTGTCTATGGGACACACAGTTCATGTCCAGAAAATAGCTGGTGATATGGGACTATAGGACGAGGGACTCGATACAACAAAGACTGAGAAAGAATGGTGAGATGGATAGGAAAGAAAAACTAGAGAGTTGAGAGTTAGTCGAAATTTCAAAGAGGCTAGGAAACTAGCAAATCTTACCTATCAATCTGAACTATCCCAAAGTAGAATGGACTGACTTGGGATGCAGTAAAGTCATCTTCACTAGATGGCTTGAAGCATAAATTGGATGACCACTTGTCAAATATATATTATGGAGATGATTCTTTCTCAGACAAAGACTTCTTAGGTTGTATCCAAAGCTGAGATTCTAGTCCTCTTATCATCCACTGAATAGCTGCTATAGTGTCCTGCAGAAAATAAAGTCAAAATGCGTACAAGATTTAGATATAAAGGCAAATACTATAAGCAAATTAGGAGAGCAAGGAATAAATTACCTGTCAAATTTATGGAGAATGGAAGAATTTATGACCAAACAAGAGACAGAGAACATTTAGAAATGCAAAATGGATAATTTTCATCAAATTAAATTGAAAAGTTTTTGAACAAAGCCAGCACAAGCAAGGTTAGGAGGGAAACAAAAAATTTGGAAAGAATTTTTACAACCAGTATCTCTGATAAAAGCCTCGTTTCTAAAATATGTAGGGAACTGAGTCAAATTCAGAAGAATGCAAGTCATTCCTCAATTGATAAATGGTCAAAAGATATGAACAGGCAATTTCCAGAGGAAGAAATTAAAGCTATCTATAATCATATGAAAAAATGTTCTAAATAATTATTGATTAGAGAGATGCAAATCAAAACAACTATTAGGTACCACATCACACCTGTCAGATTGGCTAACATGACAAAACAGGAAAATTATAAATGCTGGAGAAAATGTGGGAAAATTGGAACACTAATGCATTGTTGGTGGAGTTGTGAACTGATCCAACCATTCTGGAGAGCAATTTGAAACTATGCCCAATGGGCTATAAAAATGTGCATACCCTTTGACCCAGCAATACCACTTCCACAGCTATATCCCAAAGAGATAATAAAAATGGAGAAAAGACCCACATGTACAAAAATATTTATAGCAGCTCTTTTTGTGGTGGCCAAGAACTGGGGAATGGCTGAACAAGCTGTGGTATATGAAGGTAATAGAATGCTATTGTGCTATAAGAAATGATGAGCTTTCAGACTTTAGGAAAACCTAGAAAGAGTTATCTGAACTGATGCTGAATGAAGTGAGCAGAATCAGGATAATATTATACACAGTACCAGCCACATTGTGCGATGACTAACTGTGATAGACTTAGCTCTTCTCAAAATACAAGGATCTAAGACAAACTCCAAAAGACTCATGATGGAAAATGCCATACATGTCCAGAGAAAGAAATATGGAGTCTGAATGCAGATTGAAGCATACCATTTGCTCTCTTCTTTTGTTTTGTTTTTTTCTTCCTCATGGTTCCTCCTATTCATTCTAATTTTCCTATACAACATGACTGATGTAAAAATATGTTTAATAAGAATGTATATGAAGAGCCTGTATCAGATTGCATACTGTCTTGGGGATGGGGGAAGGAATGGAGGCAGAGAATATTTACAATTTATGGAAGTGAATATTGCAAACTAAAAATAAATCAATTAATTAAAAATAACTATAGTGTCCAGCAATTTAATATGATTTATTAAACCTAACCACTACTGATTTTTTTTAATTCATAATTTTGTCCAATTCTAACTGGGAGTCAGCTAGATGGTGCAGTGGATAGAGCACTGAGTCTGGAGTCAGAAAAAAAACTCTTCTTCATGAGTTCAAATGTGACTTCAAATATTTCCTGGCTGTGTGACCCTGGACAACCCTGTTTTCCCCAGTTTCCTCATTTGTAAAATGAGATGAAGAAAGAAATGGCAAGGCACTCCAGTATCTTTGCCATGAAAACGCCATATGGGGTCACAGAGAATTGGACATGACAGAAAAGTTGGACATAGAGAAAGTTAGGCAGGATTAGAACAAACATCTATAGATGACATGCATTTCGAATGCACAATGTACTTGTCATTTACACTTTTGCTAATATTTTCATGTCTTCATCAATCATCCAGCTCAGGTTTTAGGATAGTGCTCGTATAATAAATTTTCATTTATTGTGACCTATAGCAAAATGGTGTGGTGAATAGAGAGTTGTCCTCTAGAGAAAGGCTATGCTGGAGTCAACTTGTACCCTCTGAGGAAAGTCAATTGTTCAATTTTTAGTGTGAGCTATTATACTTCAGAAATGAGTCCAACATAAATCAGGACTTTGTTCCTTATTTTATTAATTTGCAGACTTAAGAAAGTGATGGAGGAATATTAATAATTCAGATTAGATGTTATATACTTTTACATTTTTAAATATTTACCAGTGAAACCCCACTACTCTGGAATCAAATTGCCTGGATACAAATCCTGCACTCAGCATGTTATGCCAGGCACTTAATTTCTATGGGATTCTGTTTCCTCCTGTTCAAAAATGAGAGATAGACTAAAATAGCCTCTAAGGTCAACATTCAGTTCTGGATCTATGATCCTATCAAACTCAAGCATCAATGACTTTAAATCAGTCATAAATAAGACTTGTCAGGGTTAGACAACCTTGATCCAAGAGATTAGGAAAATTCCAAAGGTTGCAGGTCACTGGACAGAGCTACCAGGGAAAATGATCCTGAGGTTTGGCGATATTTCACCCCAATATAATTTGGGTAAGGATGTTCACTGGATAACACAAACATCATTGGGCCCTTACTCAAAGCTCTTCCATCCTGGTAGGATCTCATGGAGTCTGTACTCTACTGGCATTGTTTTCAAGAAACTAGGGGCATCTCCACCTCACAGTGCAGAATTAGAAAAGGGTGGTAATGATGAACACCTAGCTAAATCTAACAAGTAGAAAAACCAAATTATCTCTCTGGTTAGGGCCTTGGTTCCATGTGATCACAACATGCCAGTGATAGTTTTCATCTGCAGCCTGAAACTCAATCATTTCTCAGCTCAGTTGCTTGTATTCCCCAGGGTAACTTTGCTAGAATTAGGTAGCTCTCATGGGTAGAACATGGGCACCAGACTGTCTTAAATCCCATAAAAAAGAAATGTCTTCTCTGGAGCCATAAATACTCTGGCTAGAAAAATGCTATCAAATTCGGCCTTTGTGTGTAAATTTGGTAACAGTGCTCTGTCTACTTCAAAAATGCTTATTTCTGCACTATTTTAATTGGAAGGCTTTAGGGCAAATGCAATTAAATTGTGGTGCATGAACTGTAATGCAATACAAAAAAGTAATTTCACCACACAGTTGACCAATTACTTGATTTTAAGTTTGATTTCTATTGTCATTCTAAATTCCTACTCTAAAATTTTGAGCAGGTACAAGGAGGAAAAAAAGAAAGTTGAGACTTATTGCCATATTTCTTCATATGTGAAATGATAGGGTTGGACTTTTTTTACTTTACTTCTGTGGTCCTGTCAGAGTACAATGTCCTCTGACTAGATGTCCCCACCAACCAATACTTCATGGAGCTAATACCTCTAGTTATATTGTGGACCTTTATAGAGCAGGGACTCTTTTTGTATCTCTAGTGCTTATTCCATTGCTAGGCACAGAGTAAGTGCTAATAAATGCTTTTTCATTCATTTTTGCACTCATTCATACCCTAAACCTTGGGGATCTCACAGCATAGCTCTACAGTTCTTCAGAAATACAGAAAACATAGACAAACATAAATATAAGCACACAGGAATAACATCCAGGTAGCCAGACTGCTCAGAATCACATAGCCAGAAGGAGTTTTCATCTGGCTCTCTTTTTCTCTCCCACACTATGAAATACCACAATAATCAGAAAGTACCATCTACTATTTATTAACTATGTGAACTGGAACAAGTTGTTTTTTTCTTCTCTAGTTTTCAATTCACACCACCACCACCACCTTTTAACCTAAAGATTCCACTGCTAGGCAAATATTCCCAAGAAGTTATTTGTCAAAATATTTATAGATGCCCCTCAAATCTGGTATTTAAATATAAAAGAATACTACTTCAATGTAAGAAATAATGAATAAGATGAGGACAGAGAAGCATGGGAAGAGTTCTATGAATTGATGTAAAGTGAAGAAGGGCAGTTAGGTGGCACAGTGGATAGAGTGCTTGGCCTAAAGTCAGGATGATTCCTCTTTGTGAGTTCAAATCCAGCCTCAGACACTTACTAGCTGTGTGACTCTGGCCACGTCTCTTAATTCTGTTTGTCTCAGTTCCTCATCTGTAAAAAATGAGATGGAGAAGGAAATGGCAAACCACTCCACTATCTTTGTCAAGAAAACCCCAAAATAGGGTCACAAACAGTCAGACAGGACTGAAATGACTAAACAACAACAAAGTGAAGAAAGGAGAATGAGAGAAACAAAAAACACAATGATTACAGCAATGTAAGCAGAAAGAACAACAAAAATAAAACAATTAAAACTTAATGCTCTGAAATTATAGTGGCAAATCTTGGCCCTAAGAAGAGATATGAGAATTCACTGTCCTGAATTCTTTGCAGAGATGAGGGACTATGGCTAGCTACCTAAAATGCTGACTTAACTTAATATTTTGATAAGTTTTATTGAACATTTTTTCTTATTTTTCTTCTTTGTTATAAAGGTTTGCTCTCTGGCAGAGAAAGATGTTAGAAAATAGGTGGCATAAAAATAAAAGCTATCAATAATTTTTTTTAAAATATGGAAGTTGAGCCTGATGACCTAAGGTTCCTTCTACTCTACATTCTTTGAATTCTTTGATTCTGTATAGATGTTCATCATAGACCCAAAAAGGTTCAGTTTCTTATTTTAATAGATGAAGAAACTGAGACTCAAAGAAAGAATGTGATTTACCTTAAGAAAATTTCTATGTACCTAGAGAAAAAAAAAGCATACACACACATAGACACACACAGACACACACGTGTGTATGTATATATATCCAGAAGGAAATAATATATAAATATTTATATAGAGTCAGGAAGACTCCTCTTTGTGAGTTCAAATATAGCCTCAAACACTTACTAGCTGTGTGACCCTGGGTGAGTCATTTAATTCTGTTTGTCTCAGTTCTTCATATGTAAAAAACATTGTTTACAATAATTTATATAAATATATTAAAATAATAATAACATATTTTCTATTGTACTTAAAATTTACAAAAGACTTTATATACTTCAGTCCATTTGATTTTTTCAATAGCAAAATAGGAATTACAAGTATTATATCAATATATAGGTAAATTTCCATACTTAAGTAAAAATCAATGGACCTCCTAAGTCCATGATAGGATGGAAGAAGCTAGTTTATGTGACAAACATCTGAGGGTTTTAATGGACCACAAACTCAATATGAGTCAACAGTGTGATATGACTACTGTCCCTCAAACCCCTGAAAAAGGTGTTATAATCTTGGGCTTCGTTAAGAGAGGCACAGAGTCCAAAACCAAAGGAGATGATAGTCTCTTTGTGTTTGTTCCATTTTCATTTCTGGGCAACACATTTTAGAAAAACATTAATGAACTAGAGAATGTCAAGAAGAAGTTACCCAAGTTGGTCAGGAAACTAGGAATCATGCCATGGAAAACCAGGTTGGAAGAAATTGGAATACTTATCATGGATTAAAGAAAACATAAAGGGGACACAGTATTTGAAAGATTATCAAGAGAAATTTTTCTATTTGGCTCCAGAGGACAGAAACAGAAACAATGGGTGGAAATTAAAGAGAAGCAAAATGAGATTTTCGGTCAAGAAAAACTTCCTAACAGAGCTGTCCAAAGTGGAATGAGATGCTTCCATTTGTAGAAGGTAATTGGCTCCTTGACACAGAAAGCATTCAAGAAACTGATAAAAACTTCTTTGGGGGTTGTGGTTCAGGATATTTCTGAATGGGTCAGGTTGGACCACATGGATTTTGAGGTTCCTTCTGATTGACATTTTATGATGATGAACCTGAGACTTAGGGAAGTGAACCAACAGTGAACCAGTAACAAAGTTCTGACGAGAGTGGGAGAAGAGAAAGTAAAGGAACATATTATAAATATCCTTTTCAAGGAGTTTAGCTACAAATGGTTTAAGAGATATATAGGACAATAATTAGAAGTAATGGAAGATCAAGAGAGGATTTTTTTCAGGATGGAGGAGACATGGACAAGTGGAGGTAGTGAATAAGGCACTAGACAGGGAAAGATAGAAAATAAATGATTAAGTGGAAATGACAGTGGGCAATGTGTTGGAGGAGGCAAGATGGAACAGGGTTGCCTGAGCAGATGAGGGGTTAGCCTTGGTAAGGAGTACCTCATTAAATGAGACAAGAATAAAGGAGATGATGGCAGAAGTCATATACCACATAAAATACATGACCATAGAATGTATAGCTGATAGGATCTTGGAAGCCATGTTAGTTTTACAGATGAAGAAACTGAGAACCAGAATTAGATGATACTTGCCTTAAGTCACATAGGAAATAAATAGCAAAGATGACATTCAAACCCAGATCCTATAACTCTAAATTTAATGTTCTTTCTCTATAGCATGCTGCTTTGTCTCTAAGCCTGTTTCTTCATATATAAAATGGGATTAATAACCTGTAGTTCCCTCCTCACAAGTTTGCTGTTATGTATAACTAAGGAAAAGAGGGGATTGGACAAGAAAACCTTAAAAGTTCCATTTTAGCTCTGTCTGTAATCCTATGATGCTAATGTTTGTAAAGCACTTTCCAAATGTGAAAGGAATATATAAATTACTGTTATAAATGCAAACAGTGACGGGGTAAGAACAGAAGGTAGAATACAGGTTCTGCCAATTGTGACTTTCTGTACAAAAATCTCAGAGGTCCAGCTCAGATGGACTGAGGCCTTCTGAGGCTCAGTAGGTGTGAGAGCTTGAAGGTATGAGAAGTCTTCTGTCTTCCATAACGCATCCTGCTTCCATAACTTGACTGCTTTCCCTGGGAGCCGTTTATAAACCCATAAGCAATGAACCTCTGAGAAGTGGTCTTTGGTGGGAGAGAGTTTCTGCTTTAGTGTTCAAGTGATTCCCTTAAGGAGAGGGTAAGGTGTGGAGTCTCACAAAGGCCCTAGAACAAAGCAGGGAATGTCCTCCTGCCCACAAGAAGAGATTTCTCTGAACTTCAAAAACTCTTCAGCAGGGAATTTACCATGATTCTTTTAACCAGTGTCTAGATTCATGGGTGTTAACAGTATTTCATAAATACTGGCTCATCCAGGGAATACTCCATGGCCTAAGGCTAACGCTGCCTAAGTCTCCTTTTTATCACTATTAACTCATTTCTAAGCCCTTTCACGAAGGTTTGTTTTCAAAATAAGGTTAAGAATTTCTATTTGGATTTTTAAAATCTTATAAAATCCTTTCCCTGGATCAAAGTTCTTTCCTTCCTATTAATTATGTCAACTAAATGTTTAATTATTGATCATGACTGATGCTTCTATTCTTGCTGACTTTTTTCACTTGTCTAGCTTCAGTCTTTAAGTAAAAATCCAAGAAGGAAGATAAAAAATTGGTGTGTTAAAAGGATGATCCTTAGAATAAAAAATAGAAATTATGGGGCAAGATTTTCATTTAGGCCATGAGAGCACAGTAGATAGAGAGCTGGCCTTGGAGTCAAGAAGCCTGAAGAACCAGTGGGGTCACATATACTGACTGTGGGACCCTGGGCAAATCACATGACCTTTTAGCATCCTTAGCAAGCTTCTAAGTTTCAGAGAAGGTATTGTCCTGGATTGGTAGAGCAACTTTCCTGAGCTGAAAGCTCTCTATATCAATGAAATCCCTGTCTATCCCATGATACTTCAGTTCAGCAAGGAGCCATAATTTCATGGTATGAATTCTCCTTCTGTCATTGCTGTAATCCCCCTATAACTTAACAATTAGATCGTCTTGGGGAGTAACAGTGTCGAAGTTCACCATCCTGCACATCAATCTCTTCAAATTTAGCTAGGATGTTCTGGGACAGTAGATATGTAGTCTATCACTGGGCCTGTAGTAATCCTTTCTAGTTGGTTTGGAATTTGAGTTCCATGGGCACAGACTTTAGGCACCCAAGGTCACCTTCATGCCATTTTGAGACATCAGAGAATCATTGTAATTGTTGTATCACACTCTTACAAAGCAAGTCGTGTGTTCCAAAGTTCTTATATATGTAAGCCTTGTATAAAAGACTTCCTCCTGACCCAAAGGACCTTGATATGTTTTAGGGACCTCTCTCTCTTAGTCATTGTTCCCACCCAGGTGATTTTAGAACTTTAGCAATTGGCACTTCCCAAGAATATTCATCAACTCTCCTTATAAGCACACAAAGTTAAAACCAAAGATAGTTTTATTTAAAAGTTAATGAGAAAAAATGAGGCCTCTCATCTGAATTCCTCACCTCCCAAAAAAGATAGCAAAACTCCATAGTAAGCCACTCTTCCCCAAAGTGTACTGTGACTTACAGTACGATCCTGGTTAAGGGTCCCATTAGAAATAGACAAGTTTTGCCCCACCCTGGTCTTCATAAGAGTCAGATCCCATCGCCATTCCACAGTACTTGCTAGCAGCTTCTCTCTCCTCTTGAGCTTTCAGCACACGCTCTCATAGCAACATTGAATCCCCTGGTCTTCATTTCCTTTAACTCCATCCCTAGTGACTCCAGCTTCTTCAGTTCTTTACTTCACTGCTCTCAGTAGTTCAGCTCTCCTCCAGCAGAGGACAGTCATCACCCAAGTGGTTTCAACCATTACATTAATGTTTATAATTCAACTTTCCTTCAGCGGATGACATTTGCTCTTCCCAGGATACCAGTTCTCCAACTTGAAACACAAGAGACAAGACTCTGAGACTGTTGTTGTTGCTTTTAAGCATCTCATCTGATCCTCGCAATAATCCTGCAAGGAAGGTGCCATTTTTACCCCAATCTTACAGTTGAGGAAACTGAGGCAAAAAGAGGTTAAATGACTTCCCCATGGTCATACAGCTAGTGTCTGAAGTTGGATTTGAACTTAGATCTTCCGGATTCCAGGCTTAGCACTATATCCACTGTGCCTCTGATTTTTATTGTTTTCATATTTTAAAAGTTATTATTTTTATTCTTATCATTCTGGGATGGTGGGAGTAGAGAAGTGTGTGTGCCCTTGGCCCCAAATATCACAGAATGGGCTCCTTGGAAAAGACCAAAGATATTTTCCCTTTCCTATAGAACTCAAGGAACCATCTGTCTCCCTTACCTCCCTCCTCTGTCCCTTTTTTGCTATTGCCTTGGGAAGATCCGGAAATAAGGGCACAACTTGGTAAGTAGTGGTCAGAAGAGCAAGGTCGCAGGGAACAGTTTCAAGTCCATAACATATGAGAGAGCACTCCAGAAAGCAAACAAGAAACAAGCAAGAAAGAAAGAAGTTTCCTGTTGCCTGTATTTGCGTATCTCTTTACTTCTTTTATTTCTCCTCTCTCTATCTTACTCTCTCTTTACCTGTCTCCTAGTCAGAGACATCTTCCCACAGACCCAACTTTCCTCCTCATGTAGCACTCAGGAAGTATTTGGGGAGGATAAAGTGACCTGCCACTGTTGCTAATAGGTTGGATCAATAGAATGAAATGTGCTACATCCTTCTTCATTTTCTCATCATGTGGGAATCGATAGCATTGCCTTGCCCCAGAGCCTTCCTCAAAGGTGGAACCCTTTTCATTATGACTTCTTTCTCAGGTTGGGACTGCACACCTTAGTGTCCTTGGGAGGAAAAAGGAAAAACTATGATGAATATAATCTGACAGAATAAGTCATTTTCCATACCCACATCTATGGTAAAGGGGGAGGAAATGACGCGATTAGGGGAAGGATAATCAGAAGTCATCTAAAGTGGCTCCCTACTGCTTCTAGAATAAAGAATACAGTCCTCCTCAGTCCAGCACCCAAAACCTTCTACTATCTGACCCCTGCTTTCCTGGCCTGGGCCTGCCCAGATACTAGTTCTTTAAGAAACCAAGGAAAGTATGGTAGACAGATCTTCCCAGTTTGGTTGAAAGGATCAGGAGACAAAGAAAAATAGCAATTGGGATGGGAAGAGAAAGGAATAAGCATTTATATAGCACCTACTACAAGTACTGTGCTAAGTGTTTTATTTTTAAAATATCTCATTTGATTCTCACAATAACCCTGCAAGATAAATAGGTACTATTATTATCCCAATCTTACAGTTCAGGAAACTTAGGTAAATAAAGGTTAAATGACTTGCCCGTGGTCATACAGCTAGTGTCTGAAGCTGAATTTGAACTCAGGTCTTCCTGATTCCACATTCAGCACTATTTCCACTGTGCTACCAGTAGCCTTTGATTTGGCATTATAGGGCCAATTATCCCAGTTCAATTATAGCTAGGTGGTGCAGTGAGTAGATAAAATGGTGCACTTGAAGTTAGGAAGAACTAAGTCCTCTGTTTCTCGATGTCTGTGTTTCTTAAATGAGTAGGCTATAATAGACTTACCTGCTAGGGTTATTTAGAGAATCTAATAAGGGAATAAGCATTTCTTAAGCTTCTGACATGTACCAGGCATTGCCCTAAGTGCTGTATAGATGTTATCTCAGTTGATCCACCTAACATTTGAGGTGAGTACTATTTTAAAATTTTTATTTATTTACTTTTAGTTTACAACATTCAGTCCCACAATCCCTTGAGTTTCAAATTCTCTCCTCCTCCCTCTCCTCCCCACTACCCCTCATGGCGGCATGCAATCAAGTATAGGATCTACAAATACCTTCACATTAAACATTAGACAGGTTGTAAAGAAGGATTATAACCAATGGAATGAACGCGGAAGAAGGAACAAAACAAAACACAAAAGAGAGAGCAAGTAGTTTGCTTCAGTCTGCATTCAGACTCTAGTTCTTTCTCTGGATGTGTATGGCCTTTTCCATCATGAGTCTTTTGGAGTTGTCTTCTAACCTTGCGTTGCTGAGAGGAGCCCAGTCTATCAAAGTTAGTTGTCACAGATAGGATGTGTCTGTGATTGTGTGCAAAGTTCTCCTGGTCCTGCTCTTGAGGTGAGTGCTATTGTGATTTCCATCTTACAGTGAAGGAAACAGGCAAACAAAAACATGAGTTATATATTTAAAGTACTTCATAAGCCTTCAAGCACTTTATAAGTGCAAGCTGACCTCAACTAAACTCAACAAGCATTTATTAAGCACCTACTGTGTTCTAGTTTCTAGACATCCAAGGAGAAAATGAAAAATATCCCTATTTACCTCCATTCTCTTTTGGAATTGGACACAGACCTCTCATTTTCCCAGTTCTGGTTTATCCTTCATGACTCTCTTTGACCCAGTTCTCAGCTAGCTTCTCAGGTATCATGACTCCCATTCAGGTATCCTAAGGTCATTGCTGGAATTCTATGTTTCTTCACCTTGATCAGAGCCTCTAGTGAGAAACATACAAAATAATATGCACATTGATTACAGAAAGGTAAACAAAAAGAATAATCCAAGGCAAATTTTGTGTAATTTTCATGGCCAGTCTTGTTCCTAGAGAAAAGATGAGAAAATGTAGCTGCCTCCTTTCATTTGAGAGGTAAGGGACTATGGGCACTGAATGCTGAGTGTGCTGTCAGTCAAAATCTCTGTGGATATTGGTTGTGCTATCTCACTGAAGTGGTGGTGGTTGGGGAGGGAGGGATAATGTCTTCAAGTGATTTTAGCAGCATCAACAAATCAAGATAAAATAACAGAGACTTACAAAATAAGATTAAAAGGAGGGAAACTTTAGTTTGAACCATCATTGTCAAGACAATGAAGTAGTATCTCAGCAAAGGCAGCACCATCCCAGAGAGTGAAGGGATAGGATTCTGGAGGTGAGAGAGATAACATTGTCTATAGTTCCACTTGAGCAGAAAAGCAGTGGTGTGGGCTCATCCTATCAGACAAAGGAGATCCAGACCAATTGGCTTCAATGGCAAAAAAAAAAAAAAAAAATTTACTAGATCTGGAGTCACAGAGGATCTGAGCCTGAACCCTGGCTTTGCCGCTTGCTATCTGTGGGACTTTGGATAAATAACTTTCTCTCTCTAGATCCTAATCTATAAAATGAGGGAGCAGGACTCATGACCTCAAAGGTCCCTTTCCAGCTCTAAATCTGGGGCCTTAGAATGACTTCTTTTTTCTTTCCTCAAGATCCCTTCTAGGTACTAGTTCACCAGGCCAGCCACAAACTTGACTACTGCCCCAGATTGCTTGGGATTTTGCTGCCCTCTTCTGGTCTTGCAAGACCTTTGGATTCCATTGATTCATCACAACCCAGGTGTAACCCTAGGAGTCCTGGCTTTCCCTTTTGTAGCATAGAAGCTCTCGCATGATGGACACAGGCATAAAGGATGCTAACCACATTTTCTCCTTGGAGTCTTCAACCTGAGAGTGAGGCTGAACTTCAACTTCAAACTCACACAGTCCTGCCCCTCTGTTTTCTCAAAGCCAGCCCTCAAAGTTGGCAAACTAGCTACCATTTTATTCCTACAATGCTGCTTAGTTCTGATCTGCACTGAGTACTGGATGGGTGGGTAGATGTGATTCCAGAATGGGTGACACCAGCCTTAGTCAAAAGTGGGGTGAGGAGGAAGAATCCTACCCCCTAGCATACAAACACTCCCTGCATTTGCTGCAGGATCTGAAATCCCTCTGGTGCTCATTTCTTTTGTCCCAGGCTTTGAAAATATTGCTTGAGATTGATGGGAAACAATTGAAAAGAGGAGGTACTTAAGGGAAATATTAAGCCATTTGGATCCATTAATGTACTCTCACAGATGAGTTTAACATGCTTAGCTTTAGTCACTTAGCAAGATCATGCTAAACTGGATGTAGGATAGGTCCATTTTACTGGAACAGCTAGAAAAGTCTGGAATATGAGACTAGAAGTAAATGGGCCAGCACTTCAAAGGGTCCCAGACAGCCAGGAAACTGCATGATGAACATATGTAATTATTAATAATATTAATAACAATAATAATAATAACAATAACAAGCATTTATGTGGCACTTATTATGCACCAGCACTGAGCTAATCACTTTACAAATATTATCTCATTTGATTTTCACAACAATCCTGGGAGGTAGGTGCTGTTATTATGCCCATTTTACAACTGAGGCAGAGTTTAAATGAATTGTCCTGGGCCATATAGCTAGTAAGTCTCTGAAGTTGTATTTGATCTCAGGCCTTCCTGACTTCACACCCTATTTATTCTACCTGCTGTGTCACTTATTCACTGAAATCAGAAAGTAATCATAAGTACATACAGGTTAAGGAAAACAGAGTATGAAGTGTTATAAAAGGAAAAATTCACAGAAAGTCAGAGTTGGAAGAAGCCTTAGACACTTTCTGGTTCAACCCCTTTATTTCAGAGATGAGAAAACAGAGCTCAGAGAGGGGAAATAGGTGCCTAAGGACACACAGCTATTTAGGGACAAAGTTAAGATTCATTCCCACATGTCCTGACTTCTTATTACCTCCACAGTTTTGCCTTAAGCGGACCATAACCTAATGTCCTTTACTTTATACATCCTTATGTTGATAACACTTTCTGGGTCCCAAATCAAAACACATGATCTAATAAAATATTCATTTTGTAAAGCCTTATTTTAAAAAAAAACATGGTATTTTCTTAACATCAGTGCTGTTCTGTAAGAGTCAAAGCATACATTCACTAAATAGATTAACATTAGGCCAAAGAGAATGGTTACCCAGGTGCCCCCATATTGAAAGCCCTCCATTTTGAATAATAAATTACATTGTAATTAATGATGTTTCATTAGTCTAAGCCCCGTGTGACATTGCCAATGTGATTTTAATCAATCCTGGGTTTTATACCTAGCAGCTTAGTCCAAAAAAGGCCTCATTTTCCCAAAAGTCTGCTGATACAATACATTAAATATATTCTGTAACTGCATTCTTGTTTTTATTCATTTCCATCATCACTGTTTATTGTGTTTAGTTTGGGGTGCCACATTTTAGAAAGGGCATTGAACTGGAGAGTGTCTAGAGAAGAGCACTTAGGATGGTGAAAGCTTTTGAATCTATCTATGCCATATGAGATCAGCTGGAAAAGACCAAAAAAAAAAAACCCACCAACAACAACCCAGGGATGTTTGACCTAGAAAAGATAAAGATTTAGGGGAGAGATGATAGCTATTTTCAAGTATTTATCAGGATATCGAAAGTTCATAGATCTAGAACCAGAAGTGACCTTAGAGGCTACCTGATCCAGATCCCTCATTTTACAGATTAGGAAACTGAGAACCCATGGAAGTTAAGTGACTTACAAGGATGGGAGTAGAAGAGAGAGTGGGGGCTGCCATCCACAGCACTGAGGATAAACTTTTTCCAGCACTCTCTCTGCTGGGGAGGCAGCTAATGGGGAAACAAATAGATGCACTGGCATTTGTGCCAGGACACTTAGACATGGCAGCAGTAAGAATGAAGCTGTAATTGCTTCAAGTAAGAAATGTCAGAAGTGAAATTTGAACCCAGGTCTTCTGATTCCAGAGGGTTTGATATTTTGTTCTTCATGAACATTTAAGTTTGATCTATGAATAAACTTTCTAACAATCAGTCATCCTGAAGTGGAAGGGCCTCCATGGTGTGATGGTATGCTCCCTCTCCATGGAGCTCTTCGAGGAAAGACCAAATGACTACTTTCCAGGCATACTGTAAAGAGATTTCTCTTCAGATATTAACTAGATGGCTTTTCAGTGCCCTTTCAAGCTATGAAAATTTGTGATTCTGTGGAGCTCACTTGAATCAAAAAGAATATAAGAAAACAACATAGAATATTTTCTCGTGAAATATTTTGTGGCAATTTGTGTAATTATTTTCCAGTGTATACCTATACTTTTTTTTCAGTCAAAAAAATCTACTTTTAGGAATATGAACTATATTCAGAGATATTCTTTATTTGGACTATTCTATAACTAGATAATGCTATGACTCTTTGCTATGTTTCATTTAAACAAACTCTTTACTGGACAAAATGCCCATCTTAAGAATCTCTGTCTAGATCATAAAGGCTGATGCTCATCATCATTCTGACTACCAGTTAGTTACTACATAAACCCAATGTCCCCCATCTTTCTGTCTTTTGAGAAAGAAAACAGAAACAAGTTCAGCTGGCAGACTTCAAATGGCTCATGTAAGACTGGATCCAACAGCTTTTTATCTAGTTTCCCTAAATCTGATTTACGCTGGACTAGAATGAATCATGAACCCAAACAATTGTGAAGATGACACTACACGTGCGCGCGCACACACACACACACAGAATTAGTAAAGGAGAGAAGATCTGAAGTCAAGTACCAGGGGTGCCACTGCCCCAAATCTCCATGCTCCAACCTTTCACTTACCTCCACACATTTCTCTAATCCTCAGCAACTACTTTTCTCTACCAAGTTGGTCATATGTCAGCTTCATTCCTACTACTCTCATGCTTAAGTGCCCTGGCACAAATGCCAGTTCATCTGTTTGTTCCCCCATTAGCTGCTCCCTCAGCAGACAGAGTGCTAGAAAAAGTTAATCCTCAGTGCTGTGGATGGCATCCCCCACTCTCTCTGCTACTCCCATCCCTGCAACAAACTGATCTCCTGACAGTGTCAGGAGACAGAATGGATGAAATGCACTATTCCTGTGGCCTCCTACGGCTGCCAAGCCATAGAAGGTATCTTGTTTTCATGCTCCACTAACTTCAACATTCAATTTAGGCTCATCCCATCTGATAAAGGAGATCGATCTGCAGGCATAAGGCCATTCTCTTGGCTTGGTGTGACTCACAGACATTCAGATAAAGGATTCCCATGATATATAGCATGAGGTGAGTGAAATCAAGCTCATAGTCCCAAAAAGGAAGGAAGGAAGGAAGGAAGGAAGGAAGGAAGGAAGGAAGGAAG
>NW_027187378.1:38721409-38736172 GCF_028583685.1 Petaurus breviceps papuanus
AAGAAAGAAAGAAAGAAAAAGAAAGAAAGAAAGAAAGAAAGAAAGAAAGAAAGAAAGAAAGAAAGAAAAAGAAAGAAAGAAAGAAAGAAAGAAAGAAAGAAAGAAAGAAAGAAAGAAAGAAAGAAAGAAAGAAAGAAAGAAAGAAAGAAAGAAAGAAAGGAAGAGAAAGAAAGGAGGGAAGGAGAGAAGGAAGGAAGGAAGGAAGGAAGGAAGGAAGGAAGGAAGGAAGGAAGGAAGGAAGGAAGGAAGGAAGGAAGGGAAAATTTGGGGGGAGATTGCAGAATTGGAGATTCTCCCTTCTACTATCTTTTCTCTTCTCTTGTCCTTCAAAGAGAATTATATGCAGAATGCCTTGGTCTATATACAGAACAGTATAAAATAGCCATTTTATGGCCAATGGGCTATGTGATCAGAAAAACATATTTGTGGGTGGCATGAACTTTTTGTTAATAAGAATGGTGAAATATGTCCTGTTAACTGTTTAGAAATGTAGATTTTCCCTTTGATAACAGAAAAATAGTCTACAAATATTTAGTCAACTTCATTTGTATAAAAATGCATAATGACCTAGTTTAAATAACTATTGGCTTTGACCAAGTCAATTGGAAACCTGCAATTGAACAGCCTGAAGTATTCTCAAGGAACACTATTGTCTATTGGATCAGGGCATATATGATCTTAGGTTTATGTCCTGGAAGTGGTTCTTAGTTTCCATTTCTGCATTTTCATGAAGAATATAGCCAGAAATTCCAAGTCATTAGGCCCCACTTGTATCTTAATTCATGTGTGTTACTGAATTAGATTTTTTTAACTGCTAAAAATCTCAAGAAAGGTAGAGGCCAGGGTCAAGCAGTCCAGGTTTGAAACACTGAGTGCACATTGGACTCTATCATATGTAGTTTCAGAAATATAGGTCATTTTCTTTTTTCCCACCTGATAGCATTTTATTTTTTTTCCAATTGCATGTAAAGATAGTTTTCAACATTCATTTTTAAAAGATGAGTTCCAAATTTTTCTCCTTCCTTACCCATCTCCATTCCTGCTCTCCCAACTACCCAAGTTAGCAAGCAATCAGATATAGGTTATACATTTACAATTATGTTAAGCATTTCCACATTCATCACATTGTGAAAAAATAATCAGAAGCAAAAGAAGAACAAAACAAGAAAATAGTCAGCTTCCATCTGTAGTCAGTCAGACTACATAGTTCTTTCTCTGGATATGGGTAGCATCTTCCCTCGTGAATCATGGAATTGTCTTGAATCATTGTATTGCTGAGAATAGCTAAATCTTTGAGAGTTGATCATTGCATAAATGTTGTTCCAACGTACAATGTTCTTCTGGTTCTGCTCATTTCACTCAGCATGAGTTCATGTAATTTTTTCTAGGTTTTCCTTTTTTTAAATTAAATTATTTATTTTTAGTTTTCAACAATCACTTCACTAAGTTTTAAATTTTCTTCCTCTCTCTTCCCCCTCCCTCCCCAAGACAGTTTGCAACCTGATAAGGCCTCTACACATACATTCTTATTAAACACATTTTCACATTAGTCATGTTGTGTGGAAGAATTATAACAAATGGGAAGAACCATGAGAAAGAAAAAATAAATAAATAAAACAAAACAAAAAAGAAAAGAGTCTGCTTCATTTTCCATTCAGACTCCACAGTTCTTTCTCTGGATGTGACTGTCATTTTCCATTATGAATCCTTTGCAATTGTTTTGGGTCCTTTTAGGTATTGCTGAGAAGTGCTAAGTCTATCAAAATCACTCCTCACACACTGTGGCTGTTACCATGTACAATGTTCTCCTCATTCTGCTCTCCTCACTCAGCATCAGTTCATACAAGCCTTTCCAGATTTCTCTGAAGTCTGGCTATTCATCATTTCTTATAGCATAATAATATTCCATTACATTCACATACCACAAATTGTTCAGCCATTCCCTAATTGATGGACATTCCCCTCAATTTCCAATTCTTTGCCGCCACAAAAAGAATTGCTATAAATATTTTGGGTTTGGTATGCCAGCTTACTGTAGGGGAGTATTCCTATTAGCTCTTCCCTTGGGGGTAGTGCCTTTCATTTTTTTAATAGTATTTTATTTTTTTCCCAATTACATGTCAAGACAGTTTTTAGCATTCATTTTTACAAGATTTTGAGTTCCAAATTTTTCTTCTTCCCCCCTCCCCTCTTTCAAAAATGGTAGGCAATTGATATAGGTTATACATATACTATCGTGTAAAGTAGATTTCCATATTAGTCACATTTGTGAAAGAAATAACAGATCAAAAGGAAAAAAAACACACAAAATAGAATAAAGTAAATAGAAAAAAAATATGATTCAATCTGTATCCAGAGACCAAGAGTTCTTTTTCTGGATGTGGATAGCATTTTCCTTCATGAGTCCTTTATACTTGTCTTACATCATTGTATTGCTAAGAAGAGCTGAGTCATTCATAGTTGATCATCACAAAATGTTGTTGATACTCTCTGTACAATATTCTCCTGGTTCTACTCATTTCACTTTGCATCAGTTCATACAAATCTTTCCAGATTTTTCTGAAATCTGCTGTTCATTATTTCTTATTGCACATTATTTCTTATTCCATTTCATTCATATACCACAGTTTGTTCAACCATTCCCCAATTAATGGACATCCCTTCGATTTCCATTATTTTGCCACCACAAAAAGGGCTACTATAAATATGTTTGCACATGTAGGTTCTTTTCCTTTTTTTATGATGTCTTTAGGTTATAGACATATGTAATGGGAATGGGAATTTGAAGATCTTCCCTGCCCCCTAATAGATTGAAGGTAATCACATGGAGCATGTGGTGGGAGGAGTTTGCTAAAGGGTGACACAGAGCACACAGGAAGCTGGGAGTCGGAGCAGTGAGAACTGGAGGGAGCAGAGGATACACCCAAGGAGACAGCTGGGCTTGTGAGTGTTTGTTTGTGGGAAGGCTAAAGGATGGTGTGGCTGCCTGCTCTTCTATGATATATTAACTTCTTTGTTACTATGATGGATTTGACTTTCTGGTTTGGGGATTTGGTTTTCTGGTGTCTGAATAAATGCTCTGCTTCTGTCTTCTATATGGAAAGTCTGTTATATTTTGTGATTGAGAACTATGCTGTCATATTTGTAGTCACTGTTGGTGCTATGAATTTTGCATAGGTGCTACAACATAGTAGCATTATTACTGGTTCAAAAGGTATGGAAACAGTTTTATAGCCCTTTGGACACAGTTCCAAATTGTTCTTTACAATGGTTGGATCAGTTCACAACTCCATCAACAATGCATTAGTGCCCTATATTTTCCCCCATCCTCTCCAACATGTATCATTTTCCTTTTGTTATCATATCAGTCAATTTGATAGGTGTGAGATGGTACCTCAGAGTTGTTTTAATTTGCATTTCTCTAATGAATAGTGATTTAGACCATTTTTATATAACTATATAAAACTTCAATTTCTTCATCTGAAAACTACTTGTTCATATTCTTTGACCATTTATCAGTTGAAGAATGCCTCATATTCTTATAAATTTAACTCAGTTCTCTATATATTTAAGAAATGAGGCCTTGGGTGGCCAGGTGGCTCAGTGAGTAAGAGCACCAGCCCCAGAGTCAGGATGACCTGGGATCGAATCCGGGCTCAGATACTTAGCACCACACCCAGAAATAACTGGCCGTGCAACCTTGAGCAAGTTACTTAATCCCAATTGCTTTAAAAAAAAAAAAAGAAAAGAAATAAGGACTTTATCATTAACACTACCTGTAAAAATTGTTTCCTAGCTTTCTATTTTCCTTCTAATCTTGATTGCATTGGTTTTGTTTGTGAAAAACCTTTTTAATTAATGCAATCATAATTATCCATTTTTTGTATTTCATAATGTTCTTTATCTTTTGTTTCATTATAAAGTCTTCCCTTTTCCATAGATCTGACAGGTAAACTACTCCTTGTTCTTCTATTTTGCTTATGGTATTGACCTTTATGTCTAAATCATATATCCATTTTGGCCTTATCTTGGTATATGGTGTGAAATGTTGGTCTATGTCTAGTATCTACCATAGTATTTTCCAGTTTTCCCAGAAAACTATTTTTGTCACATAGTGAGCTCCCAGAAGCTGATGTCTTTGGACTTATCAAACAGTAGATTACTGTAGTCATTGACTATTGTGTCTTTTGTACCTAACCTATTCTACTGATCCATAGCCAGTACAAAATAGTTTTGATGATTGCAACTTTTTAATGTAGTTTTAGATCTTGTATAGCTAGGCCACCTTCTTTTGCATTTTTTTTCATTAATTCCCTTGATATTCTTGATCTTTTGTTCTTCCACATGAATTATTACTTTTTTCTAGCTCTATAAAATGTTTTGATAGTTTGATTGACAATACACTGAATAAGTGAATTCATTTAGGTAGAACTCATTTTTATTTTATTAGCTCAGCCTACCCATGAGCAATTATTATTTTTTCCAATTGTTTAGATGTGTGAAAAGTGTTTTGTAATTGTGTTCATACAGTTCTTGGATTTGTCTCATCAGGTAGACTTCCAAATATTTTATATTGTCTACCGTTATTTTAAATGGAATTTCTCTATCTCTTGCTAATGATTTGTGTGGGGTTTTTTGTATCCTACAACTTTACCTATTAATTATTTCAAGAAGTATTTTAGTTGATTCTCTAGAATTCTCTAAGTATACCATCATGTCATCTGCAAAGAGTGATAATTTTATTTCCTCGTTGACTATTCTAACTCTTTCAATTTCTTTTTCTTCCTTTATTGCTAAAGTTAGCATTTCTAGTACTATGTTGAATAATAATGGTGATAATGGGTATCATTGTTTCACCCCTTATCTTTCTGGGATAGCTTCTAGCTTATTACTAATATGATTATGATTATTGCTTATATTATGTTTGCTGATAGTTTTAGGTAGATACTACATGTCATTTTAAAGAAAGCTTCATTTATTCCTATGCTCCCTAGTATTTTTTAATAGGAATGGATCCTGTATTTTGTCAAAAGCTTTTTCTGCATCTATTGAGATAATCATATGATTTCTGTTGGTTTTGTTATTGATATGGTCAATTATGCTGATAGTTTTCCTGATATTGAACTAATCCTGCATTTGTAGAATAAATCCCACCTGGTCATAATATATTATACTCATGATAAATTGCTATAATATTTTTGCTAATATTTTATTTTAAAAATTTGCATCAATATTCATTAGGGAAATAAGAATATAATTTTGTTTCTCTGTTTTGGTTCTTCCTGACTTAGTTATCAGCAAAAACAAAATGTGTCATAAAAGGAATTTAGTAGGACTCCATCACCAATTTTTCCAAATAGTTTGGAATTAGTTGTTCTTTGAATATTTGATACAATTCACTTATAAATCCATCTTACCCTGGAGATTTTTTCTTAGGGAGCTCATTGATGGCTTGTTCAATTTGTTCTTCTAAATGGGGTTAAGCATTTTATTTCCTCTTCTATTAATCTGAGTGATTCATATTTTTGTAAATATTCATCCATTTCACTTAGACTGTCAGTTTTATTGGTATATAGTTTGACAAAATAGCACATAATTATTGCTTTAATTTCCTCTTCATTGGTTTTGAATTTACTTTTTTCATTTTTTTTATACTGGTAATTTGGTTTTCTCTTTTTTAAATCAAATTAAGCCATGTTTTATCTATTTTACTGGGTTGCTTTTTTTTTTTTATAAAACCAGCTCTTAGTTTTATTTATTAGTTCAATAGCTTTCTTAATTTAAATTTTATTAATCTCTCCATTGATTTCCAGAATAACTAATTTGATATTTAATTGAGGATTTTTAACTTGTTCCCTTTCTAGCTTTTTTAGTTGCATGCCCAATTCATTGATGTCTTCTTTCTCTATTTTCTTCATGGAAGCATTTAGATATGTAAAATTTCCCTTAGGGACTGCTTTGGCTGCATACAATAAATTTTGGTATATTGTCTCATTATTGTTGTTCTCTTTGATAAAATTAGAGAGAGTTTCTATAATTTGTTGCTTGACCAACTCAATTTTTAGGATAAATTATTTAGCTTCCAAGTAATTTTAATCTATATTTCCATGACACTTTATTACATGTAATTTTTATTGCACCATGATCTGAAAAGGATGCATTTAATATTGCTGCTTTTCTACATTTGATTATGAAGTTATTTATGCGCTGATATGTGTTCAATTTTTGTGTAGGTGCTGGTACCATTTAGAAAAAGGTATATTCCTTTTTATTCCCATACATTTTTCTCCAGAGATCAATCATATCTAACTTTTCTAAAATTCTAACCACCTCCTTAATTTCTTTCTTCTTTATTTTTTGGTTCAATTTATCCACTTCTGAGAGGGGGAGGGTTGAAGTCCCTCACTACTGAAGTTTAGTTGTCTATTATTTCCTGTAATTCACTTAACTTCTCCTCTAAGAATTTGGATACTATATCACTTGGCACATATATGTTTAGTATTGATATTCCTTCATTCTCTAAGGTTCTTTTTAGCAAGATGCAGTTTGCTTCTTTATCTCTTTTAATTAGATCTTTGTTTTTGCTTTGTCTGAGGTCAGGATTGCTATCTCTGCCTTTTTTTTTTCTTCAATTGAAGCATAATGTATTTTAATCCAGTCTTTTACCTTTATCCTGTGCATCTCTGCTTCAAATATGTTTCTTATAAACATCTTATTGTAGGATTCTAATTTTTTGATACCCTCTGCTATCTACTTCCATTTTATGAGAAAGTCCATCCTGTTCCTATTCATAGTTATGCTTACTCTGTATTTCCCTCTGTCCTATTTTCCTCCACGTTTAAATTTTTCTCTCCTTTCACCCTGTCCCTCCTCACCAGTGTTATGTTTCTGACTACCTCCCCCAACCTACCCTCCTTTCTATCAGTTCTCCCTCCTTTTTCTTTTTCCTTTGCCCTCCTATTCCCTATGGAGTAAGATAAATTTCTATACCCAACTGAGTGTGTAGATTATTCCCTCTTTGAGCCAAATCCCATAAGAGTAAGGTTCAAAAATGCTTACCCCCTCCCTTCTTTCCCTAGACTGTACTAGGTCTTTTCTACCTCTTTATGTGATGCAATTGACCCTATTTTGCCTTCCCATTCCTCTTCTCCCAGTAAAATCCCCTTTTCAGCCTTTAATTTTTTTTATATCATCCACAGCAAGGTCAACATATACTCACATCCTCTGTCTATGAATACTCCTTCTAACTGCCCTAATAGGGATACGGTTCTCAAGAGTTACAAGTATCATCTTCCTGTGTAGGAATTTCAACAGTTTAACCATAGTGAATAACATGTTGTTGTTTTTTTCCTTTCCTGTTTACATTTTTATGCTTCTCTTGAGTATAGTATTTGAAGATTGAGTTTACTGTTCAGCTCTGGTCTTTTCACAAGGAAAGTTTGAGATTCCCCTATTTCATTGAATGTCCATTTTTTCCCCTGAAATCTTGTGCTCAGTTTTGCTGGATAGTTGATTCTTGGTTGTAATCCAAGTTCCTTTGCCTTCCAAAATATCATATTTCAAGTCCTTTGATTCTTTAATGAAGAAGCTGCAAAATCCTGTGTAATCCTGTCTGTGGCTCCCTGATATTTGAGTTGTTTCTTTCTGGCTGCATGCAGTATTTTCTCCTTTACCTGATAATTTTGGAATTTGACTACAGTATTCCTTGGAGCTTTCATTTTGGGATCTCATTCAAGAGGTGATCAGTGGATTCTTTCAATGACTATTTTGCCCTTTGGTTCTAGAATATCAGGGATGTTTTCCTTCCTTTTTTTCATCATGGGTTTCATGTAATCCAAGAGTTATTAAATTATATCTTCTGTATGTATTTTTCAGGTCAGTTGTTTTTCTAATAAGGTATTTGCATTTTCTTCTATTTTTTCATAACTTTTTATTTTGTTTGACTCATTCTTGATGTCTCATATAGTCATTAACTTTCACTTGCCCAATTCTAATTTTTAGGGAATGGCTTTCTTCAGTTAGCTTTTGCACCTCCTTTTTCATTTGGCCAATTCCATTTTTAAGGAGTTGTTTTCTTCAGTCAATTTTTGTCCTTCCTTTTTTTTTAAGTTTTTTACCCTCTCTTGCATAACTTTCATTTCTTTTCCCAATTTTTCATCTACCTCTTTTATTTGATTTTTAAAATTCTTTTTGAGCTCTTCCAAGAAGGGTCTGGGGGCTTGAGAACAATATATATCCCCCTTTGAAACTTCACATGTAGGTATTTTGACATTCTTGTACTCTTCCGAGTTCGTGTTTTCATCCTTCCTGTCATCATAGTAGCTTTCTATGGTTAGGGCCCTGTTCTGGTTTTGCTTATTTTTAAACCTATTTCATGACTTCTAAAGTTGAGGTCTGTTCCTAGGGCACAGGGGGCACTGTCCCAAGCTTCTTTAGCTGGGGGCCAGGTGCCTGGTCACTGGCTTTGTGTGCCAGAGTCTCAAGTGTTGGTGGCTTGCCCACTTCATTGAGTGACCGAGCCTAGTCACACCTGTTATGCCTTGTGTTTCAGGGCTGGCAGTTTGCCTTCTCAGCTGGAGCTAGAACCTTCACTGCTGGCCTGTTGTGCCATTGGCCTGCTGAGCCAGGACCAAGGGCCCTCAGTCTCTAATCTGCACTGTGGCTAAGAGCCTCCGGTGGGTTTCCTGGATACTTTCTATACTGGGTTATGCTCCCCTTTTACCTAAGTGAGACAAACCTTTCCTGAAGTCTTTCTAAGTTATATTAAACTGGAAAACTGTTTCACTCTTTTTTTGTAGATTCTGTCACTCTAGAATCTCTTTAGAGACTTGATTTAACATTGTTTCCAAGGGAAACTCTAGAGAACTCAGGCAACTTCCTGGCTTTTCTCTACCATCTTGGCTCCTCCCCCAATACAGGTTATTTTCATGGAGTGACTAAGAAGCAATTTTAATGAGTTCCTGTGTACTTCCAGTAACAGTGGACATATCACATATAAATATTGCAGAAAGTGTTTAACATTAGTTTGTTCCTGGATCTTATGTAGTTGTTGCCAGAGTAAAGAATACTATTCTGGATGGCAGATGATAATTAGCCTACCCAGTATATGCATCTTTCTAGAAACTTTCTTCCCACGCATCTGAACTCTCTGAGCATATAAAGAGAACTGTACAGCAAGGATTGTATTTGCTATGATTTTACACAACAATGAGGAGTTCGGATTTTACTTTGTAGAAGAGATGATTATTTTTTTTCTTTTGAAGGAAAATATATGTTGATTCAGTGAATGAAGAGATAATAGTTAGGTTCAGTGCCATCAATATGTGTGAATGTGTGTATATATTTATATATAATATATATGCATATACACTTTGTATTTGTATATACTTTGTATTTCCTTATTTCTGTACATATTTTATCCCCCACAGTGGAATGTGAACTTCTTAAAGGCAGGGACAACTTTTTTTTGTTTTTATTTTTATCTCCCCAGCTGCAAGAACAGTACCTTGTGCATAATAGATGCTGAATGAATGTTAATATGAATTGAATCAAATCTCACTTTTTCCTATTTAAAATAATTATAATACTCCTCCATAATCTATTTCATTGGATGGATAAGAATCAGGTCAAATAATGCTTATAATACCATTTTAAAACTTAAAAGTTATATAAGTTTAATTTTTACTATTATTATGTTCAATGTTTACAGAAATTCAGTTGTATTTAAGACATCCATGACATTTTCAGATCCTAAAAGTGGCAATGGGTTTGGTGAAGCTAAAAAGTTATAAGTGAAAAAGCACTTTCCTCTAAAAAGGAAAACAATCAATGAACATAATTGACACTGTTCCTTCATTAACTCTCTCCAAGAGAGAGCAAGTGAGGGACATGCCATGTACCTGTTTCCCTAAAAAAACAAGGTCTGTCACTCACTTACATAAGGCCAAAAGCCTCCAAGATGGCCAGGCCACTTTGTCATTCATCAGGGGCTCCTGAGAGTAAGCAGGGGCATGCAACAATAAATGTCCCATAGACAGGCAAATGCAACACCAGCCACACTCATTAATACAGCCAGAGACAGACAGCAAGGCCTTCCTAGCATACTGGTAACCTCTACAGGCCTGTTACCTTCTCTGTGTCTGCCACCATTCAGACACAGCTAGTTCCCATGTGGGAAAGGCTGCTGGCAGGTAGGAGTTATCCACAGGTGAGGCTTATACTAAACATAATTAACACTGCAGACAAGGTCCAAAAGGACACTGAAATGCTACTCGATTAAAATTGCTTGTGGACTCTTTGTATGGACACCTGTTTTTGGAATATTTGCCTAGCTTCAGACCACATATGCCAGTTGACTCCCCTTATAGACCAGTGAATTGCCAGCCTGTTCTCCTGTACCCTAGGTGAGCCACCAATCTTTGGCCTTAATTTGCTTGAGCTCATGGGCTAGCTAGAGAAGCATCATGGTTGTAGATGGGATCACTGGATTGGGAGTCAGGAAGACCTGAGTTCAAATTTTGCCTCAGGAATTTATTAGCTATCAGACCCTCAGCTGAGCCTCAGGGTTTATTTTTGTTTTTGTTTTTTGTTTATTTGTTTTGTTTTTGCTTTTGTTTTATTTTTTCCCCTATAATAATAGCAACTACTTCACAAGATTGTTGTAAAGCATTTTGCAAAACTTCAAGTGCTTCATAAATGTGAGCTATTATTCTTAGCCAACTGTTTCCTCCCAAACTCTTGTTTCAATCTCAGTGCCAACTAAAATACTACCACTGTGATCTCTGCCATCCAGACCAGAACATCCTGCCAATATCACAGCTGAGGGCATAGAGGGTTCCCAGATACAGCCCCTGTCCCAGGCAGGGTCAGAAAAGACTCTGAGTGTCATGGAACCTATAACACCATAACCAATGTCTGTAGTGAGTTGAGGGGTAAATTAACAACTGCTGGGAAAGCCATAGAAAATAGACATTGATCTGAACTATGAGGTGAAATGCATGAAATTGTTTATAAATTGTCTGGATAATTGTAGGCACTGAAGCAGGAAGCCAGGGCTCCTGTCCCTTCTCACTTCTCATACAGTTTTAACTGACTTTCAAGCAGGATTTTTTCCACAGGCATATAGCTTTCTCCTTTTTCTTCCTTTGTTCCCTCTCAGGAAGAAAACAGGCCTCATTAAGCACCTACTATGTGTTATAAAATGAGCTGGAGCAGGAAATGGGGAACCCCTCCAGCATCTTTGCCAAGAAAACTCCAAAAGGGGTCATGAAAAGTCAGATGTGATTGAAATGACTTAACAACATGTACCAGGAAATGTGCTTTATATCATTAAATCCTCACAACACTCCTAAGAAGAAGGGAAGATATTATTTCATCCTCACAACAACCCTTGGAGGTGCTATTATTATACCCATTTTACAGATAAAAACTGAGGCAGACATAAGTTAAATGACTTGCCCACACACATGGCTGGTAGATGTCTAAGGCCTGTATTAAACAAGTTTTCCTGACTCCAGGTCCAGAGCTCCACCAGCTTTACCACTTAACTGACTCAGGAGTCTGGAAGGGCTTTTCAAGTATGCATCAGTAGCTGAGATCTGGGAAAAGGGCACTTTAGAAACTCTATTGGACTGTGAACTAGTGTGCTAGGGAAACTAGGTCACTGCTGTACCTGCAGATAGAAAAACTCCTAGGCAGCGTTTCAGCCTCTACAGGAGAACATTCTCAAGGATGCTCACACACTGTGTCAGCACATTGCCTGACTCATAGTAGGTCCTTACTATACTGGCTGAGTAACTACCATGTACAGTTGATAAGAGTGGCATCTAGTTTCCTGGGCATTTATGCCAGGGTATTTAGAGGAGCTAAATTATGGAAAGGAGTCTGGGATATCACATCAAGCAAGCCTATGCAGTTATAAGAATGTGTGGAGAAAGGGAATGCAGGGGAAAGACCAGGTGAGGTTGGTAAATGGTACCTAAGCAGTGCCAAGGATATTTGGACTTTGGCCCCTTTCACTTGTGCAGTCATGTTGGTAATTGGCACCATTCTGTCAGTCCAAAGTTATGACTCGTGCTTTTCCAGAGCCCCTGCACACAGTAATCAGAGTAAGCAATAACAAAAGTCAGAGCCAGGGAAGAACTGCCAATCTGTTGCTTAACAACTGATTTAACTCCCTGTTGCCTGTTGCCTAGAAGGAGAGGTGGGGTACTCAATGGTAGGAATTAATACGAGAAGAAAGCATATCTTGGCTCTATTCCAGCTCTACCACTTATTGGATGTGTGTGTGTTTTAGAATGGCTTAATGGGAAGTTCTTAACCTGGGCCCCTGGACAGACAGATAGAAGAATAGGTAGATCAATAACAGGATACAGAGATAATAGAGAACAGGAAGGATAGATAGATAGATAGGTAGATAGATGGACAGACATACAAAGAGATAGATTAGAGAGAGAGAGAGAGAGAGAGAGAGAATATTACAATGTATTTGGTTTACTTTGTAATCATATGTATTTTATTTTATTCATTTAAAAACATTATTCTGAGGAGGAAGTCCATAGGCTTCATCAGACTGCTAATGGGGTCCATGGCACACAAAAAAAGATTTAAAACTCCTGCATAAAATGATTTCTAAATTTCCCTTCTAAATCCTATGATCCTCTAAGCTCCTTCATTTCTGACCCAAAGTTTCCATAGTTCCTACCTTTGAGTTTACTGCAAGTTAAATATGAGTCAACAATGGGTCATGGTAGCAAAGAAAGCCAAGATCATCCTAAACTGTGTTAATAAAAACTGTCTAGAAAAGAGGCCTCAAGCACACAGTTTCAGACTGCGCTCAGGAACACAATCCTCCCAGTGCACTGAAACAGATTAAAATGTAATTGGGAAAGATTTAACAAAATAAATAAAATAAAATAAAAGAGAGACAATGTGTAGTTTTTAAAGTGAATATACAGTGGGCAGAGATCTTTATGTATGGTTTAGTGGCCCCCATTTCTATGTGAGTTTGATGCCACTGATCTAGAACAAATAAAGTAATAGTCCTATTCCTCCCTCCTAGTCAGCTCATATCTGAAACAGTGTTTCATTGTGGCTGACCCTTTTGATGGAGAGTATTGCCATACTAGAACCTGTCCAGAAGAGGATTATAGTGAGGAGATTGAAATGCAGCCACATTAAAGTCACTTGAAAGGTTCAGGAATGTTTCATCTGAAGAAGAGAAGATTTAGAGGGCACATGGTCCCTGGCTTTAAATATATGAAAGATTGCCATTGGAAAGAGGGATTAATAGTGTTATTCCCCCAAATGAGAGCTGCTCAAAAGGAGATTAACTCTAGAAGGACCAGGAGAACCAATTGCTGCAAAAATAATTTTATTTTAAAATAAACATTTTCACCCTATTTAATTTTCTGTGCCTTCTGAATTTAAAAATAAAAAAGCCCTGTGAAGTGATATAGCTTGTCCTTCAAGGTATTCTCAAATTCTAGTCCTTCTAGGTAATCTACTTAGAAGAATTAGGAATGCCCCACTTCTGGAGATCTTCAAAAAATCCTTCCCCCCCACCCCCAACCCCACACTAGCATCAAGCAGTTAGGTAGCACAGTGGATAGAGTTCTGGGTCTGGATTCAGGAAGACTCATTTTTCTGAATTCAAATCTGGTCTCACACTTATTAATTGTGTGACCCTGGGCAAGTCATTTAACCCTGTTTGCCTCAGTTTCTACATCTGTAAAATGGACTGGAGAAGAAAATGGCAAAATGCTCCAGTATCTTTGCCAAGAAAATGGGGTCACGAAGAATCAGACACAACTGAAAAAATGACTGAATATGCACCACCCTCAACACCCCTATTATGATGAATGGGAGCTGTTCTGAGAAAGGGTCATTTCCAACACAGCTTTTTGAAAAATCTGCTGAGTGATCATTATAAAATGTCTTAGGAATAAGTTGATTCATAACACAAGGCTTTCACACCATTAGAATAGGGTATAATTAATTGCCTATTCTAGCAGCTTATAAGGGTGGAACCAGTATCATTGAACTCCACAAAGGAGTTATTAACTCTTCCATAACACTGATTCTACAAATCCAAGGAGTTTGGAAGTCCTGCTGATTTCACCTTTGCAATATTGTTCTTGTGACCTC
Source organism: Petaurus breviceps papuanus (assembly GCF_028583685.1). Taxonomy (NCBI): domain Eukaryota; kingdom Metazoa; phylum Chordata; class Mammalia; order Diprotodontia; family Petauridae; genus Petaurus; species Petaurus breviceps. Next base: position 38,735,555 of record NW_027187378.1, read on the forward strand.
CCATCCTTCTCACCTCTCCTTAGACCACCCTTGATCAGTAGTTTATGTCTCCTGTAACAGGATTCTGGGTGAAAGAGCTGAGCAAAAGGCTGCAGATAAACCCACTTCTTTCTTCAACCCTTCAAAACAACAGTACTAACACTAATTATTCATGTGACCCGGGGCATATAGTATGTTTAACTTCTGTGGTCTCCAGTTTTCTCATCTGGAAAATTAGGGGATTAGAGTAAATGATCTCTAAGCTCCCTTTAAGGTCAAAATCTACAATGCTTTGATTAGAGTGGAATGTCCTACCTCTTTCTTTTCATATATTGAAGCTCTGCCCATCCTTAAAAACCCAATTCAAGTGCCACATCTTCCATGAAGCTTTCCCTTTTCTCAGTTAATAAAAAGTTTCCCCTTTAGCCCCCACAAATTTTTTTTTCTGAGCCTCTCAAATGCATTTCTCTTTTATTATTAAGCATTGTAATTAAATGTGTTTATGTCTTATTTTTGTATTATGTCATAGGCTCCATGAAAACAGGAGCACATTTTATCTAAATGTATGTGAAACATGAGAGAAAAAAGGAAAGAAGGAAGGAAGGAAGGAAGGAAGGAAGGAAGGAAGGAAGGAAGGAA
>NW_027187378.1:38736182-38771002 GCF_028583685.1 Petaurus breviceps papuanus
AGGAAGGAAGGAAGGAAGGAAGGAAGGAAGGAAGGAAGGAAGGAAGGGAGGAAGGAAGGAAGGAAGGAAGGAAGGGAAAGAAGAAGGAAGGGGGAAGAAAAGAGAGAGGAAGCTACCAGTTGCAAATGCTGAACCTGTTGCTAAATGGGTGCCCCATTGCCTTAGATGAACAAACCCCATTTTCCTCTCTAAGATAGCCTTATGATGATGAATGGTGGCTCTTCTGAGAAGGGATCATTTACAACACAGTATTTTGAAAAATCTAGTGGGTGATCAGTGTCTTAGGAATAAGCTGGTTCTTAACACAATGCTTTTACACCATTAGAATAGGGTATAATTAGAAAGCTTTCCCTTCTCTTCCAGTTAGTAACAATGGTTCCCTTTGAATCTCACGTAGCATTTTGTTCTTCTCTTCTCTAATGCACTTCTCATGAATTATTGTACATTATAGTTTTCGGTATTAGTGTTTTATCTACTCAAACAGCTAGGACACAGTGAGTGCTTCTTAAGTGTTTGTTAAATGAATGAATGGATAAGACACCATGCAAGATATACTTGAAGATGCCCATTTTACCTAACCTAGGGCTGGCCCAGTGTCTCTGGCTACCTCAGACATTAGTCCTGCCTTCAATTCTGAGTTTCCAAGCCAGATATTATTTTAGGACATTGTTCCCTCTGGTGGAGTAACTTGGAAATTCATCGTAATTGTGTCTATTTTATTGAGATCCACACACTGTTATTAAAAAAAAGTCTTCATAATGAAAATGCAAAGAACAAAGTTGCTATTCTGTACCTCATCATAATGGGAGAAGGAGACATTATTCAAATATGCTCAGGGCAATGGCTGTAAATGTGTTTGCTGGCTGACAGGAACTAATCATATGAGATAAAAATATGCTGAAAACTAACTAAGTAGGTTTAGTTCTCTTAGACCAGGGATGGGCAACTTGCAGCCTCAAGACCCTCTAGGTCCTCAAGAGTGACCTTTTGACTGAATCCAAACTTCACAGAACCTGCCTAAAGGCCACAAGTTCCTCATCCCTGTCTTTGACCCTTTGTTTTAGACACTTGCCTTGTTCTATATTATAAGCAGGAGGGTAAATTTTTTAGGTGCCCATTTAGCAAAGGGCTTAGCATTTGCAATGAATAGGTCCTTTCTTTTTTTTCCTTCTTTCTTTTCTTCCTTCCTTCTTCCTTCTCTCCCTCTTATCCTCCTTCCTTTTTCCTTCCTTCCATCTCTCTTTCCCTCCCTCTCTTTTTCCATCCTTCCTCTTTCCTTTCTTCTTTTCTTCCATTACTCCTTCCTTCCTGCTTTCTCACCTTCCCCTCCCTCCTTCACTCTTTTAATTCATTCTGTCCTTCTTTACATCTTTTCCCCTCTCTCTTTACATCTTCCTTCTTCATTCCTTTACTCCTTCCTTCTCTCCTTCCCTCCTCCCTCCTTCACTTCTTCCTTCTTCCCTTATATCCTTACATTTCTCCTTTCCCCTTTCCCTATTTCCCTTCTTCCTTCTTTCACTCCTTCCTTCTTTCTTCCTTTCCTCCCTCATTCCTTCTTTTCATCCTTCTCTCCCTCATTTCTTCCTATTCCTCCTTTCTTTCCTTCATTCCTCATTAAACCTTTACTATGTAAAAGACATCATGCTAAGTACTGTAGTATATTCATAGATGAATATAAAATGTCAAAAAGCTTGTATTAAAATAGAGGGAGAGGCAGGGGGTAAAGAATAACAATTCTGTGAGCATTAGTTTCCTTTTATGGAAAATGAAAGGGTTATACTAGATGATCTCTTAGGTCTCTAACAGTTCCAAACTCTATGATTCTATTTTAGTCAGGGACACAGATAAGTATAATACAAATCTGACTCTGGTGAGCACCATAAGGGAAGTACAAAAAAAAAAAAGGAAACAAGAGGAGTGTAGTGAAAGGGGCAGGAGAGGGAATGTGGCATCAAAGGATGTGGTTCAAGTCGTGATTCTTCTACTTACTACCTAGAAGATAAGCTGCACAGTGGATAGAGCAATAAATCTAGAGTCACTATGAGCTGAGTTCAGATCCAGCTTCAGAAACTTACTAGCTGCCTGAGCCTGGGTAACTCAACTTTTGTCTACCTCAGTTTCCTCCTCTGTAAACTGAGGATGACAATAATAATGCATATCTCCCAGGGTTTTGTGAGCATCAAATGGGGGTAATACTTGTAAATCACTTTGCCAACCTTAAAGCACTCAATGAAGGCTGCCTATTATCATTACCTCTGGGACCTTGGGCAAAGCCCTTCAATTGAGTTTCAGTTTCCTCTGTTTCCCTCAAAAGATATAATTATTCATGACATTTCAACCTAATAGAGTTGCTGTGAGGATCTCAGATGTGAAATTCTATATTCTCCACAAATATTAGAATTATTGGTATTGAGTTCAAAGTACAATGTTCATAGTTCTCATTTTCATTTGAGAAGTCCCTCTTTTTTAACACTCAGGTCTTTGAGCACAGGCTATGTAAACAGTGTTTATGCCTATACAGGAGTTGGATGACTCAATTCAGACCTTCTTTCAGAAGCTCCAGCATTTGCAGCAATAAAAACAACCATCTCCAAAGGGAAAAAGCTGAGCTAAAAAATAAATTTCTATCTATAGTCACATCCACATCCCTGTATCAGTCTGCATCCCCATTTAGACACACACAAAGAGTCACAGAATCATATGGAGAAGGATACACAGAGAGACGGATGTGGGTAGAAAAATAGAGATGAATTTAAATAGGAATTCATTGTAGAGTTTGATATAAGCACAAGGAATTATAACTGCTATTTATCTAGCATTTATTTTAGCTTCCCAAAGCACTTGCATATCCACCATATCAGTAAATATACACCTACCCCCAACATAGGTTGCACTTTGATCCTTAATCTATGATATCATCAGCAGAGAGTGCAACCTGTCAAAACCATCTGATTCTATGGGATTTTTGTCCAGGTTCACCAATAGATCCTTTAAAAAGAGTTTACCCAACTTGCTCAAGGCCAATCTTTATATCTTACCATTTTTCTTACTTAACAGAGAAGCAGTCATCAAGTCATTCTTGGTCATTGTTTGGACCCTGATTGGCTCAAAATGAATGTAGATAGCAAATTTTTTTCTGTTTTGTCTGGAAACCTTGAGGGTCTTCCTCTCCCTGATAGATTTTTTTCACTAAGTAAAGAGTTCATTCTTTGACTCATTTCTTATTAATCCTTAATCACTGAATGGGCTTTTGCCTCAGTGAAACTAAGAACTGTTAAAGACCTCTCCTGGATTATTCTAATAGCATTGTTTATGCTAGCAGAAGACCTTTTGCAAGATACTAGATGATTTGCTCCCCAGGATGCTTCCTTTTACATCTCTTTACATGGGGGGAGGACATGACGTGATCAGATGGAAAATCACTTTGGCAGAAACATAGACTATGGATCAAAGAGGAAAGAAAGACTTGAATCAAGGAGAACAATTTGAATGCTGTTACAATGGACTAGGAGAGAAGTGAGGACAGCTTAACCTAAGGAATTGAGTGTGTGAGTGCAGAGAACAAGAATGGATGTAAGCTATGTTGTGAAGATAAAAATAAAATTTAGCCTCTGATTGAATATGCAAGGTGAGGGGGAATGAGGAGTCAAGGATTAGTCTAAGATCACAAACATGAGTGACTGGATGTTTGAAAGAAGAAAAAAAAATAGGAAAGTTTGGAAGGGGTGGAGTGGTGGAGAGATACTGAGTTCAGTTGAGTTTGTCGAGTTTGAGATGACTTATGGGCCATATAGGTCAAAATGTCTAAAGGGATATTAGTGATGCAAGCCTAGCACTTAGGAGAAAAGCCATGTTTGGATAGATATATAGATCTGATGGTAAACTGTATAGAGATGAATAATTAAACCCATGGGAGTTAATGTATGCATAGGAGGGTGTATGTGTGTATAAATACATATGCGAGTGTGTGTTTATGTGTGTATATGTATACTTAGACAGAGGGCACAGGATCACTTGAATAGGAAGGAGTGATACCTAAAAAATAAAATTAGGAGGTAAGAGAGGAAAGTATTGCATGAAGAAGAAAGGGAGAGATATGTTAGGGTAAATTATCTCATATGAAAGAGGCAAGAGAAAACTGTTACAATGGAGCAGAAGATCAGGAAGGTGAAAGGAAATGGGTCAATCGTACTCTCATTGAATTTGGCTTAAGGAGGGAATAACATACACATTCAATTGGGTACCTTACCCTACAGGAAAGTAAGGGGGAAGGGGATGAGAGGGGGGATGATAGAAGGAAGAGCAGATTGGGGGAGAGGGTAGTTAGGGGGGCACATTTTTGAAAAGGGACAGGGTCAAAGTAGAAAATAGAATAAGTGGGGGGCAGGATAGAATGAAGGGAAATATAGTTAGCCTTTCACAATATAACTACTATGGAAACATTTTACATAACTACACATGTACAACCTATATTGAATTGCTTATCTTCCCAGTGGGGGTGGGTAAGGAGGGAAGAAGGCAAAGAATCTAGAAATCAAAGTTTTAAAAACAAATGTTAAATTTTTTTATTGTTTTTTTTACATGCAACTGGGAAATAAGATATACAGGCACTGGGGTATAGAAATCCTTCTTGCCCTTCTAGAAAGTTAGAGGGGGGAAGTGGCAGGTTATAAGAGGGAGCATATTGGGAGAAGGGGTATTCAGTAGAATCACTGTCTTGGGGTGGTGGTAGGGGAAAGACGGAGAAAATTTGTAACTCAGAATCTTGTGGAAACAAATGTTGAAAACTAAAAAGAACAAAAAAAAGAAAAAGGCCATTTAATTTGGAGAAAGTAGTTTCAGTTGAGTTTGGAAGCCACCATTCAAAGGGATGAGAAATAAGTGATAGGAGATAAAATGGAGAAAATGAGATCATGAGAGAACTTGATGTTTAGCTGAAATTCAGTTAAACTATGTTTTGCATATTTCCCCATCTACTCATCTTGCCACGAAAGGGAAAGTGGTTAGCTTTACATAATTTGTTGGTAATAAGCACATGCAACATATAAGTGTTCATATCATTCCTATCTGTATGTTTTTATTTCCTTTAATAAACTTCTGTAGAATTGACTGGATTATATCTAGCACAGAGGGAGACTTTACTCCAGATGCTGCCATCCTGCAGGGCAAGATTACTTCCTACCCAATGGTACACCATTCCTTCCTGGGAGGGTGTGCTTCCTCCCCTTAATAACTATTATTCTCATTTCTTTTGATGCTCCATGCTTCCCAGTGGTGAAGCAGGACTCTGGATCACCACCAGGGTTTTGTCATCATTAATTCCCACCCCAGGTCCTTCTTTCCCCATCCTTTAGCTGAGATGGAAGAAGAAGGATTTTCTGTGGGAGGCAGAGCCAAGATGGCAGAGTAAAAGCAGGTACTTGCTTGAGTTCTCCTCCAAATACTTGTTAAAATGACTAAACAAATTCTAGAGCAGCAGAACCCACAAAATGGCAAAGTGAAACACATTTCCAGCCCAAGACAGCCTGGAAGATTGACAGGAAAGGTATATTTCACTGGGCTAGGAGAGGAGCACAGTCCAGCACAAAACATGGTAGCATAGACTGGGCCTCAACAAACCTAGAGAAGACCTCAGGGAACTGAATCACTAGCGGCTGTGGCAGTTTCCAGACTTCTCAACCCACAAATGCCAAAGACAACTTAGAACATCAGTAGGAAAGGTGTGTTGGACCTGTGAGAGAGTAGCTCAGACCACCCCTGGGGTGGCATCAATAGTGGTGACTATAGCTGCTTCTGGAGCTTTTCACTCATGGATGATGGGGGGATCAAGCAGCTGATCAGAAGGGGATTGTAGGGATCTCTTTGCTGGTGCTGAGGCAGGATTCTCTTGCCTTGCCTCAACTTGCATCTGGGTGGCAGTCCTGAGGTAAGGAGGAGCATTAGCATGGTAGAGCTTGTGGAGGTAGTGGAGATAGAATCCTACTCACAGCTCCAAGGCAGGAAAGAGTGCTTGCGGTCACTCACAGACCAGAGCAAAGGCCAGAAGAGGAGTAAACACCTCTCCTTTGATCATACCACCTTGGAAGAACTGGAAATTTATAGGCCCCTGGAAGTATCTCTGAAAACAACTGCACAAAACTCCTGAAGCTTGAGACAGTACACTGTACACACTGGAAACAGAACCCTGCATTAACAAAGAGCTAAAAAGTCAAATAATTGGCTGGGAAAATGAGCAAACAGTGGGAAAACCTCAGAGTATAGAATCTTACTTTGGTAACAAAGAAGATCAAAACATAGAAACAGCAGAAGACAACAAAATCAAAGCTCATACATCCAAAGCCTCCAAGAAAAATGTGAATTGGTCACAAGCCATGGAAAAGTTCAAAAAGAATTTTGAAAATCAAGTAAGAGAAGTAGATTGAAAATTGGAAGAGAAATGAGAGTGATGCAAGAAAATCATGAAAAATGAGTCAACAACTTGCTAAAGGAGACCCAAAAAAATACCGAAGAAAAGAACACCTTAAAAATAGACTAACCCAAATGGCAAAAGAGTCCCTTAAGGCCAACAAGGAGCAGAATCCCTTAAAAATCAGAATTGGCTAAATGTAAAAGGAGGTCCAAAATCTCATTGAAGGAAATAATTCCTTAAAAATTAGAATGGAAGGGCGACCAGGTAGCACAGCGAGTAAGAGCACTGGCCCCAGTGTCGGGATGACCTGAGGATCGAATCCGGGCTCAGATACTTAGCACCACACCCAGAAATAACTGGCCGTGTAACCTTGAGCAAGTTACTTAACCCCAATTGCTTAAAAAAAAATTAGAATGGAGCAAATGGAAACTAATGACTTTATGATGAAAAGCTAGAAGACAATGTGAAACATTTCATTGGAAAAACAACTGCCCTAGAAAATAGATCCAAGAGAGATAATTTAAAAATTATTGGACTACTTGAATGCCATGAGAAAAAAAAGCCTTAGACATCATCTTTCAAGAAATTGTCCAGGAAAACTGTCCTGATATTCTAGAATCAGAAGGTAAAATAGCAATTGAAAGAATCTACCAATCACCTCCTGAAAGAGATCCCAAAAGGAAAACTTCTATGAATATTATAATCAAATTCCAAAGTTCCCAAATCAAGGAGAAAATATTGCAAGCAGCCAGAAAGAAATAATTCAAGTATTGTGGAAAACATAATCAGGATAACACAAGATTTAGCAGCTTCTATATTAAGAGATTAGGGCTTGGAATATGATATTACAGAGGTCAAAGGAGCTAGGATTACAACCAAGAAACACCTGCCCAGCACAACTGAGTATAATCCTGCAGGGGGGAAATAAACATTCAATAAATAGAGGACTTTCAAGCAATCTTGATGAAAATACCAAAGTTGAATAGAAAATCTGACTTTTAAATATAAGACTTAAGAGGAGCATGAAAAGGTAAACAGGAAAGAGAAATCATAAGGGACTTATTAAAGTTGGACTCTTTACATTCCTACATAGAAAGATGATATTTGTAATTCATGAGACCTTTCTCAGTATTAGGGTAATTCATGAGACCTTTCTAAGTATCTGCCTTTACAAACTAATAGAATGTATATAGACAGAGGGCACAGAGTGAGTTGAATATGAAGGGATGATATCTAAAACATAAAATTAAGGGGTGAGAGAGGAATGTACTGGAAGAAGGAGAAAGGGAGAGGTAAAATGGGGTAAATTATCTCACATAAAAGAAGCAAGAAAAAGCTTTTACAGTGAAGGGGAAGAGGGAGTAGGTGAGAGGGAACCTTACTCTAATAAGATTTGGCTTGAGGAGGGAATAACATACACACTCAATTAGGTATAGGAATCAATCTTACTCTATAGGAAAGTGGGGGGAGGGGAAAGAGAGGGGAGGATGAAAGAAAGGAGGGCAGATTGGGGGAGGGGATAATCCAAAGCAAACACTTTTGAGGAAGGACAGAGTCAAAAGAGAGAATAGAATTAATGGGGAAAGGGGACTGGATACAATAGAGGCAAATATAGCTAGTACTTCACAACATGACTATTATGGAAGTGTTTTGCATGACTACACATGTATAACCTATATAGAATTACTTGCCTTCTCAATGAGGGTGGGTGGAGAGGGAGAAAGGCAGAGAATTTGGAAATCAAATATTTGGGGTTTTTTTGTCTTTTTGGAGGGCAGTTGGGGTCAAGTAACTTGCCCAAGGTCACATGGCTAGTTTTTGTGCATGTGTGTTAAGTGTCTGAGACTAGATCCAAACTCAGGTCCTCCTGACTCCAGGGCCGGCTCACTGCACCACCTAGCCACCCCAGGAAATCAAAGTTTTAAAAATGAATGTTAAAACTGTTTTTCCATGAAACTGGAAAATAAGATATATGGGCAATGTGGTATAGAAATCTATCTTGCTCTAAAGGAAAATAGAAGGGGAAGGGGATAAAAGAAGGGGGGTGATAGAAGGGAGGGCAGATAGAAGGAAGGGGTTATCAGAATGCATGCTGTCGAGGTGGGAGAGAGGAGAGATGGGGGAAAAAATTGGAACTCAAAATCTTGTGGAAGTAAATGGTGAAAACTAAAAATTAATTAATTAATCAATAAAAAAGGACCTTCTAGGGTATGGACTGCCCCCCTTTCTCAGTGCAATTGAACTCATGGTTGGATTGTCTTGTATACTTCCACCCCCATCACTTTTTTCACATGCTACCCATAACAACTCAACTGAATTTATTTCAAGCACAAGAATCCATAACTATGTCACTGAAAATTTTTCTAGGAATGGATAGTAATTTTATTGGTTTGAAGTTCTCACATATCCACATATGCTCATGCATGCTTGCATGTGCAGACACAGACACACACACATACAAACAGACACACACACACATGCACATACACATATACACACGGAGGAAAATATCCTGTTCACCAAGCAGTTAGGAGATGAGAATGGTGGGGAATATGTAAGGAAAGAGGGACTTGTTTCTATCTGCCTTTACAAACTAATGCATCAAACCCACTGATGTCATGTCACTGCATAAATACCAAATTCTGGAAAATTGACCCACAGATGATAGAAATTACTCCCTGCCTTTCTGCTCCCACTGCAAAGAAGATGCTGAGTCTTTTTATAGATGTTGCCAGTCAGGGCTTCACTGTCTCCTTTACAATCAAAAAACATCAAAATTTTAAATAAAGGAATTTTATACATAATCTAGTCCTGGATAGAGGGCCCAGACTGCAGTCAGGAAGACTCATCTTCCTGAGTTCAAATCTGGCCTCAGACATTACTTGCTGTGTGAACCTGGGTGATTCACATAACCCTGTTTGCCTCAGTTTATCATTTGTAAAATGAGTTGGAGAAGGAAATAGCAAACCACTTCAGGATCTTTGCCAAAAAAAAATCACAGATGGGGTCATAAAGAAGCAGACACAACTGAAACACCTGAACAACAATATATGTGTATGCAAATGTGCATATATATATACACACCCATAAATATATATGTATTTTATACATGCATATATGTGCATATGTATGGATGTATGCATATACACAAATATATGTGTGAGTATATACATATATACAAATATGCATAATATGTACACATACTAAGCATACTTGTTTCTCACTATTCCACACTTCCATCCTCCACTTTCTGCCAATTGAAAAGTGATTCATATAGGTTGCCCTCTCTGATTCCTATAGAGTCATTGCAGGAATCCTCAGGACAGCCCTCCCTATCCTCACCTGCATTGTGATCAGGAAATAGAATCACAGAAACTTTTAATTTGTTAATTTTATTTTGCTTTTATTTCAAAGCAGACCTAGCAGAAGTTGTCCTCAGATATCTCAGAATGGCAAGGATGTGACCCATAATTCTCCATACCCTAGTGGCAGAGCACAAGCTGAATGAACATATAGCCCTTTGACAGGCTGGGTTATCTTTAAAACCAGACCTGAGCATTGTTTATTGGAGCTGGGGGTGGGGGGTTATTTCAGTCCCAGAAATTAAACCTAAAGGACCCATTGCTAAATTTTGGAGGGAATATAATCTATTTAAGGAGACAGAATCAAGTATTGAACAAGTATTGAAGAACAGAATATTGAATTAATGAAAATAGTTCACTTTTCTATAGTACTTTAAGATTCAAAAATAGTTTCCTCACAAAAAATTCTATGAGGTTGGTTATCCAAGTATTAATATGTGAATATATGAAGGATCTGTGATTTCATCAGGAAAGTGAACTTCCAGTATGAGAACCTCTTCCCATCAATGCAGACCTCCAACTTATTTGTAACATATTAGTAAAGAATTGCCCTGAACACTGAGAATTTAAGTGACTTGTCTTGTAATCACATTGTTTGTGTGTGTCAGAAGAGAACCTATGTCTTCCAAACTCTAAGCCCAACATTGGATCCATTCTGCCATGCTGCTTCTGAAAGCACTATTATCCCTATAATAATACAAATGGAGAGGTTATATGGTGTGGTAGATAGAGAGATGGTATCCTATTTATTGACTGTGTGATCCTGAGCAAGTCAAATAAACTTTCAATACTCCAGGCAACTCTCCAAGGCTATATGCTGCAGAGCCAATGTCATTCTTCATTGGCAGAGGGAATTTCCTCATTTGGAATTCAGTATGAAAACAAAATTACAGGTCTGGCCTAAAAATAATGGAGGTGAGGAAGGAGACACTTAGAGAGGTTAGATGACTCATCCATGGTAGTCCAGATTGAGTGTATCAGATCTGGAGCTCAAATCTTGATCTCCTATTAAGAACACAAGTAATTTTTCCACTACACGACAATGGTTGACTCCATAGCAGCACTTGGGTCAGAAGAAGCTGGCACAGTGTGGTTGTTGGACAGAAAACCTTGTGTAATTAATCTTTAGCTACCTGCATAGCACAGAGAACTTGAATCTACCCTAGAAAAGAGAATTAAATTTAGGAAAAGTATGCTGTCTCCCTCACCCCCCTCCAAGTTTCTCAGTTGGGCCCTTGCAGTCAATATTTCAGTCAATGAAGAGAAATGCAGCAGAATTGATTATATGATTGGTTTGACTGTTTCTCTCCTGTTTTTCTTCTAACATTGAATCTCACTATTTCTGGGAGAGAGAAAAAATGATGCTGATTTTTGTGTACATGAAATCACTGCTGAAAAAGAAACAACAGCTTTGTTCTTCTATTGAAAATACCTGAAGGAAAAGACATGACAGTGGTCTATGCCCCTCCATCTTGGTTTCTTCTGTAATCTCTCTATCATTTCCTACCATAAGCCTGGGGACAGGCCAAGGTTTCTGCCTTTGGGACCTAGACACATTCCTTCCCACCTAGGAACAAGGAAAATACATAAAACTTGAGGAAGGGCTAGAAGATTGCAAAAGAGCATTGGAAATAAATGTAATTTTGTTTCTATGTACCTACATACACATAAATAGGTGTATGTAAATGCATATATACACATATATGCCTATGTACACACATATGTATACAGTTACTAAGTTAGTTAGGGATTGGACCTGTGATTTCTTTGTTATAAGGAGCTCCCAGAAGATCAAGTTCCCTTGTAGGTCAGTACCTTCTCTGAAAACTTGTCTTAGAGATTTGCTTAGAAAACTGGAGTCCAGTCCCAGCAACAGTCAGCATGTATCAGTGGCAAGAAATGAACCAAGGTCTCTGAGATCAGCCCCCTATCCACTATAAAATGCTGAGATTTAAATACATACCCAAACATATATACACATATTAAACACATTTTATTTTGTATATTATGTGTACATAGGTATATGTAAATATTGTGTGTGTGAAGTGAAGAAATTGTAGCCTAGAACCAGAAAAAAACAGTTTTAAAATTGTATCAATACTTAATGAGGGAGTGGTAGTTACATGACAATTTAACTAGAGATTTTAATGAACTATAAACTCAATACAAGTAAAAAGTTTAACATAAATGCCAAAAACAATGATGCTATGTTATACTACATCGATGAAAATGTTGTGGACTTGTCCCTGGAGACTTGATTTTCCTATTGATTATATCTCCCAAATAATTTAAATCAAAGAATGGGAGTCCCGAAAACAATTTCCCAAGAATCCATGAAGGCAGATCCACAGGCATGACTGCATGGATGCTTTTTGAAGAGTAAAGAAAGGAGTGAGTGTTTATTAAGCACTTACTATGTGTCAACCCCTATAATAAGCATTTTGCAAATATTATCTTATTTCATCTTCCCTGGAAGATAGGTGCTACTGTTATCCACATTTTACAGTTGAGGAAATTGAGGTAGTCAGCAGTTAAATTACTTGCTCAGTGTCACATAACTAGTAAGCATCTGAGGCCAGGTTTGAATGAAGGTCTTCTAGATTCTCCTCACAGCATGATCTGCTACTGTGTCATGTAGCTGCCTCTAAAAATTAGAAAGACTGAGGGTAACACAATGGGTTGGAGAAGATCACCAACGTGGGCATGATTTCCCCTAAATCAGGGGAAAAATAGAGAGTGATCATTTATGTACACTTTTGTTTCAAGAAAATGTGACTTGAACCCTGACACGAACAGAGGGGCAAGCAAGTTCCTGTTCAATTGAGCTCAAGAATAAGCATAGAAATAGAAATACATAGACAGTCAAATGACATGACAATGGAGGTTTCTATAATAATTTTAGCTAGGTATAGAATTCTCAATTTCTAACTGATGTAGGCTTCCACTACCCTTCCGTATGCCTACTGGGAATTAGTTATTGTGAGACTCCTCCATACAAAGAGGTTAGGAGAAGAACATGGAATTGGAATGGTTACCATTTCTGAGATACAAATATATATTACTCAGATTTTATCACTTTTTCATTTAGTCCTATTAATCTGCTGCTAAAGATATATGCTTGAAGATTATTTAAATAGTAGTAAGGCTTGATTGATACAGAATTCTAAAAATAAAAATAAGTTGAAGGCAAGTGTCAGAGAATGGCAAGTTAACTGACTTAGTCATACTCCTAGAGTATGTAAGTAGAGTAAGAGCACTTTTTTATTTTATTTTATTTAACTTAAAATGGGTGCCCACACACTGTCCATGGTCCTGACTATTTACAAGTCTGCACAGGTTGTTGTTGCTATTTGTTGTTCAGTCCTTGAAATACCATGTGATTCTTCATGACACCATTTTAGGTTTTCATGAAAAAGTACTGAAGTTGTTTTCCATTTCCTTCTCTGGCTCATCCTTACAGATGAGGAAACTGAAGCAAAAAGGGTTGAGTGACTTGTCCATGGTTATGCAGATTGTGGTTGTGGTTGGTTTGTCCTTTGTTCTCAAAGAAGACCATGTCATCAGGGAGATGATGACATGACTTTCAATTGACTTTGATTTGAGTGATGGAGGGTTGTGAAAAGTTATAAGTCAAACTTTCTTTTCCAGAGCCATCTGAGTCCAGTGGCCAGATATGCATCAGGATGACTAGAGATAGCCCAGGATGCAATGGGAGACCTTGACGCTTTTAAGCTGAGGTTTTTAAGTTCCTCACTTTGAGTGAGGCAGTGCCCATTCAGTGAATAGGCCTCTTTAAGAAGTGAGTCCAGGAATGGTCACATTAATTAAAAAAAAAATCAAGCTGGAAGGGGAAAACCCTTGGGGTTGCTGGCCAAAGGAGAAAGAATTACTAACTTACATTCACTCTGAGTCAGGAGGGCCCCAAAAATAACCTTACAGAGAGGTAAGTTTTGGTTTGATGTAAAGAAAACACTCTAATAATTAGACCAAATCACAAGTAGGACTGTGTGCCTTACAGTAAACTCCCTTTCACAGAGATTCTTCAAGGAGCAGTTGGATTATCATTTGTTAAGGATATTGTAGAGGACCAGCTAGGTGGCAGTGAGTAGAGTGGAGTCAGGAGGACCTGAGTTCAAATCTGGTATTAGACACTAAACTAGCCGTGTGATCTTCGGCAAGTCACTTAACCCCAATTGCCCTGCCCTCTCCCCTCGAAAAAAAAGCCAAAAAAAAAAGATATTATAGAAAAGGACAAATTTGGACTAAAGAGGTAGTGTGGTGTAATAGATACTAGACTGAATCTTCAGTCAGAGGACCTAGGATCAAACAAACTGTAGAACCCTAAGCAAGTAATTTCACTACTCTGTGCCTAATTTTCTTCATCTAGGAATGTGCTGAAGCAGACAATATCAAAGGTCCCTTCTAGTTTTACATCATATGATCCTATCATCTCTGTAGTTATTTTTACCTCTGAGATTCTATGCAGATAGTGAGTGTACTTACTATTGGGGAAAAGTGAAATAAACATGTAACCTTATAATCATATAACTGCTGTTCTATACCTGCTATAAAAATATAACTATGTTATAGTACTTTAAAGTTTAGAATGTGTTTTCTTCACAACAACCCCATGAGACTGAGAGTTAAGAAGAAGTATTCAGGTAGCTGCATCTACAATGAAAATGTAAGCTGGGGTAGGAAAAGAACAGGTTTGGGAGCTAAATGACCTGTGTTTAAATCCTGACTCTGTTATTAACTTCATGTGGGACCTGAGGTGAGCCATCTTCCCTCCCAATGCTTCAACTTCCTCACCTCCAAAATTAACAAGTTAGTCTAAATAATGGATTATGGACTCTCCCAATTCTAATCCTATTTTTCAATAATTTCAATATTTTCAAATTCTTAGCTCTCAAGTTCTCAGGAGTTGTGTTAGGATGATCTAAGAGCTATGACCCAAATATGATTTTTGTCTTCTCAAAAAAAGAGTTCTGGACAAAGCTATTATTAACAGACTTTGATAATATTACATTTCCCATATCAAAATACTTTATTTAGCCCTACTTATTTGCATTTCCCAGCATAGTTGCCTGAGTACTTAGAAAGTGAATAAATTGACAAATGAGCCATTGTTCTAATTTAATTAAATGTAGAGCTGTGGTTTTAGCACATGCTGACTTCCTAATTTGAGACATTCATATTGGGGCTCTTTGAACTGAATCTTGGTTTCTACTTAGTTTTACAGAGGGATCCCCTAAAGCAAACCTGGCAACATACTTGAACCCTACCTTGAAATCATGTCTTCCAGGCCACTTCTACCAGAACCACAGGGGAATGTTTTGCTACCCTTGTATTTGGCGGGTAACTTCTATGAACATAAAGAGTAGAAATTAATTTCTCACATTGGCACAGAATTATACTGCCTGGTCTGCTAGACAACCATAATGATGGGAACAATGATAACAGAGATGAGGATGACAAAGATGATGATATAAAATAAAAGTTCTTGTGAATAAAAAATCTGAGGTGGGATCAGTGGACTAAAAAGCTTAATAGGAGTCATTGTGTGATATGGTAGCCAAAAAAAGCTAATGAAATCTTAAACTTCTAGGGAAGGGATAGCACCACTGTCCTCTTTCCTGGTGAGATTGCTGTCTTGAGTTTGGGTCCACATGTTAGGAAGTCCATTGATAAAATAAAGAGTGTCCATGGGAGGAAAAACAAGATGGTGAAGTATTTCAATTCCATGCTGTAAGAGGATCATTTGAAGGATTTGGCAAAGTTAAAAATAGAAGATCTTGGGGTAAACATGGTAGCTATCTTCGAGTATTTGAAGCATCACATTGAAAGAAACACACCTATATGGCCTTAGGGGTATCAATAAGGATCAATAAGTTGCAAAGAGGCAACTTTTGTCTAACACACTTTCTAACATCAGCACTATCTAAAATAAAATCTGTTGCTTTAGGAGGTATTTGGTTCCCCTTTGTTGTAGGCCTACCTAGAAAGATGGATGACAATTTGCCCTGTGTGTAGTAGAGGGTATTCTAGATGAAATATAAATTGGTCTAAGTGGCCACTGAGATCCTTTCCAGCTCTGAGATTCTATGAATTTGTGAACCCCCTAAGGATGGCCTTGGATATCCTTGCCATTTTATATGTGAAAATTCATTCCATATTTCTATTCTACCCAGCTCATTTTAAGCCTAAGTGACCTTTGAGGTTTGTTCTAGTTCTTTAATGTTTTTAAAATATGGATTTATTTTGATTTTATATCATTTTCATTTCCAAATATATCCTTCCCTTTCTCCTACCATGCCAAAGATCCTTTCTAACAAAGAATTTAAAGGAAGGGGGAGGTGAGGGAAAGCAACTAATCTGATAGTATAGAAAATGTTCTACATTCATAGCCCCCTTGGCAAAAGAAAAAAAGGGAGGGAGGTGTATTTTCTTATCACTTCTACACCCAGTTCTTTGATTCTTATATATAACCTATAACATTCTAAGAAGTTTTAGAAATTTCATACTAAGAAATCACCACACAAGTTTTCATCTGATGCCCAGTTTCTCACACACTACCACGGGAGTACAAGTTTAAACGGGGAATCTCCATATGAAAAGACCTCAAGCAAAAGCCATATTTCTGTTGTCCAAGGATAAGTCTAGATCAGTTCACAAGTCTTATCGCCAGTAGCTTGACAAAAGGTGATGGCTGCTTTTATGATCGATTCAAACATGGAAAAGGTAAGGAGATTTTGAAGAAATCTTTTCAGTTTGGTTCAACAAACATATTATACCTATACTATGTGAAAGGCATTCTGCTATGTATTTTCAATAAAGTAATAATAAATAATATAATATAATATAATATAATATAATATAATATAATATAATATAATAAAGGAAAAGTAAATGAAAAATAAAAATACATTTTTCAGTTTTAGAATTTATTTTATATTCTGCCTTTTACCTCCAAAAAAGGGCAAAAACCTTGTAATAAATATATAGTGAAGGAGAATCAATTACTATATTAGCCTTGTCCAAAAATGTGTGTCACATTTTACATATTAGTCCATCACATATTGTTCTATGTATTGAGGAAGCAAAGAGAAAAAAGCCACAGTTCCTTCCCTCATGGAGCTTACAATCCAACAGGGAGTATATGATATGTGCATCTATAAATTTGACACAAGAAGAATATTTTATGGATAAAAGAAATATCCAAAGTAGAATAAGAAAATATTTGAGGAGTGAATGATGATCACTATCACCTGAGAGGGCATCATAAAGGCTTTATGGACTAGGTAGCACCTGAGATGAGTCTTGAAAGATGCGAAGGTTTTCATCAAAAGGAGAAGTAAAGAAACTATGGATAGCCTCTACAGATGCCAGAAAGAAGGTAACATGAGATTAGGAAAGAACAGTAATCCAGTTTGAATGAAATGTAGTGTGTGAAGGGGAGTAGAATGAAATAAGCCTGGAAAGAAACATTGCTGTTGAATTGTGGATGCTATCATTTGTAAGACTAGGGAGTTTGTATTTTGCCTTTTTTGGCAATAGAGAGCCACTGAAAGTTTTTGCAACTTTCAAGAAAAGTATATGGTCAAGTAAGTATAGTTCCTATGAAGTTTGGCATAAGGGTGAAGTATAGATTACAGATAGAATAAGTAGGCAGGAAACAAGGAGACGAGTTAGAGCTCTGCCAAATTTCCAGGTGCCTTGATCTGGAATAGTGCAATAAATTAGAAGAGTGTTGAAAGTAGAGTATTTGATACTTGCAGTGCTTCAGCAAATAAAAAACAATAAAGCCTAGCATACAATTAGCAAACGTAATTTGCTGCAATAGGGAAATAGGAGCTAGTGTGTCAAGGTGAGCTCCTATACCATCCTTCACTGTTTTCCCTTCTCCAGCCCCATGACCTTCCCAGTTATGCCGTGGTTTTTGTCTCTAACCACTAGGACAGGTCAGTATTCTTCTTCCCTCTAAGTTGAAGACATTTATGGAAGTTATCTTAAATATCACTTCAACATCATTTGGCAAAAGTGTGGTTTCTGATATTTGTCTCAGACACAAAAAATTTTAATGGCATTTCTAAAACCATCTAGGAAGTCATTAAAAATATCAGGTGATCCTCCAGAGAAAGAACTGATTAAGCTGGAATGCAGATCAAAGCATGCTTTTTTAAACTTTTTTTTCTTGTATTTTAGGTCTGAATTTTCTTTCACAACATGACTAATACGGAAATATATTTTTTCATGACCATGCATGTATAACCCATATCAAATCATTTGCCTTCTCTATGAGGGGTTGGGGGAGAAGAGAGAATTTAGAACTCAAATTTTTTTGTTTATTTTTACTTTACAACATTCATTTCCACAGGATTTTGAGTTACAAATTTTCTCCCCTTCTTTCCCCTACCTACCACCCCAAAACAACAATCCCACTGAATACCCCCTCCCCCAGTCTGCTCTCTCCTATATCCTCCTCCATCCCCCATCCAACTTTCCAGTAGAGCAAGATGGACCACCATACGCCAGTACCTGTATATCTTATTTCCCAGTTGCATGTAAAAGACATAATAATGATAATAATAATTTTTTAACATTTGATTTTAAAACTTTGAATTCCAGATTCTTTCCTTTCTTCCCTCATCACCCACCCTTACTAGGAAAATAAGCAATTCGATATAGGTTGTACGTGTGTAGTTATGCAAAACATTTCCATAGTAGATATATTGTCAAAGACTAACTTTATTTCCCTCCATCCTATCCTGCCCCCCACTTGTTCTATTTTCTACTTTGACCCTGTCCCTTTTCAAAAGTGTATGCTTCTAATTACCCTCCCCCCCAATCTTCCCTCCCATCTATCATTGCCCCTCTTATCCCCTTCCCCCCTACTTTCCTGTAGGGTAGGATACCCAATTGAGTGCGTATGATATTCCCTTCTTAAGCCAAATTCAATGAGATTAAGGTTGACCCATTCCCTTTTGCCTTCCTGTGCTTCCCCTCTATTGTAATAGTTTTCCCTTGCCTCTTTTATATGAGATAATTTAGCCTATTCTGTCTCTAAATATCTCCTCTCATTATATTCACCTCTCACTGCTTAATTTTATTTTTTTAGATATCATCCCTTCCTACTTAATTAATCCTGTGCTCTCTGTCTATGTATACATGAACACATATGTATATATACACTCACATATGTATTCCTACACACATATACCCTCCTATATAGACATATATATAAGTATACATTTATATTCCCTTCAACTATCCTCATACAGAGAAAAGTTTCATAAGTTACAAATAACGTTTTTTCATGTAGAAATGTAAATAGTTCAATTTTGATAAGTTCCTTATGATTTCTTTTCCCTGTTTACCTTCTCATACTTCTCTTGCTTCTTGTATTTGAATGTCAGATTTTCTATTCAACTCTGTTTTTTTCATCAAGAATGCTTGAAAGTCCTCTATTTCATTGAATGACCATATTTTCCCCTGAAACATGATACTCAGTTTTGCTAGGTAGGTGATTCTTGGTTTTAATCCTAGTTCCTTTGACCTCCAGAATATCATATTCCAAGTGCTTCAGTCTGTTAATGTAGAAGCTGCTAAATCTAGTGTTATCCTGAGTTGTGTTTCCACAATATTCAAATTGTTTTTCTTGACTGATTGTAATATTTTCTCCTTGACCTGGGAACTTTGGAATTTGGCTATAACATTCCTAGGAGTTTTCTTTTTGGGATCTTTTTCAAGAGGTGATCAGTGAATTCTTTCAATTTCGGTTTTGCCCTCTGGTTAGAGGGATGATTTCTAGAAGGATGATTTCTAGGTTCTTTTTTGATCATGGCTTTCAGGCAGTCCAATAATTATCTCTCCTGAATCTATTTTCTAGGTCAGTGGTTTTTTTCAATGAGATATTTCACATTGCCTTCTATTTTTTTGTTTGGATCTGTTTAATAGTATCTTCATTTCTCATAAAGTCATTAGCTTCCATTTGCTCCAATCTAATTCTGAAGGAATTTTGCTCTTCAGTGAGCTTTTGAAATTCCTTTTCCATCTGGCAAATTTGGATTTTTAAGGCATTCTTCTTCTCATTGGCTTTTTGGGACTCTTTTGCCATTTGAGTTAGTCTATTTTTTAAGGTGTTATTTTCTTCAATCAGATTGTTGACTTGCTTTTCATGATTTTCTTTCATCATTCTCATTTCTCTTCCCAATTTTTCCTCCATTTCTCTTACTTGATTTTCAAAATCCTTCTTGAGCTCCTCCACAGCCTGTAACCAATTTATATTTTTCTTGTAAGCTTTTGATGCAGGTGTTCTGACTTCATTGTCTTCCTTCTGTTGCATGCTTTAATTATTTTTGTCCCCAAAAAAAGGAATCTAAGGCTTGATTGCTGTGCTTTCTTTGCTTCCTCTGCTTGCTCATGTTGCCAGTTACTTGACCTCTGAGACCCTTGCCACAGTAGAACTCTGCTTCCAGAGAGGAGAGCTTTTTCCCAAATCACTGGAGTTTTCGCAGCTGCCAGAGCTATTAGTTGGGTGCCCTCTCTTCAGCCCCCACAAGCTCTGGCCCACTGGCCACACACCCCAAGACCACAATACAGTGATCCAGATCTAAGCAGGTTAAAGCAAGAGCAATTCTTCTCTGAATGGTTGCTTGGTCCCCCTATGATCTGCAGACCAGGAGCTCTGAAGCAGCCACATGGCAGTGAGCTGCTGCACCTCCACTGCTTTTTACCCTTGGGGCAGGGGCCAGACTGCACTCCTCCATCCCCCCCAGTTCCAACAGAGTTCCACACTGACCTTTTACTTGCTCATTGTATTGCTGAGAATAGTTAGAACATTCAACTGCTGATCATCTTACAATATTGCTGTTACTTTTTACATGGTTCACTTCACTTTGCATCAGCTCATGTAAGTCTTTCCAGGTTTTTCTGAGAGCATCCTGCTCATCATTTCTTAAACAGCAATATAATTCCATAATCACATACTACATTTGCAAAAGAAATTTTAAAAAGTAATACAAAATCTCAGTTGAGAGGCGGCAAATATTTGAATTATTGAGGAAGAGACCAATAGGGAGGAAATGGATATGAGATATCTTGTGGTACTACAATTGATAGGCTTTAGCAACTAATTAAATATGAAAGTTGAGTGAGCAGAAAGAATAAAAGATGACCTTGTAAAGAGTAAAAGATGACCTTGAGGGTTCAAGTCTTAAGGTAGAATGAAGTTGGAAAGAAGTTAAGGTGTGTTAGAGGAAGATGAATTCAGTCTTGGATAAGTTAATTTTAAAGTTCTAAAGGGAACATAAATGAAAATGCCCAGTAGTCATTTAAAAATATTTTACTGGAGCTCAGTAGAGAGATTAAATATTATGATCAATCTGGATGTCATATATTACAAGAATATTGATAAGATGGAGAAGATCCAAAGGAGAGCCCCCAGGATGGTGAAAGGACTCAAGGTCAAGTCATATAAGAATCACCTGAAAGAACTGGGGATATTTAACTTAGCAAAAATAAGATTAATGGGAATAGACATGGGAATAGGGAATATATTGTCTTCAAGTATTTGAAGCATCATAATATGGAAGACGAATTAGATTTGATCTCCAGAGAGCAGAATTAGAAGCAAAGGATTAATGTTGTAAAGAGGCCAATTTATTATGTTTTATGAAAGAGAAAAAATGTAATAATAATTAGATCTATCCAAAGTGGAATGGGAGGCACTAGGCTCTACCTCATTAGAGTCTGTACTTAGTCAGTCAGTAAACCAGCATTATTAAATGCCTGCTATGTGCCAGGCACTGTGCCAAGCACTGGAGATACAAAGAAAGGTAAAAAACAAATAAACAAAAACCTAAGCCAACCAAACACAGCCCCTGTCCTCGAGGACCTTAAAGTTTAACGGGGGAGAAAGATGCTAACAATTACATACAAATAAGATGTGCAGTGTATAAATTGGAAGTAGTTTCGGATGGAAGGTACAAGATTAGGAAGGACTGGAAAAGGCTTCTTGCAGAAGGTGATCATTTAACTGAGACTTAAAGGAATTCAGGAAAGTTAAGAGGCAGAGATGAGGAGAAACAACATTTTAGACATGGGGAACAGGCAGTGAAAACGCTCAGAGTTGGTAGATGACATATTTGAGGAACAGCGAGGATTCAGCATCACTGTATACGAAAGGACATGGAGGGCAGTAAAGTATGACAAGATTGAAAAATTAGAAAGTGGAGGGGTTTTGAAGGACTTCAAAAACCAAAGAGAATTTTATATTTGACCCTAGTGGTAACAGAGAGCCATTGGAAGGAGAGAATGGGACATATATAAGAGATGCTACAAAGGTAAAAATGACAAGATTTAAAGACAGACTGGATTGAGGTGCGGTAAAAGAGAATCAGGAGTCAAGAATGACGCCTAGATTATGAACATGGTGACTAGAAGGCTGGGGGTTCCTTTGACAATAATAAGGAAGTTGAAGAGAGTTTGATAGAGTTAGAAGAGGGAAAGATAAAGGGTTCAGTTTTGAATGCTTTGAATTTAAGATGTCTACAAGACTTCCAGTCTTACATGTCTAACAGGCCACTGGAAAGATGTGAGACTGGAGGTTAGGAGAGAGGTTAGGGCTGGACAAGTAGATCTGAGAGTCATCTGCAGAGAGATGACAATTGTCACCATGGGAGCTGATGAGCTCACAAAGTGAAATAGTATAGAGGAAGAAAGAAGAAAGCTGGGGGGGGGGGGGCGGTAAAAAGCTTCAAGGGATTCCTCCATGGTTAGCAGGTGCTATGAAAAGTTAGCAAAGGAGACAGAGGAGTGGTCAAACAGACAGGAGGAGTACCAAAAGAGAGCAGTCTCATGAAAACCTAGAAAGAAGTTAATATCAGAGAGAAAAGGTGAATGGACAGTTTCAAAAGCTGCAGAGAAGTCTAGAAGGATAAGTATTGAGAAAAATCATTAGATTTGGCAATTAAAGGATCATTAGTAACTGGTGAGGGCAATTTCAGTTGAATGATGAGATTGGGAGTCAGACTGCAGTCCGTGTCAATCAATAAGTATTTATTAAGCGTCTACTATGTACCAGGCACCGTGCTGAAGTCCCTTCTGACTCTGAAATTCTATGATCCTTTAATTAGGGCTGCATATTAAAATTTGAAGCTTATATGAACAGAAGGGATAATTGAAGACATCAGAGCAGATAAGATTTCCAAAAAAATTGGTGTAAAGTGAAAAGAGAATCAAGGGGTGGGAAAATGGACCAAGGAGAATGAGAGGAGCCATCAGATTTATAAGACAAAAGTATTATCAGGAAACTGAATGAGATTATCAATGTGGACAAGGTGGCTAAACTTGTTAAATGCTATAGAAAGGCCAAGATGGATGAGGACTGAGAAAAGTCATTGAATGTGGACATAAATAGATCACCTGGGACTTTGGAGGGACCAGTTTCAATAGAATGGCAGGAGTAGAAACCTTCTCATTTATATTTATATTTGCTATTCATTGAATCTCCCAAACATGTGATAAGTTCCTTAGGGTCAAAGACTGTTTCTTTTTGTTTGTGTTACTCGCACCTAGCATGTACCATTGTATATAGTAGATGCCTGATAAATGTTTATTGATGTAGCATCCAAGTTTTTAGCATCCATAGTTTTGAAAGGCTGACTCACAATGTGCCTTAAATGTAGAATAGCTTTCTTGGTACCAATATGCTGTCCTAACAAATAGGTACCCAGAGAGTTTTTCTATATTTGAGGTACATTGTGGGTCAGTCACTCAAAACTTTAACTCATGAGCTTCCACTGATATATTTCTTTTATTTAAAGTCTAACAAAATAAATGACAAAAAAACATTTCCTCCCTGCCATACATTCAGGAGCATACTTCCACACAGATTACCATGCCAGAAGCAGGTGGTGGGGACTATGCAGAGAATGCGTGTGTGTGTCCAAGGGACAAGTATCAAGGGGCAAATACATAGGAAACATGTGTCCAGGGAATACTGGTAGCAACAGGAAAAAACTCAGATCCACAAAGCAATATCCATAGTGGAATCTATCTATGCCTCTGACTTCGCTACCTGCTCTTAATGGTTCTTTGGCTGTCTCTACTGACATCATTAGCCTTTGAGTTAACTCTTCTCTGTCCTAGGATCCTCCAATAAACTCTTCTCTCTACTCGAATGAGGACCTCTACTGAGCCACCTGATGTTGCCATCTGCTGGACCTCAGTTGTTATTGTTTCTTGTCCCATAAGATAAGGGATGGATAGCCTTTCTGCTCATAGACCATGTGGCTATTTTAACTCTTTTGAGAGGTAGAGTCTGGTTTATATAACCAACCAGTTTACTGGTACAACTCTTCAACATTGACGTTTTTAAAAAAACCCTCCCCCTCCCCCCTTCACTTGCACTCAGTCTAAATTCTAATCTTAATTGTGACCTCAAAATTATTTTTAAACTCTTATCTTTTCTTTGGGTCCAGAGCTTGGGTACCTTCAAATAATTCTAGGGATTCCACTTAAGAAAACCCCACAGGAGCTTGTTAGAACTATGACAGGAGATTCCTTTGAGGCCATCATGCCTTGGATCTATGCAAATCAACTTGGGCACAAGAAGAAAAGGACCAGAAAGAGTCACTCAACCTGAAGACCTTTACCAGACTTCTCTGTAGTATAGCCAAATGACAGTACTCTTTATCTGGAATTGAATCAAAATGAATTGTATTACAGGGGATTGAGATGTGAACATGTGGTGAGAAAATAGAAGGAATAAGTATAAAAGTGTCTTTGGACAATTTTGGCAGAAAAAGAAAGGAGACATAGAATGACAGATTTAGAGATCAAGGGACAGGTTGTTTTGGGGGAAGGTATTTCTAAAGGATAGGATAGACCCGAGCATGTTTGTAGGTAGAAGGTAAGATGTCTTTGGAGAGAGATTAAAAGTACCAAAAAAAGAACATTAATGAAAGATGCAGCAAAGTAAAGGAGGATATAAGAAAGGGCATAAATTAAGGGATTATCCATGACAACAGGGGTAAACTCATACTTTTGACCAGTGGTAGAAAGTGATCTTGAGGTATGGAGGAGGAGAGAGAAGAGAATTCAAGATGTAATGAAATAATGGCTCAACTGGAAAATAAACTGAAGGAAAAGTTTCCATGACCATAGAATTTCTTTCCCTGAGACAAAAGTGCTCAGCAGGATCTGGGGACTAAAACTTCAAACTCACGTAGATGGAAAGTAATCACTGTTTTGGATATGGATAAGCCTTCAGGAACCTAGTTTCAGATTCTCAAACACCTTCCATGTTAGCCGGCCCGTGTCTTACTTGTTCAGTTTTGTAATTGCTTATCGACCTCGCTGTATTGAATAGTAGGAAGCTTTCCAGTTGCCAGTCTCTGGAAGCTTTCTCCTTTGTGTTTCATCCAAATGCTGATTGGAGATTATTTCAACTCCTTTTTCCTTCTTGCTGAAATATTTGCTTCCCATGGATTGCAAAGAATGAAAGGAAAATCAAAAGAAACAGTAAGCCA
The DNA here is from genome assembly GCF_028583685.1 of Petaurus breviceps papuanus. NCBI lineage: Eukaryota > Metazoa > Chordata > Mammalia > Diprotodontia > Petauridae > Petaurus > Petaurus breviceps. The sequence goes on from NW_027187378.1 coordinate 38,761,487, forward strand.
AGATATAGAAGAGGAGGGAAGGAGAGAGACAGAGACAGAGAGAGAATCTCCAGAGCTAGAAAATGTATCCTTTAAAAAAAATCTTGGGAGCAGCTAGGTGGTGCACTGGCCCTGGAGTGAGGAGGACCTGAGTTCAAATTCAGCCTCAGACACTTACTAGCTGTGTGACCCTGGGCAAGTCACTTAACCCTGACTGCTTCAAAGGGGGGGGGGCGGGGAATCATGCTTATGGCATTAAATTCTTTTCATTCTCTATTACAGAAAAAGCATACAAACAGAATAATGGGTTTCACTTTAATAAAAACAAAACTTTGATAGAACAGATAATCTGAAGGATGATTTCTTAGTTTATAAAAGGATTACAAGAATAGTAATGGAATGGGTGTTAAAATATTATGTAGTCCCTTTTAGGGAAAAAATAAACAAGTCCCAGAGATTTGAATGACTTGTTGAAGGTAATGTAGGTACTTAACAACAGATTAAAATAAAAATTCTCAAAGAGGACCCTGACATCAGGAAGATGATGAAATGATTTGCAAATGAATCGGAGTAAGGAAGGCCTATACAAAGTCACCAGCCTCACTTTCTCCTCCAGCACCATCTGGGTCCAGTGGCAAGATAAAGATCAGGACTACTGGAGATGCAGTGGAAGACCTTGGCCTTTTTAAACTGTCTTTCCAAGTTTTCACTTTGAAGCAACACCCAATTCAGTGATTTGGCCTATTTAAGAAGTAAATCAAGGAATGGCCCCTTTAATCAAAATAAAATTTTTTTAAAAATCAAACTGAGAAGAAGAAACCCTCAGGGTTGTTTCTGACCAAAAAAGAAACAATTACTATTTACATTCACTCTAAGCTGTCAAGACCCCCAAAATAACTATTAAGTGGTGCTTGGACTTTAACCTTTGTTGGCTAATCAGTAAGAGTTAGAGTAAATTATGTTTCAGGCTTTGTCTTTAAGAAAGAAAGCTAGCCAGTAAACCCCAGGATACCAAGGTAAGATTCAGCCATCCAAATTTACCTTCTTTTGGGCAGAGTATCCTCAGGTAAGGGCATGACATCCCATGTGGGAAGGGGAGGGGAGGGGAGGAGAGGGAAGGAGAGAAAAGGAGAGCAGAGGAAAAGACTGAGAAAGATACATTGTATTTGATATTGAGAGGTCATTGGAGACCTTCAAGTGGTAACTGAGGGTCTGACTAGTGGATGGATGAGTTAATTAGCTGTGTGACCCTGGGCAAGTCACTTAACCCTGACTGCTTCAAAGGGGGGGGGCGGGGAATCATGCTTATGGCATTAAATTCTTTTCATTCTCTATTACAGAAAAAGCATACAAACAGAATAATGGGTTTCACTTTAATAAAAACAAAACTTTGATAGAACAGATAATCTGAAGGATGATTGAAGGATAATGAAAAGCCAAATGACATGGGGTTAATTAAGCCACCTACAGAGTTCTATCTATTCAGGCTAACAAGTCAGCCTACTTAACTTTCTTTTCCCCATTTGTTTGAGGGGTGCATGCTTTAGTCAAAGTGAGGAGAATGCAGGGAGTTCAGTAGAATATAATTTGATGAAAAGATCACTAGAAGCCTTGTGTTGAGATAAGAGAGATGATGCCTAAGAGCAAGGGAGACCCTACTAGACTATAATAGAGAAGAGAAATATGGTGTCATTTTTTCTAGACTATTTTGTACTTTACTAAATGTAACTTGTTCTAATTCTTTTCTTCTTTCTTCTTTTTTTGACTTCCCTCCAATATTTATCACCAACTCTCATACTTTCCTTAATTCCTATACCCTAACATAGGCCTGACCCACTGTTTTGCATACAATATATGTGGGATTCAATATGTGTGGCATGAAAGGGTCCTTACCACTCTCAAGTGCCATTTATTTGACTCCCTCATAAATCCCACTGTCACTGTCCTAGTTCAGCTGTGTGATCTTCTCCCAGTCTATTTTAGTATCTTACTAAGTGTTTTGCCTGTCTAAAGTCTCTTCCAGCTTGAATCCATCCTTCCCACCAATGCCTCTGCAATTTGCCTTATTTATATGACAGCTATGATCACACTTACTACTCTACTCGAAATGTTTCATTAACTCCTTATTTTGGCATTCAAGACTTTCTCCATTGTCCTTGGTCTAATATGCCATCTATATTTCCCAGTACATCCCTTTATTCATTCTATTCTTCAGCTTAACTATTAACTGTTCCCAAATATCATCCTTTCTTCTATTGCCTCTGAATTTTCACATTACATCTCTGTGCAAGTGCACATACAGGGATATTGTCCATGTCACTGACTCTTTAATTAAATGCCGCACTTATTAGTACCTACTGTGAAAAACACTGTGCTAAGTAGCAACTATACAAAGAAAGGTAAAACATAAGCTCTGATCTAAAGTAATAGTCTAGTAAGGAGAGACATTTTTACAAGCAATAGTGATAATAGCTAATATTTATCAAATACTTTGAGGTATACAAAGGTCTTCACTAATATTATTTCATTGCTTTTTCACTACAGCCCTGGCAGGTAGGTGCTATTATTTGGCTCATTTTGCAGATGAGGAAACTGAGGCAAACATGACTTTAGTGGTTTGCCCAAGGCTTCCCAAATAGTAAGTATCTGGAGCCAGATTTGAACTTAGATCTTCTTGAATGCACCTGCAGTTATCTATCCACTTTGGCATTCACTTACCTCGATAAAAGCAAAAAATGGAAAGGTCACTATATTACAGAATTACAGAATTTGGGGGGCCCTCAGGAATCATCTATTCCAGTCTAGAGTATTGTATCTAATTGGCACCCTAAAAAAGAATCCCATATGCCCAAACAAATGTTCATCCAACCTTCACTTGAAGACCTCTAATGAAGGTTAAACCATCACCTCCCAAGGAATGCCCTTCTACATTTAGATAGTGCTAATTGTTAGGATGTTTTCTTGCATCAAGAACAAATTTGCCTCTTTGCATTTTCTGTTCACTGATCTTAGTTCTACGTTTAAGTGTAAAAATAAAACAAGCAAACAAAAAGACCAGTCAGTCAAGCATTTATTAAATGTTTACTATATACTAGGCACTGTGCCAAGTGCAGGAAATACAAATAAAAGCAAAAAAAATGCAGTCCCTGCCCTCAAGTAGCTTATATTTTAATGGGGGAAAACAATACATACAAAGAAGCTGAAAGGAGGTGGAGAGAGAGAAGGTACCCAGCATGGGGTCATGATGGGAAAGTCCAGAGAAATGAAATCTGGTAGGAAATGAAGAGATGGCTGACTTGGGTACCCTGCTTAAATGGAGAGTCTGAGGGGAGCTTTCCAATCAGAGGAAAGTATGTCATGGGCAGAAGGTATTTCCAGTTCCAGAACTGAAGTGATATTCCAGAATGAAGAAATTTCTGGAGCATGTTGGAGAAGTCTAGAGGAATGCATCCTGGCAGGAAATAGAAAAAGAAACAATCACTCTCAAGTTCATTTCCTTTTCCATATGACAGTCTTCCAAATTTTTAAAAACAGCTACCATACTCTGCCACCTCCTTTTTCATAAATTCTTTTCTCCAAAATAAACATTCCCATTTCTTTTAACTACTCCTCATCATATGATCCCAAGGCCCTTCACTTTCCCAACTACCTTTCTCTGGACCCTCTCCAGGTTATCAGTATCTATCCTAAAATGTGGTACCCAGAAATGAATACATAAAACAGATATATTTTAACCATGGCAAAGTACAGGAAAATCATCACCTTATTCCTGGTATATAAGAGAGCCATAATGCAAAATTGTGTAAGCTTTTTTTTTCTGTCTGCCATATAAATTGAGTTTGTAGTCAATTAATACCCCCTTATCTTTTTCTCAGGTGAAATACTCGTTAGCCACACCTCCCCTCCCATACTTTGGAAGTTGATGTTTTGGGTTTTTTACCCAAATGTTCACCCCCTATTGTAGGCATGGCTCTAATGCCAGTTTCCTCTTAGTTCAGGTTCAATATGAGATGAAGCAAGGTACTCACAAGTCATTGAACAGGGTTAATTTGCCCCAATATAGAAAGAATATAAAACAAGGTTATACTGACCCAAGGTTTACTCTGAATACAGTCCTCCTCATCTCCATCTGGAAATATATCTGGTCAGTATGTCAGTTATCAGGGTTTGGCAATTTGTGTCGTCTTTGGCACTCACCAAGTCAGGCACAGATTTCAAATGACTGACTGTGACTTTTTATATTCCTAGATGATCTAGAAGCCATGACAGGGGAGGTGAAGCCTATTAGGTTCTGGGGACAACTTTGTCCTAATACCTCTCCATTACTGTGCATCTTCTGAGTTTCAGCCCTATATTTAAGCCTATCAATCAAGTTTTTTTATTCTAATTCTTTCATCTAGCTATATTAACTATATTTACAGCTTTCTGTCATAGGAAAATTAAAACTCATGCCTTCTGTCACATAAAAATGTTCATTACAGTGAATAGAGCACCAGCCCCAGAGTCAGGAGGACCTGAGTTCAATTCCGGCCTCAGACACTTAAAACACACACACACACACACACACAAAACAATTTGCCCTGTGACCTTGGACAAGTTACTTAACCCCAATAGCCCTCCAAAAAGAAAAATAAAATGTTCATTAGTAAAGTATCAAGCACAGATTCCTGGACTGCTGCACTGGAAATCTTCCATTTTTGATGCACCAAACATTATATCTACATATTGGGTTTGACTATTCAACTAGTTCTGGGTTACCTAATTGCTCCTGGTTTTGTCTTTTTTAAAATATTTCATTAATACCCTTTTCTTTTATTTTTTATCACCTTCACTACCCACCCACACTCACCCAACAAGCTTCTTTCCCAGAAGATAACTCTCCCTTATAATAATAAAGCCAGACCAAAAAGTTGGAAGACTTGGGGGAATCACATATTGGTGTATCTGAAAATATATCTCATTTGGCACTTCTAACCTATCACCTTTCTCCACGTTTCCCTAAAGGAATAGCATGAGTGACAATATCAAATTGTGGATAAGATCTTTGTATATTGTATCAACAGTATTTCCCTGACATACCAGCCTAGGAACTTTGTTAAGGAAGGAAATCAGTTTGGTATGACCTTCCTTTAATAAAATCATGCTGATGCTTTGTGATCCCTCTTTCCTCTTCTAAACCTTCATTTCTTTAACAATACAGAATAGAAATACAGCACGAATTGAAATCAAGCTCACTGTCCAATAGTTTGCAGATTTCATTTTTTTCATTTTATTTAGAAAACTGAAACCACATCTACCCTTCTTTGGTACCATGTATTTCTCCTTATTCTACACTATCCACATATCAGTGACAGTAGTTTAACAGTCATATATGCTGGTTATTTCATTGCGCAAAGGTATCAGTTACCTGGGTCAAGTGACTTGAACTCATTAAAGGCAGCTTAGTACTTACTAGTATTTTTTACTTATTTGGGGTACCAACTCTCAGCCACTTTTGTTTCATCCCTTCCAATCCAAAGGTCATTCTCCTTAGCAGAGAAAATAGAAGCTAAATAAAAAGTGAACAGCTCTGCCTTCTCCCTATAGTTAATAATCTCATCTAACCTGAACCGCAGTCCTATACTTTCATCTTCCTATTTCCTCCAAATTTCTTTGTAAAAATCATTTTCTTTGGCAAGCTTTTCTTACCAATCTCAACTCATTCTGAGATGTTGTACTTCTAACTCTATTTTTTATGGTACCACACAATGTTTTTGTATGCATCCTCTATTACATTCCATGATTTCTGACTTCTATACATGCCTTTTAAAAATCTCTATTTCTTGCTGAATTTAATATGCATCTATGTCAATCTTTTCATGTAACTCTTTTTTCCCTCCTCATCAGATTGTTTTTCCTTGGTGTGTTCAGATTTCTTTCTTGAGAGTTTTCCATTCCTCCCAAACTGGCTAAAGTTCCTCTAGAACTTTAGTCTGCAGTATCCTATCTAACTTTCCTCTGAAAAGTTTAGATAATGTCAGTCAAAAATATTTATCAGGCATGTACTAAATGTAAGCACTGAGGATACAAAAAAAAAAGGCAAAGCACAGGTCCCACCTTCTGGAGCTCTAGGTTTAAGGAGGGAAAGAATTCTCAAACATCTATGTGAAAACAAACTATGACAGGATAAATTTTTAAAAATAATGAGTGAAGGGAAGGCAAAAGAATTAAATGCTTTATGTAGAAGGTAGGATTTTAGCTAGGACTTGAAGAAAGTTAGGGAAGGCAAGAGGTGGAGATGACAGGATGAGAGGAAGAGGAAGGACAGCCAGTAAAAATGATAGGAGTGAACAGATGGAGTACATGGAACAAGGAGACCAGTGTTACTAGATCGAAGAGGGTTTTTTGGGAGGTGAGCAGGGACTATAAGGTGCAAAAAGACTGGAAAGATCATGGTAGTGATTAGATTATAAAGGATTTTGAATGTGCAACTGAAGATTTAATATTTTTTCTTAGAGGTAATAGAAAGCCAGTGGAGTTTATTGAGTAAAGGCCTGGGATAGCAGCATGATCAGACTTGTGCTTTAGGAAAATCACTTTAGTTGATGAGTGGAGGAGAGGCTGCAGTAGGGCGAGACTTATAATAATGTGCAAGGAGAGTTTGAATGGAATAAAGAAGTGTCTTTCTTTTGGCAAAAGAGGTTCAGAAAAGGCATCTTGGAGCAGCTGGTTTTGGCCCTGAATGAAGGGAGGGACATCAAGAGATAAGGGCTCAGGAGGGAGTTAATTTCAAGAATTGGAGCTAATGTAAACAAAGACAGAGGCAAAAATAGTACAAAGCATGGAGAGTAACCTGTTTGACTAAAATGTGGAGGAAGTGAAGTGAACAAAATAAGGTTCAAAACATAAATTGCATCCAGAATTGTGAGGAGTCTTGAATGTGAGCAGCAGGAATTTGAATTTTATTCATTAGGTTGTCAGGCTATTATTGTCTCTGCTATTATGAAAGCCTAGACATGAAGAGATGAGTACTTGAACCGGGGTGGTTGAAGTAGGAAATGAAATGAGGGAAGAGAAATGAGAAATATGGTTGGTACAAAATCAAAAGAATGTTAGTTGATTGAATTGTAAGGTAAGATAATAGGGAAAAGTCAAAGACAGCATCTCCAATGCTATGAATGGATAATACATGTTAATATTGTTAACAGATAGAGAAAAATTAGGGGAAAAGTCAGGTTATTTATAATTATATTTTAGAATTATACGTTTTATTTTGAATATAATACACACCAAATAAAATGAGCTTTTGTCTATAATAGAACAGAAAAAGAAGATTGTACATGAAATTGAAAAATCTCTATTATTTACATCTTGTCTTTTATAGATAACAAATTCCACATGTAAATTGTTCAAAATAGTTTTGTCTGATTCTCTCTAGCCTTCCTTCTGTTCTCTCCTGGGCATTAAAATACTTTAATGCCCCTCTTTCTTCCCTTTGTTTAGCCAACCCTATTGCTAGCTCCATACTCTCCCTCCCTACCAATGCAATACTCCCAAAATAAAAATTAATAACAGAAAAACATGATCCTTGAAACAAATTAACATGGTCAAGCAAAAAAAAAATCTATACTTTTGCCAAGTCCAAAAATCTATCTCTCATTATGCATCTTGAATCCATCATCCCACTTTCAGAGTGTGGGTAGCATGCTTCATCTTTAGTCCTCTAGAGGCATTGTTAGACATAGTATTGATCATCTTTCAAAGATCTATTTCTTTATGCTATTATTGTTACTAAATAAATTGTTATCCTAGCTCTGCCTTGGTTTCACATCAGTTCAAGCAAGTCTTCCCAGGTTTCCCTGAAAGTGACCATTTCATTATTTTTATGTGATAATATTCCATTACATTCATATGTGATAATTTGTCCAGCCATTACCCAATTGATAGACACCCTGCCCTTGTTTCCAGTTTGTTGTTATAAAAAAAGTATCACCATAAATATTATTTCATATATGGATCCTCCCCTCTTTCTTTGATCTCTTTAAGAGAGTGGTATCATTGAGTCAAGGGGTATATATAGTTTAGTGACTTTGTGAGTAGTTACAAATTGGAAAGGTAAGGTTTTATAGGAAAGATAAGTTCAATTTCAAATACATTTGACATGTTGGTAGACCAACCAAGTAGAGATATCAAAAAAAATACAGGACCCATGGGGTAATGATTAGAATAAATTTTATCACCAACTGAAGGTCAAGGACAGACTCTTAGAAGGTACCTATTTAAGGGGTTTGAATAGGATTAGAATTATCCAAAAGAAACAGAGAAATATCGGTTATAAAGAATCATTACTGTTTGGTGGCACAGAAAACAAGGGAGGAGAGGGCACCCAGAAAGAGGGAATGGTATATAACATTAAAGGTAGCAGCTAGATCAAGGAGACTAGGGGAAAAAAGGTTTGTTGAAATCATTCTTTTTGCTTCAAGGTCCAAATCATTCTCCTTATCTACAAAATGAGAATAATAATAGCATCTACCTCCCAGGGTTGTTGTAAATATCAGCTTAGATAGCATTTGGAAAGCCTTATCCCAGTGCCTGTCATGTAATAGGTCCCATGTAAATGCTCGCTGTTTTTGTTCTTGTTGTCTGCCATCTCCTTGAAGAAACTTTCCTTGGTTTTGTCAGCTGAACAGTGATGGCTTTTCCCCAGAATTTCTCAAGCTGCTTTACCATCTCTTGTATATTTAGTAATAATGTAACCTTATACTAAGGCTTTAAATTTTTTTTTTCTGTACATACTATCTGCCCCTCCCACCCAAACCCCCAGTAATAGTAAGCTCTTTAAGGACAAGGACTATGTTATTTTTCATTCTTGTGTCTATAGTGCTCAGCACAGTGTTCTACACATAGTAGGTGTTTAATGAATGTTTGTCTTCTTGGGTTGATTTTACTGGAATGTGAATGAAGCATTTGCTACACTTTCATCAATGTCCTCTTCCACTCCCTGGGTAGGAATGGATCTGCAAACAGCTAGTTTTCACCATGACAGAAACTTCTACACAATAATTCTAAAGATTCACAAAGTTTATTAGGAGGTCAGTCCTCAGCCAATGGGAACCAGAAACTTCTAGGGAGTTCCAGTGTCAGAGGGGCAAAATGTTATGGAGCCTTTTAGGAAAGAAGGAGCAGATGTGAGCCTGAAGCTGTAAGGGGATGACTGCCAGCAATGACTAGGGCATATTTAAAGGTGCTGGGAAATGGTCTCAGGGTTGATATTGGTCATTTTGGAGAGCTCTGAAGCTGATTGAGTTGTGGTAAAGGGAGTAGCATGGATAGAGAGTATTTGTATTATATACTTGTTTGTGAGTTAATACAATTTGAGACAATTAACATGAGGAGAGAGAATAGTATTGTGAATGTATCTAAGTCATTTTGTTATGAGAGTATTCCATAAATTGAAACAGAAGGGTGGAGAAGGGAAGAGAGAAGATGGGAGAAGAAAAAGTGAGGAAGAGGGGAGAGAGAGAGAGAGAGAGAGAGAGAGAGAGAGAGAGAGAGAGA
>NW_027187378.1:38771102-38792749 GCF_028583685.1 Petaurus breviceps papuanus
GAGAGAGAGAGAGAGAGAGAGAGAGAGAGAGAGAGAGAGAACTGCTTAGAAAAGAAAATTGTCACAGGTCAAGGCAATGTGGTCTGCTGGATCATAGTGTATCTCTTCTCTATCTGTCCTTTTAGCCCATAAGCATTAATTAAACATCTACTATATGCTAGGCACTGTGCTTATATCCAAGGATACAGAGACATAAAAATGAAACCATCCTCACCCTCAAGGAGTTTACATACAATTGTATATACCAGAACAGGAAACTAATGATAAGAGACTGCCATTGAAACCTTATATTACATATCACTTATCTGAAGCAGATAATTTCTGAGACCTGTGTGTGTGTATGTGTGACAGAGAGAGAGGAGGAAGAGGAAGAAGAAGAGGAGAAGGAGGAGGAGAAAAGAGATGTGTAGAAATGAACAAAAGAACTCATAAGAGCTGGTTAGGGTGCTAAAAGAGTGTGTAGAGAGAAGGAAAGAAGGCCTAGGACAAAGCCTCAAGGTGCACCCAAAGTCAGACTGTGTGACATGATCAAGCAAAGGAAATGGGAAGGGAGGTCAAACCTATAGGAGAGCCAAGGGAGAGAAGTTATAAAAACCCACAGAGAAGAGAGGATCCAAGGATGTCAAAGACTAGAAAGAAGTCAAGAAGGATGAGGAGTGAAAAAAGGTGGCAATTAATATGTGGTAATTAAGAGCTAATTGATAACTTGTAAGGAACAGTATTAGTCAAGTTATGAAGTTGTAAGTCAGATTTCAAAGGGTTGAAAAGCTAGTGAGAATAGAATGTCAGAGATATGCAGCTTTTTCCTGCAAGTTTGTCTAGGAAGGGGAGGAGAAATACAGGAATATCATTTGAGATGATAGTAGGATCAAGTGAGAATTGTTTTTTGTTGGTGCTTTTTTTTTAAGGTGAGGGAAACTTGAGTGTGTTTGTAGAAAGCTGTGAAGAGGACAGTATATAGAGACTGAAGATCAGAGAGAAGGACAGATTGTAGGGGCAATCAAGAATGTGATCCCTAACCTTCTCCATAGGGAAATTATAAGATATTTTGGGGAGTAAAACTATTGACAGAAAGACTAATATAGCAACAAATCAATTCTTGCTTCTATCTGTGCACACACACACACACACACACACACACACACACACACACACACACACATCCTGGCCAGTATTCTCTTTCAGACTGGAAAGCTTCAGAGTGAATGAAGAAAACCTCCAAGGATGAAATGACATTTATTAAACCCCAGGAGTGTTAAATAACCTCATACCCTGGTGAGTCACAGCAATCAAAAGGGTGCTGCAGTCAGCATTAATGGAGGGAGTCCCACACCATGAGACCACTACACTAACCAAACCATGCATGCTCCAAGTATCCTTGTATCCACAAAATAGAGTTGGAAGCACCCAACATCACCAGCTAAATGAAGCCCTTCATTTTTCAGAAGATTATACCATGGTCAATAAGGGGAAGGAACTGTGCCCCAGGTTACAATGCAAGTTAGTATCAGAGTCAAGACTAGCATCCAGGTCCTCTGACTCAGTTAACAGGCTCCCCATGTAATATCTCTCCAATAAACCCTATAGCTTCTTAGATCTCACCTTCTCCCAAATACCATACCCACCAACCCCACACCACCCCTGCCCAGGAAATGTTCCTTTTTTTTTTCTTAAATCTGGATATCAGTTTCATCCTCTGAAAAGTGAGATGTTTGAATTAGGCCATCTCTAAATTCCTCTCCAACTTTAGTAATCCATCACTCTATGATATAAATTTGAAAGATATGTACACAAAGGACATCTGGAGCATTTGTAAACCACAGTCTTCTATCTCTCAGCCTCTGACTTCCCAGTGATTCAAAATGCCCTCAGAATTAGAGAATTGGGGATTGGGAGGAAGGTGGTTTGTTCTTTGCGATGAAGTAGGAATTAGCTACCTATAAACATGCTGCTTTTGGTGGATGTGGCCACCTACTGGCAGTATCCCTTTCTATTCCCTATTTATTGATCATTTGGATTGAAGGCCATGTGCTCTAGGACAATATTCCATCACTTTCCCCTCAAACTGGGAAAATTCTGTGAAAACCTAGACTGACAGAGCCCGTAGAGGATTTCCTTGATCTCTAAAATTAAGAATCAGGAAGAACCAGCCTTCCTGGTTTATGTTATTGTTGTGGTTGTTGCTGTTTGTCCTTCATTCTTGAAGAGGACCATGACATCAGGGAGGTGATGCCATGACATGAAAGTGAATTGGATTTAAGTGAGGGAGGGCTGTGCAAAGTCACCAGCTTCACTTTCTCCTCTGGAGCCATCTGGGTCCAGTGGCCAGATGTGGATCAGGACAACTGGAGAAGGCCCAGGATACAGTGGGGGACCATGGCCTTTTTTTTTTTTTTTTGCTTTTTGGAGGGGGGAAGGCAGGGCAATTGGAGTTGTGACTTGCCCAAGATCACATAGCTAGTAAGTGTTAAGTGTCTGAGGCCTGATTAGAACTCAGGTCCTCCTGACTCCAGGGCCGGTGCTCTATTCACTGTGCCACCTAGCTGCCCCCAGACCATGGCCTTTTCAAGCTAAGGTTTTTAAGAGGTCTCAGTTTAACTAAGTCAAGGCTAAAACAAAGAAAGTTTGTGAAGAGTGATCTTAGTGAAAAGAGCCCTGAATTAGCAGTCAGGAGACCTGGGTTCTAGTCTTGGCTCTCACATTAACTGGATGCAGTTCTCAAAGAAGCCACTTTTCCTCTATGAAACTTCAGTTTCCTTACATGTAAAAATGAAAGGAATGGATCAAATGATCTCTAAGACTTCATGCTCTGAACTACAGACTATAGTAGAGGAGGTGATGTGGTTCAATAGAAGGATATCTCCACTGGAAATCAGCAAACTGAGGTTCAAGCCCTGCCTCTTCTTTTGTCAGAGACATAGCACTCGCATCCTTTGTGAACTTGGCCATATCATGCAACTTTTCTAGAATTCAGTCATCTCTTCTTTAAATTGGGAAAATTGGACTATACAGCCTTCAAGACAGAAGTGTGATGGAAAATGTTTAACTACAGCTTCTCTAGGGGTAAAATATAGTTGAATCTTCATTGCTAACATTTTCTCTATCACTTTTTTAAATGTATACAATCAACAAAACAATAAATCAAGCCCTGAATTATAACATTTGCTGATTTCAAAGGTTTTAATGCTCACACTGAAAATTTAATAATTGGCTTTCAATATCAGGTTCAAGCTTTCTCCAGCATAGCCCTGCTCCAAGATCCTTCCTGCTTCTAAATCTAGAAAGCTCCCTTCTATCCTTCCAATTCTATGTCGTAAGGTCCCTTCTGGGAAAGACATTTAAAAGTCACTTCCAGTCTGATATTATATAACTTTACAGCAAGAATGCAGGGATGCTTTTCTGTGGCCCATATTATGGCAAGCAGCAATTTTCCCTAGAGAATTTTGTCACTGCTTAGGTTAAATTTTGCTTATTACACCAGGTTACTGGAAAGCAATGAAACTGCCAAGAAAGGGCCATGGCCAGGAGTCCCAGTAAATGGAAAGGATCTGGAAAGCACCAGAGCTGTGGGCAAGCAAAGTATGAGGTTGAGAAGGGTAAGGTAAAGCAAAGAAGAAAGAGGTGGAACTCATTGGTCTAAGGAGTGAGGAAAAAAATCAGCACCCTGAGAGTCATGGAATCCACCCTGGAGAACAGGATTGGGAAACTAAATGTAGGACAGTTGCTGTTTGTTTTGGGCCCTGTTTTATCTAGGCTTTGGAGAACAGGTCTCCCTGTGATGAATTCATGGTTGTTGTTTTCATTCATCTCTTAGTCCCATGCTGATCAGGCTCTCATGCCCCCCATTTATCAGTAAATGCTCTCCAAATGAGTTTTGTCATGGTGAGCCAGCAACCATAACAGAGGAAAAAGATAACTCACTGACTGAACTTAAGTATCTTATTGAGGTTTATCAAGGACTTTTCAGTCAGTCAGAAAGTATTGTGATGCCAGAGAAAGAAGCATTTCCGTATCATGGTGTCATGTCTCCAATAGGTATCTAGGAAGCACCTGTGTTACCAAGTCAAACTCATGGACATGTCAACACCAAATGTGGTTCCCCACTTTTCCCATTTTTACATGATAGATTTCAACTCTGACACATGTCAATGGTGTTTCACAAGTGTTCCTCAATTTCCATAAGGTCTAGAGAAAGGATTGGTGGGGAGGCAGGGTATTATTTCTTTCCTCTAATTGAAGATTTATACTTTGATATCTTTGAATATGTATTTGACTGAGAGGTGAAGGAAAGAGAAAAGGAAAGAGTTGGACACACCTCATGGCTGACTTTAAAATTATATTGTCCCTTGTTTCTTGGCTAAGTACTGGGAAAAAATTTATTTGCTCACTTCCCATATTCCAAGAGTTTAAGTGTTCATTCTTCTACACAGACAACTCTTACTCTTTGGAAATTTGCTCAGGGAATACAAGTTTAGCAAAAGAATAAATATGCCACAAAATATGTTCATGGCCTTAATTTCTGACATGAATAAGTTCTCCAAAGCCTATCTCTAGGCTTGAAATATTATCCATAAATGTGTGGTAATATTTTATCTTTTTGTAAGTCATACATCTATGAGGTTGATTAATAGGCAATTTCCAGGGCCTGGAAGAAGCCCTAGAATGTGGGGACAAGTGAGCACAAGCTATATTCTTTCCACATATAGGCCTGTATATACGCTTCTATTGAACTAAAATCCTGCTTGAGGCTGCTCACACAAGCCATTACCTGGGGTATAAGGTAGAATTGACAAGACCTAAGAACTAATAGTTTATAGGGGTGGAAAAAAGAAGAGGAAAAAATATTCAGAATATTTTCTATAGAGGAAGAAGACAAGCATTTAATAAGAACCTATTATGTGACAGGCACAGTACTAAGTAAACAATATATAATTATTATCTCATTTGATCTCATAAGACAATAATATCATCTTTGTATTCCAAGGATAGTCAGGTGATATGACTGAACATAAGTGAATAACTTAGGAAGGAAAGTTAGTGAAGGGCTCAGGGATTTTCAAAGGAGAATTTCTGGAATATATGACCTTTCCCCTGAACTTAGATTCAGAAGATTTGCATTCAAGTCATAACTCTCCACTTACCATTTGGACAAACTAACTCATCTTTTTGAACTACAATTTTCTTACTGGTAAATTGGAGATAATATTATTGTACTATCTACCACATGGTTGGTTATTGAGAGGATCAAATGAGATAAGACATGTGAAGAGTTTCGTCATCCATGAAGTCCTATGGAAATGTAAACTGCTTGAGTTATTATCTTTCTTCTCCAGTTTACCCCCCCTCACACACACACACAGTTTCCATCCACTACTGTATAGTATAGTGAAGATGTTTAAAAAATATGAGCAACTTAATTTGCTATAGTGTGTGGGCATCCCAGACTTCAAGTTATATACAGAATAGTTGTTACATTTTCTTCACGAAAGTCTTAAGAGGGTTCATCCTTGCTAGATACAGGATGACAGAAAAGGAAATATGTTTCTATTAACACATTGTTAATCTCCAGTACAGTCTAGATTCTTTAAGGGCAGGAACTGTTTTCTATTTTATCTATGTATCTCTAGTACCTAGTACAGTGTCTTGCATACAATAAGGGATTAATAAATTCTTTTTGGATTAGAAGTGCCAAATGTATATAAAATGAAGTACTAGGAACTAGGTAAGTAAAATACAGAGATACATAAGGTTAAAGTTACAATACATGAATATAGACTAATTTATTATCTGGTCAGTATAAGAAATGCTGAGACAGCTAGATGGCTCAGTGGGCCTGAGTCAGGAAGGCTCCTCTTACTGAGTTTAAATCTGGCCTCAGACACTTAGTTGTGTGACTCTGGACTAGTCACTTAACCCATTTTGCCTCAGTTTCCTCATCTGTAAAACAAGATAGAGAAAGAAATAGCAATCTACTCTAATATCTTTGCTAAGAAAACCTCAAAAGGGTTCATGAAGAGTTAGACACGCCTGAAAAAATGTTAAAACATGGAACTCCAAGTATGTTATTGACCAGCTAAGTCCTAGGAAGTTGCATGAAGAACACAGAGGTTAAATCAACCTGGTGATACAGCTAATTCCTTGGGGCAGGATCTGAATCTTGCTTTTCTAAATTCCAAGCCTAGAACTCTATTCACTAAATCGAGTAGCACTCCTATTGAATGAACACTCTGAAGTTAACAATATGACATTCCCAGCTCTGTACCATAATAGGAGCCAAGCAAATCATAAAGATAATAAGTACTGTAGGACTTGAAAGAAGGGAAAGATCAGATCACTGCAAGCTGTAACACTCAAAGAAGGATTCATGGAAGGAAATAAGACTTTAGCTAGGCCTTGAAGGACGAATGAGAGTTAGCTAAGCAAAGAGCACAGTGAAGAGTTTTCTGATCAGGAGGAATGGCATGAGCAAAGGCCCAGTCTAACACAAATGCCACCTCCTTCTCTCATCGCCACTATGCATAGCAACCCTTGCAAAGCACCTCATTTGGGCCTCTGTTGTACTTTTCCTGTAATACTATGTATTATAGTTTCTGTATACATGTCATACTCCTATATACACAGGAGAGTAAGGACAAGACACCATCTAAAGTTTCTCATCCCTAATGTCTAGTATACTAGGTGCTTAATAAATGTTTATTGTATTCAGTGAAAGGCAATTATATTGAATTGCATGTAGTGGAATGGAATTAATAGGGTAATGAGTGAGGTTTGCTCAGATCTGGGGTAACCTGAAGCTCAAATGAGATACTGGATATAAAGTACTTCACAAACCTGAAAACTCTATATAATTGCCAGTTATTGTTATTAAACTCTAAGAATATTAGCCTATCATTATTATTTTTAACTTAAAGCTACCAGGCCACTGGTCTGGTGATAACTTCATTCTCTGAGCCTTCTACTGTAATCCTACTGAACCCAAATTATGTTTATAAAGTAATAACAGGAGTGTGCTAGTAAATGTTTAATAACTGGGCTTTCCAAGAAAAAATGCACACACTTTTTTTAGATTTAATCTACATCATTACCACTGTCTTAAGTCTAGACAATCAACAAAACAATAAATCAAGCCCTGATTTATAGGAATCAATGATTTCTGAGGGGTAAATGCTTACAGTGAAAATTTAATAATGGATTCTCTCAAGCCATTTAGAGTTCACTCCAGTACACCCTTCACTCAAAACAGAATGGCCCAGTGTGACTGAAGTGGAGGGTCCTTTGAGGAACAATGGTTATTGAACTTGCCCAAAACATGATTGAACAAGGAAATGTGCCCAGATGGGTGCTTACATGATTTTGGTGCTTGTTAATTGCACTGATTCCATAAAAAACAAAACCGCCTTCATTCCTCCAAATTTTATTAACCTGAGTTAATAATGCACAGATTCATGATGGATTGAGAAACTTCACCCAGACTTGGATCTTTTGGGGCACCCTCTTTATTTCAAAGCCTCTTCCACAGAGGGAGGAAGAAGAATTTCATGTTCTTATTAAAGTCTAGACCCAAAAGACAAAAGCTTATTCTTCAGTTTATTGTTAGTATAGATTTTCCAGGTGAATTATACTATATGAAAAATGATCAATAATTAAGGACATCATTAGTAATTTCTAATTTTATACAATTTAGTGGAAGACTACACAAGTCATGGAGGGGATACACTCGACGTCACTGGAGGGATGGCCTGCATTGAAGAAATCATGGGTGCTTGAAGTAAGTAGAAAAGTTATATCCCCAAAAACGTAAGGGGTGAAAAGATAGATTAAAAAGATAAATGGGCAATTTGTTTTCTCAATTCCTGACTCTTCATGGGTTGAGAACATTGAGTTATTCCTTTAGTGGCTTCCTGTAATTCCAATATTAAAACTAATAGACTGTGGAGGATTCAGACTCTCAAACTCCCGGGTATTGACATGCTCCAATCCCATATGCCTCCAAAAGTCAATTCCAAACAATAGAAAATTCTCTACTTAGAAGGAAAGCAAAATGTATGCATTATAAAATTCGAGAGACTGTATTGTGTTTCCTATCACTTCTGCCTTTGCCCAGTTTTTTATGGAATCAGTGCAATTAACATGGGCCCATATGGGAGCATCAAGGAAGAGAACAAAAAGTGTCTGCTCTAAGATCAAATCTTGCATTGGTATCATCTGCTCACTACTGTCATTATCTCTGATCTCTTAGATTCACAACCTTACCTGCTAGAGCTATAGTACATGCCTGACGTTTCCTATTCTGGATGACTTCTCTGAGCTTGTCCTTTTGCCTGCTGACTAGCCTGTGGAATCTTCTGGACCCTTCTAGCATGGTTTGGTTCAATGATTTCAAATGCACTGGTTAAATCCTTTAGGGGATGGGGCACAAAGTTATAGCAAGGAGTCCACGAATCCATATGTGCACCCAACTTTGTTATTTTGATCTGTATTTAGCTACAATAAAATATGCTCGCTAATATAAACAAGCAAGTGTACCTTATGTAGACTGAATTTCAAATGTATTGCAAACATATGTATTGCTATTTTTCAAAAAAAATGTAGATGCTATTGTGATTAATAAAAAAACAAATTCATTTAAAATTGCTAATATATTCATAGCAGCTTTTTGTAATGTGCTTTTTCAATTATATAGTAATGGCACAATTTCTATCATCTGGAATATGGTCTCTGAATTATTTTTTTTTTAATATTACAAGGGGCCTCATGATCCAATAGTTTGGAAACCAAAGGTGTACTAGAAAAAAAAAAACACTGCATTTGGAGTCAGAAATTCTGGATCTAAATCGTGGTTCAGGTATGGGACCCATGTGACTATCGTGTAGTCGGTTTCTTTATCTGTAAAATGAACAGTTTGGACCAGGTCGTCTCTAAGGTCTCTTGTAGTTCTAAACCCTATGAGATTCTCTTCCAAGCCTTGTTTTCTTCTCATTCCTTCCACATTGCCCCCTTCCTTCTCCTTCTCAACTGAAGATTATGCTTTGTACATCACTGCAAAAGAAAAAAAATTAGAATTTGAATAAAAAAAGTCAAACTCTAAATAGCTTGTGTTTGCTGAGAGTTTCCTCTCCTCCCCTTCTCTTCATCTCAAATCCTTCTGTCACTATCCCCCATTTCCTTCTGCTTCACTTCAGTCTCAGATGAAGAGGTGGACATTTTTGCTCAGATCATCTCCCCTCCATGCACCACTAAATCCTATTCCTCTTTTGTCTTCTCTAGCAGATCCCCCCTTCCCCCCCTCCTCTACCTCTATCTCTCTCTCTTTCTCTCCATCTCTCCCTCCCTCTCTCCTCTTTCCTCTCTTTTCTCTTCTCTCATTCTCTTGTCTCTGTCTGCTTTTCTCTGTCTCTTTCTGTCTCTCTGTCTTTATCTTTGTCTCTGCGTGTCTCTCTCTTTTCCCTCTCCCTCTCTCCTCTTTCCTCTTCTCTCTCACTCTCTTGTCTCTATATCTTTCTGTCTTTGTCCCTCTATCTCTGTTTCTGTCTCTGTGTCTTTCTCTCTGTACTGTCTCTGTCGCTGCTCTCTGTTTCTCCTATCTCTCTCTCTATCTCTTTTCTCTCTCCATCTCTCTTTTTTCCTCTCTCTCTTCTTTTCTCTTTTCTCTTCTCTCACTCTCTCTTATCTCTATCTATGTCTCTCTCTGACCTTCAATCTTTCTTAACTACTGGTAACTTCCCAGTTGTCTACAAACAGCCTCAGATCTCCCCCTTAAAAAAAAAAAAAACCTTCAATAGAATCTGTCATCATGACTAGTAATCATTGTTACTCTTCCCCTTTTCAGCTAAACTTCTTGAAATAAAAAAAGAATCTATTCTCAGAGCTTCCTCCAATTTCCTGTCTTCTAACCTCTCTGCAATCTAGGTTTTGAATCCTCACTCACCTGAGTCTCCTCTCTCCAAACTGACCAATGTTCTAAATTATTAGATCTAATGGCCTTATCTCAATTCCCATTCTATTTTACATCTCAGAAACATTTGACACTGTTGGTCGCCCCCTACTTTCACATATTTCATCTTTTCTGACACTGCTGTCTCTTGGTTCTCCTCCTACTGGTCTGGCCTCTCTTTATCTCTTTTATTAGAGCTTCATGTATATTATACCTATGAATTCTGCATTCCCTCAAGGTTCTCTCTTTATCTCTTCACTTGGTGATCTCATCAGTTCCCATGAATTCAATTGTCATCTTTATGCTGATGATTCTCAGATCTATATGTCTAGCTGTGTCTTATCTCCTGTCCCATATCACCAAAAATTTACTAATGGACATTTCAAATTGGATGCTCTAGAGGCATCTCTAACTCAACATATCCACCACGCCATTAACATTCCCCTGCCAAATCTACCCCTCTTCTAAATTTCCCTGTTACTTTCAAGGACACCACCATTCTTCCAGTCAATGAGACTTGTAATTTCAGTGTCACCCTCTATTCGTAACTCATTCACCCCAAATCTTCAGATGTCGAATTGTGTCCTTTCTACCTCCACAATATCTCCCGTATGCATTCTCTTATCTTTACTGATATAGCCACCAACCCAGTTCAGATGCTCTTCATATGAGCTATCTCAATGGCCTCCTAATTGGTCTCCCCACTTCAAGTCTCTCCTTCACTCCAATGCACCCTCCATACATCTACCAGAGTGATTCCCCCCCCTCCAGACACAATTGTGATCATCTAATGTCACTATTCAATAAATTCCAGTAGTTCCCCATTTCTTTGATTGTCAAATATAAACTCCTCTGTTTGTCATTTAAAGCTCTTTACCACTGGACCCCTTTCTTCCTTTTCATTCTTCTTCTACAGCATTTCCCTCTATATATTCTATGGTGCGGGTAAACCAGCCTTCGTGTTGTTCCTCCCACATCTCCTGTGCCTTTGCTCTGGCTGTTCACTTTGCTGGGAATAATCTCCCTCCTTGCCTCTGCCTCTTAGAATCCTGGCTTCCTTTCAAATTCAGCTCAAATGCTGCAGGAAGTCAGTCCTGTTTCCATCCCTCATCTAGCTTCTAGAGCCTTTCCCTCTAAGGTTACTATGGTCCCTCTACTCTGTATGTAACTTGTATGTACTTATGTGTATATGTTGTGTCTCCTATTAGAATATAAGCTTCATGTGGGCAGGAACTTCTGTTTGCTTTTTCCTTGTATCCTCAGTGCTTAGGACCATTCTTTGTACATAATAAATGCTCAATAAATGTTTGTTGATGGCTTGATTGATTTTTGACTTGACTGACTTCTCTGAATTTGACCTCATTATACCTAACTGAA
This sequence comes from Petaurus breviceps papuanus, assembly GCF_028583685.1. Taxonomy (NCBI): domain Eukaryota; kingdom Metazoa; phylum Chordata; class Mammalia; order Diprotodontia; family Petauridae; genus Petaurus; species Petaurus breviceps. Next base: position 38,782,414 of record NW_027187378.1, read on the forward strand.
AGTGCTTGTCAGATGGATTATCCTGGTCCCTCTAAGGCAGACCTAGTCAGAATCTTAGAGCATCCATTTTCCCATACACATTAAGCCACTTTCCATCTAAAAAAACTAGCTCATGGGGCCTTTTACAGTTGCTTTTTTTCTCAAATAGACTTTAAGAGATGGTTGGCTGCTTAAAACCATTAATGAAAATAACACACAGGAGAACTTTGAGATAACAGTAGCTGAACATGCCATTTTGGGCCTTTCAACATCCTGTTGTTTTAGTAGGATTTTTTCCCCTAAATTTCCTTTGGGTCTCTATTGTTTTAACTGAAGGATTTTGAGGCCAGAAATTCCCCAATGAAATGCAAGCTACCAGTCTCACATATTTGAGATAGTGAGATACTCAGTAAACACTAGGGCTAATGATCTTGTATTATGTGCTACAGCAGCACCTTCCTGAGCATTCTGAAAATGTGGGGATAATGCAATTGGTGTCCTAGAAAGAGCACTCAACTGGGACTTCTCAGACCATCTTGACCATGAGTTACATGACCTTGTGCAAGTCATTTTCTCTGAGCCTCAGTTTCCTTAGCTTTTAGATGAGGTTAAATAAGGTTATATTCAAGATCCATTATAGATCTGCTGCACTGTCTCCATATACTCTTTTATCTAAATAGATCTAAAAAAGCCTTAACCACCTTCCTTAAATTATTCACATGTGCTATCATTCAGTATGGCTGCCTTTGTAATACAAGAATGGTGTCACTGTCATATAAGGAATATGCTCTGAGTGTTTTACTCTTCCTGTTTCTTCAGACAACCCTTCCCCTATATAATTGATTATGAAAACCTGTCAGTTCCCCTATATTTCCTGTGTTTCCCCTTTCTTCCATTCTCAACAACCATAACCTTAGTTCAGGTCCTTCCCACCTCTTGTGTGGATTTTTGCAGTAACCTCCTAACTACTTTCCCTGCCTCCAATCTTTCCCATTTCTAATCCATCCCCTAGACAGTTTCCAAAATAGTCTTCCTACTGTGCAGGTCTGACTATGATACTCCTCTGTTCAAAAAACTGTCAATTGCTCCCTAGTGACCCTAGGACTCTCCTCATGCTCACATCTAAGGCCCAATACTGACTGATTCCAACCTACTTCCATTTACCGTTCTTATTTCAGAATAATCCCTTTCCATGCATTCTGTTCTATTCTTTCCATTCATTCAGCTTCACTTATTTACCTAGCTCATTTCCCACCTTCTTGACTTTGTTGAGTCCATCCTCCTCCACATCTAAAAGGTATTTCTTCTACATCTGTGTCTATTGGAATCCTTTTCTTTCAGGGTTCAACTCAGATATCACCCATTCAATGTAACTTTCACTCATTCCATTAATGTCAAAATTCATCTTACTTTCTCAAATTTTCCTAGAACATTTTTGACTGAATTGTTCCTTTTTCAGATCATATTCCTTTTTAAATACTGTCTATTTGTTACATCAAAGATGTCAAACACACAGTTAAGTAGGCCACATACAATCCAAGATGCTCCCTTGGTCAAACCAGATTACACTGTAACTGGGAAAGATTTAATAAAACAAAAATATAATTGAATACAAGTGATGTTAATAAGTGATTTTCTAAATCAATGTGTTTCTGCAGATATCCTTAGTGGATCCTTTTTCTGTTTGAATTTGACATCATAGGTGTACATCATATCTGCTCCTATTAGATAATAAGTCTAATAGGGTCCATTTTGGTTCTCTTGTTTCTGTCCCTATACATACATAATGGCACATAAAAAACACTTAATATATTTTTAATTGAAGTTAATTGTTTTCAAGTTCTGTCACTTTCCTGGTTGTTCTCCCCTGAGTTTATCCCAAGTTGTTATGATCCTTTCTAGAGTCTCATGTGCAGAGTTCAAACCAATTCTCCAAGTGTGGTATGACAATGGCAGAGAACAAAGGGTCCTTAGCCTCCCTTAATCTGGACATGACAATTCCATTAATTCAGACAAAGATTGCATTAGCTTCTCTGGAATGCTGTATCATGCTATTAACTTGTATCGAATCTGTAGGCAATGAAATCCTTGAATCTTTTTTTTAATATGGGTAGACAGCATATCTCTCCCAATCTATACAAGTTCAACAGATTTTGTGAACCCAAGAACAGGACTTGATATTCGTCCTTTTTATATTTAACCATAATAGTTTCAACTCATGTTTTCAGCCTATGGGGATCTTAGGGGAAAAAAAAGAATTCTAAGTCTATCATCCAACATGCACACTATCCCTTCCATTTAAATGCTTGCATCCCACGAACCTCTGCCACACCAACCCCCCCACAACTCCCCAGAGCTCTTTTCTAACTTTCCTTGTTCATTTTCCCTTGCCAAATATCAAACTGGTAAGGCAAATAAGATTTTCTTTCAAAAATGTTCACATCCTTTGGGTATTGATGTGCCTTACTAGTTATTTTCATTATTTTGCATTTGCACACTGACACCACACTAATTCAATTATGAACCCACCTGCTGCCAACCAAGATGTGCCTCCCCCAGACTGGAAGCAAGGAGAAGAGCCAAGAGAGTCTAGTGCACAGCACAGAGAATTCCATGAATTCTCAGCCTTCTTGTGATAAGATCATAAAATTATAACTCTAGAACTGGAAGTCATTTAATCAGACCTCATATTACAAATGAGTAAACTGAGACCCAAACAAGTAACTTACCCAAGGTCACAGAGGTATTATCATATTTCTATTGCAGGTTAAGGTTTACAAAACTTTTATTAAGCTCCAAACAAGGACTCCATGAAGTATCACTGTTTTGCAGATAAGGAAACTGAGGCTCAGAATTGTTTAGTGACTTGTCCAAGGTCAAAAAAGTGTCAAAGGTGAGGTAAACCCAGATCTCCTAAATATCGTGCTTTTTCTTTTGGACTGTGTAACATCGTCATTCAGGTGCTAAATGGCAAGAAAAAGGCTAATGGGACAAAGTAGAACAAAGTAAGTGTTTAAATGACCTCTTCCTTTCCTCCTATTGTTCATACTCCCCCAGAAGACAAATATATTTGGAGCTACCCCATACCCTTTCCCATAGGAATAATTCAGGGGATGGTAAAGTCCTGATCTCTGCATACCATAGCTTTGTTCTCCAGCTGAAGGAGCGATGGGGAGTCCCCTTCTTTGCCTAAGAGGTAGGAAATTAATCTCTCTTTCATCCTAGAATGTTGGATCCCAGAACTCTCAAACTTGGGGTTGCCCGTGAGTCCACCCCATGGCTGACACTGCCCAGGAAATCTTCCTTTTCTGGATAGAAAGCTAGACTTTGAAATCACAAGGCCAAGGTTGAAATTCCTGCCTCTACTATAACATAAGGGATTAAAGTTAAGAACACTCTCCATGAGTTTTCCTCTCCAGTTTCTTGGTCATGAAAGCAAGTCCTTGTCTGCTCCTTCCATGCTTCTGCAGGAATATATACATGCTTCGGCAAGAGCTCTTCCAGTACTCTGGCTTCTGAGATTTCTTTGACTGGGAAAGGTCATACTCAGGACTTCTCTCAGGCAGAGTACGCAAGCTCTTATCTATCTCTTCTGGGTGCTTCAATTGGAAGTCACCATCAATTTCTCCTGGGTTGAATGAAAGAAGAAACTCCCTACCCCTGCCCTAGGAATCTAGGAAAAAGGTTTAAGGGACACATTGACTCAATGAAAAGACCATAAAAGGGCAGCAATCTGTTACTTTATACATCATGAGAAAGGGCAGCCCAGCCCTCCTTTCCCCAACAAGACTGCATCCTCCTGAATGCCGGTCAGCCAATCATCTTGAGGGCAACCTTAATAACTGAAGAACATAACACTTCCCTTTTAACCAGGTGCAGCTGGACATACTCACCTTAAACAGGGGAAGAGTTGGCTCACATACCCATATTCTATAGGAGGAAGAGTATGCTGATTCAATTGATCAGAGGAAAACTCCCAGATCAATCCTCCCTTACATACAGATTAAGAAAATAAGGCTCAGAGAGGGTGTTACTTGCCCAAGGTCACAAATGCAGTAAGTTAGATTTTTAAAACTACATTAGGTGCCCCTCTTAAGGACTTTTTAAAGTATTATGGCACCTATTTTACAGATGAGGAAGCTGAGGCTCAAAATGGTTAAGTGACTTGTCCAGGATCACATAGCTAGAAAGTATAAAAGGTGATACTCAAATCATGTGATGTGAATGTGGATCTTCCAAATCCAACTCTGGTGTTCTTTCCACTGTATACATACATGCTGCCTCTTTCTATAGAAGGGATAATAATTTTCCACTGTCAATCTCCCAGCATCGTTGGGAGGAAAGGACAAAGTAAACATTGAGGATCTATAAAGATATGAAATGGTATTATTATTGTTATTGTTGCTGTTATTATTTAGTGCCCCCAAAGGATACAGACGCTTTGCTTACTGCATCCGTACCTCTTTATTTTCTTTCTCTCCCTTCCTTTTCTCCTTTATCCTTTCTTCCTTACTTATTTCTTTACCTTCTCCCTTCATCCCTCCTACTGGCATCCCACAGCTCTGAGGGTGCAGAAAGTTGCTGAGCCATGGCCTACAGCTCTCTTAGGAGAGCTGCTCAGCTGAGGAGATTAAGTCAAGTTCTGAGCTTCCTGCCTCCACCAGGAGGTTGCCCAACCATTCACTTAGCAATGCTTACATACCACCAAACCACACAGTAACTGTTGGGGAGAAATTGAAGCAATTTAAGTAGAGCAGAAAAACATATAATAGTCTTGTTGAACAGGGGAAGGCATCTGATGGTGATGCCCAGGAAACTCGGTCTAATGAGGTCATCGCCCATGTTGTTTGTAATCCCCAAACAGCTGGTTTGACAGATGCTCCTAAGCATTGGTCTCTCTCCCCACTGCTATGCCTGCCAGGGCACTTTCAGGTGAGCAGGTTGCCCAATTGAGGGAGAAACAGCTTGACCTCCACAGATGCCTGCTGCATTTCAAAACTGGGGTGCTTACCAACAATATTAATATGAAGGCATCATGTTGTATCAGAATGAGCACTGGTCTGAACATCATCCAACAATATATACCACAATAAATTCCAAGTACATCAGATCTATTTTTTTAAGAATGAGGAAACTTTGCATCTTTTACACTTGTGAATATGCTTTTAAATGGTTTATTGGAAGATAAATTATTCCTCACAGAAAATTTTAAGAGATATTAACTGTGAGTTAATATTTAAATGTGCCATTAAAAAAACAATATACCGAGAACAAGAAAAAAGGAAACTGGGGAAAACTTCACATCAAAATTTTTCTGTATTATGTTATTTATGCATTTTGTTTTGACATTACCTTTTTGAATATATCCCTGCCCACCAAAAGTGTTGCTGTGAATACTTTAGTGTATACGGATCTTCCTGTCTTTGACTTTCTTCTAGAATAATCTTAGCAGTGGGATAGATCTCTGGTCAAAGAATATGGATATTTTGGTTACTTTGGTTTTTTTTTTTTTTAAATAAAGAATTGTTCCAAATTGCTTTTTCATAATGATTGGACCAATTGCATCAAATATTTCTGATAACTTTTATTGGTGCCTTTTTATATCACCATAATTTTCCCCAACATCAATCTCCTTTCTTCTTCCAGCTATCCCATATGACAAGTGATATCTTTTTAAAGAAAGGAGAAGCTAAAGAAGAGGAAAAGTAAGCATAACTAATGAATACATTGGAAAAATATGAAAAATATGTCAATATACAAAACTCATGGAACTCCCACCTCTGCTAAGAGCTGATTGGGGGTATCTCTCAAATCTCTTTTTTAGAGCCATGCTTATTCTTTATAATTTTGCATCAAATATTTTAATAAAAGTCTAACATACAGAATTGATACATAGTTGACATAATTTTTTAGTAAAATTATGCTTTACTAAATAGTCCAAGGATGTGAGCTGACAGTTCCTAAAATAATACTTGTTATCAACACACACACACACAGGTTCAGAACCTCTAATAATCAAAGAAAAGTAAATTAAAACAACTCTGTGATTCAAGCTGAAAATCATCAAATTAGCAAATATAATAAAAGATGACAAAATTCAACACTTGGTGCAGCTGGGTTAAAAAAGGTATGTATACATCTCTTTTGGGTGGAATGGATAAAGCACAGAACTTGCAGTAGGGAAGGCCTACCTCAGACACTTGATAGCCTTGTGATCCTGGAAAAGTCACTTATTTAGCTTCTGTCTGTCCCAGTTTTTTTCTTCTGTAAAATGGGGATATTAATAGCCCCTACCTCCCATGGTCTTGTGAGAATGGAATGAGATAACAGACGTAAAGCGTTTTGCAAACCTCAAAGTCCTCTACCATCTCAAGCTATTATTCATTATACTTTTACTAGGATCTACCAAAATTGGTCCAGATTGTTAACAGCTGAATAATAGGGTCAAATAATGAATCACAAAAATGTGCAAACCCTTCGACTCATTGGTCACTCTTGCTTCTATATGTCTAAGACATTATTGATAGGAGAAAAAAAGACCTGTCTGAACAAAAATACCCCCTACCGGCCCAATCTATGACAGAAAAAGAAACAAACTGAATAATGAAATAATTGAGGAATGGTTGAGCAAATTGTTGCATGTTAATATACTGGAATAATGGAATATTATTTTATCATAAGAAGTGACAGATGAGAAAAGTTAAAACACATATGAAGTAATGCAGAAGAGAGTAAAAAAGCAGAACCAAAAAGAAAATACACGGACACACACCCTAGGCTTACCTAATTAATGACCACCATCATTTAATCTCATCCAGAGCATATTAAAGAAAGTTAGAAAGGAAAAGAAGAAAAACAATGGTATGGGTACCACTGTATTAATGTCAATATAGTAATCTATTGAGCTGGGGTTAGCAATGATGGGGCAGCTAAGAGGCATAGTGGATAGAGTGCCAGGCCTAGAGTCAGGAACACCTGAATTCAAATCCCCCTCAGATACTTACTAGCTATGTCACTCTGGGCAAGTCACTTAACTCTGTTTTCCTCAGTTTCCTCATCTGTAAAATTAGCTGGAGAAAGAAATGACAAACCACTCCAGCATCTTTACCAAGAAAGCCCCAAACGGAGTCACAAAGACTCAGACATGACCAAAAAACAACAATAAATAAATAAAAGTAGCAATGAGTAGATAAAATTAGAGATGCTTGTATCATCACTTTGGGTATCACTTTGTTTTTCTTCTTTGCTTTTCAGATGCTTTCCAATGGCACAATGGCTAGAAGGTCAGTCTTGGGAGTCAGGAAAACCTAGGTCCTGCTTCTCCCACATACTAACTTTTCATCCATGGGAAAGCCACTTCCTTTTTCAAAGAAGCTCTTTAAAATCATAATTTACAGGAAAAAATTCCTCTAGTAGCTTCCATGCCAGTAATTCCTAGGGGGAATTAACCTAGCAGCTGTGAACTTAAACATTTTTAAAACTATTTTAATGTATTTGGTTTCCTTTGTAATCATGTATTTATTTTATGCATTTAAAAAACTTAATCAAGTCTGGGGATGGCTAGGTGGTGCAGTGAGTAAGGCGCCAGACCTGGAGTCAGGAGAACCTGAGTTTGGTTCCAGCCTCAGACACTTAACACACACACACACACACACACACACACACACACACACACAACTAGCCGTGTAACTTTGGGCAAGTTAGTTTACCCCAATTGCCCTCCACAAGGCAAAAAAAAAAATTAATCAAGTCAACAAGGATTTATTAAGCACGTACTATGTGACAGATTACATGCTAAGTCCTGGGAATACAGATATAAACAGAAATATTGTTATTTTTAGAAGAGGTTCATAGGTCTCATCAGACTTCCTAAGAAATCCATGTCTCTCTCTCAAATGCACGTGCACGCACAAACACACACACACACACACACATTCATATCTCCTGCTCTAGACCAGTTAAATTAGAGGAATTGATTTTCCTAACCCCACAAATGTTTATTTGTATATTTAAATGTCTATATTCAGGAATGAAAATTAAAATTTCATGTACATGTATTTAAAGAAACTAAGGAGAATGGGAGGGGTATAAAACAAAAGGTATAAATTTCATAATTTTATTTTCTTTTTTAAGGCACTATAGGTCAATGCAAAAAGTCAGCATATTGGGAGGCAGCATTCTGGGAGGCTGGATCCTGTGGCCAGCTTCATCACTAACTGGCTCGGAGATCCTTACTCTTCCCTGTTCTAAACTCCAGGCTTCTCCTAAATAAAATGAGAGGGTTGGATTAAATGCCCTCAGAGGTCCCTTTCCAACTCTTACAGTCTTTGAGTCTAATGAACCTATGAACTCTAAATCTCCCTTGTCTGTTCTTCATTGAATTTTGTCCCAGTTTGTCACACTCAGTGAATATCTTGATAAGGATCCTATTGTAAATTTAATTTACTCTTTCCAAACAGTTAAAATAAAGATGACAGAACACGGAATGCATATTGTACTCAATGTAAGACTAATAGTGTGTTCTCTAATCACCTGCAAGAGCAATGTAGCCATAATTAAATTTATGGGAAGGGGATAGCATTCTATGACTGATAAAGATACAATAAATTATAGCTTGCACCTAGGATTTTTATTAATTTAAAGGCCTCTTTATGCCATTGGCAACAAAAGTGATTATTGGGTTATGAATGAGGCCCATTAACACAACAGAAGCAGCATCCCATAATGTGGAAGTTAACCTTGAAAATACTGAGGGTGAATCCAAACTGAAACAAACTCTTTCTGTCCTTAGGCCTCTGCCCTCTCCACTTTCACTTGTATCTTTAACAATTATTGCTATTATTAATAACATTTAATAATAATAGTGCTATTTATACATCAACTGAATATTGGCAAAATTCTTTTACATATATTATGTCACAAGATGAGTTATTACCCCCCCCCCTTTTTAACAACTTATAAAGTAGATTGTATTCTTTTTTTTTTTGGAAGGGGAAAAGCAGGGCAATTGGCCTTAAAAGTCACTTAAGGTGCCCAAGGTCATACAGCTAATAAATGTCAACTGTCTGAGCTCAGATTTGAACTCAGGTCCTGCTGACTCCAGGGCCGGTGCTCTATTCACTGAGCCACCTAGCTGCCCTATTACCCCCATTTTTAAAATGAGAAAAGAGAGGCTCAGACAAAGGAAAGTGATTTGTCCATGATCATATAAGCTATTAGATAGCACAGGCAAGATTTGGATCCAGATCTTCCTGAGTCCAAGCCCAATCTTTTATCTATGATTTAATTCTATTCAAAAAATATTTTAAAATGCCTACTATTTGCTAGCACTGTGCGTTGCTGGGGACAGGGGCAAAATGATAGTCTAGGAACTTACAATACATATTTGCGTTTTCTTTGACCTAGAAAGGCAGTATGTATTTCACAGAAAGAGCTGTTGTAATATTCCTGTAAACAGAGATTCCCTAGTGCATTTTTAAAGATGATTCAATTTACCAAAATTCTATATATATCGCTCTCTTTTCAGAAACACATGGATTGCATTAATCAAGAACAACTTGTTAGCCCCGTGATCTAATTAAAGTCACTTTGCTTTTTCTGGACCTCATTTTTCTTAACTATAAAATCAGTGTATTGATGAGATGGTTCCTAAGGTCCCTTCAATTGGGCAGCTAGGTGATGCAGTGGATGGAGTGCCAGGCCTGGAGTCAGGAAGACTCAGTTTCCTGAGTTCAAATCTGGTCTTAAGCATTTACTGGCTATGTGACCCTCAGCAAGTCACTTAACTGGTTTGCCTCATTTTCCTCACCTGTAAAATGAGCTGGAGAAGGAAATAGAAAACCACCTCAGTATCTTTGCCAAGAAAATCCCAAATGGGGTCACAAAAAATCAGATAAAACTAAAAATAACTGAACAATCTCTTGTTCACCTTGATAAACAGCAACTACAATTCACTATGAGTAAACAATGTGTCGCAGAATCCAAGAAACATAGGTATAAACTTAAGCTGCATTCAGAGAAGACTGTAGCCCAGAACAAGGAAGGTGATAGCTCTTGTGTACTCAGCCCAGGACCACGGCATCAGGGAAATGATGACATGACTTGCAGTTGACTTGATGCCGCAATGCTCTTCGAAAACAAGGGACAAACACAAGCTGTGAGTAGATTGAGCTTTCTGAATGGGGACCCAGCTAGTTGGGTAACTCAGCTCGTCCTCTCCATCTCCCTCTCCTTCTTCTCTCCAAAGGAAGGTAAATTTTGATGGCCAGAAGCTACCCACTCAACTTAGGGTTTACTGGCTATCTCCCTTTCTTCCTTCCTTCCTTCCTTCCTTCCTTCCTTCCTTCCTTCCTTCCTT
>NW_027187378.1:38792759-38817798 GCF_028583685.1 Petaurus breviceps papuanus
CTTCCTTCCTTCCTTCCTTCCTTCCTTCCTTCCTTCCTTCCTTCCTTCCTTCCTTCCTTCCTTCCTTCCTTCCTTCCTTCCTTTCTTCCTTCCAAAACAGGGTAGGTTGCCTTTAATGGCAACTATTTCTCTTTGGAACAGTAAGCCTGAGGGTCTCCCCCTCCCACCTTGATTTTTTTTTCTTTATCTACTTAAAGGAGCAATCCCTTGACTCACTTCTTCAGGACACCCATTAAATGAAGGGGTGTTACCTCACTCTCAGTGACTACATGCAAAGGCCTTAGCCTTAAAAGGGGCAAGGTCTCTCCTTGCATCCTGGGTCATCTCCAGTCATCCTGATGAATATCTGGTCCCTGGATCCAGATGGCTCTGGAGGAGAAAGGGAGGCTGGTGACCTTCCACAGCCCTCCCTCATTCAAATCCAACTGCAAGTCATGTCACCATCTCCCTGATGCCGTGGTCCTCTGAAAATGAAGGACAAACACAACAACAGCTCAATCCAGGTCACATCACATCTGTGTTATTGTGGTCAGCGCCAGGCACAACAGGAAGGACATTGACAAGATGGAGTGAATCCTAAAAGAAGTGAGCAGCACAAGGTGGCGACTGAAAACCATGACATTTGAGCAACAATTGGAGATACCTAGGACAGTCAGCCTGAAAAAAAAAAAAAGACAAGGGGCACAAGGCCACTAGTTTTTAAATATCTGAAAGGTTGTAAAGTAAAAGAGAGTTTATATTTGTTCAGCTTGGTCCAACAAAATAGAAGATTTTGAGTTAACATAAGCACACTCTTCCTAACCATCAGAAGGATCCCAAAATGTAACAGGAAACCTTGTGATGTGGTGAGTTTCCCCTCATTGGAAGCCTTTCAGGAAAGCCTGAATGAACACTTGTATTAGATAGCTCTTAATGCACATTCTTAACTCTAAGATTCTCAGATTATGATTGGAGATATAAAGGCCCAAAAAAAGGAATGAGAGAAAAAAAATCATTTTTTCCCATTGTTTTCCCACTGTTGTTCAGTTATTTCAGTTATGTCCAACCCTTTGTGACCCCATTTGGGGTTTTGTTAGCAGAGACAGTGGAATGGCTTTCCATTCCTTCTCCAGCTCATTTTACAGATGAGGAAACTGAGGCAAATAGGGTTAAGTGACTTGCCCAGGTTCACACAGCTAGTAAGTATCTGAGGCCAAATTTGAACTCAGGAAGATGAGTCTTCATAATTCCAGGCTTGGTGCTCTATCCACTGTACCACTGTACCTACTTTCCCTTTAGCACCTTGCCTCTAGAGAAATTCAACAAAAGATCTACCACTTCATTCTTTGTTGCTTCCTTCACATACACAAACCACAACCACTGTGTGCCTTATTATTCTTCATGAATTGTTGCTCCCCACCCCTCAAAAAATTATGAACTGGGGCATAATCTTATGCTGATGAGGAAGAGATTTTGTCCTGCCTTCTGAATTGTTTCTAAACATTATAAAACAAAAATATATTTATGTCAGACTATCTATAATGGTCACTACATCACACTTGGGTCAGAAAATACAAAGTAGTGAGGCATTCCACTATTACTAAGAGTCTAAGTGAATTTCTATTTACAAGTATGAAAGAAAATAAAATTTAAAAACCATTTTTTTAATAAATAGCAGAACTCTTTGGTAGATTCACTCACACTTTTGCCAATCTCACCTAGGACTTGGCAGTGGGGGAAAAAAAGGCTTTAAAATGTGTGCTTTAGTGAAAAGAACTCTGATTTTAGAATCAAAAGACCTGAGCTCATCACACTTTCAATTAAAACTTCTATGACCCCTCTGATACTCTATTTTCTCATGTATAAAATGTGAGAGGCTACATCAGATGACCTCTAAAGTCCTTTTCTATTCTAAGATACTAAGATGGTATCTTTTTTTCTATCTTCAGCCTGGACAGGGGCTGACAAAGATGAAAGGCCTAGGAATTCTCTGGAGTTATAATTGTGCCCAATGACTGACCAAAGGTGTTATGCCAAAAGCCTAAATCGGGGATCATCACCGGACAAGTAAACAACATGATGGGTGGCTGAGTGATCTGTCAGTTTCCAAAGAAGAAAATAGTAAAACCAGGCAGAGAAACAGTATCCAAAGGAAGAACTAGAACTGACCCTCAATATTCAGCAAAGTACCACAGTGTATTGCAGTGGTATCCTAAGGGGAGTGGTAGAGGTCTGGACAGAAATTACCCCAAAGATTCACAATCCAGGAAAACAAACTGAGTCAGGAACAGGCCAGGCAAATGTACACAGTGAACTGTTGCTATTATTCAGTCATGTCTGAATTTTTGTGACCCCATGTGATAGTAATGGAATATAAAGATCCCCCTGTATTGGTTTGGTTTTCAAACTGATTGTGTTAAAACCCAGAGCTTGTTAATCCCACCTGTGGGATGGACGTGTTGATGTGAAAAGAGAGTCCTGAATTGGGAGGAGCTGATGACATAGATTTGGAGAGACACAAGAGAGAGGCAGAACTTTTTGGAAGCAGCACCCTCGTGGAGGCAGAGAGAGACTGAGAGGATTGCTGAGGGCCACTTTGAATTGCCCTGGACTTTTGAGACCTGCCCCCTGAGCTGCCAAGGACTGAGGAGACATGGCTGTTTTGCTGGTACTTTGTCTGTCTGTTTTGATGTTGTTTTGCCAGATTTGTCCACTGGTGAAAGACAGTCCTGTTGAAGAAGTCCTGGAACCTTTCTGTTGATTCAGAGCTACTGAGACTGTCCTGCAGACAGAGAGTGAATACTGTCCACTGGTGAAGGGCAGTGCTGTTGTTGCAGGGGTCTGGGAACCTTTCTGTTGGTTCAGAAGCCCTGAAGAAGGATTTTCTTCTTGTCTGTTTACAGAAATCCTGGAAGTTGGTTTTGCTAATGTTTTCAGGGGTTCTAGGACTGTTCTGCAGACAGAGGATGAATTAATGAAGAGACTGGCAATGTATCTTGTGGCCTTGCTAAACCTTGTCTCCCCAGGAACTAAGATTGCCGAGAACTTGCCTCCTGTCCAGATAAAGAAAAGACCTCCATTTGGGTATTAAGTGCTGTGCTTAAACTTGATGTAACTCTGGGGTAGATTCAATTGTGATCCAGGGGTGGGGAACTTTTGACCTTTTTGTGTTCTGTGGTTGAACAAATTAATGTACTTTACTTAGATTGGAAACTAATCTCCATTTGAGAAGAGGGGCTTTGTGGTGGACTAAATGAAGGTACAGCCTAGGGGTGGAGTAGTATTTAGAACAGGGACTTTGTAATTGATTGAATGAATGGAAGGTCCTGGGTGGGGTAGTACTTGGAGATTATTTAATCACACTTATTAAATGCTGTATTTTGAATGATGTCATGTTTTGACCTTCTCTGTTCTTAATTTGTCACTGAATAAAAGGGAGAGCACCTATGCTGGTGTTTTGAACCTTGGGAAGTTGCCTTTCCTTGGCATTACATTACACCCCATTTGTGGTTTTCTGGGTAAAGATACAGGAGTGGTTTGACATTTCCTTCTCCAGTTCATTTTACAGATGAGGAAACTGAGGTAAACAAGGTTAAGTGACTTGCCCAGGGTCATGCAGCTAGTAAGTGTCTGAGGCCAGATTTGAACTAAGGAAGATGAGTCTTCCTGACTCTAGGTCTAGCACTCTCTCTACTATGCCACCTAGCTGCCCTAGAGTGAATGCTAGCCAAAGACAATCTGAGTTTCTCAGTGGGAAGGATGCATCAAGGCAGAGCAAGGCAAAAACATCTAGTGAGCACTTACTATGTGTCAGAAACCTTGCTAAACATTGGGGATACAAATGCAAGCAGAAAGAAAGACAGAACCTACCTTCAAGGAGCTTACATTTTAACTAGAAGAAGAAAACAGATAAAAGGAAGCTGAATTGCTAATGGAGGAGTAAGGATTTGATAGTTCCAGGGATTTCCTGTTGCAGGTTCCCTTGCTTTTGTGACACAACTTTCTCCCCCACACATATTGATTGTCCCCAACATCCTTGATGCAACTTCCTGGTCTGGAGATATAAAATGTCTCAGCCCTGGGTAGTCAGGTCCTTGGTGAGTGCCTAACACCATGCAGGTCACCCTACCTTGATGACTTGGCTTACTAACCAGACCAGACACAAAGAGAGACCATAAGGGGTTTGGGGGAGGAGGGGGGTGAGGACAGTCCTGTGTCCACCATATCTGCTATACCCTTATTGTACATTCTTGTGATGAGGCAAAGTCAACCTTCTCATTTGTTTACTGTTCAACAATTTGCAAGCGCCTTATTTTGTCCTCACAGGGAAGCTGAATTGTAAAGGTATTGGCTTTCGAGGGATATTTACAAAATGGGTTGAATGTACCTAAAGTAATGCATGGCTTTGAAGTACAGAATAAGGCACAGACCTGAGAGGGAAATAAAAGCTGGCAGTCTGGGCACCTCCACAAAATGGGGGACCCATGAACCGGTAGTCTGGTGGGAGGATATACCAGGATGAAAAGGTTGCAGGGATAGTTGAATGTTCCCTGGTGAAGAGGCCCCAGGCACTGAGGAAAATGCCAGGATGTGACAAGAGCTGAGACATGGTTTGAGAAAGGTGTCAAGTTGGAGAGGAACAAAAGGAAGTTGATGGCCAACTGATACTCAAATTCCAGCAGAGGGATTTGGACCATTATTGCTAGTTTTTTACTCTGAGCTCTTGGTTTCTCTCATCTGGCGTTTTTCAGTCTCCTGAGGGCTTCTTTGTTTAATGGGGTAGGGATAGTGGGGTTTACCATGTTCCTTTACATCATGTTGATGCAGTTAAGCTTTTACTTAATTGTCTTATTTGTTACAGAGGATGGTTCAATGTCTGCATATGGGATGAGGGGGAGGAATTTCAGAAAATGATTATGAGATAAAAATAAAAGACAACTTATTATTTGAAAAAATAAATAAAAGTACCTTCTCCACTAGACAGTCTAAGTGTCTTAAATCTCATCATTACAGATCCATTTGAGTTAATCATGGACCCATTGTAATCACTTACAGTTATATGGCATTTTAAGGTTGACAAAGTACTTTTATGCAGCATATTACTTGATCCTCATATCCAGCCTGGAGAGTAAATACTGCTTACATAGAAATTGTAGTCAATGTTATAAATCCCACTTTGTAGATAAGGAAAATGAAAAACATATATTTTAAGTGACTTGTCTAAGGTCATAGGGTTATATGGCAGAGAAGGCACAAGATGAAATCAGTGTGGTTCACTCAATTCCCAGTACCACTTGCTTCTTTAATTCCCTTAGCTAATAAGGGGCAGAACAAAGAATTGAATTTCCCATGTCTTTTAACTTTAAGGTCAATTCTCTTTCCATTTTATCAAGCCCTGGCTCTCTAGTATATTCTCCCAAGAATCTACCTTTGGGAAGGAGGAACATTATCAGGGATCTGAAGACCTCCTGAGATGGAATTTCAAGCAGGCAACATGCCAAAAAGAAGAATTCCAAATTCAATCATGAGCTTTTGGAGTAGGTGTTCTCTTAAAATCCTTTCTTTTTAAAATCTTGACAGAGCATCCTGCACCAGTCACCCTCCTATCAAACTGACTTCCCACTCCTGTTCACCCAGAATCATCATATTAGATAATAGCTGCATGTCCATATTACTTCTCCCAAGCTTTTATTCATATTCTGACCCACCCTAATTCTCCCAAGGATCATTTCAACCCAAGTCACCCATCTTCTACATGCCTCTCCCTTTTGGATTCAGCAACACATCCCCCTGCATTTTTGATCATTTCAACCAACATCCACTCATTAATTCAATAGATATTTATTAAATGCCTGAGGTATACAAGACATTATGCAATACACTGGAAATATTTTTGAAAAATTAAATGACAGCGCCTCTAAACTCAAGATGTTCCCAGAGGATTGGAATTTATACAATCATTACACAATTAATACAAGTATATATAATACAAGGCAGAGGATTAAAGGGTAAAGGAAGACCAGTGAGAATAAGCATTTATATAGCACCTACTATGTGCCAGTTACTGTGTTAAGCACTTTACAAATATCGTCTCATTTGATTCTCACAACCACCCTGTAAAATAGGTGCTATTATTATCTTCATTTTACAGTTGAGGAAACTGAGGCTAAAAGAATATAAAGAAAACCTAGCAAGAGAACACAGCAATTGAAGACAGAGAGCCCAGTTGTAAAGCTAATACAAAGTTAGGAGAACATTGACAAGGATCTGAATTAGGGTCACAGCAGTGTGAGTGGACAGAAGAAGATATATGTGAAAGGTGTCAAGGAGGGAGAATTAGCAACACTCATGGTCTATAAGAAGGGAGGTAAAGGAAAAAGTGAAAAATGACTCTGAGGTTTTAAACCTAAAAAATTGGGAAGGAGTGAAAGTGGCACTGAGGGTTTGAGCTGAAGAAGGTTTCAAAGAGCCACATTGGGTAATGTGATGGAGAATCTGTAGATGATTTTAAAAAGAAAAGAAAATTTGAAAAGATAACTGTGCAGCAATAGGGCCAACTAGAGGTTCATAGAAGAATCAAAGATTTAGAGTTGGAAGAAAGATTAGACAGAATCTAATCCAACCTCTTTATTTTTTTATATGAGGAAACTGAGTCTGAGAAAGGTTAAATGTCACATAGGTAGGAAGTACTAGAAATGTGATTGGAATTCAGGTCCTCTAATTCCAAACTGCTCATCATTTCAGCAGGACAATGTTGCCTATCATGTTAGGCAACATTCATTTGTAATGGACTCAAGCAATAGCTTCATGACACCCTCCAGAAGCATTCATTGGTAATAGGAGTGAAGAAGGCAGATGACATGGGTTACCCAGGCTTAAGGATGAACAAAGCATGAAGAGTGGAAGACAAAGGAGCAAACAATTTATGGGGAGAAGACAATGCTTTCTTGGACTGATTAACTAAAGAGCAAAGAGAGGATGAAGCAGGGCAATTGTGATGGACTGAGAGAAGAAGGAGGGATTAAAGAAAGAAAGGGTGCAATAAGGATAAAGAGCAGATTTAGGATGAATGTGGCATTGGGAAAGGTGGAAGGCCAGGTGATAGAATCTCTCTATTTTTGGCAAAATCTCTCTTCCCTGAGTATGGTTCCCCCATGGTACTTCTTTCCAATATTAACTCTCTTCCCATTACCTCCAAGTAGCAGAGATAGTAGGGAAAGAAGGGGCAATTTATTTGTTTCTGCTGTCATATCCAATCCCCTCCTTAACCACCATCCTTCAAAGATCTTTCTTCTTCTGAAGTATATGCAATTTAATTATGACATTCTCTTCCCATTTTTATTGCTGTCATGTACTGGCCTCCAATTCACTCTTCCAACTTTCTCAATTATTTCAGTCCCTGGGTCATCATATTCCATTCTCTCTTAGCCTGGATGGATGATACAGTGAAAATCTCTAGGTAAATCCATGCTAATATCACTGACCATGAAACACAACCATAGTGTCTTATGTAAAGTAGGCATTTAACTAATGTTGATTGAGACTTTGAATTTAAAATTCCTCATATTCTACAGTTTCAGTAATATCCTACTCTGCTGTACTTCAACCACACCCCAGTATGATCACATATCAGACCTCATAAACTCATAATTATGTCACAAAAATATTATTCTCTAAACACAATGTTCTATATTTCCCACTCTCCTGTTGATGATAATTATATTCTTCATCCTCATTGTGACTTCCAGTTCTTTGACTTATGCCAATTTTCTCAGACTACTTTCCCCATTCCATCCTCATTTACCTCTATACCTAGGCTTGAATATTTGATATTTCACTAAATACACCAATTCAAATTACTTGCCACTCTCTCCTATCAATACAGTCTTTCACCATTCTTGAACATTTAATCCCTAAGTAACTCCCATAATCCCATTTCCCAGATCTTCATCTCAAACTTTCAAACCTCTCTGGAGAAACGATGGAATTGAGATGCTTTCACTCAGTGCAAATTTATGAGTCTTTGTACTAGGGGACAATCCTTTTACCCTATTTAGCAACTCCATATTCTCAAAGTAATCAATCCAAACCATTTCCTCTATCCTCAAACACTGAGTTTAGTAGGTGACTTAGATCTACTTCAGCAAGAAGATAGACCCATCTAATATGTCTCTCCTCAGATCATTTCCTTAAAAACTTCTCTGTATCTTTAACTCTCTGCAAAGTCAATGACTTCATACCTGTCATGTCCAATGACCTTTTTAGTTCTCCTCTTTGACCTCTCTGCTGTTTTTGACACATTTTGATATTCTCTCCTATTAAATATTCTTTGTTTCATTGACTGTACAGAGGTCACAATTCTCGTGGTTCTCTCTTTTTTTCTTCTCTCTCTTTCATTGACTCCTTGTCCTATTACCAACCCTAAAAGATGTGATCCCTGAGATTCTGACCCTATCTTTCTTCTCTTTCCTCTAAAATCTCTGCCTTAGAAATTTCATGGAATCCCATGGCTTCAATTACCATTCCTACACAGATGTTTCACATATCTAGATCTAGCTCTGACTTCTGACTGAATTGGAATTCTTTTCTTTGTCTTAGGTCTGTTTTCAGTAGAATAATTTTATACAAGACACATTAGCATTTAAATTGCTACATAAAATCCATTAATCTTAGAGATGAACATAAAAATGATTTAGTAGGCATAGTAGAAAAACCTGGTGAATTCCCTACCACTCCTTTAAAGTCCTAAAATTCCCCTTCTTACTGATAGCCTTTCCTTGTCCCCAATTGTCTATACATCTTCTACCTCAGACTTTATTTAGCACTTTTTCTTCACCTCTCTACTGCATTCATCATGTTGATATTTTGTGTCACATTATCTGTTAATGTCTTATCCCTATCACATTCTGTAAGCTTTCTGAACATGGAAGTTATCTCTTTTCCAAATCATGTGTTTCCCCCAATATCCACCTCACACAGAATTTCTGAACACAGTAATTTTCTAAATGAATTCCTCATGTACTATTAACAATTGAGTTCGTTTGCATCCTTTCTAATCTGACAATTGGATGAGATTTGGTTACAGAACAAGTAAATGGAATGGGAAGATGGACTTTGGTAAAGGACTATCATGTGGGTCACCAGACAGTCCAGGGACACAAACTGGGCCTCAGACAGTAGGGAACAGGACATACAAATGATGATGAAGGAAGCTGAAAGAGTTAGTGGAAGGGATGTGGGGACTGCTCCACAATTTGTCTTCAGGTTAGCCATGATGAGGAGGTAGAAAAGAATGATAATGTTTCTATACATTTGTATTGAGCTGTCCTCCAATTTATCGATTGATGAGGTATGGGTTCTGGGAGCCCCCTTGGACTCTAGATTAAATTGTCTCATTTGATGAGGCATTTGCATGAGGCAATAAACTTTACATTTTGACTGGGCCCAGACCTCTAGCCTAGTTACTAACTGCTAACTACTAGCCTAGTTACTAGCCTAGCCCTCCATTGTTCATTTACTTCCCACCGCTAAGCCTATCAAAATATCAATCACCATTGTCTGTAGCCTCCAGCTACTTCCCACCCTTAATCACTCATTGACCTCATTAACTCCTTTTGAAGACCCTCCCCAAATTCCTCCTCTAGACCACCCCTAGATTCCTCCCACAACCTTCTGTATATAAGACCCCATCTCACATCACATGGTGTGAGAGAACCATAGAATGCCATAGAATAGTGAGAGCGCCATAGAATGACCTAGCACAGACTTACTCTGTGTCTAATGCAAGCAAACTTTTAATAATTTTACTTTTCTTTGGCTGAGAAGCTCGGGTCGAATTCATTTGGCAGGACCCAGTGTTGGTATTTTGGGGTCTCCAGAGCAACCCTAACCCTTAGTGGGTAACCTCTTCATCCATTTCTTTTAATCCTCACAGTCACACAGTGAGGTCTGCAGATTGATATCATTGTACTCAGTATTACAGGTAAAGAAATTCAGAAAATTGAAGTAACTTTAAATAATATAGTCTTTTAATGAGCATGCTGGGAATGACTCAGGTCTTCTTATGTACAACTTTATTCTTATCCAATAAACATTTCTCAAGTGCCTATTATGTGCAAAACACTGTACTAAATGCTGGAGAAATAATTAATAAAAAGAAACAGTCCTTGCCCTCAAGGAACTTGCAAGAAAGTGAGAAGGGAAGGGGCAACCAGGGAGTATCTAGTTCCTTGAAGTTGAAACCAAGCAGAGCAGCAAATTCAGAATGGAATAAGCCAAAAGTGTAGTTTCTGCCTCCTAAAAGAGAAGGCATTCGGAGTTCAGTATTCCACTCTCTAGCCCTCCAATCGGCAGGGAGAGGAAACTGAAAAATTTTGTCAGTCAAGGTTTGAGTTAGCATCATGATGATGAGATTAGAGGAGATGAGCTTAACCTGGGATGACATCCTGCTCCTTGGAGTTGAAACAAACTAGAGTAACAGACACAAGAAGTGGAGTGACTTTGTCCATTATAACACACTACTAATATTGCTTATGGGCTTGTAGAGAAGATGTCATTGGGTAAGAAGAAAGCCAGAGTGGAATATAAGAACTCAGGTCTTTGAATCTGAAGGCTCTGGTTTTAACCCTGACCAGGATTCTTTGACAGGGTATGGCCCAAGTTGAGCCCTTTTCCCTTTACTGAAAAAGAATTTGAGTCCTATTTGTCCATGGGCCCTGGGAAACCCCTACCTTGAATTCCCCCTGAATTTTGCCACTTAATCTGACTTTTTCATGCCCGAATCTCATACCCTTAATCTAGCCTAGCCCTCCATGGTCTGTATCTCCAGATTGCCCCCAGCTACTTCCCACCCCTGATTCCATCAAAATCCCATTCTCTAGGTTCCTGGGAATCACTCAGTCTCATCAAGATCTTCCTTAGACTCCTCCTCAAGACCCTCCCTAAACTCCTCCTCTAGTCACCCCCCACTACTTGACTACCTTTAGATCCCTCCCATAGAATTTCTGTAAGATCCATCTTGCCTCCCTGAAGATGGCTCAGGTTCAATCTAGCTCAGATTTAATCTAGCTCAGATTCAATCTGGTCTGCTTGTCAGTACTGATGAGGTGCAGGCTCTGGGAACCCCCTTGAGTTCTCCTTGAATCTTTGAGGTACAGGCTCTGGGAGCCCACTTGTGCTCTCCTTCAATCTTTGAGGTACAGGCTCTGGGAACCCCCCCTTGAATTCTGATTAAATTGTCCCATTTGATAAGGCATTTGCATGAGGCCATAAGTCTTGCATTGTGGCTGGGCCCAGACCTCTGTTACTAGCCTAGCTCTCCATTGTCCATCTACTTCCCACCCTTGAGCCTATCAAATATCAATCCACCCTTAAATTGGCCTAGTCCACCATTTTCTGTACTCCAGGTAGCCTCAGCAACTTCCCATCCTTAATCACTCATTGACCTCATCTGACATCAACTGAAGATCCTCCCCAAACTCCTCCTCCAGACCACCCCTAGACCACCCCTAGATTCCTCCCGTAACTTTCTGTATATAAGATCCCATCTTCCCTCTATGTGAGAGTGACATAGAATGACCTAGCACAGACTTACTCTGTGTCTAATACAAGTGAACTTTTAATAAACTCCACTTTTCTTTGGCTGAGAAGACTTGAGTTGAATTCATTCAGCAGGACCTGGCATGTTGGTATTTTGGGGTCTCCAGAGCAACCCTAACCCTCTTTATGGGTAAACTCTTCAAATACAAGAGTCATAAATGCTTAGGCTCTTTATGAGTATGCCCAATATGGTGAATCTTTAATAAACTTTGTTTCTCTTTGGCTAAAAGAAGGCTTGAGTAGAATTCACTTGGGCAGCACCCGGCATGTCAGTATTTTGGAATCCTGAGTACCTCTAAACCTCAACATTTTAAATCCCAACAACTTCATCTGTTCAATGAGCACAAGCATCTTCACTCTGCCTACCTCCTAGAGCTGTTGTGAGCAACATATTTTGCACACATTAAAGAGCTATAGAAATCATAAGTCTTTGCTTTTGAGGTCATTATATGGAATTCAGGTCAAAGAAGGCAGGAGAAGACCGTTTTCAAAGCTTCTCTGACTCTGGTCCAGAGAGACTGCTGCATTCAGATAAACTGTTTCCTCATCCATTAGCCTGGAGGCATTGCTCAAGCTGCAATGCAGATCCTGACTCTGATGGTGACTACCCACAACTTCAAAACTGTTTTTCCCCCTATTTAATGAATCCAACTCAGTGGTTGCTATTATTAAAGTCTAACTGACAGAACTTTTATTAGAGATTATAAAGTCCCTAACCTCCATCTCTCTTCTGGTCCAGATCTGTCTTTTTTTTTTTTAGTCTCTGGCCTCTTCCTTTATTCTGTTCTCCTCTTTCCTTTTCTACCAGTAGATTTTAAAAAGAAGAGTCCTATTAATGTTTGCAGGGCAGATGGAGGAGAGAGAAGGAAGCCCTATGAGAATGAAATAAGAAAGGAGAAGGTGCCAAAAGTGTATTTACAGTTGAGAAAATGGTATTTCTTTTACAAAGTCACCTTCTCTACCCTAAAAGCTGGAATGTGCTCTCTAGCTTAAGTAGGATACTAGACTCAAAGTTCAGAAATCATTTAGTCTGTTCCCATCATTTAACAGATCAGTAAACTGGCAGAAAAGTGAAAACACTGCTGTGTTTGGAGTCAAAGAACTTTGGCTCAAATTCTAGCTCTGCCTCTTACTACCTTTCTGACTCTGGGAAGATCATTTTACCTCTCCTGTACACCTCCATTTCATTCTCTTTGAAATGTGCTGCCTCCAGCTCCAGATTTGTGATCCTATGATTTGATGAGATGAAGTTGAAGAGAGTCATCATAAAATGATGAGGGTAGGGTTAGGGGTGCTCAAGACCCCAAAATACCAACACGCCAGGTCCTGCTGAATGAACTCGACTCAAGTCTTCTCTCAACCAAAGAAATGTAAAGTTTATTAAAAGTTCACCATTATTGGGTAGACTCTTAAGGAGCCTGAGTATCTAAGACTTGTATTGGATCCAGAGCAAGTCTGTGCTAGAAAACCCTATGGTGCTCTCACACAGGGAAGCAAGATGGGATCTTATATACAGAAGGTTGAGGGTAGAATCTAGGGGTGGTCTAGGGGAAGAGTTTGGGGAGGGTCTTCAGGAGGAGTTAATGAGGTCAGACTCCAGTAAATGAGTGAAGTTGCTGGAGGATACCTGGAGAAAGACAATGGTGGACTAGGCCAGTTCAAGGGTGTAACAGCTGGGGATCTAGGGTGGGGACTAGCTGGATAATAGAGGGCCAAGCTAGTAACAAAGGTTTGGGCAGAGCCACAGTGAAAGGCTTATGGCCTCATGCAAATGCCTCTTCAAATGGGAAGATTCAATCAGAGTTCAAGGGGATTCCCAGAGCCTGTACCTCATCAAAGTGATTTAATTGTTCTCTGTAGGTGACAGCTCACTCCTGCCTTTACTTCTTTATGCAACTGCCCTCCCCACATACACATACATCTTGAAAATATTCTTTACTCACCTTCCTCTGAAATCAATAAATCAGCATTTATTCATCATCTGAAGTATAGTAGGCAGTGTGCTGGGTACTTGGGATGGAACAACAGTCTCTGCTTTCAAGTGTATATTCTATGGGTGGGGGGATGCAATGTGCACAGAAACAGAAGATGTGATTTTACTGGTATAAGGAATTCCTGAATAATGATTTTCCCTCTTCCAGTACAGATTGGAAGCTTCTCTGCAACATACATTCTTAAAGAGTTGACTAGGAATATACACAACACATACTAAGTAGATACAAGAGGTGGGAAGAGAAACATCATACCCTTCCCCCTTTCCCCTTCCAAGGAGCCTACTTTTTTGCCCTTAAAACATATTGAAACTGTCCTTGAAACTTGATTGGCTCAGGGGATTAAAGGCTCAGGTTATAAACATCACTTTTCAGTTACCTGATTACAAAACAGCCACAAGTTTCAGGTACACTCTGATGTGTGGTAGCAGATGGTGATGGGCAACTTGGAGGTGATGGGGTACAAGCTCTGGGAACTGCCTTGAATCTTCCCACTTGATCTGGTGTTCTCCAGAGGCCAAAAGCTTTCCATTATCAATTTGAGGGAATCTCTGTTACCCTTAACCTAGCCTATTATCTCCAGGCAGCCTTCAGCTAGCTCCCATCCTTGATCCTATCAAAATAACAATGACCAAATCTGTCACCCTTAAACTAGTCTAGCCCTCCATTGACTCCATTGACTTCCAGCTGTTTCCCACCCTTGATCCCATTAAAATCCCATTCTCTTGGTTCCTGGAGTCTGACCTCAGTCCTATCAAGATCCTCCTTAGACTCCTCCTCAAGACTCTCCGTAGATCACTCCTCCCAGACTACTAGACCACTCCTAGATCCCTCCCACTGTCTTTCTGTATATAAGATTCATCTTGCCTC
The DNA here is from genome assembly GCF_028583685.1 of Petaurus breviceps papuanus. Classification (NCBI taxonomy): domain Eukaryota; kingdom Metazoa; phylum Chordata; class Mammalia; order Diprotodontia; family Petauridae; genus Petaurus; species Petaurus breviceps. The sequence continues at coordinate 38,807,198 of NW_027187378.1, forward strand.
CATGAAGGTGCTCAGATTCAATCTAGTTCAGATTCAGTCTGTGTCAGATTGTTCTGCCCTGCTTGTCAATATAAGCACCACAAATGCTGTGACTCCTTAAGAGTCTACCCAATATGGTGAATCTTTAATAAACTTTGTTTTACTTTGACTAAGAGAAGGCTAGAGTAGAATTCATTTGGCAGGACCTGGCATGTTGGTATTTTAGGGTCTCAAGCACCCCTAATACCCTAAATGCCAAACCTCAACAGAGGCAAAGAAGTTTTGTTCAGATGAATCACCTCACAATATCCTTAATTCATATCCTTGTATCACTTTACCCTACTATGGCTATGTAAATCTCTTTTAGTTAACTGTTGAATAACCTATGAGTGTCTCGTTTCATTACGATATTGGACATAAAATATTAGGGGACTGGTCTGAGTCAGGCCCTGCCTAGAGTACAAGGTACTCTTGGCAAGGTAGTAAAGTGGTGTAGGGGAGGGCAGGTAATAGCACTGAGGGGCCCTAGGAAAGACCTCATGCAGATTATAGCACTTGAGCTGAGTCTTCAGGAAATTCAGGTTCCTAAGAGGCAGAGTTAAGGGAGAGAATTTCAAGCACAGAGAACAGACAGTGTAAAGGCATAAATATGAGATGTGAGTGCAACATATGAGAAAGAGTGTGACTGAATTATAGAGTACATGGAAGAAGGCCAAATAGATAAAGATATGGTCAAGTCGTAAAGAACTTTAAATGCCAAACCAAGGACTTTATATTTGATCCTAAAAGCAACTAGAAGCCACTGACGCTGATTGAGTAGGTAAATGTTAGACCTATGCTTTATGAAAAATATTTGTACAGAGGATAGATTGTAGTGGGGAAAGATTTGAGACTAGAAGATTAATTAGAAGGCAATTGCAACATCTAGATAAGAGTTGGAGGCCTGAAATAGGATATGGCTATGAGTAAAAAGAAAGGGGTATATTTAAGAGATGTTATGGAAACAGAAATGACAAGATTTAGTTGGATTGTATTGGATGGGTGAGAGTAGGAGTTCAGCAAAACACCAAAATTGTTAGCCTGAGGGACTGGAATGATAGTGGTAGCATCAGCAAAAATAGGGATGTTCAGAAACAGGGTAGGTTTAAGGGGAAAGATGAGTTTTTCTGGACATGTGAGTTTGAGATACCTATAAAAAATCCAATTCAAGGGGACTTAGGAGGGACAGTCAGATACACACACACAAATTTATATATATATATTAGAGACAGAGAGAGACAGACGAGAAAGAGACAGACACAGAGATTTTAGATGCATCTGCTCAGAGATGACAATTTAAGGAATAAGATCTTATGAGCTGATAAGTGATAAAGCATATAGAGAAGAAAAGAATAGGGTCCCAGGACAAAGCCTTGAGCTATAACCACAGTTAGAGGACATGATGAAAAATGAGTAAAGAGGACAGAAAAAGAGCAGTCATACAGGTAAGAGGAGAGAGAGAGAGAAGGACAGACAGAGAGAAACAGATGGAAAGAAAGTATCTAGGAAAAGAGGGAGGTTAATAATATCAGATGATACAGAGAGGTAAAAAAAGATGAAGACTAATCAAAAAAGAAAATAAAAAAAAAACTATGGGAACTGGTAATTAAGAGATCATTGGTCACTTTGGAGAGAGCAGTTTCAGTTATATGAGAGATTTTGGAAACCAGACCTCAGAGGGTATAAAAGGCAAAAAAAGAGGAGCTGGAGACACTGAGTATAGATAGCTTTTAAAAATTGTCTGGCTGAAAACAGGAGAAGATATATAAGATTACAGCTAGAGATGATAGTGATTGAGAGTTCAGGGGATTGGAGAAGACTTTGAGGTGTTTATAGGCAGCAGAGAATTAACCAGTAGATAGAGAGGAGATTAAAGATAAGAATTGATAGTATGTGCAACTGGATGGAAAAGATCTGAAGGGAAGGGATTAAGATTACATGCAGAAAGGTTAGCCCTGGTATGGAAAAGGGTCACCTTTTCTTCAGAAACTAGAGCAGAGGAAATGGTAGGGATTAAGGCAAAGAGTTATGAGAAGAGAAGAAGAAAAGAGGGAGTTCATGGCAAATGACCTTGATTTTCCTCTAGAAAATATGAGTCTAAGTCCTCAGATGACAGTAGGATTGGAAAGTACAGAAGGATTGAAGAGAGAAGGTAAAGTTTGAGGTGAGGAAAGAAGACAATGTTTGGAGCAAACTCTGTGGGGAATTGGTTATGGAATTAATCAAGGATGGGTAAAAGGATTGCTTCAGGGCAGTGAGAGTCTATTTGAGAATAGATAACATAAGTCTACATAAAGGATCCAGCCAACATGTTAGCTAAGTTCTGCTAACTTCATTCAGAATCAACATGAATTTGATCAAAGGAGGCAGATGGTCGGCATAATCTGTAATAGATGGTTTAGTAAGGTGAGTGGCAAAAAGAGAAAGAAGTAAGTGATTTGAGAGTAGAGGACAGCATGGAACTGAACTGGTTGACACTGGGGAAACAAGATACTGAAACCACAACAGAGGTTATGACTTTGGAAAGTACTCAGGGGTAGAGAAATTGGAAATCACAAGGAGAACAAAAATAAATTTAGTCAGAGTGAGACATAGAGAGAAATGGTATAATAGATCTAAGGTAATTTCAGAGTGTTTTATCATGGAATTACAATACTCTCAGGTAATGGCATAATCAAGTGCTGGTGTAGCAAAAGTGAATGGAGGAGCAGGTAGTAGGAGGTGAGTGGATTGAAGAACTGAGAGGCTACAGTCTTTGAGACAACATCAATATGTATATGAGAAGGAGTGAGGACAGTGAGATAGATTGTGAGCCAGGCAAGGAACTCATTAAGAAGGGAGGGACAGTGACACATATCCTGGTAGATAACAGCTACTAGGCCTCTAAATTTGATCCCTCAATGCCTCCAAAGCACAGTTTTCCATCTCAAAAATGAGTTTTTCCCATCTCCCCAATACCCAAATGTTAGCTTCCTTTATCCCTGTAGTCAAATATAAGCTCTTTGAGGGCAAGGACAGTTTCATTTTATTCTTTGTATCCTCAGCACCTAGCACAGTGTCTGGCTCTTTATAATCATTTGTTGAATTTAATGAACTGAATTAAATTAAAATGAAATGAATTAAATTGAATGTCTCGATGTTATTCCTCAAGATGGTAGCAGGGCTGGGACTAAAACCCTAATTTCCTCTATTTGGTGTAGTTTTCTTTCCACTACACCATCCTTGTACCCTTCTATTATTATAATAGTCATTATATTTAATAGTTTCACTGGAGGCTCCAAGAAGCCCTCAAGTGATTTATCAACAATAAATACTTACTTATATAAGAAAAAAAGGTCTCCCTTTTTCGATTCCTGGCCTCCAAGATGATGAAGAAGAGGAGGAACACCGGGCGCGCCAAGAAGGGCCGAGGGCACGTGCAGCCCCTCCGCTGCACCAACTGCGCCCGCTGCGTGCCCAAGGACAAGGCCATCAAGAAGTTCGTCATCCGCAACATCGTGGAGGCCGCCGCCATGAGGGACATCTCCGAGGCTAGCGTCTTCGACTCCTATGTGCTGCCCAAGCTGTCCGTGAAACTGCATTACTGTGTGAGCTGCGCCATCCACAGCAAGGTAGTGAGGAACCGCTCCCGGGAGGCCCGCAAGGATCGGACGCCCCCACCCCGCTTCAGACCCACCGGTGCTGCCCGCAGACCCCCTCCAAAACCCATGTAAAAAGCTATCTGTCCATCAACATTCCTGAACCGATTAGAGGAAAATAAAATGGTTGGTCTATCTTAAAAAAAAAGAAAAAAAAGGTCTCCAAATGTCTTTCTTTGTGTGACTGTGTACATATATTTACATGGACCTATATTTTTGCATGTGTGTGCATGCCTGTGTTTTTGAGGATAGATAGATAGATAGATAGATAGATAGATAGATAGATAGATAGATAGATAGATAGATAGACAGACAGATATACATGGGATCATAGCTTCTAGAAGGGACTTTAAAGGTCATCTAATCCAATCCCCTCATTTTACAGATGAGGAAACTAAGATCCAGATTTGTCAAGTGATTTGTCCAAAGTCACAGAGTCCTGGGTTCAAACCCAAGTAATCTGACTCCAATTCCAGTGTGCTTCCCATTATAGTAGTTGTCTATGCACGCCTGTGTATGTCCCCTGTGTGTATATTTGTATTTTAATGTGTGTACATGCATGTACTTTATCTGTAAAGTAGAAAAATTCAAGAATAAGCATTAGGCATTAATAAATAGTTTCCTACTTGCATAACTTTGAAAAAAATATCCAGATATAAAGAAAAGGAAAAGAGGAGGGCAAGCTGAATAAACATTGGCCTGAAGAGTTCTCAGGAAAGGCCCAGTCAATTTCAAGCCCTGGAGGTTGCATCTTCTCTGCTGGCTAAAAAAGTTAATTCATACGTGCCTACTTTCATTTCATCATTCAAGCAGCACAAATTAAAATGGTTAAGCAGATTCAATAGAGATTAATTACATTAAGCACAAAGCACATTTCCAGTCCATGCCATGGTTTCTACTTCATTTCATTCATTATCCCATGTGACATCCAGTGGCATACTGAAGGTAATGGTTAATTTCAATCACATATGCTATTTTGGACAACTTTTTCTATTGGATTCCTCAAGAACACTATACTGGGTACCCTGAGGTTATTGTGGTCCTTAGCTTGTAGTAGCCATTGGTACTTTACCTATCCTAGCAGTCATTACACTGAATAGTTTTGCTGGAGTTCTCAAAAGGCCCTCAAGTGATTTACCAACAATATATATTTACTTTAAAAAAAAAAAAGCAAGCCTCCAAATACCCTCCTGTGTATGGTTGTATGCCTATATGTTTTTGCTTTCTTGTATTTTGTGCATCTATGGTATGCTTATGTATATGCATACACATCCACATAGATACTGAAATCCCCATCACCGGGCACAGTGCTTGGCACATAATTGGCACTCAGTTAATTGACTGAGAGTCTGAAGACATGAGTTCTAATCCTGCTTCTACCACTAACACTATAGCACCTTGAGTTACTTTAGTTACGTCTATGTAAAATGATAGAGTTGAACTATATGACCTCTAAGATCCCTTCTAGCCCTGGTGTGCTACAATTCTACACTCCAGGTCTTTTGCAATTCAGATAGTCTGTGTTTGATGGTCCCTTCCCCCACTAACATTCTATGTTGGCTATTGTAAGATCTTTTACTGATCACCTTCTATGTTCTGAGGTCCCTTCCAGCTCTGATCTTCACTGTTTTGTATCCAAGAATCTCTGAGTTCTGACTTTCCACCTTTTAAGTGCCTTCCAGATTTCACTTGCTGTGTTCTATGTTTTAAGGTATCTTAGTTTTGATATTCTATGTTCTAAGACTTGTTCCCAGGTCTGATATTCTATGTTCTAATGAGACTCTCCCAGCTCTACTTTTCTATGCTATATTTCTCAAGCCAAGCTTTCTTTGTTCTTCCATTCTATGTCCTGGCTCTCACCTTCTATGTTGTTCTATGATCTACATTCCCTTCAATCTTCACCATTTTATGATGTTATCCTATGGTCCCTTCTAGGTGTAATTTTCTAAAGAAACAAGATAACAAAAATAAAGATTTCTTAAACTCAAGGCGTTAAACATGTTGACTGCATAGGAGGGTACCAAAGACAGAGACAATCCTCTAAAAGTAACCCTCATCAATAGAGGACAAGTGCCTGTTCATGTACATTCATTTAATTCAGCAACAGTAAAGGAAGAACTTTCCAATTATGGCAGCTGTTCCAGCTGCTGTGAGTCACACGTGGATGGGGAAATGTGACTCATGACCACTGATGAGAGATAGAAATTGAAGCTACTTAAACTGTTCATACTCTATGCAAATGTATTTGCTTTGGCAGATTTCTTGACAGTTTTCACATATAAAAAAATAAAAATATGTGTTCCCTATCTTTATACACATATCATCATCACCACCACCACAACCCCTACCATGATCATCATTATAGCATTTATATGACTTGAAAATTCACAAAATGCTTTATAAATTTATAAATGCTGTTACTCATTTCCATTTTACAGGTAAAAAAAACTGAAGTAAACAAAATTACAGTGATTTTCCCAGGATCATACAACTAGTAAGTATCTGAGACTGGATTTGAACTCCAGACAGATAGGTGCTCCATCTACTGACTACTAGGTACTTGCATCTATTAAGCCATCTAACTCCCACATCCTCTAAAATGATTTTTTTTAAGATGAAGGTCTTACAAATAGCAAATATTTGAGTGATTTTTTGTCTATAATTGAAAGCAATATGCATGGATATAACTCAGAACTAACACAAAACAGTAATAACAGTTCACTTTTATGTAGTATTTTGCAGAGCATGTTGGGCAAATATTCTTACCCCTGTTTTACATATGATGAAATTGAACCTCGGAGGGGCTTCAAGTGACTTCCTTAAAGACAATTGCTAATTTCAACTTGAACCCATTTCTTCTGACATGATGACCTTGAAGGTCCTTTCCAGTTTTAATATTCTATGATTCCAAAGACTCCACTCCATTAGTGTATTCATGCCCTCTATTGATAGCTAGAATGCTAAAACCTAAGACACACATCAAAATCCCAAAGTTCTTTTGAAATTATCATGGATGAGGTTATAATTCTGAACACATATAATGATCTTACTGAACAGAAACATCAAAATTATCTGCATCAGCCAACAGACTGGTTCAAGACTGGGAAAAATTCTTTTATTGATTTAAACCTTGAGAGGATTGACAAGGACAGAGAAGACAGCTGAAGGGCTAGGTCAAAGCCCTGGAAAAGAAAGAGGAGACAGAGGTTGTAAGAAATAGGCATTTCTTTTTCCTTTAATCTACTCTCTTTCTGACACTCCTTCCTCCCAGAATTGAACCCTTCTAGTACAGTACAAAGAAGGTTTGCCTTACATGGATTTCCCTTGCTGCATTGCTTGCTCATTTATTTCTGGTAAATGAATTTCCAAATGACAGTGTAAAGTGATGCTTCTTGGGAAATAACAATGAATTTCTCTAGACTCTACCTCAATTAATGGGTCTATGTTTTCTCCCTAGCTAACTACAATAAACCACCTGCCTTTAAATTCTATATCTCTCCCTATCTCCTCTACCTCCTGCAGAGTTTTAAATAAAATGAACATGCTACAGTATACACACCCCTGCTTGGTGAATTGACCTAATGCCTTCTCTATTGATAGTAACAATTCTCATTTCTGGAGTGGCTAACCTTAAGGTTAGCAAAGTATTTCTTCCAAACAAACCTGTAAGATAAGTACTATGTAACAGCAACATTGTGCAATGATCAACTGTGATTGACTTGGCAATACAATGTTCAAAAACAATTCCAAAGGATTCATGATGGAAAATGATATCCACATCCAGAGAAAGAACTATGGAGTCTGAATGCAGATCAAAGCAGACTATTTTTACTTTATTTTTTTCCACAGATTCTTTTTCCACTTTGTTCTGTTTCTTCCTTCACAACAGAACTAATATAGAAATATGTTTTACATGATTGCACACATATAACCTATATAAATTGCTTGTTATCTTAGGGAGAGGGGAACGGAAGGAGGGAAGGAGAAAATTTGTAACTTGAAATTTCATTAAAAAGTAAATGTTAAAAATTGTCCTTACATGTAATTGGAAAAAATAAAATACTATTTAAAAGGAAAAAATATAGGTCCTATGGGCAATTAAGTCACATGGTCACACTGAGATCTCATTAGAATCCAAGTATATCTGATTCCAGGCTCAGGACACTGTCCATCTTACCATGCTGCCTCTCATATTCCTCTATTCAAAAAGTTCCAAGGGGTTTTATTGCTTGCTGAATATATTCTATTTCTTCTGACCTTAGGATTCAATCTGATTCCAACAGATCCTTTCATTCTTATCTCATGATGCCCCTCCATTCAATCAATCAGCCAATCAACAAACATTTATTAAATGCCAGATCATGTGCTTGGTACTGGGGATTTGTTGTTGTTCAATAGTTCACATATCTGACTCTTCGTGACCCTGTGGATCATATTGTCCATTCTTAGCGAAGACACTGAGTCATTTGCCATTTCTTTCTCCAGTGAATGAAGGCAAACAGAGGTTAAATGACTTGCCCAGGATCAAATAGTTAGTAAATGTCTGAAGATGGATTTAAATTCAGGTCTTCCTGACTTTAAGCCAGCACTCTCTCAATGGAGACACCTACTGGGCAAATAGTGGTTAAGCGACTTGCCCAAGGTCACACAGCTAGTAAGTGTCTGAGGCCACATTTGAACTCAAGTCTTCCTGACTCCAGGTCCATTGAGCCATCTAGTTGCCTCTTGGGTACTGAGGATATGGATGCAACAAATAAAACAATCCCTTCTCTGAAGGACAGAAAGTGTACATGCATACATATTTTATCCTGGTCTTTCCTCTGTGTATTTTCTAGTGTTATTCTCTATTCCTCCTGCTCTCCCTCTATCTCCCCAGTCATTTCTGCCTATTTCATTTCCTCTTTTCATTCAAAGTCCAATGTAGGTCTCAACTCCTTGAGAAAGCCTTCCCTGAACCAATAGTATCTTCCTTGACAGGGATGAATGTAAAGTTTACCTCCCCAAATTTCTCCTAGTACTTCACTGGGATCTTTCTTTTGCCCTTATTAACAGTCCCACCCCCACCACCAGCAAAATCAGACACATGAATGGATGGTGGTCTTATCAATTCAAGATAAGTTCCCTCAAATGATGCAGTACATAATTCATCCATGCCTTCCTATCTTGTGGATTCTGATTCATGTCTTCCCAGAAGTTCTCAATACAGGGTTCACCTGATGTGGTGATATGGTAAATTGGGTCAGAGAGGTTTCTTTCCTTTCTTCTGACATGGCAAAGATGCCAGTGGGACATGGGACACACCAACTGTAGCTGGGCTAACCAAATCCTTGCTCCAGCTATGGATCCAGTCCATCTTCTTTTCCACTTATAATTATTTGGTAACATCTTCTATTTGAAGGGTGGCCAGGTAGCACAGCAAGTAAGAGTACCGGCTCCAGTGTTAAGAAGACCTGGAGATCGAATCCCAGGCTCAGACACTTAGCACCCACCCAGAAACACCTGGATGTGTAACCTTGAGCAAGTTACTTAACCCCAATTGCTTAGGGGCGGCCAGGTGGCTCAGTGAGTCAGAACACCGCCTCCAGTGTTGGGATGACCTCGACCAAATCCGGGCTCAGATACTCAGCACCACACCCAGAGATAACTGGCAGAGTAACCTTGAGCAAGTTACTCAACCCTGATTGCTTTTTAAAAAAAAATCTTCTATTTGGTTCTCTCTGATGTTGGAGCTGTTGATCCACATTTATTTTTCCCATATTAGATGATAAGCTCCTTGAGGGAGCTTAAACCTCATGTCACCTTTGCATTCCTAAGTCAGGAGCTAAGGGATTGTTGCAAACTAAAGTTTTAATAAACTTTTTTTTTTGCATTGAACTGAACTGAATTGAATTGAATTGATGAAGGCCTTCAGTATCCTTTTTATTATCTCTTGGGAAGTATGGGAACTGGAAGGGAAAGATAATCAAAAACAATCTAATGACAATCAAACAACCATTAATCCCCTACTCTTTCCACACACAATAAACATTAGCTGCAGCTCAATTAAACTCTACAGTTCACAGATGTTCACAATAACAGCAGCCCCGCAATAGCACTCTCCTCATTAAGGTGCTTAGAAGCTGTGCATATGCCAACACCATCCAACCAGGGATGGGAGCAGAGAAGAGAGCAGGTCCCAGGGCCCTGGGGCATGCCTAGAATGTAGATGAGAAGGCAGCTGCTGCAGCATTCCTCCCAGGAAAGGTGTATGGCTTGGAATTGTCATTACAAGGCCAAGCCCTTATTTCCAAGCACCAAGATTGGAGCTGGAAAGGGACTTCTGGGAGAAGAAAATTGAAATGTGTCCCCCAAGCCTTCTCAGCATCTGGTAGAAGCAAAAAACTTCCCAAAGTTGTAAACATGGTTGGCCATAACTAGCAATTTTGATGCTGGGCAAAGGCTGCCAAAGATGCCCTCATATTAACCCCCAGGGCACAGTCTATTAGGTGGTTGTTGAAGCCAGCTGTATAAGCTCAGGAGAGATGATTGTTAAATTTTCAGTAAATTTTCATTTTATGCTGCGGAAATCTGTAAGTACAGAGACAGCTGCTGACATGATACTTGAGAGTGCTGAGCATGGAGTCAGGAAGACCTTAGTTCAAATGTGATCTCAGATATTTAATACCCTGGGAAAATCACTTAATTTCTGATTGCCTCAATTTTCCATAATGCAAAATGATGATAATAATAGCACCTACTTTGCAGGGCTATTGTGAGGATCAGACGCTTTTTTGTAAAAGCACAATGTCTGTCACATAGTCAGTACTATATAAATTCTTATTCCTTTCTCTCCTGGAAAGCTAGTTGTTAAATATTTGCCAGCACTTCCCTGGACAGAAATAGTGATAGAGACTAAGGAAAGCTTTGTAGCTACTACAAAGGAGGCCATAGTGCGGAAGGAGTGGA
>NW_027187378.1:38817898-38840300 GCF_028583685.1 Petaurus breviceps papuanus
GGGGGGGGGGGGGGGGGGGGGGGGGGGGGGGGGGGGGGGAAAGGAGAAGGGCATTGTAGAGTTTCTCTGGAATGCAGTCTCTGAGGAACAGAAATAGTCATGTGCTTGCTTCCTATTTTATACTGCTGAAGTATAAATTCCCTCAGTATAAATTCTAAGAAATTTCAGTGCCAAAAAAAAAATATTAAAAAACAAACAAACAAACAAAAAGAACACCTCTGACTGTCCCCTACCTTAGTTATGCCTCTGCCTGAGGGGAAGATTGGATTTCAAAAAGCCAGTTTTCCCCGCTGGGATATATACTTCAATTCATGTTTCTTTTGGCTTATCAGAATTATTGAAGCACAGATTCTCCTATTCTGTATGGGTTAGACAAGATAACCTTCAAAGTTCTTTCCAAAACAATGTTCTTGATTCTGGGTTGGTAGCACACCCTGAAGGTTGGTACAGCTAGACACTTGAAAATGCTACTCAACATTTGTAACCTGTGGTCCATGAACTTCAGTGGACCTGTGAACTTGGATCAGAATACAAACTTTTTTTCCCCATTAACCTTTAACTGGAATTTACCATTTCCTTCAATTATGAATGCAACTAACAAATATTATTCTGAAGAATTCTGGGAAGGGGCCCATAGGTTTTAGCAGACTGCAAAAGGGGTCCATGGCACAAAAATGAACTGTAATAGAGGGGGATTTTTAAATATGTAACTCACCCTAGGAAAGAATGACCCATACCTCCATAGACTTCTGTAATTTTGAGTTTTTCTACTCTTCTTCTGAGGCAAGGTTGGGGACTAAGGGGAGACCAGAAGCACAGGCTGGAGAAAGGAAGGGAAGACAACATAGCAACAGGAGAGAGAACATAGCACTTCTCTGAGAGCCCAAGGCCTCTGTGGAGCTGAAGCTGCAAAGGTCATGGAGAGAAGAGAGTAAAGTGGCATTGGTGGCCTGGCCAGAACAAAGCCCAGTTTGTTTTTTAAATAGTTCCTCATGATATAAAACATCAGTAAAAAGTGGCACACCTCCTGAGGAAGCAAAGAAAGTAATAAAAATAAAGCAGCCAGGAAGTCACTTAAAGCTCAGAAATGTCGTTCTTATTCCAAGAAACCACTCCAGAACACATAAGGCCATTATAGATTGTCCCTCATTTTCCGGCGGCAAAGTTCCCCACCCTATCCATCAACACAGGGGCAGGGAAGCAGACTGGACATCTCCTGGGGCTTCATTTCTCTCCATTTATATACACTGTAGTTAAACACTGTAAGGTCTACAAACTGGCACTTTCATTAACATGATTCCCATGGTTTTCACACCACATTCTAACTGATTTCCCTGTCTCAGAAGCTGTCAGCATGGATGATGGTTGGCCTCATTATGCAAATAATTCTTTCCTCTTTTAAAATAGAAACAGTAGCAAAAAAAAAAAAAAAAAGACAATCCCCTTTACTGCCTCTGCCAGGCAACATTTAATCTAAGGGCTTTAGTGTTTCTTTCAGAGGTTCGACCCTAGGTAGAAGCTATTTGTTGCTTGGAATGAAAAGCTGTGTGAGCAAAGAAACAGAATATTCCTTTATTAATAATAGTACATAGAGATGTATAACACTTTATAACTATAACATGTATTACAGCACCACAGGGTTTTAGAAGGGGAGGCGAGTTCTGAGATCCTGCAGATGGAGAACCTATCATTATATAGAGGAGGAACTGAGGCTTGGACAAGTAAGTCACTGGCCCAAGGTCATATAACCCCTAAAGAGCAGAGATGGGGATTTGAAATCACTTTCTCTAAATTCAAATTCTGGCAATGTCCAGATCTCTAGGCTACCTTTTAGCTATAAATACTATGGTGGTTTCATTATCCTGTTTTTAAAGATCAGAACACTGAGATTCAGAGGGGGGAAATAAGTTGCCCCCAAACTTTGCAGGATGTTTTTCTATATGGTTATTGCTGAGGTTTGACCAGACCTATTTACCACCTCACTTTTTTTTGTCCATTTGGCTAAGAGGATCTTCTCCTCCACCTCCAAAATTAAGGAATTCTTTCTATAGTAATCTGAGATAAATGACTTCTTAATCTTTTTATGGCTACAAAAAATTAGATTGGGGTAAAGATAAAAAAAATTTCTATTATCATAAAACATTCTCAATTATGGCTGCATTTATCAGTCCCCTTGGTAAAAAAAAAAATTTTTTTAAGGGTTTAGAAGGTATTACAAAGGTAGCAACCTTAATCAGTAAACTTGGATTTAAAAAAAAATACTGTCTTATCTAGAACACAGTTGCCTTGCAAAGAAATAGTAAGTGAAAAAAAGAGAAATTGATAGGTATTCCTTCCCTCTGTGTCTAACATTTTCCACCCTAAAGGCCCTAGATTCCAATGGAAAGCAAAAAGAACATTGAATTTAGAGTCAGGAGAACTAGATTTGAATCAGAGGATCAGACATTTAGTAGCTAGGTGACCTTAGACAATTTGCTCAACCCCTCTGAACCTCAGTTTCCTCATCTATAAAATGAGTACTGTTCTGAGGATCAAATGATCTAGCTTGTGTAATGTGCATTGCAAAGCTTAAAGCACTATACAGGGTGTCCAAAAATTCAGTGTGGTTTTAAGCTATTAAAGATTATTGTCGTCATTATTATCATAAGGGGTACAGGTTCTATCAACAACCTAGAAAAAATTAAAGCTTATTAAATTTTAAAGGCTTAAAATAGCATTAAGGCTTTTCAACACCCTGTTTCTGTAACTAGTAGTTGTACTATAACAGTGTGGAGGAATTAATTTTATCATGAATTACCTCACGTACCTATTGTGAAAAAAGTGCTTTGCAAATCTCAAAGCTATAGAAATGTAAGCTGCTTTAATTTTTAATCTACTTTTAACATTATTTTCTTTTTAAATTTTGAGTTCTAAATTCTCTACCTCCCTCCCATCACTTCATCCACCTACTATGAAATCAAGCAATATGATATCAATTATACATGTGGAATCATGAAAAAAATATTTCCATATTGTCCATATTACAAAAAAATAATAAAGCAAAAAAATAAAGTGAGAAAATTATACTTCAGTTTTCACTCAAAGTTCATCAGTTCTCTTTCTGGGGGTGAACAGCATTTTTCATCATGAGTCCTTTGGAATTAATTGTCTGCGATCATCATATTGATCAGAGTAGCCAGATCTTTTATAGTTGATCATCATTGTTGCTACTGTGTATGATGGCCTCCTGGTTCTTCTCACTTCACTTTGCATCTATTCATATAGGTCTTCCCAGGTCTTACTGAAACCACCCTCTTTATCATTTCTATAGCACAATAATATTCCATCACAATCATATGCTATAATTTGTTCAGCCATTCCCCAATTGATGAGCCTTCCCTCAATTTCCAATTCTTTGACACCACAAAAAAGCTGCTATTATAACTCCCCCCCCACCCCATTTTCCCTTCCACTGTAAAAGTTCTTCCTTGTAAGCTGCTATTATGTAGAAAATTTTCCCCATTCTACCCCTCCCTTCTCTCAGGGCATCCTTCTTTTTCACCCCTCTTTAATTTTTTTTGAGATCATCCCAACATAATTGACTCACACACAGACTTCTGTCCATATAAACTCCTTCTAACTGCCCTAATAATGATACTGTTCTTTGGGATTAAAATGTATCATCTTCCCATAGAGGAACGTAAACAGTTTAACCTTATTTAATCTCTTATAATTTCTCTTTCATGTTTATGTTTTTATATTTTTCTTGAGTCTTATGTTTGAATGTCAAATTTTCTATTCAGCTCTGGTCTTTTCATCAGGAATGTTTCAAAGTCCTCTGTTTCATTACATATCCATTTTTCACCTGAAGGATTATACTCAGTTTTGCTAGATAGGTGATTCTTGGTAGTAATTGTCGCTCTTTTGCCTTTAGGAATATTCCAAGTCCTCCACTCCTTTAATGTATAAGCTGCTAAATTTTATGTAGTCCAGACTGTGGCTCCACAATATTTTAATTGTTTCTTCCTGGCTGCTTGCCTCATTTTCTCCATGACTTGGGAGATCTGGAATTTGGCTATAATATTTCCAGTTTTCATTTTGAGATGTCTTTCAGGAGGTGATTGGTAGATTCTTTTAATTTTTATTTTGCCCTCAGGAGCTAAGACATTGAGGCAGTTTTCCTTGATAATTTCTTGAAATATGATGTCTAGGCTCTTTTCTTGATCATGGCTTCCAGATAGTCCAATAATTTTTAAGATATCTCTCCTCCATCTGTTTTCCAGATCACTTGTTTTTCCAATGAGCTATTTCATGTTTTCTTTGATTGTTTTCATTCTTTTTACCTTATTTTGCTGTTTTTTAATGTCTTGTGTAGTCATTAGCTTCCAATTCTCCCAATTCTAATTTTTAAGGAAATATTTTCTTTGTACCTCTTTTTTTTCCATTTGACCAATTCTGCTTTTTAAGGAGGTCTTTTATTCAGTGAATTTTTGTGCCTCTTTTACCATTAGCCTAATTCTGTTTTTAAGGTGTTGTTTTCTTCAGTATTTTTTGTACCTCATATAAAACTTAATTTTGTTTTCATGATTTTCTTTCATCCTTCTCATTTCTTTTCCAAATTTTTTTCTTTATTACTCTTGTTTCTTGTTTCTTTTTTTTTTTTTGGAGGGGAAGACAGGGCAATTGGGGTTAAGTGACTTTCCCAAGGTCACACGGCTAGTGTTAAGTGTCTGAGGATGGATTTGAACTCAGGTCCTCTTGACTCCAGGGCTGGTCCTCTGTTCACTGTGCCACGTAGCCACCCCATCACTCTTGTTTAATTCTTTTAGGAATTCTTGTTAGGCTTGGGCTCAATTAGCATTTTTCTTTAAGACTTTGTTTGTAGCTATTTTTGCATTATTTGTTATTTGAGGATAATTTGTCTTCTGAGTTTGTATCTTGGTCTTCCCTGACACCATAGTAGATTATTTTGCTTAAGTTCTCTTTTGTCATTTGCTCATTTTTTAGCCTATTTCTTGACTTTGAACTTTATTTTGAAATTGGGCTCTGTTCACCTCAGGGAGGGGAAGCAATGTCTCAAGCTTCAGGTCTTTTCATACTGCTATTTTCATAGTTAGTTCTGGGGGGTTGCAACTTTTTTTTCTTTTGGGGTGCTGTGATCCAAGGAGATACATATAGTCACTGCTCTTCTAGTCTTTGCTCTGGGCTTTACCCAGGAATGACCCTTGCTCCCCTATAGGTACAAACACTAGCCTTGAAATTGGAACCAGTGCTCCTGTTCCCTTATGACTGACCAGAAGTGCTTTTCTCTGCTTTGCAACTGACCAGAACTGCTTATGGACAATAGAGTTTCCAATCAGCATAAGCTGTACCCAGCACCTACAACAGATCCCATGTAATCTCTTTTTGATGAATTTCCAGACTCATTTCCTGTCTCTGGGCTGGACTGTTGCTGCTGCTATGACCATAAGAGGCATGTGTGCTGCAGGCAGGCCTCTACTCCAGTGTCACAGATTACTCCTGTCAACTTCCTAAGTTTTCTTAGGCCAGAAAAATGTCTCACCCTGACCTTTTGTTGGCTTTACTGCTCCAAAATTTGAGTTGAGGCATTATTTTAAAGTTGTTTGGAGGAAAATGTTGAGAGAGCTCAAGCTGGTTTTCTGTCTTTAATCGATCATCTTGGCTCCCCAGGAGCCTTTATTAGAAGGCTTTATTGAACTTTATCAAAGCCAAAATGCTTTAATAGGTGATTTTTGTTTGTTTTCACAATGCCCCAATTTTTTTTTTTAATATATCTCACCTCCACTGTGTCATTTGCCTTGCTTCTAATGTATATGCTCCAGGGCCTTCTTGCCCTATCTGGCTACCCAGAACTCCCTGTGTTTATGAAGACTTCTCCAACAGAAGACTTGAAGGTATGCTGTAAAGGGAATTCTTTGTTACACTCACAGTGTGGTTTGGATTATCACTGAGGCCTCTTCAAACTCAAAGGTTCTCTGATTCCAATTCTAAAGACAAATCCATGCTTCAACACTTACTGCCTATGTAAACTCGGACAAGTCACATCTTTCTTGGCCTTAGTTTTCTGCATCTGAAAATAAAGCAAGGAAATGGACTAAATAAATCAATTTACTTGAAGTGCTTCCTACATCTCAGGCACTATGCTATATACTGAGGATACCAAAAATAATAGCCCCTGTCCTCAAGAGCTTACCTTCTAATGGGGTAAACAACATGTGTAAAATAGGTAAACACAAGGCAGTTACAGAATAGATGGGAGATAACCTTAAAAATAAAGACATTAACAACTGGGAAAGTCCTCCAACAGAAGGTGGGATTTAAGATGAGCTTGAAAAATGACAGTGACTCTAAGAGCTGGAGGTGAGAAAGGAAGATATTTTGGGTAATCAGGACATAATCAGTAGGCCAACATAGCCAGATGGCAGGACACAAAGAGGGGAGTGAAATATAAGAGTACTGGTAAGATAGAATGGGGTCAGGACATGGAGAGCTTGAAAGGACAACAAAAGAGTTTGTATTTGATCCTTTCAGCCCAAAATCTATAACCCTATGATTTTTTTTAAAGCAGTCACTCATTAACCTGGCTTTCCTTAACCTGGTCTGGCCTCTCTTTGGTTTTTCTTGATACCAG
This sequence comes from Petaurus breviceps papuanus, assembly GCF_028583685.1. Lineage (NCBI taxonomy): Eukaryota > Metazoa > Chordata > Mammalia > Diprotodontia > Petauridae > Petaurus > Petaurus breviceps. Next base: position 38,824,530 of record NW_027187378.1, read on the forward strand.
CTGATGAAGCAGTCTCCTTCTCATGGGACAGTGCCATCATCTACAAATAGCTTTTCCACCATCTCTACTTCCCAAAAGTGCAAGGCCAGAAATAAAGATCCAAACATATAATTTCCTACAGACTTCTAACTATAAAAGGGGAGATACTTGCTCCAGAACCTGATGGCCTCTGAGGGCCCTTCCTGCTCTGATAATCCAAGATTCTGGTTTTTCCATTTTCCAGATTAGTCTACTCTATGATATAGGATGTTTAGCCTTACCAGGCAGTCTGATGCATTGAAAAGTATCAATTTAAATGAATAAAATTAAATAAGATTACATAAATATATATGGTACATAAATAGAATTATATAAAATGAAAGAGGATTACAAGGGAAATTAGTTATATAAAAACAGAGTGACCATTTTTTCATTCGTGGACCTCAGATTGAGAATCCTGATAGTAGGTGAATTCTAAGGTTACTTCTAATTTTTTATCCCAAAGTATACTAGCATTACAATTGTGTCTTGGAGAGACAGTGTCTTAATTTTCATGGCAAAAAATAGACATTTGTCAGTTGGCAAAATAATTTGGGCTTAGGTGGGTCTTTAGGTAGCTCTCAAGTCACATCATATAGATGATTAGGGATCTGGGGAGCTAACTGGTGGTAGGAAAAGTGATTAAATGTCTTATTTCTATACACACATACATACATACATGTATGTGTATATATATATATGTATGTGTGTATTTATATACAATTACATGACCAATTTAGTCACTATGTATACTTTCTTCTGCAATATGCTTTCGAGATACAGATAAAAACACAAAAAGAGTACTTTATAAACTATTTACATCCCAGACTTTTAAAATTGGGTAATTTTGTGCCGAAGGAAGGAAGGAAGGAAGGAAGGAAGGAAGGAAGGAAGGAAGGAAGGAAGGAAGGAAGGAAGGAAGGAAGGAAGGGAGGGAGGGAGGGAGGGAAAAAGGAAAGGAGGGAGAAATAGTAGATCACACACAAAACATTTATATGAAAACAAATGTATCAGGGTGAAATTTCAGGCTACAGTTCACTGGTCTTTGACCTCATAGAAAAGTATAGGAAAATGGCAGCTTACATTTTAAATTGTGAGTATGTTCTGCCAGGCCCATGAAGTCTCTGGGTTCAGACTTCAGCTGATCCCACTGGTGTAACTGATCCCAATGGCTAGGATGCAGATGCATAAAGAAATCAGCAGTGCCAAGCACGATGCTTTGAAAGTTCTTTCTATACAAGAGAAATGCCATCTCCTACCATAGGCTATATTTTCCTGACAGTTTTTTCTTCCCAAGTTCCCTTTGGACCCTACAGCGTCTTAGGTGGGGTAGACTAGGTGATATCTATCGCCTGCATTTCTAAATCTACAACGCGGTGGTCCTGAGGCAGTGGTTGACTAAAATGCTGACCTCAGGATTAGAGTGATTGACTGCTATTTTACTCAACAACTGGGGCTGTGGGCAAAAAGACATTTTTACCTATATATTCTTAAAGCTAAAGGACAACCTCGTGGCACAGAAGGCTATTATCTCTACAGCTACTGCTTCTTAGGAGTTTGGACAAAGAATCTGAGAATTCCATGCGAGGGGGGCAAAGAGTATGGAAAAGTTTCATTATTATTCCCATGACTTAGGTGTATATATAAAATTCTTTAGGTTCATCACATCAATCTCCAAACATTAAAGAATATCACATAGACACAGTAAACAGGTTAATATTAAGTCACGACTTTTGTTCAATACTTCATATGTTGAGGAACTTTTCATCTACAAAGCAGATTAGCAGAAAATTATGGGTTTGGGGGGCTGTTTAAAAAAACAGTTCTCATTGCATCTGCCTATTTCTCCTACTTGTAAAGTTAGTCCTGTTCTCCACTTGTAAGGGATCCCACCCCATGGAAGATACAGCCTTCACAGTGGAGGTAAAAGCTGCTTCTTGGTTGAATATAAGAACTATTCATCCTCTGTTTTTTTCTTTATTGTGTTGTATTGTAGCCTTCTCCTTACTTTAAGGAGAAAGAATCCCTTACTTCAGTGCCTGGTTAGCCAGGACATTTTCTGAGACACCCGGACAGATAGAATGATATAGCGGAAAGAGTGTATGATTTACCTTTAAAGATCTGGGTTCAAATCCTAGCTCTGCTATGCATTGCTTCCTGTATGGGTCAGTCAGTCAATAAACATTTATTAAGCAACTACTATGTACTATGACAAGTCCTGGGCATACAAAGAAAGGTAAAAGACAGTCCCTGATGTCAAAATGTTCACAGTCTATTTAGGGATACCTCTAGGATTCAGTTTCTTCATGAAGAAACTGAAACATTAAGTGGTTAGACTAGCTGACCTCGAGAGTACCTTCTGATTCCATAGCTGACCCTATGATCCTTAGTTTAGGGAGAATGATGAGGACAATGGGACAGATGAATCAAACATTAGGAATCTCTGCTATTAAAAAATATCCTTCCCTGATGAATTATGTGCTCTCTAAAAAACTGAAGAGTGAATAAAATGTCCTTGAGGCTTCTGAGAATCTCTGAAACTCAAATGACTTCAAAAGAGCTGAATTTTCACTTTGAGTTGGAATTGATTCAGCACAAAATCCTTTAGACCTGGCCTTACCCTGGGTAAGAAATCCCTGTTGCCAAACTGAGCACTGCAACTACAATGACCCACTGGCTTAGCTGACATTGTGCCTGAAAGACACTACACATTTTTTTTTTAAGAAATGAATCATTGAGAGAGTCTGGCTCTGAAATCTAGGAAGAGGGATGAGACTGGGAAGGTCATGAGACAGAGTTCCAGTGCTCTGTGGCTCTCCTTTCTATAATATCTTCTGACCTCTGGCCACGTTCAACATTTTCCCAGGTGCTAATCGGCTCTTCTCAAAAAAGCCTATTCCTTTCTTCAGCAAATAAGACAATGGCTGTAAATATTTACATTTGAAATGGTAACAGTTGGCAACAATTGGAGTTACCAAATGATTTATGAAACCTGTGAAATCAAATAGAGAAAAACAGAGAGTGGGCCAAAAAATCCTTGCTAGGAAGGAATATTTTTCTGACTTTGATATAGTGCATGTTGCCAGTTTTCTGGCATATAATTACAGCCTAATACTTCTTAAGGCAGTTTGATTTTTTTAAACCATACTAAATGGTTGCTGAATATAATTGTTATATGATCATCAGCATTTTGCTATCAATACCTTTCAATAGAGATATAATCTACTTATGAAAGATAGTTTTCTTTTTTAACTCTTTTGGGAAGGAGAGTTATATAAGTTTGAGTCAAGTCCTTGAGCTTGTAAATATGGCAGCCCCTTTGGGGCTACTACCACAATGGGACATTACTCTCATACAATGGAGTCTACAGGGGGCAATTTACTACTATTATTTTAGAAGGTTTATAAGGGTAACCCTGAGGGACCCAGTTTCTTATTTCTGAGCCCCTACTACTATGTTCTCCATTAACAATAAGACAGTTGGGACTTGCTGAGAAGGTATAGCAAGAAACTTCAGTCATAATCTCCCCACCCCAAAGAAAATTACTGGAAGTACACTCTCCTACCATACACACAAAGTTAATAGAGAGAGGGGAGTCAACTTAAAGTACCAAGATAACAATGCACATGTATATAAAACAGGACAAGACAGAAGGGTACCTCACAGCTTCTGTTATGATGAGTCCTTCTCCCTATTCATGGAATCCTTACCCAATTCCCCTTTAGGTATAGCTCCCTACTGGGTAGGAAGCCTAGCTGGGTATTGAGAGTCCATGCTTCTGGTGAGTCGTTAGCTGGCCTTTTCTCAAGTACAAGGTCATGCTCTCTGACATTGTCTTCCCTCAGATTATTTTTTTTCTGTTCTTGTTGTACCACTTCCACTACTGCCACCTAATGTCACTCCTATGGCTACTGTTTCTGCTGTCATTCAGTTTCAATGGAACTTCTGATGGAACCCCTGGCTGTTCAACCTTACAAGGTCACCTTGATACCTCTGTCTTAGAATATTCAATCTCCTAGCATCAGGAAAGAATATGCTGTGGACTAACAATTGTCATGGTCAGGTGATAGACCAAATACTAAAGGTAATCCTCCCCCACCTGACTCTCAGAGGTGGCTTAAAGTAACCTACAAAGAAAAGATAAAAGAATAGGGATCAACCACCTAATTCGTATACCCCCTTTAGTCCTGGTTTAAGGACAACTAAGTTCTCAGTTCTTCTGACTCCACACAATTAGAAAAATATTCTGTGTGATACAGTACTGCCCTTTTGGTCATTTTTGATTAGAACTAAGCTCTCCTATAGTTTCCACATGGTTTCTTAAAATTACCAGAAAAGGAATATATTAAGAACTCATGTGCTAATTCATCCATGCTGCCTGAATTAGAATAACAACCCTTGGGATTCTGAAAAAGAGGAAGAGGAGAGGAAGGAAGAGGAAGGAGGAAGACAAAGAGGGAGAAGGAGGAGAAAGACAGACAGACATCAGAACAGCACTGACTTCCTAAAATGCACAACTGAGAGAGACCCATGTCATTAATTGGACTAATCAAAAGAAGAGAACTTCAACATTAATTTTTATAAGATTTTGAGTTCCACCTTTTTTTTCTCCCTTCCTCCCTCTCTCCCCTCCCCAAGACAGCAAACAATCTGATATAGGCTATATATGTACATTCATATTGAACTTATATGCACATGTTGTGAAAGAAGGATCAGAACAAAAGGAAAAAAAAACTATGAGAAAGAAAAAAGCAAATATAGTATGCTTCAATCTGCTTTCAGAATCCATAGTTCTTTCTCTGGATGTGGATAGCATTTTCTATCACAAGCTGTTTGGAATTGTCTTAGATCATTGTATTGCTGAGAAGATCTAAGGCTATCATAGTTAATCATTACACAACGTTGCTGTTACTATGTACAATGTTCTCCTGGTTCTGCTCATTCCATTCAGCATCAGCTCATGTAAGTCTTTCCAGGTTTCTCTGGAGTTTGCCTGCTCATCATTTCTTATAACACAATAGTATTCCATTACTTTCATATACCACAACCTGCTCAGTCATTCCACAGTTGATGGACATCCCCTTAACTTCCAATTCTTTGCCACCACAAAAAGAGCTGCTATAAATATTTCTGTACATGTGGGTCCTTTCCCCTTTTTATGATCTCTTTGAGATATAGACCCGGTAGTGATATTGCTGGAACAAAGGGTTTGCACAGTTTTATAGCCCTTTGGGCATAGTTTCAAATTTTTAGGAAAGAACTTCAAAGGATAATAGAGTTTAGATCTAGAAGAGACCTTAATCATCCTTTGGTTCAAACCTCTTATTTTACAGAAGAAGAAACTGAGGTTCAGAGTGGAAAAGAGATATGCCCAAGACTACACAGATGGTAAGTTCCAGAGCTAAAATTTGGATCAAATACATTCCAATAATTATTCATTTACTTACATATATATAGAGTATATATTCATCTATCCAGGTGCTCTGACCTTAATCCAGTAGTTTTTCTACTCTAACAGAGATTCTTCACATTCCCAGAATATTTTACCTAATTTTCCCCCCTTGGTCCCTAGAATATTCTGCTCTGTATAGCACCTACTTTGTGTACATAGTTTAGTGGAAATATTGCTGGACATGGAGACAGGCTACCTAGATTTGGATTTGTGTCAGAAACTGGCTGCCCATGTCATCATAAGTGAGTGGCTAAACCTCTCAAAACCCAAGTATTTGCTAAACAAAGGGTCAGAGCACATTTCCAGCACCATGGCAAGTGATCTATCCAGATTTCTCAACTGTAAAATGGGAATAATATTTTTTCCTCTGCAAAATGGAGTTAATAATATGTGTACTGTATTATTGGAGGTAAAGTTCTTAAATGCTATGTAAATCATTATTGTTGTTATTTTTCCCCATTGGCTATATAAACTCTTTGGAGACAGAGAATGTCTTCTTTTTCACCTTGTTATTCCCAGTACTCAGCACATCACATAGTAGGCAGTTAATGATTTTTAAAAATGAATTGAGAATAATATTGTAAGCTCTGGTCATAAATATTTTAGGCCCAAGGGGTGTCACTATTCATTGATGTCACTGGGTAATAAAGGCTTTGAGAGAAGCTTCAGACTGCCTAGTCTACAATTTCCCACCCCTAAATACATTCAGTGCATTCCCTATTTGAGCCTTTGCTCAAATTTTCTCCTTTTATCCAAATCTTTCCCATCCTCCCCTATCTAGCTCAATCAGCACCTCATAAGAGAATTGGATTTCTAGTTGGAAGAGACATCAAACCAATGGATGAGTATCCTCTGAGTGCTCACTCTGTGATATGCACTGTACTAGAAGCTATGAGAGCAAGAAATATCAGATATGGTCCCTGCCCTTAAGGAGCTTACAGTCTTGATGCAATATTGACATTAGCCAATCAATCAACGAGAATTTTTGAAGTACCTACTATGTAGCAGATACTGCTCTAAGTACTGGGGCAAAGGGGGCAAGAATAGTCCCTTGTCTCAAGAATCTTTCATCCTAATGGGGAAAATCGTGAGCATGAATGGTTTCATATATATATATATATACAGAGAGAGAGAGAGAGTAAATGGAAGGTAACCTTAGAGGGGATGACCAATACATAAGAAAAGATAACTAAAACACAATATAAAGCAGTGTGTGACTATACCTCAGTGCCCTAGGCAACACTCTAAGACAATAAGTGGCAAAGAAGGTGCCAAACTGAATTAGTAGAGAGATTCTTCACCTGGGAGTTCCCTATAATATATATGTATACACATATACACATATACACATACATATAAACTATTTAAAATCACAGATATGAGTCCTGTCCCTCTGTTATGATGAAAGGTTCAGATAATAAATTTCATAGAGTTCAGGGGAAGGAGAAAGGACTTTCAGATTATTAGTTCTTTGAGAGCATTAGGTGCTATGTTCTACTTCATCTTTTTATTTCCAGTTCCTGGTGAAGCAGGGATGATCAAGGAAATTCTGATAACTGGCACAGCAGATAGAGCATTGGGTTTGGAATCAGGAAGACATCATTGTGAATTCAAATCTGGGACTCAAATATTTACTATCCCCATGACCCTGGTAAGTCACTTAACCCTGTTTGCCTCAGTTTCCTCATCTGCAAAATGAGCTGGAAAAGGAAATGGCAAACCACTCAAGTGTCTTTGCCAAGAAAACCCTAAATGGGGTCACAAAGAGTCTGACATGACTTAAATGACTCAACATCAACACATCCCATAAACCTGGACTTGTGCTCTGACCCCTTACATAGGGAAATACTGAAATGATATAGCAACTCATGATTGGCACTCAGTGATTGGGGAGATAAATTGACTATAATGGGTGATTGAATGTGAGAGTAACAAGTTCATTGAAAAGAGCTGTAGAAGTGGTTCCACCTGTCTTTGGAGCCCCTTCTAGCACTTTCTCTCCCTTGGAGTTCTAGCAAGGGGGAAGGGATTATTTTCCCCCTCCCCATTGGCAATGGTGACTTACAGCACAAGCCCACATGGGTAGAAACTTGTGTTTGCCCAGGAAAGTCTAAATCAAGATTTCTGACTGCCTTCATGGTTCAGCAACTGGTGATCCTGAGAAAAAGATGTTTTCAGCCTCGAAGTTAAAGGGTTCTTAAGTGAAGAATTTGCTCAGAGGGAAGAGATTTCTGTAACTTCCCATTTCTCCAAAAGAGATGATTAATTGCTGACCTGTACTTGAAAAAATGAAACAGGAAGGTAGAAGATGACAGTCATTTTAGGAATCACTAGGCAAATACATGTTGCTCTTTCCATGTACTTGTCCTATAAGTCACCACTGACAGTAGAGGCATGAGGAGAAAAATCCCCTCTCCACCTTGATGGAAATCTGGGGGAGAAAACATGCTAAAAGTTCCCAAAAGATAGAGTCAAATAAAATGGTGGCAAAGCCACCGTTTTCCGGAGTCTTCTGTCAGCCAGTAAAAATGACTCTGGAGGAGAGGCTAACTAGGTGCATCCCTGTCTCACTTAAATCCAGTTCACAGGCACGACCTCATTGGTCCCCTTCCAGAACCAAGGATGAACAACAGCAACATTAAGCACCTTCGATGGGCTAGATGCTGTAATAAGTGCATGGTGGGAGGAAGAAGGAAGAGAAGCAAGGCAGTTCCCCCACAGCAGTCCACCCCTACTCGACAATTACCAATTGTCTTTGACACCCCCCCCCATCCTCTAGGAACAAATCACGAGATTCATCCTGGTGTAAGTAAAGAGCCTACTCCACAGCAGGCATACAGCTCCACAGTGGACAAGGTCCCCCCATCACTACTGCCACACAAGGCCTCCTACAGAAGAGGCACCCAATAAATGTGTTTTGGAATTGAATTGGCTAGATCCAGCAGATTTAGTAGAATCCAAACTTTAGTAGAAGGAGCATTAGATTTGTCATCAAAGATCCTGGGTTTCAATCCTGACTGTATTTCTTACTGCTTGTGTAATCTTGGGAAAGTCATTTTGACCTCTCTTGGCCTCAGTTTTCCGACCTGCAAGATGTAGACATTTGACAAACTGATCTTTAAAGTGCTTTCCAACCAGAAATCCTGTTCTCTTATGAGGTGCTAGCTGAAGAAAAACTAGGAGGATGAAGAGAAAAAGAGAGAGTATATGCAAAGGTACTGAGAGAAAAGGGGATGCTGCGTGTACTTGGCAGGGGGTGGGGAAGGGAGGGAAGGGTAGACTAGGCAGGCTGAAGTAAAGGGTTCACAATGGAGCTGGAAAGGAAAACGAGGTCTACTGCAGGGGGTCTTGAGTGTCAGACAAAAGAGTTTGGGCGTTATCCTGTATACCACAGGAACCATACGAAGGTTGTAAAGAGGGGAGCTCTTGGAAAGAAGCAGGCATTAATTTATTTGGCCTAGCCGTCAAACTCTAAACTCTGGGTAAGCATCCTTGTGTTCCAGCTGTTTCTATAAAAACCTCAGTCGTGTGCCCTTCACTGAATGTCTGCCAGTGAGAGAAGAAAGATATGGTTGTGAACATTTAGTAGCCGCTGCGGTCACCTTGCAACGATTGCGCTAACATACACTTTAATGGCAGTTTAATTAGATTTACCATGGGGGAGATGTCACGCTGGAGATGCCGCATGTCTGTTTTTAGAAGTCAGGATGATGACATGAATAAATAAAAATGCCCCAAAATAAAGTACTGCAAACAGTGTGGAAGCCCCAGTGGTTATTTGTCTCCCATCCCTCCTTGCCGGTTAAATACATATGGCATTGTTCTCCTGCGGTGCAAGCATCTAAGTGCATGGGTCCTTATGGGACTTGATTGTGCATATGGAGAGGAGGGTTATGTGCCATGTTTTATATTTTATGAGTAGGCAGCAGTACCTCCAAGAATCATTTTTAATTGCCGCTAGTCTGTCAAATGGGAAAGAAAGGGAGTCTTGTCTCTGTTGGGGGGGAAGGAATTTAGAAAGTGCCCCAGAAATCCAGGGAAAGTGAAGGATTCATGCTAAGACAGAGTTAGAGTACAGCACTGTTCAGGCAGTCTGGAACCTTGGGCTTCCCTGCTGTGAACAGGGTCAGAGAGGAACAGGTGCCCCAGCTGAAATGTGCACAATCTCCCTTTAAAATTCACAAAGCCCTTCTATTGCTTACCCAGTCTGAGCTTCATACCAACTCTCAGAGATAGATGTTATTATTATCCCCATTTTTTGGTTGAGGAAACTGAGATGCAGAAAAGTTAAGTGACTTACTCAGGGTCATATATCTATTGTGTCTGAGAAGGGATTTAAACCCAGGTCGTCCTGATTTGGAGGCAGCTAAGTGGCACAGTGGATAGAGCACCAGGCCTGGAATCAGGAAAACCAGAGTTCAAATATGGCCTCAGACTCTTACTAACTCTGTGACCCAGGGCAAATCACTTAACCTTGTTTGCCTCAGTTTCATCATCTGTAAGATGAGCTAGAAAAGGAACTGGCAAACCACTCCAGTATTTTTGCCAAAAAGAAAATAAATCAAATAGGGTTACAGAGTCAGACATGACTAAAATAACTAAACAACATCAACACATCTTGACTGCAGGTTTGGTACTCTGACCCCTATCCCATGATGCTCTGGAAACTAAGGTAAGAATGCAAGTGGATTGGAGGGGCTAAGTAGTGCAGTGAATAGAGCACTGGTCGTGGAGTCAGGCGGACCTGACTTCAAATCTGGCCTCAGACACTTAACACTTACTGGCTGTGTGACCTTGGGCAGGTCACTTAACCCCAACTGCCCTGCCTTCCCCTCAAAAAAAAATGTAAGTGGATCTATTTATGGTTTGTTGGAACAAAGAAAGAATAAGAACTTTGTTCAAAAAGAAGGGAAAGGAATTCAGAAAAAAAATGAAATAAAAATTAAATTTGAAAAAATAAAAGAGGGGGAATAAGGTGCAGAGCAAGGAAAAAGAAAAACCCATTGGCTAGCTATCCCCCCACCAGTAGAGGACTTTTTCCCCTATTCTGTGCACAACATCAGCCAGGTGGCCCAGTGGATAGAATACTGGGACTGAAGTCAGGGAACCTGGGTTCTAATTTACCATCAGATGCTTACCAGCTGTGGGACTCTATGCAAGACTCTTAATCTTTGTCTACCCCAGTTACTTCATCTGCACAAATCTAGATAATAAGGGCACCTACCTCCCATTGTTGTAGTGAGAGTCAAATGATATATTTGTGAAGGCACTTTGCAAACCTTAAAGCACTACATGAGAGTCAGTTATTATTTTTATTGTTATTACTAGGTGACATAGTGGATAGAGGTCTGGCCCTGGAGTCCAGAAGATCTGAGTTCAAATCCAGCCTCAGACACTTACCATCTATGTGACCCTGGACATGTTACTTAACCTCCACTTGCCTCAGTTTCCTCATCTGTAAAATGGGAATAATAATAGAACCTATCTCCCAGGGTTACTGTAAAGATTAAATGAAGTAATAAATTTGTTTAAAAAAAAAGTTTATAAAGCACTTTGCCCAGTGCCTTTTACATAGTAAGAGCTATATAAATGTTAATATCACTATCATCATAATTATTATGGATAGTGGTGAGTTGGAGCTTGGTGAGGGGATTTATAACCATGACACCTGATGGCAGCTTGGAGTAACTAGGAATTCTGATGAAGAAAAGACATTAGAGGGAAGAAATCTTTGTCTTCAAATATATTGTCATATGGAAGGAACCTTATTCTTCTTCTGCTTGGTTCTTGAGGAGACAACTAAGACCAGAGGATGAAAATTAGAAGGAGGCAGGTTTTGGTCCAGTAAAAGAATTCCTAATAATTAGAGTTTTCTGAACAGGGAATACCTCAGGAGGGAGGGAGGAAATTCCTCATCACTAGGGATCTCAAATAAGAGGCTGACCAGCCTCTGGTCAGGAATAATGAAGAAGGATTACTTTATCAGATAGGAGTTGAATTTATTATTCAACCAATTCCAATTCTTCATGGTCCCATTTAGGGTTCTTTTGGCAAAAATACTAGAGTGGTTTGCCATTTTCTTCTCCAGCTCATTTTACAGATGAGGATACTGAGGCAAATAGGATTAAAGTGACTTACTTAGGGTCACATAGCTAGTAAATGTCTGAGGGTAGATGTGGACTCAGGTGTTCCTGACTCCAGGTCTGGTGCTCTATTCACTGTGCAACCTAGTTGCCCCAGGAGTTAGATTGGATAAACTCTAAAGTCCTTGACAGTTCTAGGATATTTGGATAGGAATGTCTTCTGGAGCTGTTTTAGCAGTGAGCTGGGCTCAAATGATGGCCTGCTACTCTGATGGAGACTTTTGCAGCACCATGCAGAGCAGAGTGTGAAAAAAAAACTCCAGAATGAGTCAAATCTTACATGGGGTTAAGTCCTAAAATCAACAAAGATAAAGTGACAACCACAGACACAAAATTACCCTTGAAAATCCCTTATTATCACCCATAAAACACTTTTATTCTCTCTGTCTCTCTTTTTGTCTCTCTGTCTCTCTCTGTCTCTGTGCATCCGTCTCTCTCTGTGTGTGCTGTCTCTCTGTCTCTATCTGTGTCTGTGTCTCTCTCTGTGTTTCTCTCTGTGTCTTACTGTCTCTGTCTCTTTCTCTCTATTCCTCCCTCCATCCCCCCCAACTAAAATAGAGAAAGAGAGAGGAGAAGAAAAACAAAAAACAACACCCTTGTAACAAATATGCATAGTCAAGCAAAACAGATTACTACATTGGCTGTGTCTGAAAATTTGTGTCTTGTTCTGCATAATGAGCCCATTTCTTTCAAATATTAGAGCACAGATGAAAACAATTGAATGTAAATTTTATTTTTCACATCACTCAGCTATTGATCAGGGCACTGGGAACCAGAGATTCTATTTAATAGAAAGGTGCTTAATAAATGATTGTTGGCATAATATGCCTATGATGCTACTCTTTTATAATCTACACCCCCACACAAAGATGCATAAACAGCACTGCCCTCAATACTTCAAATCCCAGGAGCCAGCAGAAATCTGCCACCAGAACTCAATGCAGAGTTGCTGATTCCTCTCAACAATTTCTAAAGAATACAAATGATCTGGATACAATTTTTCCCCCTCAAATAGAGTTCTTTCCAAACACTGCTAGTGAGAATTCGCTATTGTCTACATATAAAGTAGAGACTCCTTGGAGTTCTGGACAGAGCCTGATGATATAGACAGACTATGCTAGGAAAAAGTAATACCTTGAAAAGTCTGGGTTTAATTGTGGATATTACAGTTAGCTTTTGGATATGGTAGGCTGAGCACAGTGCTTTCTTTTGTTAAAATTGTTTTCTCAAATGACTGTAATTTCAGAGAAACTGTGATAAAAGTGAACGTGTCATGAACTAAATAAGTTCTCCTAAGAAGAGGCATATGGCATATGATTCCTTCATTCCCATGGTCACCACCCCCCTAAAGGCATTACTTTCACCTGGACTATTGCAGTAGATTTCTAACTGGACTCGTGATTTCTATTTTCTCTCCTCCACCCAGATGACAAAATAATTTTCCTAAAATACAGATCAGACTGTTACTCCCCTGTTCAAGAACCTTAATTTGCTCCCTTTTGCTCCATGCAAAGCCTACAAACTCTTAGTTTGTCATTGAAGCCCTTCACAAACCTGCTCCAGCCTACTTTTCCAGAGTAAATTCATATTAGTCTCCATCATATGCTCTGCATCCCATACACCAGACTCAGCATTTCATTACTTACCTCCCTTCCTTTTTGGGATCTATGATTTCCTCTTTGCAATCCCTACCATCATTCAATGGTCTATTAATCTGCCATTGCCTATAAAAAATCTTTCCAGATCACTGTAGTTGTCAGTAATTTCTTGGTCCTTAAATAATTTGTTGTTGTTATTGTTTTTGAGTCATTTTCAATCATGTCCCACTCTTTGTGACTCCATTGGCAAAGATACTGGAGTGGTTTCCAGATTCCTTCTCCATTTCCTTCTCCAGCTCATTTTGCAGATGAGGAAACTAAGACAAACAGAATTGAGTGCCTTGCCCAGGGTCACACAGCTATCAAGTGTCTGATGCCAGATTTGAACTCAGGAAGAGGAGTTTTCCTGACTCCAGACCTGGCACTCTTTCTACTGTGCCACCTAGTTTCCCTCCTTACATCATGCTATATTTATTAAATTCCATAAATGTTATATTATCAGCAAAACATTAAGGGGAATGGCAACCAAATTCAAATGCATAGGCAGATAAGGAGGGAGCCCATCATAAGGAGAGTTCAGGTTATGACCAACAATTTGTCTAAGGCTTGCCCTTGGTGTAATGACTCAAATATATTCCCCTTGAAAATTTATAAGTAAAGGGGGATTTTATATTTTCAATGTCACTATTAAAATATTTGAAACAAAGAAATCTTACATTCTTTGGCATATATACAAGAGTATGCTGAAACTAGCTCTAATCATTTTCTGAGCCAATTATTAAATTTTCACTGTCAGGACTTGATTTATTGTTTTGTTGATTGTTGAGACCTCAGAGAGTATTAATAATGCAGATTAAGCCTAAAAGTATGCATATAATTTTTCCTCTGGGAACCACTCATTAAATATCACCAGCTCACCCTTGCATTAGTCTATCAATATTGCTTGAGATTAACGTGAGTGTATAAAAGACTAAGGAAATAAAGTCATCACTGAACTATAACCATTTAATATTTCGTGCTTTAAGTTTTTCAAAATGCTTTATGTTCATTATCACATTTGAGCCTCACAACACCACTACAACTACCCAGTCAAGACCCGATAGTTGTGGGTCATGTCCCCACCCATTTTGGCAATTTTACAAGACATGAATAATATTATGCCCTAGAAGGAAACTTAGAAGATCCTTTAGTCTAATTTCCTCCTGTAGATGCTGAGGTTAGGAGAATGGAAATCACTAGGGTAACTAGTAAGTAGCATAGTGAATAGGGTGTTGGACTTGAAGGCAGGAAGCCCTGAGTTCCAATCCAGCCTTAGACATTTACCAGCTGTATGACCCTGAGAAATTTGCTTACATTATTTCTTTCCTCGTCTGTAAAAAGGGGATATGAATAGTACCTTACCCTCTAGGGTTGTTGTGAGGATCAGATGAAAAAATATTTGTAAATTACTTTGCAAAGCTTAAAGTGGTATATAAATATTAGCTATCATCATCATCAATATCATCATCATCATCAACATCATCATCATCATCATCAACATCATCATCATCACCCTAAATTGCTCAGGTAGCAGAGATAGTAAGTGATCTCAAGGATTTTGAACTCAATCCAATGCTCTTTTCCACTACACCACACCATATCCTGAAGATTGTAAATCAAGTTAAGTCAGTAAACATGTTTATAGTGTTTATTATGTGCCATTCACTGGACTAAGTGCAGGGAATATAAGTCACAAGTCAAAAAGAAAGACAGTCCTTGCCCTTGAGGAACTTATATAGTATTCGTTGTTGCTTTTGAAACAACAAAAATCTACCTTCTTTTTTGTTTTTGCTTTTTGGCAAGGCAATTGGGGTTAAGTGACTTGTCCAAGGTCACACAGCTAGGAAGCGTTAAGTGTCTGAGGCCAGATTTGAACTTGTCCTCCTGACTCCAGGGCTGGTGCTCTATTCACTCCACCACCTAGCTGCCCCTGAAAATCTACCTTCTTTCCTTCCCTTCTACCCCATGCAATTGAGAAAGAATGAAAAGAAAGCCCTGTTATAAAGCAAATTCTTGCATTGATAATGTTAAAACAAATGCCCCAGTCTATACTCTGAGTATCACCTCTCTATGTGGAGATGGGTACCATGTTTCGTCAAGACTCCTCTGAATTGTGATTGATCATAGTGTTGATCAGGGGATCTAGGTGGCACAGTGAACAGAGCATCAGTCCTAAAGCTAGGAAGACTCATCTTCCTGAGTTCAAATCTGGCTTTAGACACTCATTAGTTATGTGACCCTGGGCAAGTCACTTAAGCCTGTTTGCTCAGTTTCCTCATCTGTAAAATAAGCTAGAGAAGGAAATGGCAAATCACTCCAATATCTTTGCCAAGAAAACCCCTTAGAGAGTCACAAAGAGTCAGACATGACTCAAAAGACTCAACAATAACAGTTAAGAGATCTGGGAAGTTTTCTTTTATGATTTATTGAAATATGATCTTTAGTCTCTCTCTGTCTCTCTCTGTCTCTCTCTCTCTGTCTCTCTCTCTCTGTCTCTGTCTCTCTCTGTCTCTGTCTCTCT
>NW_027187378.1:38840835-38843630 GCF_028583685.1 Petaurus breviceps papuanus
TCTCTCTCTCTCTCACACACACACACACACACCTTTTCTTTCTTTCCTGACTTTGAGATAGTCCAATGATTCTTAAATTACCTTTCCTTAATCTGTTTTCCAGGTCAATTGTTTTGACTATAAGATACCTTACATTTTCTTCTATTTCCTAGTTTTAAAACTTTGTTTTAATCTTTCTTATTACTTCATGGAGTCCTCTTCTACTTGGTCCATTCTAATTTTTAAGTTTACTGCTTAAAGTTTTATACTTCTTATGACAAGTTGCCAATTCCCTTTCCAATTCTTTGTTCAAGAGTTCTCATTTATTTTCAGGTTTTTTTCCTCTTAACACTTTTATTTCATTAATTAAAAAAAACTTAAAAGCACACTTTTAACTCTTGTTTCATCTCTTTCAGAAAATTTTTAAACTAGTGGTCAACTGATTTCTGTGAGGCTTTCTTATGAATATTTTGTCATCATTCTCCTCTTTTGGGTTTAGGAGTTGAGTATCTGTTAGCCTAACAGATTTTTATGGTGAAATTCATTTTTATTTGTTCATTCTCCTTACTTCATATTAAAAATACTGGATTATGTGCACTTCTGGAAAGAGTGTTAAGGCTGATCCTTTGTAATACAGGTTCTTACTGCAGCTTTCTTAGGAATATTGAGCACTGTATTATTCGAGGATTCCTAGGACAGCTCAGGCTGGGGACCTGTAAGCTTTCAACACTCCCAAAATGGTCTGACCCAAGGCAAAGTCTTATTGTTGCCTTACTGGTCTGACATTACAAATCTCTTACTTGGATTTTGGTCTGAGCAACACAATCTGTGAGTTTTCTCCTGGTAGGAGTCCAGTAGACTACTTCTAGTTAATATCAGCTAGCTACAGGTTCAGTGTAATAAAACACAGATAGTCCTTTGGTATGGTATTACTGCCTTGGGTATTCTGCTACAGGATTCAGACTGGGCTAGAGGCTGAAACTGCATTTTATTCTGATCCTGGATTAAGCCCCACAAAGTTGTTGTTTTTCTTTGGACTTGTTGTTTGATCAGTACACAACCCAGGACCTGTGACAGCCCCTCATCCTAGAACGCCACTCCTATGTACAAGTCCTCTCCTCGGTGAACCCTGACTTTGTAACCCAGAACCAGGTAGTGAGCAGCAGAGCTGCCAGTTGGCACCCATTCCTATACCTTGCACAAATTTAGGACCATTTGTGCCCAACTTGGAACCTCTTCTTGCCCTAGTATACAGTTTTTCCCTCTGCAGGAATGCTCTATGTGGCTATTTCTAGGTAGATCCTGTCATTTGCAGACCCCTTTATCGGTCTCCCTTTGTCAACCTGTACTGGAAATGTGACTATGATTTTTTTTTTTTGGATTTCTCAATCGGGAGCCAGTTTGGTGCATTGCACAGTTTGGAGATGTTGTGGGGGGTAGAACTTGATTATTTCTTTCTTTGGCTCCACCATCTTGGCTCTGCCCCAAAGAGATTACATTCCAGCAGAGGAATATAACACATAGAAGGAAGTTAAAAGGCAATTGGAGGTAGGGGGTCAGGGAGTAGAGTGGGGGAGATAGACATATGGGAGGGTGCATCTCCTTAAAATGGGAGTGCCAGGAAGAATTAACGAATCAGAGGAAGAAACCTCATGGACAGAGGGATATTCCAGGGTGAGCAGACTGCTGGAACAATATGAAGAAAGAACTCCAGAGAGCTGTGAGTGGAGCCTGGAGAAGAAATTACAATTTTATAACTGGAAAGTTCCTTAAAGATCATCTAATCCAATATCTTCATTTTATAGATGAGGAAACTGAGGTCGAGAGGCCAAGCAAGTGATCCAAGTCACATGGATATTTAGTGCCATAGCTAAGACCTGAAACCAGGTTTTCTGACTCTGAAATCTATTGCTTTTCTATGACATGATTCTGCCCTGGCTCACTTTGGAACATTCCTATAAAACCCATGACACTTTTCTCCATGGATTTATTAAAAAGACCCCTAGAGTAAAGAGTTATAAAATCTGATCAAGTCAGCAGTTCCCAGCTGTGTAATTGATATCCATTATTTTCTATTGACCGCTGTGCAGAACTTTGGTTTCTCTTGCATCAACAGAATTCCCATTCCCTCCTCAAGGAGACTGCTGTGGGGAATAGCTGAAAATAAAGATCATCAGCAAAATCATTTCATAAATTCTAGGAGACCTTCAAGGAAAGCTCCTTGGAGTATCATTTCTCACAAATGCACTTTCTTTCCGTAGGATCACAGATATAAAGTTGAAAGAGACCTTAGAGATCTTTTATACCAACCACCCCCCTGTTTTAAAAATAAAGAAACTGAGGCCCAGAGAAATTAAGAAACATGCCCAAGGTCAGGCAACATTCAAATTTAGCATTTGTTTCCTACCCTGTGCTGCTTGGACTAGCATGTGCCTTTATTTTGACCTCCAGATCTTAGCCTAGGATATATAACCTAACTGAGAGCTGCTTGGGCAGTAGAAAGAGGATAACCTCAGCAATAGGAAATAATCTGCAATAGTCAATGGATCATTGAAGACTCGATTTGTTAGAAATACCTTAATGTTCTTTTGGAAGAAAGGTCTGAAAGGGTGAAAAACAGCACAGAGTAATATAATACACACACACACAGAGATAGACAGACAGATGATAGATAGATAGATAGACAGACAGACAGATAGATAGATCAATAGACAGACAGACAGATATATATATATATATATATATATATATATATATATATATATATATAGAGAGAGAGAGAGAGAGAGAGAGAGAGAGAGAGAGAGAGAGAGAGA
>NW_027187378.1:38843640-38897648 GCF_028583685.1 Petaurus breviceps papuanus
GAGAGAGAGAGAGAGAGAGAGAGAGAGAGAGAGAGAGAGAGAGAGAGGTATGGTTGCCTTCAGCATCTGAAAGACTGGGTTCAAGTCCTATTTATGATCTGTGACCCTGGGGAAGTCACTTAATCTTTCAGTATCCCAAGTAATTCTCTGAAGACTGTGTGCGACAGAGGAAAGAGCATTGGCTTGGGAGCCTGATGGCCAAATCTCTCAACTTTTCTGGGTCTCAGTGATCAAATGGATGGTTGGACAAATTGTCTCTAAGGTCACAAATGGCCTCTAAGGTCCCTTTGACCTCTAAATCTAGATGTCTTTTCATCTGTCCGTATATGATAGATAGAAATTGCCAATCTGCATCAGTAGAGGGATCTTCCACACTGGAAGATCTTCACACAGATAAAAATACAATTCAAGAAAAAGTAATGGAGGGGGCAAATGAGCTAGATTATCTTTAAGATCTCCTCAAACTCCAAATCTAAGAAGACCACTAAGCAGTTACAAACCTAAGGTCCTATGATCATTAATACCTTGCTTCCTGAAAAAAAAATCACAGCTAGCCCCTGCCAAAAATAAATAATTAAATAGTCTGTGTTTTTGCCCCCATACTTATAAGTTCGGGTTCTAAAATTGTTTTTGGAAAGAAAAATGCATAACTGTCACCTGAACTTGCTTTTTATAATCCATAGTCAGGCTTCTTTGCACCAGGGAAGAACATTTTGGTGAGACCTAGCAATGTGCCACGGCAATCCATTTCAAATGGAAGTGTCAGGAATAAAAATGAACATAAGTTTCAAATTCAATAGGAAGAATAAATGATCTTTAAAATCCTCTGCATCATCACTCAGGTAGATGCTGACTGGCTTAGGGTGTGCAGTGTTTTAAAGATGAATGTCTAGACTTTGTATTTCAAACTGCCACAGATAGGGGGCATTTCCAGAATTACAAGCTGTGGATAACATGAGCCCCAAAGAGTAAACAAGGACTGACTACCTACCTTGGTAAAAGCCCCTCACATTCTTTTCCTATTTGTCTCTAAGTCCCCATGACTTGGACCCTAGCTAGAGTTCTCTGGTGACGAGATTCCCCTTGTTAACTTTCCCCCAGTTCCCTTCTTGTTCCCTTTGAAGAAATCTCCATGGCAACTACTTGAAACATCTTGAAACCCACAGCAATACTGTGAACCCCGGCTCCTGTCACTGGTGGCTGGCACAAAACATCTTATGTGACCTCCTCACTATAATATCTACAATTCTCCTTGTTGTAAAAGCCGATCAGAAAGCAAACATTTATTAAGCACCGAATGCATGTCAGGAACTGTGCTAAGTGCTGGACAAGACTTGAGACACTCTCCCCCCAGAATGATACTGGAGGCACCCCTACAACTGGGCACTGGTCTGCAGATCCAGCTGGAGTGCCTCCAAATTCAGAATTCCAGCCTGCAGGGCCAGGGGATCGCACTAAAAGATGAAAGGAAGTGGCTAGTGGCTAGGATGTGCTTTCTAGCCCCCAGCCAGCTTGAGAAACCTGCCAGATAAATTTTCCAGCTGACTGGACAAGTTGCAAGATCCGAGGGGCAAGGGAGAGAGGTATTCAGATGCAATCATTTCTCAAACTCCCGTCTTATGACTTTACCAGTTAAAGGCTGGGTCTGTGACTTCCCAATTCGATTTCATCTTAGAACTCAGAAAGAATTTGGAAGATCTGATCCAGGCAAAACCTGTGACTGAAACAATACATCATCGATGTGATATCTACCACATTGAAAGGGAAGGCCTTTCTTTTTAAAATTAGTTTTATTTTTTAAATTAATAAGCAATTATTTCTTCTCTCTCCTCTCTATTGGAAAAAAAGACAAACATATATTATATATAAGATAAATATATATATATATATATATATATATATATATTATTCTGTATTTCTGATTAGAAGACTTTGAACCCCACATTTAGGCTTTTGTATTATTTGACAATGATCTGTAAATTTCTATGCTAAATGGTGAGGCACATTTGGCCACTTAATTCTACCGTGTCCCTTCAGGTCAAAGACTGAGTGCTTAAAATCTCAGTTCTAGCTAGCCCTTATTGAATAAGGTATCCTCAGTTCCCCACCTTCCTTGATAGTATCACAGTTACTGGAGCAGCTAGGTGGTGCAATAAATAGAGCACCAGCCCTGGAGTTAGGAGGACCTGAATTCAAATCCAGCCTCAGACACTTAACACTTCATAGATGTGTGACCTTGGGCAAGTCACTTAACTCCAGTTGCCCTGCCTTCCCCCCTCCAAAAAGAAAAAAAAATATCAGATACTTTATTGTCATCATCATAGCTTCTCTTATTTTGGCGTTGTGATGGGCATGATCGTGGGTCCATCTATCCATTAAGGAAGCAGGTATCCAGGTCAAGAAAGAATACAAGAGAAATCCATATACATAAAAACAAAGATCAGCAGTGAAACAGGTTTGGGAATGTATATGTATGTGTGTATGTATATATCTATAGTTATGGAGAAATATATCTAAACTTTATTGTAGCCTTCTGGGGGGGAAGGGAAAAAAGAACAAAGTAAAAAAGTGCACAGCAGAGAACAAAAGGAAATTCACAAGGCAGCAAAGAAAAACTGGACAGTTGTCAACACAATGAGTATTATTTATCATATAGGTAGGCTTTCTTGAAATGAAAATTTATTGTTACATATTTTGAATCCTTTCTTATGTTCTGCTATGTTTTGTATTTGACATGCTTTTATTTCTTTCTAACTTTGTATTTAAGTTCCAATATTTAAATTTATGATAAAAAATGATTTTAGTTAATCTAAATGGAAGCCCTTGTTGAAGGTGAAAATATTATAAAAGTCTTCTAAATTCAGAAGAAATAAAATGGTAAGGGCATAGGGAGAGGGGAGAGGTGTGATAGTAATGGCAATTAAAGATTCCCCTGTATTGGCTTGGTTTTCAAATTGATTGTATTAAAACCCAGAGTTTGTTAATCCCACCTGTGGGATGGGCTTGTTGATGTGAAAAGAAAGTCCTGAAGTGGGAGGAGCTGGTGATGTAGATTTGGAGAGACAAGAGAGAGGCGGAAGATCTTTTTGGAAGCAGCACCTCGTGGAGAGAGAGAGACTAAGAGAATTGCTGGTGGCCGCTTTGAATTGCCCTGGACTTTTGAGACCTGCCCCCTGAGCTGCCAAGGACTGAGGAGACATGGCTGTTTTGCTGGTACTTTGTCTGTCTGTTTTGATGTTATTTTGCCAGATTTGTCCACTGGTGAAAGACTGTCCTTTTGTTGAAGAAGTCCTGGAACCTGGCTGTTCGCTAAGAAGGCCTGCGACTGTCCTGCAGACAGAGAGTGAATACTGTCCACTGGTGAGGGACAGTACTGTTGTTGCAGGGGTCTGGAGACTGTCCTGCAGACAGAGTGAATACTGTCCACTGGTGAGGGACAGTGCTGTTGTTGCAGGGGTCTGGGAGCCTTTCTGTTGGTTCAGAAGCCCTGAAGAAGGATTTTCTTGTTGTATGTTTACAGAAATCCTGGGAGAGGGCTTTGCTAATGTGTTCAGGGGTTCTAGGACTGTTCTACAGACAGAGGATAAATTCATGAAGGGACTGGCAATGTATCTTGTGGCTTTGCTAAGCCTTGTCTCCCCAGGAACTAAGATTGTTGAGAACTTGCCTCATGTCAAGATGAAGAAAAGACCTCCATTTGGGTATTAAGTGCTGTGTTTAAACTTGATGTAACTCTGGGGTAGATTCAATTGTGATCCAGGGGTGGGGAACTTTTGACCTTATTGTGCTCTGTGATTGACAAATGAAGGTACTTCACCTATGTTTGGAAACTAATCTCCATTTGGGAAGAGGGGCTTTGTGGTGGACTTAATTAAGGTATAGCCTAGGGGTGGAGAAGTATTTAGAACAGAGACTTTGTAATTGATTGAATGATTGGAAGGTCCTGGGGTGGGGTAGTACTTGGAGATTATTTAATCACACTTAGTAAATGCTGTATTTTGAATGATGTCACGTTTTGATCTTCTCTGTTCTTGGTTTGTCACTGAATAAAATAGAGAGCACCTATGCTGGTATTTTGAACCTGGGAAGTTGCCTTCTTTTGGCATTACATTACAGAGGACAAGGGAGGGATTTTTAGAGGGGAGAGTGAGGGAATAGGTAAATAGGTGTATAGAAGGGTGTTTAGATTTATGGGAATGGGAGGATAGGAGAGGGATCCTGGGGGGGGGGGGGTAGGTAAGTCATAGGAGGGCAAGGTGGTAGGTAAAAGTAAAGTAGAGGAGGCAGAAGCGATAGGAAACAAGAGATATGCACATACACAAAAACAAAGATCAAGTAGAATAGGTTTGGAAAAGTGTGTGTCTATATATATATGCATATGCATATGTATATATCTATAAATATGGAGAAACACATCTAAACTTTATTGTAGCCTTCTGGGGGTGGGGGAGGGTATGCATTTATGCATATATTTATTATAGAGAAACATCTAAACTTTATTGTGACTTTCTTGGGGCAGAGGAGTAGAGAGAGGGAAAAAAAGAACAAAGTAAAAAAGTACACAGCAGAGAACAAAAGAAAACTCACAAGGGAGCAAAGAGAAGATGGACAATTCTCAACATGAGTATTATTTATCATATAGGCTTTCTTGAGATGAAAATTTATTGTTACATATTTTGAATCCTCTCTTATGTTCTGATATACACAACATGCTTTTTTTCCCCCTAACTTCGTATTTAAGTTCCAGTATTTAAGTTCATGATATGTTTTTGTTTTTTTCTCTGTTCTGTATTTGTGTTTTGGAGTTTGTGTCTAAATTTTTAAAAATAATCTTTAAAAAAGGAAGAAAGATTACATCTGACACATTCTGGTTGTCTGAAGTTAATAAATGAAACCTTCTGGTCTGTTTGAATAGGGATGAAGGTAATAGGAGGCCCTGACCTTGTCTTTCATCATTCTGGAGAGTATAAGAATTTCCCCATTGGGTCAGAGATAGAAGGGATAGTTTCCCATTAGAGAAATATGCAAGGTAGGAATTGTCCCTCAGTGTGTTACCTCAGCTACCAAACTGATGATTTTATGAACTTCTTGCTTTGACACGTTGGACCTGAGGAGGGAGAGGGTTCTCTTCTAAAATTACTTCTACTTGGCAAAGCTTTCCATTTGGAGATACGTTGCTTCCTTCACCTCTAAGGAAGTGGAACTGAGAGGAGAGACATGATCTAGCTTGATAAGAAGTAAATAGGGCTCTTTACTACTTGACCTTTGACCTTCCATCCAGTCATCTTCCTACCTGTAAACTTTTGGGGCAGAGTTGGGTGGGTGGGCAGGGAGGGGGAAAGTGGGATCCTGACTATTACATTTCTACTTTTTTTTCTTTCTCCTTCTCATGGCCCAGTAACACTCAGCCTCCTTTCTAGTCTGGTTTTCTGTTTTGCTAGCCCAGTCTGCTCTAATTGGAGAGTAGCCAAGTACATTGTTGTTGTACAGTCGTTTCTCTCATGTCTGACTCTTCATGATCCTATTTGGAGTTTTCTTGGCAAAGATCCTAGAGTGGTTTGCTATTTCCATCTCCAGCTCACTTTATAGATGAGGAAAACAGGGTTAAGTGACTTGCCCAGAGTCACACAGCTAGCAAGTGACTGAGGCCACATTTGAACTCAGGTCTTCCTGACTCCAAGCCCGGCACTCTATCCACTGTGATGCCCCAACAACCTCTTAGTGGAGGTTTGCCAAGTAGGAGAGGCCAG
Organism: Petaurus breviceps papuanus; assembly: GCF_028583685.1. Classification (NCBI taxonomy): domain Eukaryota; kingdom Metazoa; phylum Chordata; class Mammalia; order Diprotodontia; family Petauridae; genus Petaurus; species Petaurus breviceps. The sequence goes on from NW_027187378.1 coordinate 38,849,391, forward strand.
GTATGCTCCCTCTCCTTTTCTCATGTCCCTCTTTCTTCTTTTCCCTTTCCTTTCAGTGTTGGGAGGTGAGAAGTCCACCCTAGGTCTCTATAGTTAGCCACACTAACAATAATCCCCTCTGTAAAAGTAATTAAATGTTTTATATTTCTAGTATAACCACGACTCCTATTTTATTATGTAAAACTACATGAAAAGATGTGCATGTTCTTCCATTAAGAATTCCTCGGATGGTTTATGGACCATGAGCTTGGTAGTTCAGTTGATACTAGACAGTCATGTTCATTACTGAGCTAAAGATTCAACAAATAGTCTATATTCTGACGGTCTCTTTAATTACTTCTTTTTAAAAAAAGCAAAACCGTAGTTATTTTGTGGGTTTAGCTATGCTGGTATAAGACTAAGACCAGATTATAGTAACCTGAATTTGCATAACACTTTAAAATTTGCAAAGTGTTCTATATATGTTACTTCATTGGATCTTCATAACAATCCTGTGAGGTGGGTGTTATTATTCTTCCTTGTTTCGCAGATGTAGAAATTGAGGCCAAGAGGGCTTAAGTGACTCATTAATAGTATCTGAAGGGTAGCCAGTAGGCAGCTGAATCAGGATTCTAACTCAGGTCTCTTCTCTAAGTCCATGACTCTCCATTGCACTGCCAAGACGCCTCTCCTGCTGGCACCTCAGGAGACACAACGAACTGAACAAATACTGGGAGCTGAGAGATTGCTCCTCATTCTAGCAGTCCTTTGGTTTCCAATAATGGATGGAAACTACAAACCAAGAAGACCATTTAATCTTTTTTTTTAGAGACAATGAGGTGCCAAAATGGATAGAATTCTGGGTTTAGAGTTTAAAAGCCCTGAGTAGGACTCTGAGAGACTGTACTCTTCTCAGCAACCCAGGGTTATAAGTCAACCCCAAAAGACTCATGATGGAGAGAAATGTCTACATCCAGAGAAAAGACAGAGTTTGAACCCAGATTGAAGCAAACTACCTGCTCTCTTTATTTTTCTTGTTTGGTTTTGTCTCCTCTTTCCCATTGTTCATTCCATCTGATACAATCCTTCTTTACAATCTTACTAATGCCTAATGTGAAAGTACTTGCAGATACTATACTCAATTGTATGCTACCGTGGGGTAGGGGGAAGAGAGGGAGAGTAAATTTGAAACTCAAGGAATTGTGGAAATGAATCTTGTAAACCAAAAGTAAACAAATTAATAAAGACCAAAAAATTTTTTAAAATAAAAGCCTTGAGTAGGGGCAACTAGGTGGCACAGTGAATAGAGCACCGGCCCTGGAGTCAGGAGGACCTGAGTTCAAATCCAACCTCAGACACTTAACACACCAATCATGTGAACTTGGGCAAGTCATTTAACCCCAATTGCCCTGCCTTCCCCCCTTAAAAAAAAGCCCCAAGTAGAAATCAGACAGTATGACCTAAATTCAAATCCAGCTTCAAAAATTTACCATCTATATGACCCTGAGCAAGTCACTTAACCTCTGTCTGCCCTCAGTTCCCTCAACTGTAAAATATGTATAATGACAGCACCTACCTCACAGAGTTGTCATGAGGATCAAATGATGTATTTGTAAACCACTTAGCCCACTGCCTGGCACATAGTTGGCATTTAGTAAATGCTTATTCCTTCCTTTTTTTCATTTTCAATAGAATAAGTTGTGAGACTTTTAGTTAAAGTCCTTAATTCCACATAGGTTCCAGTATTTTCTACTGGTCAGTTGTTTCAAAATGGCAGTATGGACTCCAATTGCTACCCTTTAGTCTCCCAACTCTGAGAGATAATCAAGAGAAATATGTTCTTAGTGAAGTGTTGCTTTGCCTGACACCTATGGGTGCCAGTATCTACTATCTAGTATTCTGTGTGTAGTGGATTGGGAAAATGGTGGTTGATATAAGCACATGTAGGTATTCACCAGGAATAACCATGCTTTCCATTCAAAATAATCCCCAAAGTCCTGACACTAAGGACCAAGAGGCTCACCCAGATGGGGCAGGACACACAGACCCTACAGCTACCAAAGTAGTCAGGCTTTTCCAGAAGCCCAGGCAGACATAGCCAAGGTATGTATATAAAAACAGCCCACCAGCAGAAGCTTAGCACATAAACAATTCCCACAGGCCAGCTATTTTAAGTTTCTCCTGTCTCCTGTTTCTGCTTGCTGCTGATTCCTCCCTGACTGGTTTGAAACTCCTTCTGGTTCAGTGTATGTGGATGGGGGGGGGGGGGGGCGGGTGGGGGGGGGGGGGGGGGGGGGGGGGGGGGGGGGAGGGGGGGGGGGGGGGGGGGGGGGGGGGGGGGGGGGGGGGGGCTGTTGGTGTGGGTGGGTCGGTGTGTGGGTCGGTGTGTAGATGGGTGGGTGTGGGTGTGGGTGTGTGTGTGTGGGTGTGTGTTTCAGTGTGCGGTGGTTACATGTTCTCCTCAAATTCCATAGGATCCTATTTCTTATCAAATGCTTGGACCCTTTTCTTTCATTCTGCACTATCTATTCATAGATCCCTGAACTCATTTGCTAGACCTGGAGGCCATATTTCCTTCTATTGTTATTGTTTTTTCTATTGATTTAACTGTTTATGTTATGTCTTTGAGATTTCTTTTTCCTGAAATCTTTGGTACTTACAGTCTTTTCCTCCTCCCCCTGCCCCCTTATTGCATACTTCTGACTCCTCTAACCATCTTATTGTGGGTTCCTTAGGTACTAGAGCTCAAAGCATCTCAATTTCCTCCCACAGTAAGAAATTCAGAGTTCACAAGCCTAGGTCTCTGCTCCAGCTGACTTGTGGGTGGTCAGAACTGGGCCAGCTGGACTCTATGCTTGTCCCTTGGGCTTGGTAGAGTGCTGCACAGCTCCCCACATACAGTGTCCTGTCATGGTGGCCTGTTCCACTCCCTCTCTTCTGTGACCCCACATCAGCAGTTCAGAGCCTGCTTTCCCTAATAACAGCAGTTCTGAGCTTTGCAACTCTGGTGCTTCCAAGTTGCAGCCCCCAGCAGGCTTTTGCTCCTGAAGGGCTATGGCCAACCTCGTAGCTGAGACTAGAGGAAGCTTCTGCAGAGTGGAGGTGGAGTCTCTGTGGCACTAGAAAAAGGAAAGTGAGACTGGGGTGAAGGACTGGGTTTTAGTGTAAGCCTGTTTTGTGTCCTTGGGTCTCCTAATGTACCTACTCTTCCAGCAGCATGGAAGGTAGTAAGTGAGCTCAGGTTCAATGAGCATCATTGCTGGGTTTCGGGGTATGTGTGTGTGTGTGTGTTTAACCTTTTATTGAATTCTTAGTGTCCTACCAGGGATGGGGAACCTTTGGCCTGGAGGCCACATACAGCCCCCTAGGTCCTCAAGTTGGGGGGGGGACTGGCTCCAACTGGATTCAAAGGGCTACACGTGAGGACCTAGGGGGCACATGTGGCCTCCAGTCCGCAATTCCTTACCCCTATGACCTAGACTATGGAAATAGCAGAAGTTGCTTTATCTTTGGCAAATAGTTTTTGTTTTGGATAAGTTTAAGAGATCATGAAGATTAAAGGAAATGTCCAGTCTGCCATCTTGTTGTTCACATGACCAGCAAAGATAATAATTTCTGGAGACCACTTGCTGGCCATCCTACTTTGGGTCACCTTGTATCTCTTTAGAAAGATCTCTATGGTAACCACTCAGTTCTAGAATTGACCCAAGTCCAGCATTCCTTATCAAACCTACCCCTTATTTCCAGCTTCAGGGCCACTGGCACCTAACCCTGAGTGCTAAATTAAATTTTTAATTGAAATACCATTAATTAGAACAGAACACATATCTATTTTCTGAATCTGACCCTATTAATTTTAGTGTGACTCTTTTTAAATTTTTTAGCTAAGACAGTAGGTATGTTATAGTTTCTAACATAGTTCTGGATTTCATTATGCATAGACTCAATAAGGTACATTTAGCACTCAGGTTTTACTTACATTATCTCATTCTATCCTTATAAAAATAACCTGTGAGACTGATGGTATGTTTAGCACCTTCATTTTTAGATGAGGAAACTGAGACTCAGACAAGTTAATTTATTTACCCAAGGTCACACAGCTTTATTAGAGCACCAAGATTCAAACCTAGATCTTATATTCCAAGTATAGTAGTCTTTCTAATACACAATGAATCAGTCTTCATTTTTTCCTTAAATGTTTGTAAAACCTTTCTGACAAGTAACTACTGATTTCTCACTTCCTAAAAGCGTTTCTCCTAGAGAAGAAATAAATCCTCCATCTCCTGTCTAACATACTTGTCCTTGGCCTAGTCACCTGATTCTGATCTCCTCTATCAGTCAGATATTCCAACATTAGATACTCAGGCATTTACATTAAGTATTGCTCTATCATAGTGATTTTCATTTCAAAGGCAAAAATTGTGGAAGAATAAAAAATGGGGTGCATAATTTAGTGTTTTATACACACACACATACACACACTTATCATAGCTGTATAATGTGAATTAATAATAACAAATGAGCAAGTCAAAAATTAGGCCAAAATACAGTGAGGCAACCGATTCAAGCAAACATCCAGGAGCCAACCCAGGTGCGGGCATTTTTGTTCCTAGTTTTTCATGTACAATTCAATTCAATTAAGTTATTAAGTACCTAATAATTGAAAAGAGGAGGAGGAGGTAAAGAGGTAGAGAAATGGAGACAAGAAAGGGACAGAGAGGATAAATCAATATATTGGTTCTGGGAAGTTTCCCATATTAGTTGTACAGCAAGAGTTGGAGCACTGTACTTAATCTACTTCAAATTCCAGACCAGTGCAAGCTCCTAGCTCTCTGGGTGCTTTGTGGCACTATTGATTAGACTACATCCTGATGCCAACTAATGGCTGAGCAGGAAGGAATTCCCTTCCTCTGCCACTCTGCCCCTATTTTAGTGAGTAAATAACTGAATAAAGGAATTAACTTATGTTTGTTAAGTTTTCACTATATTCAAAGCATCATGCTAAAAGTTGGTAACACAAATAGAAAAGCAAGACAAACATGGTAAAATAAATTAGCGACAACAGAGGGAAAGGGCATAGCACAGTGGAAGAATATTATTAATAATTAGAGTACTTACTTTTGTGTATGTCTGTTCATTCATTCATTCCACAAACATCTAATAAGTATGTACAAGACCCTGAGATAGGCCCTGGGAGAGATTCAGGGATAACTAAGATTCAGCCACTTATCTCAAAAGCTTAATAGGGGTGATAGAATATATGTGTAGATAAATGTGATACAAATACTAAGTGTAGAAGAGGGATACAAAGTGCAGGGGTATCAGTTAAGGGACAGATCACTTCCATCATGTGTGATTGATGGACATCAAGAAAGGCTTCATGAAAGAGGTGACATTTCAGCAAGCCATAGAAATGTGGCTCCCTATCACCTATAGGATCAAACTTAAAATCCTCTGATATCCAAAACCCTTCCTAACCTGACCCCACCCCTTCACTTCCAGTCTTTCTATACCTTACACTCTCCCTCCCTCCCCACCAGCATGTGTGCTGTGGTATAAGGATACTGGCTTAATTTTCCTGGAAAAGACACTTTATCCTCTTTATCCCAACCTCCTGACTTTATTTCTTGGTATTTATTCTATTCCAGCTGAGATTTACTAGGCAGGGGGTCCATTACTAATACAAAAGCTGATTGAAATCTTCTGGATTATATGGCAAGAGGAGGTTACCCCCCCAGGAGTTCCAGGATGCCTCCTTTTGTCCATCTCTATAAAGGAAAAGGAAACAGGTTGTCATGTCACATTCATAGGGAGGCCTCTCTCTTAGTCATTGCCAACAAGATTCTTGCCAGAGTCCTCCTTGATGGGCTGATTCTTCACCTGGAAGATAGTCATCTACTGAGAGCCAGGGTCTTCAGAAAGGGCCAAGGAATGGTCAATGTGGTGTTTGCTGCCTGACATCTCCAGGAGGACTCCCAGGAGAACAGAAGTCTGTACACAACATTCATTGATCTGACCAAGGCCTTTGATACTGTCAGTAATGAGGGCCTACAGAAGACCATGACAAGATTTGATTGCCCAAAGTCCATCATTATTATATACCAGTTTCAACAGTAAGCTTACACAGATTCTAGATAAGGGATGCTTCTCTTGTGTTTTCCCAGTCACCAATGGAGGGAAATAAGGCTGTGTGCTTACTTTCATGCTTTTTTAGCATGTTGTTTTCAAATGTTGTCAAAGCTTTAAACAAGGAGAAAATGGCTTCAAGGTCTGCAACCACACTGATTATAAATTATTTAACTTGTAAAGGCTGTAAGCCAAGAATAAAGTGGAAGGAAAATTGGCATGTGACTTTTTGTTCAGAGATGATTGTGCCCTCACCGCAGCTTCTTAGACTGCGATGCAACAGAGTATGGTTTGACTCTCTGCCACTTGTGCTCATTTTAGGCTAACAAATAACACCAAGAAAGTGCAGGCTCCACTAGCCAGCACCACGCAATTCACATGTGAAACCATTGGTTACAGCAAATGGAGAGACTTTGAATGCCATGGATAGTTCACTTACTGTCCAGAGAAGTCCACAGAGATGATGAAGTTAATACACACATTACCACAGCTAGCTCAGTGTTTGGGAGGCTCCAAAGGAAAATATGAGAAAGAGGAGGTATTAGGTGCCCTACCAAACTGAAGGTCTGTAGAGCCATTGAACTGACCTCATGGTTGTATGCCCACGAAGCTTAGACAATATACCAGTGCTATGTCAGGAAACTGAATCACTTCCATTTGAATTGTCTTGGAAAGATTCTGAAGGTCACCTGGCAGGATAAGCTACCAGGCACTGAGGTCCTTTCTCAACTGAACTGCCAAGCATTCACACTCTACTACAGAGAGCACAACTCCAATGGGCTGGCCACATTGTTCGAATGCCAACTCTATGTTTCCCTAAAAGACTATTTTCCTGAGAAATCATATAAGGCAAGCTCGTATATGGAGGTCAGTACAAGCTAAACAAATACACTCTCAAGGTCTGTCTGAACTGTGGAATCAATTGTGAGACATGAGAAACGCTGGCACAGGACCACCTGGCAAGGCATGCCTACGTCAAAGAAGGAACTGTGCTCTATGAACAAAGCAGAATTGCAGTAGCTCAAAAGAAAAATGAGATGTGCAGATTTAGAGACATCTCCACTCCAAATGTTCATATGGATTATTTGTGCCTGACCTGTGGGAGAACCTTCTAAATTCATACTGGTTTGATCAGCTACAGTTGGACACACCATACCTTGACCCCAACATAGTGCTACGATTTTGGTCTCTTTGAGCATGAAGAACAGCAACCAATCAATCAAGGGTTTAGCCCATAATAGATGCTTAATAAATATTTATTGATTGACCAACTGATAGGGGAGGAAGAATATTAACAACACTGACATTTGTATGATGCTCTTAATTATACAAACTGTTTTAATAACATTTTCTCAGTTAGTCCTCACAACAACCCTAAGAGGGAAGTACCAGAGCTATTAAATCCATTTTACAGATGAGAAAACTGAGAGTAAGGGATGTTAAGTAACTTTCCAGTGGTTGGGCAGTGTTAGAAGCAGGATCTGAACACAGATTTTCCTGACTCCATGTCTAAGATAATAAAAAGATAACCCAAAACAGGAGTCAAAAGATTCCAAAGATTTGTATTGGAACCCCAACTTTGCTTCTTAGTGGCCATGTGAATTTGAGCAAGATACTTCCCTTCTCTGGGCCTCAGTTTCCTCCTGTGTAAAAGAAAGAAGTACAACTCAATGACTTCTACAGTCCCTTCCAGCCCCCAAGTCCTGTGATTCTGACCTGGGAAGTTGAAAATACAGTTGACGTGGAGCCAGAAGACTTCAGCTTAAATCTGACACCCGCTAATTTTTTTCCATGGTTCACTCATTTAACACCTATCAATCTCCATTAACTAATATTTAACATGGCCATTATGGAGAGCTACTTTCTCCCGGGGTTATTTTTTGGAAACCTAAAAATGTCCTAGAAATGTAAGTTATTTCAAAAGGATACCATGCAAAAGGGATAAACTCATTCCAGCTAATGCTATTGTTTTCCACCACTATAAAGTGAACTTGGTGCTCAGGGAAAGTCTGTGGTCCTCCCCTATTTCACAGTTCTGATGAATTAAAATGATTGACTGCTCTCATTCACTGCTGATCTTCTGCCTTCAGCCTTTGCTTGGCTTCTTGGTGCTCTCCTGGACACGTCTACTCTTTTGATCTCCCTGACAGCTCTCATAAGCACATCATGAGTGAAAGGGATTACAACTGCCCACCCTGTTATGGATTTCTACCTGGGGAAGAGGACCTTTTTTACTTGTAGCCAGTCTGAGAAGGTTATTTGCAGGTAATTGTTCAGTACTGTGGCATTCTGCTCTTCTCTAATAAGTACACAAAGTGCTTTTATTAGCCATCCTTCCTAGCGTGGGGCTATTTAGGAGACATTTTATGGGAAAACTGTTCTCACAAGGAACTGGAAAACAAGTTAAATTTATGTTTTTCTTTCAAGGTGGAGCAAAGGTGATTTCCTTTAAGTGGATTATCCACTACTTATCTAAAATTAATCATAACTCAAGGTCACAGATGAAAAAAGGCTATATTCTCCTTATTCTGATTCTTCCAGCAGCCAAAAGCAGTGTGTTTGGTAGTTTATTTTTAGTACCACTCTAAACTCAGTATAGCAGTAACATTTGATTGCTAACCCCTAATATTGATCCTGACCCAGGGGAAAAAAGATAGACAGTATGGAACCTTGAAAAAAATATATGGAGATTTGAGACAGGAAGCCCATGTTTTAATCATTGCTATGTCATTGATAATAATAATAACTAATATTTATATAGAACTTTAAGGTTTGCAAAATGTATTGCAATTATTATTTCTTTTTATCCTTCCAATAATCCTTGGAAGTAAGTGTTATTATTATCCTCATTTTACAAACAAGGAAACTGAGGCATAAAGAGGGGAAGTGACTTGCCCAAGGTCACACAACTTATAAGTTCCTGAGGCCAGATTTGTACTCCAGTCTTCCTGCATCCAAGTCAAGTGCTGTATCCACTGCACTATCTAGCTGGTCCTGATTCTATTGATTTGTCATTGCTCTGCTTAAACTCAGGAAAACTAATGGTCAAAGATTTCTAGAACAGAAAAATAGAGGGGGCAGAGTCAAGATGGTGGAGTAGAAACAGGACTTCCTTGCAGTTCCATTTCCCACTTCCCCCCAATTCATGTAAAAAAATGATTCTAGACAAACTTTGGAGCTACAGAGCCCACAAAATAACACAGAGAAGCTAACTCCCACTGAGGACAGCCCATCAGGCCAGCAGCAAGCAACCAGGGCAGCACTCTGGATGCCGACCCCAGCCCCACTTGGGCTGGAGGTCTTAGCCCCAGGGCGGCCTGACCAGCCGCTGGCAGGAGGGACTTCAGATCACCAACAGCTGTGGCAGTTTCCAGAATTATCAACCCATAGATGCCAAGGACAAAGTGAGAGGTCAGTGTAGTGTGGACTTTGGGACCTGAAAATTCAGAGTGCCATCTGGCCTTTGCCCCCCAGGGTGAAAAGGGGCTGAGGCTCCATGGCTGTGCAGCCACAGCCATGTGGCTGCTTCAGCTCCTAGTTTGCAAATTGTAGGGGGACCGAGCAACCAGTCTGAGGGGTAATCCCTCTTGCTTTAAACTGCTTGGATCTGGATTGCTGTCTAGGGTGGAGGTCCTGGGTTGCATGACCAGCTTGCCAGAGTGTATGGAGACTTTAGAGAAGGCACCCAATGAATACCTTCAGCAGCTGCAAATGCCCCAGTGTTTGGGATAAAGCTCCCATTTCTGGTAGCAGAGTTCTACTGTGGCAAAAAGCCCAAAAGTCAAGTAATTGAGTGGCAACATGAGCAGGCAAAGGAAGCAAAGCAAACAGAGCAACCCAAATTTACACTCCTATTTTGGGGACAAAAAGAATCAAAGCATGGAACAGGAGAAAGACAGTGAAGTCAGAACTCCTGCACCAAAAGCTTCCAAGAAAAATATGAGTTGGTTACAGGCCATAGAGGAGCTTAAAAAAGATTTCAAAAATCAAATAAGAGAAGTGGAGGAAAAATTGGGAAGAAAAATGAGAACAATGCAAGAAAATTATGAAATGAGAGTCAACAACCTGACTGAAGAAAATAACACCTTAAAAAATACACTAACTCAGATGGCAAAAGAGGCTCAAAGAGGCAATGAGGAGAAGAGTACCTTAAAAATCCAAATTTGCCAGATGAAAAAAGAATCTCAAAAGCTCACTGAAGAGAATCATTCCTTCAGAATTAGACTGGAGCAAATGGAAGCTAGTGACTTTATGAGAAATCAAGATACTATTAAACAGATTCAAATAAATGAAAACAATAAAAGGTAATGTGAAATATCTCATTGGAAAAACCACTAACCTGGAAAATAGATCCAGGAGAGATAATTTAAACATTATTGGACTACTTGAAAGCCATTATCAAAAAAAGAACCTAGAAATCATACTTCAAGAAATTCTCAAGGAAAATTGCCCTGATATTTTAGAACCAGAGGGCAAGATAGAGGTTGAAAGACACCACCAATCACCTCTTGGAAAAGATCCCAAAAAGAAAACTCCTAGGACTATTATAGCCAGATTCCAGAGTTCCCAGATCAAGGAGAAAATATTACAAGCAGCCAGGAATAAACAATTTCCATATTGTGGAAACACAATCAGGATAACTAAGGACCTGGCAGCTTCTACATTGAGGGATCAAAGGCCTTGGAATATGATATTCCAGAGGTCAAAGGAGCTGGGATTAAAACCAAGAATCACCTACCCAGCAAAACTGAGTATCACATTCCAGGGGAAAATATGGTCATTCAGTGGAATAGAGGACTTTCAAGCATTCTTGATGAAAAAACCAGAGTTGAGTAGAAAATTTGACATTCAGATGCAAGAAGCAAGAGAAGCATGAGAAGGTAAACAGGGAAAAGAAATCATAAGGAACTTATCAAAGTTAAACTGCTTATATTCCTACATGGAAAAACAGTAATTGTAACTTATGAAACTTTTCTCAGTATGAGAATAGTTGAAGGGAATAGAAATGTATATATGTGTATATGTATATATATATATGTATGTATGTATATGTGTATATGTATACATACATATATATGTCTATATAAGAGGGTTTATGGGCATATGAATACATATGTGAGTGTGTGCATATATATCTACAAGTATACATAGACAGAGGGCATAGGACCAATTGAATAGGAAGGGATGATACTTAAAAGGTGAAATTTAGAGGTGAGAGAGGAATAGAATGAGGGGAGATGGGGACAGACAGAATGGGGTAAATTATTTCATATAGAAGAGGCAAGGGAAAATGGTTACAATGGAGGGGAAGAACAGGAAGGCAAAAGGGAATGAGTCAACCTTATTCTCATTGAATTTGGCTTAGGGAGGGAATGACATACACACTAAATAGGGTATCTCACCCTACAGAAGAGTAGAGGGGAAGGGGAAGAAAGGGGGGATAATGGAAAGGAGGGCAATCTTGGGGGGAGGGAAGTTGGAAGCACCCACTTTTGAAAAGGGAAAGGATCAAAGTAGAGAATAGAACAAGTTGGGGGTGGGATAAGATGGAAGGAAATGTAGTCAGTCTTCCGCAATATATACACTATGGAAATGTTTTGCATAGCTACTCAGGTACAATCTGTATTGAATTGCTTATCTTCCCAGTGAAGGTGGGTGACAAGGGAGGAAGGGAAAGAATCTGGAATCCAAAGTTTTAAAATCAAATGTTTAAAAAAATATATATACATATTATTATTAATATTTTCAATGTAACTGGGAAATGAGATATACAGGCACTGGGGCATAAAGATCCACCATGCCCTACTGGAAAGTTGAAGGGAGAGTGGGGGAAGATATGGAAGAGAGCAAATTGGGGAAGGGGATATTCAGTGGGAATACTGTTTTGGGGTGGTGGGTAGGGAAAGTTGGGGGGAAAATTTGTAACTCAAAATCTTGTGGAAATGAATGGTGTAAACTAAAAAATAAAAAAAGAGAAAAAATTTTAAAAAGCACAAAAAAAAAGAAAATTAACTTAGAGGTCATCTGGACTAATCTTCCACACCTTTATTTGAATGATGAAGAAAATGAGGCCGGAGAGGTGAAGGGATGTGTCCATAGGTATCAGGTGCTACTGTGTTTCCCCGATAATAAGACACTCTCTTATTATTTTTTTGGACAGAAAAACACCAGAGGGCTTATTTTCAGGGGAGAGCTTATTTTAATGAACATTGACAGCAATTTTAATAAACAGGTAAATATGAACAAAAAAACGTACCTTTATTCAATAAGCAAATCACTGGGGAAGAACAGGATGATACGCTCACTGCTGCAGCTCTGATTGGATGCAGCTCGGAGCACGGCGTGCATTTCACAGGGGGGAGAGGGGGGACAGTGCATACAGAGGGTACCATACTTCACTACAGTAGCAATCTCAATAGGGCTTATTTTCAGGGGAGGGCTTATTTTAGAGGAATCTTACACAGTAAGAGGAGGGCTTATTTTTGGGATAGGTCTTATTATAGGGGAAACACGGTAGAACCAAGGTATGAATGTAGGTATTGGCATTACAAATCTAGCGTTTTTTCATCCATACTAACAATATTGTCTCTTGGTTGGCATTATAATTTTAGAACCACTATAGACTCTCTTTGGTATGGGATCCTAGTTCAAGCATGGAAGAGAATTTACAAGATCAGCTAGACCAACCACTTTCATTTTAGAGATAAGGGAAACTAAGCCCTAACCAGGAGAAATTACTTGCCCAAGGCATCATAGAGAACAAATGGCAGAATAGGGTCTTAAACTCAATTCCATCTCATCTAACTTATTCCATCCCACCTAAGTTGTTGCACTCCAAGGTCAACACTACAAACTTTGTGGTGCTTTTAATGTTAACATTTAATTTCTTAGCACCCTCCCCCCAATCTCCCATGTGTTAGGGAAATCACTGATCTTAGGATCAGAAGACCTGGGTTCTTTTCTGAGTTTTCTTATGATCAGTTGTGACCTCAGACAAATTATTTCATCTCTCTTGACCTTAGTTTCTTCATCTTTAAAACAATTCCTTTAGAATAAATAATTCCTAAGTTCCCTTTTAGCTCTAAAAACAAATATTCTGTAGAGAATTCTTTAGGACAAATATGGAGTTTATATGAAATTCACTACATACTATATGCACTCATGTGACCTCCCATTTTATCTACTATTAAAAGAAAGTATTAGAAGGAAAATATTTTCCTACATGACTGTCCTCCTCATATATTGTGTTTTCTTCTTAGAAGAAGCAATTGCCATTGGACAAAGAGAGGCTTCTTTAAATCAAGTATGCTTTGTCCTGGCCAAGGTTAGACACCTTGGTGGGTCAGGACTCTTTTCTACATCCTGTGGATGCTATTCTGGCTTCACCCCAGACACTCCATTATCATATTTGACCCTGTGGTACAAGGCAAACTGAAGTTGGTATCTCCTAAAATTTTTGTTCATCTATTCCATAAATATTTATTAAATATTTACCTTCTGTTGGAAATTATTATGTATGCAAAGAAAACAAAGACATAGTTCTAGCTCCACAAGCTTAAAATGTAGTACAGGAGATGTACACAAAAGATTATCACATAAAACATATACACAAATAAAAATAAACCACATGCTATGTTTGGGATAGCTGTTACATTAGCATTAGAAATGGGGAGACAGTATTACACAGAGATCAGAAAGCTTCCAAGATTCACTTACCCATTCAGATTGATTCATATATAGCAGTAGGTACACCATTTTTTACAAAATTTTAAATCAGTAGGGTTGAAATTAGGTGAACCATCTTTAGGAGTTTAGTCGGAAATATTAAGTTGCTAGCTTTGATTTTTACAAAGCTGGCATTTTAGAAGCTAATTTTTCCTTAGGCATCATACCAGTTATTCATACAGCTGTGACAGGGTTAATGGTGGCACCTTGGTTTGTGGTTGCATGGATAAGTCTGTCGGACCTTACACAGGAATAGAAAGGACGGAAGAAAACAGGCACTTAGAAAGCATTTACCATGTGACAGATACAGTGCTAAATTCTGAGTAAATAAATACAAGCAAAAACAAAACCAATCCCTACCCTCAAGGAGCTTATATTCTAACAAAGGAAGACAATACACAAAGGAAACTGAAAATCAGGGGACAAGGGGAAAAGGAGACCTCTGGGCATGATTTTGAACCTATGTCTAGAAAGGTCAAAATAACTTAGAGCATAGTTAAGCATACAGTTCAGTTAAGAAACTATTAAAGTAGCAAGCACAAGTTAAAAGTTATTTAACCTTTACCTATATGATCTAAAAAAAAAGTAATCCTTTTTTTAGTGATATTTAAAGAAATGAAAATATACTGGCACAAATAAAGTGCTTTCCTGATGAAACTTCAACTGTTATCCATCACTGCTTAATCTAACTCCAGTTTTTCTCAGCTCACCATCCTAGAGATAATGATTTAGGAGATAGAACATTTGGGGATATTAGGCATCCTCAAATACTGGTTTTATGAAAGCAACTAATTTGGCCAACCAATGATGCTCAAAAGTTCTTCATGTTCCAAGATAACTGAGGTTTACTGAAGCAATTCAAAGCAACCTTAGTTTTTATAGAAACTACTTAACTGAGATGACAGCAAGGCTGTAATGTATCTATAAATAAATCCATAAGAAGCAACAATGCATGTAGGGCACTCAATTGTGAAAAGACTAAAAGCAGTAGGTATGGAGAATTGGATACTAAAGAGTTAGGTTACCAAAATGTCTTTCTCAGGAATAAAGACCTCTTGATCTCGATTTCTTGAGCATCAGTGATAAACGTCCTTTTCTTGATGTCAGTACTACAGATGGTGATGAGGTTCCAGTCTTTTTTCCTCCTCTAATCAATTCTCTGTAAGTGTTTTTGTTTTTTTTTTTATGAAAAGTGGACCAATTTTGTATGAGTGACAGAGAGATCGCTCACACCATTTATTTCTTGGGTGAGGCACAATAATTTAATACTAAATATTTGTAGTAATTTCATACATTTATCATTTTTCACACATTATGGACCCTTTCATAGCATTAAGGAACATTCTCACTTTGCATTCAGCCTAACTGGCTAGAGATGAGCGCTGGACACTTTGTTTCTCTAAAACCGATTTCCTGACTTCTGCTACTTAGGAATCCTCCAACATTTTTTAATCATAAAAGAAGAAAAAACCCTCTCCATTTGCCAGTAGCTGAAAATAAATTGAATAGATGGCTATGCCTTCAATAGGTTATACAACCTTGAGAAAGAAATTATTCCCTACCTTATTTTGCAATAACCTATTTTTTACAAAAATGAAATCAGTGAAAAGCCTAAGAAATCCAATAACATATAAGCTCCTTGAGGGCAGAAACATTGGGGGGGGGTATCTTCTTATCCTCAGTGCCTAGGATAGTAACTTTTACATTGTAATTGCAACTAAATATAGCTTGAATGGACTTGAAATATGGCACAGTAGACAGAGCACTAGTTCTTGAATCAAGGAACCTAGGTTCAAAGCCTAATACCACCCCTTACTCTCTGTGTAACCTTGGCCAAATGGCAGCCTCTCTGGGTCTTCCATTCCTATGATCTGCAAAATGAAGGGGTTGGACTAGATGCCATCTAAAGCACCTTTCAGCTGTAAATCTACCATTTCATGAAACTACCTATTGTTCACTTAAATTTATATATGTTAGTTAAATCACAGGATGGTGGAGGTCATTTGGGGAATTCCCTCATTTTACATATCAGCCAGATTAACCAACAACCAACCTGCTGAGTGCCAGGCATTGTCCAGGGTGTTGGAAAACCAAGACCAAAGTGAGACAGTCAGTTATCTCAAGGGCAATGGCTTCATGAATTCAGGAAACATTTCTTAAGTGGCCACCATGTACCAGTCATTGTGCTTGGTGTTTGGGATCCAAAGACAAAATAAAATAAAACAATCCCTGACCTCCTGAAGTTTACATTCTCCTGGAGTGTGGTAGTAAAAACATGTACATGGCACATAAAAACATATAATGCAGAATAATTTCAGGAGGGCAGAGACTAGCAAAAGAAGGGATTGAGATGGGCTCCCTGTGAGATATGGCACATGATCCCTAGAATCAAAGGAATCTAGGAATTCTTAAAGGTATAGAAAGGAATGTGCTCCATGTAGAAAGAAAAGTGTGCCAATGAACAGAGAAGGGAAAGGGACTGTTATGTACCAAGGAACATTAAACATTAAACAGTACAGTTTGCCTTGAATGAAGAAAGACCTCCAATCACTACCTGGGTCCCATCGGATCACCTGGTCAGTTCTGCCCCAGGTTTCCTTCCAATGTTACCTAGATTAAGGGTGAGGGGCATATTGGAGGGTATTTTGTCCTGGATCAAATTGTAGAGGGGCAACTAGGTGGCACAGTGGATAGAGAGTTTGACCTAAAGTCAGAAAGACCTGAGTTCAAATATGAATTCATACACTTACTACTTGTGTGACCCTAGGCAAGTTACTTAACCCTGTTTGCCTCAATTTTCTCATCTGTCAAATGAACTGGAGAAGCAAACCAAGTTTCTTTGCCAAGAAAACCCCAAATGGGGTCACAAAGAGTCAGACACTACTGAAAAATGACTCAACAACAAATTGGAGAGGGAGAGGGGTCACATGATAAATGGCAAGTCCCTGGTTCTGACTGATGGTCAAGGCAGGAATTGGTTATTACTGAGGAGCTAAGGTTATTTGGGGATAGACTGTTGGATTGGAGGGAAGAAAGAACTGAATCCAAATGTGACCTGAAATGCTTCCTAGCTGAGTAACCCTGGGCAAGTCATTCAACTTCTCGACCTCATTGTCCTCATCTACAAAATGGAGATGATAATAACACCTACCTCATAGGATTGTGGTGAGGATCAAGCAAGAAAAAAGAACCTTAGAGTGTTATAGAAATGGAAGGTACTGTTATTACCCAAACCTCCAAGCCCCAGTCAGGTCAGCTCTGCCTCAGGATTTACTCCAATAGTGAATACAATTTTGAGTAAGAGGGGGCTCTCTGGTCCAGGACTGGTTGCCATATTCCCACATAGCCCCTGTAATAATCGGCAAAGTCTCAGATTGAACCTAGATCTTCCAACATTCTATCCACCACATTACACAATGACTCTTTCTACCTTTCCTACTGTGGTTTAAAAATGAGAAGCACCGGGAGAAGGGGAAAAAAAGTAGAACCAGAGTCCATTTGCATCCATCCCTTTGGTGTTTATTTTTAAACATAGGATTTGGCGGCGGCTGCTACTTTTGACTTTTTGCAGCCTAGAATAGATTTTCTTAATTATACCAGAGTCATCACCCTGTTGGAATTTCTATCTCATGCAAGAAAGAGGCAGACCCATCAATAATCACGAGGGATTTATGAAGTTTGGATTAAAAAGCCTAAAAGCAACCTTATTAAGTCGTTCACTACTTTGTCTTTTGTGAATTGATTTAAGAACCAAGGTGTTGACATGAATAATTTTGCTATCACCCCACCCCAGCTTCATCCTTGTAACCTGATAGTGTGTCTCAGAATGCCGAGGCTGAGTACAAGTTTGTGGTGTAGCCTTTCATTAGGGGCTCTAGAAATCAGCAATCACTAGCATAGTGACTAGGGTAAGTCATTTCCCTTTCACAAACCTCTGTTTCCTAAAAGGAGAGGTTGAGACTAGACATCCTTTAAAGTCCCTTCAAGCCCTGACATCCTGTGACATTTATCATCTCACCAGCATGAATATTATTATTGCTTCTAGGAAGAATTCCAACACAAAGAAATCTATCCATAATATCCTCCTAATTCACTATCAAGAAACATTAACAGAGGGGGAAATGAAGCTATTTAAGAGCAAATGGAAGGGCTTTTAATCAAGGCATAGCCAGTCCCTGAAATGCACACTCTAATAAAACCCCCTGCTTGCTTCCCCCAGCCTCACTCCACGAAGAGAAATTTATTAACACAGACTAAAAACCATATTGTGTTCTGCTACATTCCTGAACTGCCCTTTGTGGATCATATGTAAAACCTGAGTAGAGTGGGGGATACATTGTTGGTACACTTCAAACCCTCTGTGGGCATGCTCCCTCACCACCATAACTGAGCAAACATCTTAGGTACCTTTTTATCAGAGATGTTTTGCTTTGTTTTGTTTTCCCTTAGAGGGGTACAGGGACGTGCAGTAGCCAGGTCTAGCTTTCCTTCCTCTAATTTTATTCAGGTAATGGTATCTCAAGGATAATGACGGAGGTCAATCCAGCAGGAGCTATTTGGACCTAAGCCATTTCTTATCCATACCTACCTACTCAGTCTGGACCTTCTAGCCAATTTAATCTTTTAACTATCCTAACACCGCAAAAGCATTGTAAAATACCAACAGTACAAATTTAAAGATGAATTCTGGAGCAGACTAATTTGCCAGAGCTCTGTTGGTTGGGTCTTCATTTGAAACATAACACACCAACCTCCATCCTCTCATACTGGCTCCCCAGTCCCTATCATCTAGTCTCTCCACTTTACACACAAATGGTGCATTAATTTTGCCTCATTTTGAATGTGCATCCCTATTATTATAGGACTTGCTTTTTCCAACCCTCATCTAATCCTATCCAGTTCATCCCCTATTCTCATTGTCCTAGCACATTCTGCTAGACCCTCTGGAACCTCCATTGTTTGATCCACAAAATCAATACGAATATACAATGTCCTTGAATATTTTCTTTAGCAATATTCTTTCTATCTCTTTGCTTTAATAAAAATCTACCCTGAGGGCATCATATCTCTTGCAGCACTCTCTACTGGAAGCCACTTTTCCCACTCCTCCTACTTAGAGTGGCAGGAATAGTAGGAGGCATATAGTTTATTTCCTATTGCTCTTTTTGCACTTTCCCTATTATCAACCAAAGAGGGCAAGGGGAAGTCTGTTGTCCAATACTGCCTCAGATCCTTACTAGCTGTATGACCCTAAGCAAGTCACTAGCCTCTATGTCTCAATTTCCTGATCCAGAGAATGAGGGGTTGGACTTGATAGACTCTAAGATTTCTTTCAGCTCTAAATCTATGGTCCTATGGCCTTTCAGTCTTGAAAGCCATTCAGTCTGTGAATGCTACTCTTGCACCATTCAGTTAGATCCAATGAGCACCTACTACATAAAAAAGCACTATGTGTACAATATAAGGGGAAACCTAATATGGTAGAAAGAGTGCTGGCTCTGGAATCAAAGAACCTGGGTACAAACTACATCTCTGACACTTCCAGTGTAACCTTGGGCAACTAATAACCACCCTGGGCCTCAGTTTTCTCCTCTGTAAAATGAGAAGATTAGACTAGATGGTCTCCAAGACCACTTTAAACTCTAGATTTATAATCCTATAGTTCATCCTTATTGCTTTCAGATATGTTTGAATCAGAAAAAAAAAATTCCTCTCCAATTGCCTTTAATTGAAAATAAATCAGTGGTCATTGATTCAGCAGATTAGACAAGACAACCTTGAGAAAGAAATTATTTCCCACTTCATTTTGCTACAATTAATGTTTTACTCAAGTTAAATCAAAAAAGAGTAAAAGAAAACAAGTAAAATATAAGCTCTTGAAGGGCAAAGATTTTTTTGTCTTTGTATAAGTGGTACCTAGAACATTTTAATTCTTGAATTTAATTGAAGTGTGCTACAACAGACAGAACACTGGAGCTACAGTCAAAGGACCTGAGTTCTGACTGTCACTTACTCCCTCAATGACCTTGACTTCAGTCTCTATACTTTCTCAATGATTGAGATATTTGGCTCAATATTCCTGCTCTCCCCCACTCCTGACATTACATTACCCTTGAGGAGCATATATTCATATTTATGACACATCCAATAACCTGACTTCTCAATTCTTACTCAACTTCGAAAATTATATTCTCCACCCTATTTCAGGCACACTCCAGAACAAATGCATATTATATTTCACCAGCACTTGAAATTGCCTAACCCCAGACATCTGGAGCTTTGAATTTCTACTCTCCGGCCACAACCTCCTGTTTTTCACCCTGCCTGCACTCTCTCTCTCTCTCTCTCTCTCTCTCTCTCTCTCTCTCTCTCTCTCTCTCTCTCTCTCTCTCT
The DNA here is from genome assembly GCF_028583685.1 of Petaurus breviceps papuanus. Taxonomy (NCBI): domain Eukaryota; kingdom Metazoa; phylum Chordata; class Mammalia; order Diprotodontia; family Petauridae; genus Petaurus; species Petaurus breviceps. Next base: position 38,869,614 of record NW_027187378.1, read on the forward strand.
CTCTCTCTCTCTCCTCTCTCTCTCTCTTTCTCACACCACACACACACACACACACACACACATACATGAGCGTATGCACACACACATCCTCCGCATGTCATCCTTAGTCTGGTTTCACTTGCCCTATATACAGCTTTGACCATATGGTTTGCCATTCGATAATCATTTATTAAACTATCACAATGTGCTATATACTGTCCTAGCCAATGAGAAATTGTTTTAAACAACATAGCCTAGAGTATGGGGGCTTCCCTTAGAGTCTGACAGACCTGGATTTAGTTCTGACCTTAACATATAGTTTTTTGTTCATGGGCAATTTTTTTTTCAAGGCAATCTAGGTTAAGTGACTTGCCCAGGGTCACACAGCTAGTAAATATCAAATGTCTGAGGAAGGATTCAGACAAAGATCTTCCTGACTCCAGGTCAAATGCTCTATCCATTGTGCCACCTAGCTACCACAGTGCTTATTAAAGTCCCTTATATATTATTCATCCACTTAATGTATAAATGTTACACTGTGCAATGAGCATTTATTGAGCACCTATTACATTTTTTGACTAGGTAAAGAGGCCATTCTCTGCCTCATTTCTAACCTTAATCACTGAATGGGCATTGCCTCAGTCAAACAGACCAGTTAAAAACCTTAGCTTAAAAAGGTCAAGGACTCCCACTGCATCCAGGGCCATCTCCAATATTTCTCATCTGTATCTTGCCACCAGACCCAGATGGTCCCAGGGAAGAGAGTGAGGCTGGTGACTTTGCACAACCCTTCCTCACTTAAATCCAATTCACTTCCATGTCATGGCATTACCTCCCTGATGTTATGTCTTCTTCCAAGAAGGAAGGACAAATAACAGCAATAACAACAACACATAGTAACTGTGTCACCATGGACAAATCTCATAACCTTTCACTACCACATGCAATCTAATGTATTAGCTTCAGAAAATTTGCTGACATGTAGTGGTATCTTTCCATGCCAAGAGTTCCTTATACAGATGAAATTAAAAGACCAAGATGCCACCCTCCTACCCCAAAGTCCACTCACCTAGGATCCATGGCCCCCAGCCCTTAGTTTTCATTATCCCCAGCCTTCAAATTGTCATCCTTAGGAAACCCTCACCATCCAATTTCTCAAGTACTGCTCCAAGGCTGCTGAGCAATGATGGAGAAAATCATGAAACTAAGCTGACTTCACCCATAATGAATTTATATTACATAACCCTCATTTATGCCAGAGAGAGAGAGAGAGAGAAAGAGAGAGAGAGAGAGAGAGAGAGAGAGAGAGAGAGAGAATTAGTCTGATCTTAAGCTGCATTCAGAGATGTAGGAATAGTGTCCAGAAAGAGGCAGAGAGATCTATATTCTCCCTTTGTAATAGGTCCACTATCTCCTACTATATCCTTACTCATTCATTGCCTTTAGTGATACTATACTTCTTTAATTCTCTTTCTGTCTCTCTAATGACCTCAGACAATGAGAAAGACCTTAGTTTAAAAAGACCTAGGTCTCCCATTGCATCTGGAGCCATCACCAGTTGTCCTGACCTATGTCTTGCCACTGGAGTCCAGTGACTCTGGAGGAGAGAGTGAGACTGATGCCTTTGCTCAGCCCTACCTCACTCAAATACAATTCACTAGCAAGTCAAGACATCACCCTCCTGATGTCAATTGTCCTCTTCAGGAATGAAGCATGAACAGCAACAACAAATCTCTAATGATTCCTACTCTCTCTCACTCATTTAATCTTCATGACCACTTTTAAAAAAGTGAATGTTTTATTAATACCTTAAAAATAAATATTTTATTGATTTCTTTTACATTATTCTCATTCCTGTGGCCCTCTAAAGAATCTTCCCTTGAAACAATAGTAAAACAAGCTACTATGTGACCCTATCTAACCCCATATGCTTAATCTTGGATTTACAATCCACCAGGTGATAATGCTCCTCCAACTGTCTTCTGATATCATGATTGGTCACTGCATGGATCAAAATTATGTTATCTTTTAATGTTGTATTATTTTATATTATTTTGTTTATTGTGTACATTGTTTTTCTGGTTCAGCTTACTTCACTTTGCTGCAGTTCATATAAATTCTTTTTTTCTGAATTGTTCAAATTTGTTACTGATCTCATAAAGTAGATCTATTCCATGGGTCTTTCTTCAGGCCCCTTTCTCTCCCTTCCTTCCACAGTCTCTCCTTTAACAGAATGAAAGCTCCTCAAAGGCAGGAATTGGTTTGCTATTTTCTTTGTAGTCACATTGTCTAACATAATGTCTTGTACATGGTAAATGCTTAATAAATTATTCCTGAGTTTGATTAAATTTAGTTGAGTTCCACTTGGATACTCCACCATTGTTCCAAATTTGATATGTTGTAAGCATCTGACTTTACCAACCTCAGAATTTTGTCTAGAGCTAAACATGAATTATCTTTGATTTGCCTCCTCTTGTTCCACTCATCAAGTTCTTTTAAACCTTCCTTCAATATTTTTTAAAAATTAAACTTCTGGTCCATGCCCACTGCCACCATCCTAATCAAGACAGACACTTATCCTCTAAGACAGATTGTTACTGCAGTTCCCTGTTTGATGGAGATCTTTTCATAAATATTTATTACTTCGATATCAAAATCCATGGTCTGACATTCATGGCTTCCAACAAGTCCCTCCTTACTTATCTAATATTAACTACTATTGACTCTCCATTTGAACCCCTGAGTACATTCCATCATTTTTCTCACTTGCCTTCATAGGATGCAATGACTTAAAGCTTTTTGAGATCCTATAAATACAAGCTCTTTATTTTACAAAAGAAAAAACCAAAGTTCAAAATGGTTGAGTTGGCCAAGGCCATTATTAGCAGGACTTGGATTCAATCCCAGGTCCCAATGACAAAACTAATACTTTTTCTACTATACAATACTCCTCTGGCTTAAGCTTCCCCAAAATGCCCTTCCTGAGCTATAGGCTCTTTAACTAAATCTTCTATTTTCTTTGAAGTCAGATACAAGTAGCATCCTTATTCAGGAAGCCTTCTCTCAATATCCTAGTCTACAAAGATCTTTCTCTTTACTCTGTTCCTGTAGTCCTGATATTCTCTACCAAACAATATAGGCGTTCTCGTAAACAAAGAGGTAGGATAGTTTAATGAAGTGAAAACTGACTTTGGAATTAGAAGTCCTAACTTCAAAGGCTGATCCTGCCACTCATTAACCATGTGACCTTGGGGATTCTATTTACCATATTAGGGTCTTCATTTTCTCCTCTATAAAATGAGTGAATTGGAGTAGGTGGTTTATAAGGTCCCCTTCCAACTGTAAATTCTCTTAGGCTTATTTTTCATATTTTAATGACTAATAATTACTGATACCTATATAGCATTTACAAAGTGTTTTAATTTTGTTTTGAATCTTGTAACACCTCAGTGAAGCAGGTACTACATGTGTTATTTTCCCAACTTTGCAAATGAGGATAATGAGCCTCAGGGAGGTGACATGACTGGCTGGGTCACACAGATTGTAAGTTCCAGAGGCAGTCAGGTTGTCTCAAACCCTAATCCAGATGCAGGCATACTTGTTGTATTACTCTTTGCTTTGCTGCACTTCACAGATATAGTATTTTTTCTACAAATTGAAGTTTTGTGGCTCCCCTGTGTTGAGCAAGTCTCTCGGTGCCATTTTTCCAACAGCATGTGTTCACATCATGTCTCTCTGTCACATTCTAGTAATTCTCAAAAAATTTCCAACTTTTTAATTAGTATTATATCTGTTATGTTTATCTGTGACCAGTGATTTTTGATGTTACTATTACAATTGGTTTAGGGTTCCACGAACAATGCCCTTAAAAGACTATGAATTTAATCAGTAAATGTTGTGTGTTCTGACTGCTCTACTGATCAGCCATTTCTATCTCTCCATCTCCTCAGGTCTCCTTATTTTCTGAGTCAAAATATTGAAATTCAGCAAATTAATAACCCTGAAATGACCTCTAAGTGTTTGAATTAAAGGAAGAGTCAATCAATGTGGTAAACTTCATTGTCATCTTATTTTTAAGAAATTGCCATAGCCACCTCAGTTTTCAGAAACCACCCCTCTGATCAATCAGCAGCCATCAGCATCAAGGCAAGACTCTACACCAGCCAGAAGATTATGACTCACTAGAGTCTCAGATAATGGTTAGCATTTTTTTAGCAATAAAGTTTGGGTTTTTTAATTAAGGTATGTACATTGTTTGAGGTTTTTTGGACATAATACTATTGCATACTTAATAGACTGCAGTGTAGTATAAACATAACTTTTATATGCACTGGGAAACCAAAAAATTCATGTGACTCACTTTATTGTAATATTCACTTTATTGCAGTGGTCTGGATCCAAATCCTCAATATATCCCTGGTAGGCCAATAATCACTGGCTATGTTGCCCTGGGCAAGAAACTTACCCTCTAACCTCAATATCTTCACCTGTACAATAGCACCTGCCTTATAGGTGTTGTTGTGAAGATCTAATAATATGTAGAGAGTGTTTTTGTAAGTCTTAAAATCCTACATAAATACTAGCTGTTTTTGTTTCAATTCGGGCAGTAATGTGTATAGAGAGCCAGACCTGAAGTCAGAAATATTCATCTTCCTAAGTTCAAATCTGGCCTCTGACTCTTACTGGCTGTGAGACCCTGGGCAAGTTATATAACCCTGTTTACCTCGGGTCCTCATCTGTCAAATGAACTGCAGAAGGACATGGTAAACCATGGTAGTGTCTTTGCCAAGAAACCCCAAATGGGGTCATGAAGAATCAGACACAACTGATCAACAATTATCTCACTTTAATGGGTGAGGAAAATAAGGATCAGAGAAGTGATTTAAGAGGCAAAATTAAAATCCAGGTATTCATGACTTCAGTCTACCATGCTTCACACTGTGCACTACTACCTTTCTAGATTTTCAGTTACAGCTGCTTTATTTCAGAAAATCACCGAGGGATGGGGGTGGGCAGGATGGACACAAGACACACTTTTGAGCATAATCTTCATCATAAACATCTTCCCTATCACTTTCTCAAGTTGGGACAATCAACAAAACAAGACCTGATTTGCACTGTTTGCTGATTTCTGGGGTGTAAATGCTCAAGATGGCTCAAACTGGTTCCAGGGCTTTAAGAACTTGGTGATGTTCAGCACTGAAAAGAGAAACTTTAGCTGGGACATGAGGACTGTGAGGACCATCTTCCTGCATCTAGAAGGCTGCTTTGTCCCAGGAGACAGAACAAGAAACAGCAGGAAAGTTGTAGAGACAGAGTTCAGTTCCATTATCTGATAGATTTTGAGTTGGAAGGGATCTGAGGCCATACAAAATTTCCCAACCATTTGATCTGCAACAATAGTGTTATGGGAATGGGAATGGGAATCTGAAGATCTTCCCTGCCCCTTGGCCCTTTGACAGGCTTAAATGACTCTGAGAACCTTCCCTGATTTGAAAATATACTCTGCCCCCTAATAGGCTGAATGTGGTTACAGGGAGCCTGTGGAGGGAGGCTTGTTTTTCAGGAATGCCCACACCTTATTACTTATTGGGCAATGAGTCACAAGGTTGTGACATTCTCTTACCCAGGAGAAGGCTATATATACTCCCTGATGTGAGGTTTTGCTTTGGGGATCACTTTGAGAAGAGTTGTGTGATTTGGCCAGATGAGAATCTGGGCAGCTGTTGAGTCCCCTGGCTTTGAAAACCCAGATGTTGGTGCTTCCCTCTCTGGTAACTGACTAGGTATGGATGTAATGGTCAGACAGTGGGAAGCCCTGTCTGCTGATCTGTTTCTCTGTCTGCTTGTAACTTCTGTCTGTATACTCTGAAGTTTGGGGTGCTGACCTTTTTCCCCTGAACTATGTAAATGATACATATTTGATTGATTAAAGTAAGATTGTTAACCCATTTTGAGTTGCTTTCCTTTAGAGAAGAAGATCTAAGAACCTGTGTTGGCAGCCACCCTGGGTATGCTAGGGTGCTTGCTACTACAAATAGGTAGTGAATTCCCTATCTTTGGAGGTCCAGGACAATTTTTCAAGTATGTTGTGATGGGGATTCCTCCTTGTATGGGGCCTCTGAGGCTTTCTGCCAACTCTGTGATACTGTGATCACTAAGGTTCTTTCTACTTCCAAGTGTTTGATCATTTCATTTTTGTCTTTCTATTTAACCCCAGAGGCTAGCATTGACAGTCATGCCAATGATGAACAACTATTATATACTTACTATATCCCAGGCACTGTGTCTAGTGCTGGAGACATAAAGACCAACAAAAAGAAAGACAGCCCCTACCCTCAAGGAAGGGAAGGCATTCTAACAGGGGAAGGCAACACATGGCTGGTTGCTGTCCTTTGCTCTCAAAGAGGACCAAAATGACATCATTATTTTACAGTTGAGGTACAGGCTGTCCAGCTGTGGCTGATTGGACCAACATGAACTCAAAAGGCTCTACCACAGATTGTACACAAACAATCCACATGAACATTTGGGTGGAGATGTCTCTAAATTTGTACATCTCCCATTTCTTTTGAACTACTGCAATTCTGCCTTGCTCATAGACCACAGCATCATCTTTGATATGGGGGGGGGGCCGTGGTAGGCAGTTCTGTGCCACTGTCTCCCATGTCATATAATCAATTCCAAAGTTCCTTAGAGAAATCTTGAGAATGTCTTTGTAATGCTTCTTCTGACCACCATAGGAGCACCCTCCTTTTCATGAGTTCTTCACTTGGCATGGTAGTGATTGCTTGGTTGATTGATATTATAAATAGGGAACTGAAACAACTAAGTACCAAATGTATAGTACTAACAAGAATTTTATGTTTACTTGTATTTTTCTCTAGGTGTTTCATATACATCCAAATGGATCTCTTTAAGAGAAAAAAATTCATCTTCTTTAGTTTTTCCTCCCCAATACTGAATATAGTTCTCAACACATCTTGGGGAACTTTAAATATTTGTTAACTTGTTTTGGGTAATATAGTAGAAAGAACATTGGATTTGTAGCCCATAGGACCCTGGTTAAAATTCTGGTTTAGTTACATAAAAGCTCTGTGATCTTAGACAGTTCACTTAAGTTCCCTGGGTCTCTGATTCTTCATCTATAAGCAAATGGGCTGGAAGACCCTTTCCAGTCCTAGATCCCACAATCTTATGAATACAGACAAGGACACTCTAGGTGTCTTGGTTAAATGTCTGTATCTAGTGGGTGAAGTTCATTCATGAAAGGTCTAGAAGGTTTCTGATTATTTTCAAGTAAGAAACCCTAACCCAGCTCCTAGTGGGAGACTTTGTCTCCCATAAAACTATTTCAAGCATGCAGTGAAAAGTAGATTAAATTGTGTTTGATTGACAGGTTTAAATTGAGACCAATTTTTTTTTTATAAACCAACCTCCACCTCTGAGCTTTTAACAGGAGCCTTGGGATTAGGGCCATTAAATTACTTAGTTTATTGGAAGAAAGAAAATATGAGGAAAGGGAGATGATGAAAAGAGATAGAAAAACAAATGGAAGTAGTTCTCAAAAATGATTAGGCTAAGGAAGCCAATGAAATAAGGCAGCACTAAAAACAGATGACACCAAAGAAATTATTTTGCTATGTAAGTAGTAAGAAGTCAGTGAGGCCATTAAAACACAGGAGTGTGAAGTTAAAGACAGATGAGTTTGATATTACTGAGAGCGTGAATGGGTGCCTGGCTGAAGGTCACATCCTGGTGTCTAGATACAGAAGGAATCACTCCTTCCAGAGGAGGAAATCTGCCTGCCACAGTATGACCAATATGGACCAAACCACTTTGTAATTAGAATTCCTGCATTAAGAGATGACTCAGTCCTATTGCAGATGAGTGAATTACTTCTCAGCTTAGGGAAGGCAGAGCCATCAGGGAAATAAAGGAGCTGACTTGGGCAGGCAGATTTGTGATGGTTTAGAGAGACAGGAGACCACAGGGCAGCTTCTTTTCCAGGGGCAATGACAGGTTCTTGATTAAAAACTGGCAAAACTTTGAATAGATGTTTGGGGTGGTTTTTACCCCCTTGATCTGTATTTAGAGGTTTAGGTAGAAAGGTACATTTGTTTCTTCTGTGTTTTATTATTAACCTTCTGTGGATTGGGAACTACAAGTGCTTAGATTGGAAAGTTATCTACTGGGGTTTAGGTTGAACTTTCAATCAGCCTAGTACCTGAAACTAAAGCACTGGGGGCATTCTTATTATGCTGCTATTTTTGGCCCCGTGGCACCAACCCATAGCTATTGTAAACTTAGAAAAGTTGTGTTAGTTGGGGCTGTTTCTGAAGATATCTCCTTTTATTAGGCCTCCCCTGAAGCCAGAATCTGTTGGTCTCAGGATAGGGGCCCCATTATTTCTACAAGAAAAAATTCACTTGGGGGGTTGGGAGGAACAGGGCATAGGAAGATGAATTTTTCTTCATTGTCCTCCTGTCAAAGGACCCAACTGTCTAGTCTTGTTCTGTGTCCTAAAAGAAATAGAACTACCTCTGACATTCAAGATCCTAAATGACTCTTCCTTCTTCCTAATATCTCACACCTTGTCAACATCATTCCTACCTTGCTTTGGAATGTGAGCTTTCTCTGCCCCCCCCCATGCTCCCCCCCCCCCCCCCGCCCATCCCCCCCCCCCTCCCAGACCATGAGCTCTTTGAGGACAAAGAACATACCTCATAATCCTTCTCTGTCAGCAGGGGGTTAATAATGTTGGTGCTGCACAACTTGTTTGGAAGAAAGTACTTTTGGAACCTTAAAACATCACAGAAAAGTAAAGTGGTAGCAAGGGCATGTAAATATTTAAAAATAGTTCTCCAAGAAAACATATGGAAGATACACTTTAAAGTTTAATCTCTCCATTATTACATTTTCTCCTCGACTTTTTTAAGTCTAGACAATCAACAAAGCAATAAATCAATCTCTGATATGTAGCATTTGCCCATTTCCAAGGAGTAAATGCTCACATGAAAAATTTAACAATGGACTCTCTATGTCTAATAAATGACTCTAGCACACCTCTGAGTAGTATCTTCTGAGGAAGATAAGGAAAGAGGAGGAAGGGAGGAGAGAGAAAGGGGAGGAGAGGAGAGAAGGAGGAAGGCAGAAAAGGGGGAGGAGGTGAAGGGGAAAAGGGGGAGGGGGAAGAAGAGAGAAGGAAGAGACCTGAGTTCTAGTCCTGCCTCTCAACATACTGGGGCTGTGTGACCCTGGATAAATCATTTAACCTCTCAGTAGCTTGCAATGATCTAAGATAACAAGTTACAAAGCAGCTGATAATTTCAATTAATTGTGGGAAATTTGTCCCAGAGAATTCCCCTGTGCTTGTGAAATCCAGGTTTGGTTTAAAAAAAAAAAAAGGAATAGCTAGCATTTGTATAGTATTTTTAGGTTGGCAAAGCACTCTACATATATTATCTCATTTGAGAAGAGTACTTTATTATCTTTATTTTATGGATAAGAAAACTGAGACTGAGACATTGACTTGCCAAGGTTCACATCACTATTAAAGCACCTGACTCGATGTCCACTGCTCTATTCACTATGCCAGAAGGTGCTGGCGATGGTATGCTCCTCTGTTACTGCCACCCCTTTTCTCCCAAGACTTAGCATAGTGCTTAACCCTTAGAAAAATAAATCAAGTCAACAAGCATTTGTAAAGTGCCTACTGTGTGCTGGGCCCTGTGCCAAACTCTGAGGATACAAAGGAAAGGGGATGAGGGGAGTCCCTGTTCTCAAGGAGTTCACAGTCTAATGGAGGAGACAACATGCAAGGGGAATACAGGAGAAGGACATCCATAAACACTTGCTGATTTATTCATTTGTGTTTGGGGAAGGTCAGTACTCTTTTTGCTTATAAAATATGGAAGGTAAGCTATGCTATGGAGTGGGGTGATTGTTTATAGTCTTGTCCTCAAATCTGATTTCTTCTAAAAAATTAATTTCCCCTGGATTCAGTATTGAAGGGATAAAGATAAAGAGGACATTCAAAAACAAAAAATGAGAGAGGTGGGGAGGGAAAAGAGAGGGAGAGAGACAAAGAGACAGTTAGTTTAATAAGAGATTAAGTGACTTGTTCTGGATCATACAGCTAGTAAGTATCTGAGGCTGGATTTGAACTCAAGCCTTCCTGACTCCAAGTCCCATATTTAATCTGCTGTACCTTGTAGCTTCCTCCATTACACAAATACAAGCAAGCAAGGCCATCTCTGTTATTAAGGAGTTTACATTCTAATGGGTGAAGATAAAAGTTATGTGGAAAAGGTTGGGGTTACCAGTGACAAAGACTATGTTTTGGAGCTAATGACCAGGAAATAAGGTGAAAGCTTAGTTCTTAGCAAGATGCTACTAATGCTCAGCTATCAGAGCACGGAGTAGTTCCAAGGGGGGAGTCCAATTGAAATGAAGTTAGGAGATAGAGATGATGGCAGCATGGTTTGGAGCTGGTGGCTGAGTATTCGTCTAGTAGGAGCCAATTCTCATCTCATCAAGGATTCCCTCACCTAACCTTACAAAGTAAAACCAGCTTTCCAGTGCCCTTCCACTACCTGCATATAGACAATCAGGTACCATTCTAGGTGAGAAGGGGCCTCCCAAATCAGGAAATGCAAGGAGAAATGTTGATTCCGGTAGGGCCACTCATACCAGGGAATAAACTTGTTAGACTTGTTCTTCTTGCTAGAAGGAATGTCAGCACATTCCTTCCTCACCCTGACTTCCTGGTGACCTTTAAGAATCTCGACCATCCCCCCTGACCCCTATAGAATTGGCGCCAAGTCACTATCTCTAAAGCTCATACTTGTCTGTCACCCAATCCCTGACCTTTGTGTTTCCCGCTCTCCCCAAGAACTGTATAAAAGAACGCCCGAGAAGACACTCGGGGTCCTCCATCTTAAGTGTATGGTTGGACCCGGGTTCGAACTCGTGAATAAATGTTTGTCTTCTTTGTCAGTCTTGTAGTCTCTGTTTTTTCCCCTGGTACCATGTTTCATACCATGTTTCATACCATGTTTCATACCACGTTTCACTAGGCATCCCTGCTCTCCTCAAAAACACAGAGGTGGGACCCTGCTCCCCAGACTCAGATCCCATTAAATAGGTTATGAAAGAGATAGGAAAGTATCAGAGCAGACATTGTAGTCTAGAGCCTGACACATAGTAAGCATCATATAAAATATTAACTACTTGTATCGTTTGGGGAATGACTATACAACATGTGGTATAGGATCACAACAGAATATACTATTATAAGATGACAGGAAATGAGGATGACAGCTGGGGGCACTCTGTTCATAGCTGGGCACACCAGAAGAGTAGATTCCAGGTCCATAGTATTCTGTAGACCTAAATCACTTTAAATAAAAAATTCCTGATTCCCCCTCTCCCTCATGGTGGATTTACTTTAATCTCTAGTCAGCTGGAGGACAAAATGTGTTTAAAGTTAGTCATTTAATGAATACAATAAGAAATTTGAGACACATTCTACCATAAATGCACATACCATCCATGAGGAGTATGAACAGACATAGGGATTCTGCATTTGAGGTACACACATAGGGAAAATATTTGGTCAGGGCATGTGCTGGGAGAGACAACTCACGCTTTGAACACTGTAAGACTGCCTATGGTCTTCTTGTGTTATCATAACACTGATTTTCCCGAGCTTCCTCCTTGTTAGTGGTAGTGATGGGGCACAGGCTCTAGAAGTCCCCTTGAACTCTCCTTGAATCTTCCCACTTGATCTGGTGTTCTCCTGAGGCCACAAGCCTTCCATTATCACTATTCCCAAATCTCTGTTACCCTTAACTTGGCCTAGCCCTCCATTGTCCACCTACTCCCCACCCTTGATCCTACCAAAATATCTATACCCAAATCTGCTACCTTTAAACTAGCCTAGCCCTCCATTGTCCATCATCTCCAGATAGCCTTCAGCTATTTCCCACCCTTAATCCCATTCCTGGATTCTGACCTCAGTTCCAACAAGATCCTGCTTAGACTCCTCCTCAAGACCCTCCCCAAATCCCTCCTCTAGGCCATCCTTTGATCCCTCCCACAGTCTTAATATATGAAAGATCCATCTTGCCTCCATGAAGGCCCTCAGATTCAGCCTTGCTCAGCCTCAGTCTGTGTCAGATTGTTCTGACCTGCTTGTCAATACAAGTGTCACAAATACTTAGGCTCCTTAAGAGTCCACCCATTATGGCAAATCTTTAGTAACCTTTGTTTTATTTTGGCTGAGAGAAGGCTTGAGTAGAATTCATTTGTCAGGAACCGGCATGTCAGTATTTTGGTGTCTCCAGCACCCCTAAACCCCAAACCTCAACAATGCTATATAAATGCTTCTTCCCTTCCTTTATCCCATGGCCCCATAGCAACTACTTGACATGCAGTTTCCCCTGGGCACTATTCTGCTCGTCTCAAATATAGCTTCTTGTCTCTGATGAAGAATTGCTCCTTGCTACCAACTTCTAGGCTTTATCTCTTTGTAACACTGTCTGCTATCTCAGCTCTTGTCTACTAGAACCTCTCCCAGAGAATGGTTAACTGACAGCTCTTTAGTCATCATTATCAGACCAAAGTAACAAAAGCCACATGGAGTGGCCAAAGGCTAAGGTTAAGCCCTAACACAGCTCTCTGTTCCAGACAACTATTTCACTTAGAACTAATCACTTCCTAGAACCTCTGTGACTTAGCATGCAAATAAATTTGAATAAGAGCAAAAAGCTTAGGAGGCAAGGTCATTGTTCACCAATCACATAGTCCTGCCTTAATTACGTATATCTGTCAGCGGCAGAGTCCCAGTTGTTCCTTTGATGCTATATTTTGGCCAGGGGAAAAGTCTCTGTCTCTGTCGCTCTCTCTCTCTCTGTGTCTCTGTCTCTGTCTCTCTGTCTCTCTCTCTCTGTCTGTCTCTCTGTCTATCTCTCTCTATGTCTCTATCTTTCTCTGTGTCTCTGTCTCTCTCTCTGTCTCTGTCTGTCTGTCTCTCTGTCTGTCTCTGTCTCTCTCTCTGTCTCATTCTCTCTGTGTGTCTTCTCCTATCATTTTACAGATTGGGAAACTGAGATGGTTAAGTGACTTCATCAAGGATAACACAACTAGTTAAGTACTGTGTGCAGAATTCAAGCCCATGTTTTCTTCACCAGAAATCCAGGACCCTAGCCATTACACCAAGCTGTCTTTTATGTGAGAATGGAAACCAAGTAAAGTAAGCAGAACAAGAATAAAAATATGACTTCAATAATTAAAATAAAACCAACAAAAGGCAACCAAAGTCCTATTAATGGTCATGACTATTTTTCTTTTCATGGAAGAACTGATAAGGAAACATATCTCACATTTCTTAATAATAAGAAGAAAGGAAACAAAGCATTTTTATGCGCCTACTATTTGACACACAATGTGGTATTTTACAAATATTATTTCATGACAACCCCATAAAGTGCTATTATTATCCCCATTTTAGAGTTGGTTAAACTGAGGCAGACATAGGTTTAAGTGACTTGCCCAGGGTCCCCCAGTCAGTGTCTGAGGTCATATTAGAACTCGGGTCTTCCTGACTCTGGGTCCAGCATATTATCCGCTCTGCCACCTAGATGCTTTGACAGGGATGATGGGGGTTATACATAAAGAATGCCACATATTCCAACAGACATACTAAATTTTTCCATTTACTTAACCATTTTACTCTGTTCAAAGGCAGGAATTGGGGGTAGGGGCACAAGGAAATGACTGTAATGTTTAGAAAGACAAAGGGATTAATTTTAAAAAGAGCTTACCTAATGCAATATTAATATAAAGCTTTTCGTGTTTTTTTCCCCGATCCTCTCTGTAAACCATTTTTAAAAGGACTCTGCTCTCTGCTCAGTAATGTGTAAGTGGTAGAGACCCCAAAGCTGATCTTGAGTTTGGTAGACCCTCTTAGAGGTAAAGGAATCATAGGAGATAAGGAAGAGAAGAAAAACATTGACTGCAAACCCAATTCTCCAGCACAAATCTGAGACAACCTCATTTTAAAAAATCCTCTCTGGATTTATGAAAAAGAACAATCTTTGTGAAAAATTTTCTTGACACTTCCTTGCATATACTTCTCAAATTAGCAGCAAAGCCACAAATACACTTAGTCAAAATTTTCGGGAAGCTTTAGAATGAGCATTGTAAAGAAAAAAAAAATAAAGTCTGACCTTCATTATTTTCTAAGGGATAATCTAGCAGCAAAGCTCCTGGAATGGATAAATAAAATGATCCTGAGTACAGAGAACAAAAGGGATTAGGGTCAGGCTAGAGTGGGGGGCAGAGCAAAGAGCCTCCCAGAGCCCAGAGAAATCCAAGTGAAGGAATGCCAGAAATAGGGGCAACATCAGCTCTTAAAGAGAATAATTTAGAGGATGAGGTTTTGCTTATAAATTGGTGAAGTGGTTTATGCAAATCAAAGGAGCAAATTAAGAAGAAAGGCACAGAAGTTGCATTTGAAAGGAGGGCCAAACATACTTCAAAGAGCTCTGGTTTCATTAGCATATATTCTTCTGCAGAGGCAGATCCCAGTGCAAGGAGAAAAGCTTTGGGATAGGGATTCAGAGAACCTGAGTTCAGATACTGGCCCCATTACCTACTTACTAACTATGTAACCCCTGGGTTACAGTTGTCCCATCTGTAAAACAGGGAGAAAGCAGTAGCTTGGTGTACTGGCTATAGAGATGGCCTTGGAATCAGAAAAACCTGGACTCAAGCCTGGCCTCTAATATGGCCTGGCTATGGAACCCTGGGTAAGTCACTTACCTGTTAGTTGTCTAAAGCTTTGATGCCTCCATGACATAATAAATGGTTATCATATGTTGCTGTGCTTCCCCCCAGGAAGAAAATAAAAGGTTATGTAGTGGCCAATCTTTTTATGCTAAGTCAGAATCAGATGGGCTTGTTCTTGGACAATAACCACCCCTTGGGTTGTTAAATCCATACCCCAAAGCTCTCCAGTTCATTGGGATCTTCCAGAGCTTCTGATTTGGCCTAATATGGCCTGCCTATGGAACCCTGGGTAAGTCACTTACCTGTTAGTTGTCTAAAGCTTTGATGCCTCCATGACATAATAAATGGTTATCATATGTTGCTGTGCTTCCCCCCAGGATGAAAATAAAAGGTTATGTAGTGGCCAATCTTTTTATGCTAAGTCAGAATCAGATGGGCTTGTTCTTGGACAATAACCACCCCTTGGGTTGTTAAATCCATACCCCAAAGCTCTCCAGTTCATTGGGATCTCCCAGAGCTTCTGATTTCCTAGTCAGTCCAGCCTTGGAGAACAAAGGGATGTCTTTCTTTCAAGATGCAGTAATAGATAGGAAGGCTTTAGTTGAGGAGAATGACACACAGCTGTATTCTGGTACATGTTTAACAACCAACTCTCTGGGAAGGAAGGGGAAGGAATGTATGTGTGACATACACTTTTAAGTTTAATCTGCATTATTAATATTTTCTCCATCACTTTCTTTAGTCTAGAAATCAACAAAACAATAAATTAAGTCTTGATTTACACTGTTAACCATTTTTTCTGAAATATAAAAGTTCACAAAACTTTGACAATTGGCTCTAGGTATATTCCTGATCTGATACCTTACACTAAATGAGAAAAATGGTAGATGGTATTATGGAGAGACTGCTAAATTTGGGGTCAGGAAGACCAGAATTTGAATTCTAGCAATGTGACCCTGGGCAAGTCACTTAATTAACCTTTCTTAGCCTCAGTTTCATCATCTATAAAGTGGGAAGAAAAATAGTACCCATTTCACAGCATTGTTGGAAAGATCAACTAAGATAACATATGGAAAATGCTCTTTGAGTCTTAAAGTACTATATATATCCTAACTCTTATTGTGATGGGGCACCAGAAAAAAGCCTTCAGTAAAGGAGAATGACACACTATACCAAATGAGAATATTATGAAGATTATCAGAAAAATCTATAATTCATTTTAATTAACATTACAATAATTAGTATAATTCATTTTAAATTATACCATCTTGCAATTTTAGAGGAAAGCCCGGGCTCTAATAAACCAAGAAATTTGCATTGCCATCTTTAAAGGATTTCCTTTAAGAAGTCTATAGGAGCAGTGTTCCAGAGTGGAATGAGTAGCAGCTCTGACGATAGAGGACCTGTGTTCAAATCCTAGCTCTGACATTTACTGTGACCTTGGACATGTCACTTGATCTCCTTGGGCCTCAGTTTCCTTATTTGTAAAATGAGGAGATTGATCTGGATAGTCTCTTTGATCCCTTACACCTCTGGATCTATGACCCTGTGATCCATGGTCCTGGGAGAACCAGGAGAGTTCTCCCTTGAGGGCCCTCATCCCTACCCCATATACCAGAATGTACTTTTAGAATCCCAGTGTGCTGTGAGCTTGGAGCCTGGATTTATTTCTTTTGCAATGGCATCATGACACATAAATGGCACATTGGCAAGTTGAGGGAAAGTTGAACCTGGAGTGAGGATGAACTGAGATCAAATCTTACCAATGACACTTACTACCTGTGTGAATCTGGGCGAGATACAACCCTCCAGGATTTATCTACTATCACTCATGGGCAGGCTGTCATCACCATTGGTGGGTGACAAAAATCATTAATTTACTGTGTAGTTTTTAGAGCTATAAGGAACCTTAGAGATCATTTACTTCAACCCCATTCATTTTATAGAGGAAATGTTGGAGGCCAAGCAAGATAAACTAACTTGCCCAAGGTCACATATATAGAAAGTTGCAAAGCCAGAATTTGAACCCAAATCTTCTAATTCCAAATCCAATAATCTTTCTATTATAAAGTCCTCTGAGATGGTTTTTCCTTTTTCCTCTGCAGAACATATACATGACAGAATGCCCCTAGTCCAATAAAAAATGGGCCTCTCCATAACCAGTGTCTTGCTAGATTAATGCATGACATGATTGTGGTCATGATATAACAAACTTCATAAATGTGTCATATCCCTTTGAGGGGGCCTTTTGATCAAGCCCACAGAATTGCAATCAACTGCTTCTCTCCATGGGCCTATACAACTGACTGTGAATAATAATGGTTATTTCATAAAATGATCCTGGGCCTTCTCATAATTGCTCTTTTCAATCACCCTGAATCACTAGATTAGAGGTTTCTTCCAAACCAATACTTATATGCATTGCCCCCAAGCAGAGCCCAAATGCCACGGTCTCTGCTGAATCATTGAAACTGCCTTTATAATACTCCTGAGTCTCTTTAGAAGAAACAAATTAAAACTCGGAAGCCACAGGGTCACAGGTGAAACATCTCCCAATGAAATACCTTGTAGTTTGCAACTGATATTCAATATGAGTAATGAAACATTGCTGAGAGATTGATCTTAGGTGGGGTCTTGGGAAATTCAGCCTCTCCACAATAGGCTGCCTGGAGAATGTGATGGATTCTGTGTCTTGTCAGTAAGGATTCATGGTGATTGAGAACAGCAAGCAGCAGATAGAAAGCTTCTCCTGAGCCCCAAAACAATATAGGCTGGTGTAAGAGATACTATGTTCAGCAATGTGTAAGATTTTTCTTCTCCCAGGACCATTAATCATTATTGCATTCGTCTGTCATCTCTCTCCAATGTGGCCACATGAGTTGAGCTATGATGATAGCACCAGGAGTGATCTCCTGCTTTCCTTGCACCTTTTGTTTTATGTTGCTTGTTGTAAGGGCCATCAATTCATTGGAAGCTGTGAAACATAGTTCTAAATCCACCAAGTGGCTGTTGGTGCACCCCTTTGGGCTTAATATGGCCCGGATTTTGACAGTTCTCACTGATTAGAAACAGCTCACATTATAATAAACTTGGTTCAACCAGTAACTAAGTAGAGTAAAAAAAAGAAAAGCTAATGTTTTATCCAGTATACTCATTTACTGTGAAGAAATATGAACTCTTCCCAGGCTAGCCAGCCAAGGATGTGACATTTCAGTACCCTCCAGGAATACTTAACCTGTGACCATGAGATTTAGGGCTTGAGGGGACTTTAGAGCTGTAGATCCTCATTACCTTTTGTCTAGGTTAATGTCATAGGCTTCTAAATGTCCTTCGAGCTTTTAGTCTCTCACCTCTCCAATCTGCCCTCCCCACAGCTGCCAAAGAGATATTAGTATATAAAAGTTGTATCTCCAGTCAGCCCTACTTCCAGTGGAATATGAGGCCCTTGATGGCATAGTTCATTTTTGTTTTTGTAGCAAATGAGTTAGCATATGAGATGTGCCTTGCAAATTTTAAAGTCTTATATAGATGCTAGTTATTATTATTATTTATTTTGTTATCTCCATTATCTACAATAGGGCCTTGTATATAGCAAGTACTTA
Organism: Petaurus breviceps papuanus; assembly: GCF_028583685.1. Lineage (NCBI taxonomy): Eukaryota > Metazoa > Chordata > Mammalia > Diprotodontia > Petauridae > Petaurus > Petaurus breviceps. The sequence goes on from NW_027187378.1 coordinate 38,887,988, forward strand.
ATAATATTTGTTTACCTGAATTGGTCCAAACTCTTCAATTCTAGAAGTGGTCTTAACTTAGAATACAGCTATATATATATATACTTAGAATATACTATAGAATATTAAATATGGAGAGAATCTTAGGTATCATTTAATTGAATCTTCCTCTTCCCTGTTCTCCTCCTCCTCCCACTCCACCCCTCTCTTCCTTCTTCTTGTTTTTCTCCTTCTTCTCCTTCTTCTTCTCCTCCTCCTCTTTCTTCTTCTTCTTCTTCTTCTTCTTCTTCTTCTTCTTCTTCTTCTTCTTCTTCTTCTTCTTCTTCTTCTTCTTCTTCTCCTCCTCCTCCTCCTCCTCCTCCTCTTCCTTCTTCTTCTTCTCTTTCTCCTCCTCTTTCTTTTCATTCTCCTCCCTCCCATTTTCCTTTTTTGGGGGGAGAGGGAGGGAATGGAATATTAAAATTAAAATTTTAATATCTCTGGTATTGAGAGGCCCAGAAAAGCCAAACTTTACTTACCATAGCCCTAGCAACACATCTGGTAAACAGAAGACTGGGTCTTGAATTCAGGTCATCTGCCTCCAGATCTATTGCTCTCCCATTACAAACAAATGCAACTAGTTATGGCATAGAGCATCTTACACAACATGTTTCAGTTAAAATGGGTGGCTGTGACTTCCCCCTTTAAGAACAACAACTACACCCCACAATCCCTGCATTTTGGTGCAGCGTAGCATCAGTCAGACATTCCACTGGTAGTAGTGGGCTAGAGATATTCCAGTTCCATGTGAAAAGGATAGTCCTAGGCTTGTCTTCTTCCATCTAAGGCATTTGAAAATCAGTCCAAAGTGTTTTTGTGCTCTCATAGTTCAGTGCCAGGGATAACACCTTTAGTCAAAATGTCCTGAAGAAAACAGGTCAGAGGCTAGTTAAAATGCTAGCCAATTGAGATCAAATGGGTGTGATGGGAGCCCAAGGCTAGGGGTGGCCCCTGCCTCATCCTCATTGACTCAAAGACACCCTAGATCAGAGGTGTGAAATGTGAGGCCAGTGGGTCCGCATGCAGTCCACAACAATCCCAGGTGCTGTAGACTCAGAGTAAAAAGTAATTGGAAAATATTCCACAATATTTTAAATTTTGTTTGGCCTCTTTTTAAAAAAATCTGCTTATGGTATAATTTGCTTCAAATCCATTCCAATTTGAATATTTGTTTTCCAATAAAATATAATTACACTTAAAAGAAAATAGATAATATTATATTTTAAAACTAAGGCAATATGAGGCATGCAGGGATCCTCATATGGGGATTAGTGGCCCCTGTTTCTATTTGAGTTTGACACCACTAGCCTAGAGGCAACAAGAATGAAATTGATGGACTTTCCTGTGACCTTGAGATCACAAAGGATACTGAAGGTTTATCTCCTGAATGGTTTTAGTGACTCTACCCTAAGACTCAACTTTATAACTGGGCCTTGGCCAACAAAACCTGAATAATCATCAGAATGCCATCAAAACTATGGCATTGAGGAAGCAAGCAAGTCTCCTCTATCATGATCATATTATGGGGTGTTTTAAACAGTTGGAAGAATTACAGAATTTCAGTTAGAATTAGTCACATAAGTGCCAAGGTGATAGAGATACAAAGGTAAAAGTAAAAATTCCTGCTCTCCACTAGTTTACAGCCTATCAGGGAGACAACAGACACACCTATAGGTACAAGGTGATTTTTGTTTTTTGCTTGGGGGCACTAGATTGGGAGATCAGGAAAAGCTTCATGAAGAAGATGACATGAGCTGAATCTTGAAGGGAAATGAGGGTTTCTAAGAGGTAGAAGGGAGGGAGGGCATGATTCAGTGGAAAATGTGCTGGACTTGAAATTAGATCTGGATTCAAATCCTTCCTACTTACTATTTATGTGTCATTGGACAAGTTACTTAACCAAATTTCAATGCTTTAGTCTCCTATCTCTCAAATGAGGGCCTGGATTCTCTTAAGGGCCTCTAAGGTCCCTTCCGCCTCTAAATATATGATCCTATGAATGCATTCCAAGAATGGAAGATAGCCAAGAAAAAGGTATGGCATTGGTAGATGTATTGTTGTATGTAAGAAGACCACTGGATTGGAAATTGTGAAGGAGAGTAATGTCTAATAAGGCTGGGGAGGTAGGTTAGGGCCATGTTGTAATGGGTTTTAAATGCCAGACAAGAGCTTTTAGTTTTGCTCTTTAACTAGTTCAACTCTTAGAAAAAGATAACTAATAATCTATCCTCTCATGAGTCCCACATATCAACAACCTCTACTACTGTGAATTTTAAAGTTCTGATAGATCTTTATTTTAGATATGTGTATCTTTATGTGATCTCTGTTTAAATTAAACCACTTCTAAGGAGGCACTTAAAAGTCTAAGCATGAAATGCTGAAATTCTACTCTAAAAAGCATATTTATGTATAAAGGTTTGTAGTTGCCTATATGTGGAATTAATTCTTGATTTGCCATTCACCTAAAGCATGTTTGTGAAATTCCAATATTAGGGATTCATGATTTTGAGTTAATAGGCCATCTTTTGAAATGCAATGACCTCTGGGAGGGAGAATGCAGTGTTAACAATCACACCTTTACATGGCTTAACTTAAGGAGGCTTTATTTCTAATACTTGAGATTTTCTGTCCAAAAGTATATTATTTATGGGGAAGGATTAGAGGAACAATTTTGGAACAAGGAGGTAGGGTGCCAAAGAAAGGATCAGAGGATGTAAAATGCCACAGCTAAGACAGCCTTTAGAAAACAGAGTGACAGAACTAGAAATGACCTTAGAATAAGGGAAATAGATTGTTAGAGCTGGAAAGAACATGACTAGGAACAACAAATGGCAGTATTATTTGGAATTGATAATGAAATATAATCTATTAAAGCTGAAAGAGACTTCAGATATAATTTAATACAACACCTTTTTCATCACCGCCATCATCATTTTTCCAGACCTGTGAATTCTTTAAGGTAGAACGTTCCCAGTGTAGAAACTCTCCACTAATATCTAGGCAAAATGAGTCTGAAACTTATCCTTAGGCAGTAGCCTGGGGCATGAAGAAGTTAAGTAATTTTCTGTGCTCATAAAGCTGGTATATGCCAGAAGCAGTTCTTCTACCCAGGACTTTCTGACTCTGAGTATTGTTCTTGATCCATTCCATGATCATGCCTCTCATTTTACACATGAACAAATAAAAATACAATGCAGAGAAATGACTATCCAAATTGACACAGCTAGTTAGAAGTGGAATCCAGATGAGAACCTCAAGGACCTCAGACCTTATCTCTACTTGTTCTAATATGCCATAACATCTCTTCTCTCTAGATAGAAAGAAGGCAGCATGGACATCTGTAGGAAGGATAAAGGAGGTGATGCAAGTTATGACATATGGCACAAAGAGAGATGGGAGATGTCAAACCCTACCTTACAATTTTGCCAAAGACCCTCCAGGTACAGGTATATATGTGGGTATGTTCAGCTAAAAGGTACTTAAGACAAAAACTGTAAATTACTTTGAAATGGAAGGAGAATTTGTTTGCTATTCCACTACATTCTAGAAATATTTCATTAGTATGACATTTTAATGTTGCTTAAACTCAACTAAAAACTCATCTTCTGACACTGAAGGGTTTTCCTAGGTAGTCAAGTAACTTGATCCATCTATCATGCTCTGAGAAGAGCTCAATGGCCAAACATTTAGCCCAGGCAAGCCTAGCAACATTAATAACGTGTTAGAGCAACCAGCCTGGCCCAGTACAGGAGCAATTGCCCTTTGGCAGAGTGACCTGCTTGGTTCATCCAGATCCCAGCAAATGAGTGGCTTCCTTGGCCTAATCCAGCAATAGCCTTGAAGCTACATGGCCTGCCCAGTTCATTCCAATCACAGGAAAGCCTTATAAAGAGGAAACTGAGAAGCCAAGTGACCTGCTTAAGATTGGTTTGTCCTGACTCAATTCTATGACCTGTGAGGAGCCAGTTCCACTTAGTAATAAGAGGATTTGTCTATAATAATCTCCACACCATGCAGAATATTTTGTGAGGACACACCTGAGAAGGAAAAGACATTGAAATTCCGTACTTCTGGAGCTGTGAGTTATCTTAGCTCACCTACATATGTGCCAGGCTACTACTGAGTTTTAAGTTTGTGCTCATTCTTTCCCCAACTAACTCTGTGTCTACTTGTGCATAAGTGCAATGTAAAGTTTAAGCAGGAATTTTTTGTAACCAATGTTTTTTTGCTATGACATTTAAGTAAACGTCTTAACTAAAGAATTAGTTAAGCCTACTGACTGATTATTAAAAGAAGCACACTGGCGGGAACTCATGAGTTAAAGCATTAGGAGGATAGCCACCCACGAGGTTACTCCCTCCCCCTCTAGAAATCTTGTAGAAATAGTAGCCACAAAAAAAAAAAAATAGTAACCACTCCTACAAGGACCAATTTGCCAGCACCAATGAGGAAATGAGCACAAAGTGGGTATTAGAAATATAGTTCTGTGTCTGATTTTTTTTTCATTTGTGCTTTGTGACAACAGTCCTCAAACTTTTCAGAAACTCAATGTCCAGAAAATCTCCCCACCTCTCTCTGGATAGTTAAGGGGTCATAAATTCTCCTCTTGGAGGGTAACCCCTGCAATCTCCTGAGGCAGAGGAGAAAGCACTTTTATGCACAGGCTTCTCATGCAGGTTTACTTTTAATTTTGCTTCCTCTAAAGACAGAAAATGGGCTTCATACTGCAAATGAGCTTTTATAGAACCAGCACAAGGGGATGGCTCTGACCTTAACAGCCAGAAAAGTAACCAATTTATCTTCAAAAGATGATACTAAGGAGATGCTATCAACTCTAATGAGCTATACTGGGAATGCTGCAACAGATATTACCCTTTTGAAATTATCAGCAGCCATATCCACAGTCATATGGGAAGAAGTAAGTCCCAAACAAAGGCTCACTACTCTGTAAGCCCTCAAGTTACTGGGGAACTCCCTCGATCAACCCCCTACAACTCTGTGAGATCCAAGTGATTGGGGAACTCCCTCGATCAACCTCCCCTACAACTCTGTGGGTTCCCATGTGTCTGGGAAGTGAAAACTTCTCAGGCAGTTTTTGATTTTTAACTTCTGTCTTCCCCCTACATTGCCGCTGTCAATCAGCAGCAAGCCCTTACAGGAGTCTTTTGGCCTCCACCTTTCTTTACTACTGCCCAGGTGACCTTTCTCCCTCCCCCACCCTTGCTTCGGGACCCTTCCCCCTTTCCCTTGCTGTCAATCAGCATCCTTGTTCTTTGTAAGCCCGTTCCCAGCCACTGAGAGATAGTGGTGAGTTTTCCTGTTACTTACCATTGGGGAAGATCTTCATGCCAAGACTTCATGAGTTGGCCTCTCAGCCAGCATGAGAAGTGAGGGGGAAGGGGGGAGGGGGCTTGACTGTGTTTGGGTTTAAAAACTCTGTTTACCCCACATTTCATGCCTTTTCCTCATGACCAGTCATGGGGAAGAGAATAAAATTCCTGTTCTTATCCTGAGCAATCTCCATGTTCTTGATTAAATTTTGGATGGGGTTTTTCATCCCAAACACATGGCATAGTGGAAAGCACACTAGTCATGGCATAGTAGAAAGCATGTCACATGATTTCAACTTTTGTCTAGATTGTGTATAATATGGGCAAATTACTTAACTTCTTTGTATCTCAGTTTCCTCATCAGCAAAATAAGGATAAGAGTACTGGTGTTACCCACCTTACATTCATTGTGAAGAAAGCATTTTATAAAACTTAAAAGTATTGCTGAAATACGAGTTTTTAATAGGAATTCAGGTAATTTCTAACCTCTACCATCAAGTTCCACCCCTCCACTAAAACACTTTTCTACCTTACTTGGACTTTCAACATCAGTTTTGACTTTTCTCTTTCACTCAATTGCTTTTTGCAATTCTTGAAATTTGCAACTTAATTTTTTCAAGGAAGAAAGTCTACTAGATTCAAGGTATCCTGAAATGCTGGCTTTTTAAGAGCTGATATCATTAATTCCAGTAGAGGCCAAATCTTCTCAGCCATTATTGTTGCTCTGGTCTCAGATGCCTTTTGCTGCTGATTAACTGGCATTAGAATTATATAAGGGAGAAAATCTGCATGAAATTGGGGAGGAGAGGATGTTGGAAGGTTATGGGCCAAGCTGAAAGGACGAAAAGAACATCTTACCTGGGAAAAACCAAAATTATGAAACAAGGTCCAGAGCAGTGGTCTGAAACTGGGAAGGGGACAACCCCCAAAGTAGGTCAGGAAAATACTACAAAGAAGCAAACAGGATGCTGGAGGGTTTATCACCCACAAAGTCTCTGGCTAAATGGGCATGTTAGTCTCAGTTTGCTAACCTCAGCCTTCTCCTTCCTTTGCATCAGCTCAGCTGTGCCCAAATACCAGCTGGCTTAGGATACAAAGCCTAAGGGGAAATGGGCTTAACTGTGCAAATGAGCTTTTTATAGGACTAGCACCAGGGAATGACTGACCTTACAGTAGGCAGAATAACCAATTTATCTTCAAAAGATATTAGAAGAGCCCAGCTTGACTCAATCAGCTTCAGTTGTTGGACGTCTTCTATTTGATGTCCCAGCAAGTATCTTCCCTGACCTTCTGGAATCCAGCACTTTCCTCACACCATTCATTGTGTCTCTTTGTTCAAGCTGCCAGTAGAAGACAGACCGGTAGCTTCCTGTTCACCCTTTTTGGAAACCAGAATTCCCTTTCTATGGGTAGATGATTGCTGCCCCAGTTTGGCTGGGGTTGTGCTGCCCTCTGCTGGCCCCTTTGGATTAATCCTATAGCGTGTAAATGCCTAATGGCTGGTTTTGAAAACCTGGTCTTCCCTTGGAGCCCTACAGATTGACTGAGGGTTGCTGAGAGTTCACCCTTTACTTTGTCTTTGAATGTGGAAATTGTCTCAACAACTTCTTACACTTACTTTTGTAGCTATGTGTCAAACATAAGTGGAAGAAAAATGAGGGAGGAAAACAGAGATTATAGTTTAAGTAGCATGAAAATGATCTTGAGAAATTTGAAGCCCCTAACTGTGTCCTATAGAAAGCAGGAATTTCTTAGCATTAACCAAAAATGAGATTAAAAACTAAAGTTCCTTTCTCTTAGGACAGCAAGGTGGTACAGTGGGTAATGTGTTAGACTTCTGGAATAAGGAAGCCCTGAACTTGAGTCTTGCCTCAGATACTTGCTAACTGTGTTATACTGGGCAAATCAAGCCTCAGTTTTTTCATCTCTAAAATGAGTATAATAGCAACTACTTTCCCAGGTTTCAAGGATTAAATAAGATAACACATGTTAAGCACTTTGTAAACCTTATTGCCCTATATCAGAGGAAGGAAAGGGAAAGAGAATAAGCATTTTCAGAGTGCTACTAAGAGTCAGGCACTGTACTAAGCGCTTTACAAATATTATGTCATTAGATCAACGCTAGTTAAAAGAGGGAAATACTTTTCAATTAGAGATCATACCCAAAGAAAGTTAGAAGTCCAAGGGTTCTCAGACTTTTTTTGTGTCATGGGTCCCTTTAGCAGTCTAGTGAAACCTATATGATAATAATAATAACAATGTGACATCTATGTGGTATTTTAAAATTTGAAAAACTCTATGTATAAATTATTTCATTTGATCCTGACAGTGAGGTAAGTGCTATTATTATCAATACTTTACAGATTTGGAAACTGAGTAACTTGCCCAAAGTCATATAGCAACATGTATCTAAGGTAGAATTCAAACCCTAGTCTTCCTGACCCCAATTCCAATACTCTATACACTGTAACTTAGCTGCCTCAGAACATTTTGAAATGTGTAAAATAAATATATAGGATGATGAAGTAAATCAATTATGCTGAAACTCCTTGGAAAAAAAGTGTTTGTAGCCCATGGATCCCACTGAGAACCCATGATCCAGCCCTTCATTTTACAGATGATTAAACCAAGATCTACAGAGCTTGAGTTGTCCAAAGTCACCCACAGAGTGCCAGGGCTCAAAATCAAAGTTCTTGTCTCCAAATCCCATGCTTCTTGCCCAATATAAGTGTCAGAACTAGTACTGAAGTCTTCATGCCATACATCCTCCCCCTGACTGTTGATAGTTTCCTAATCGGTAATAGTCAATAGCTATTCTCAAATTAAAGAAATCCTAATGCAGTATAATCAGAAGCCCTATCTCTGAGAATTGGAATTGCTTTTCCATGAATGTTCCCAAGGATTCAAAGATGAATGAAACCCTTTCATTTGACATAGGATTATCACAGAAACAGCAAGCACAAAATCTGATTTAATTTGAAAAATGACAAAATTCTATTTCTCCGATGGTTTTTTCCAGGTGGCTCAAGTAGATGGGGAGCTTTTTTGTCCTCCACCAATTCTAAGTTAATTTGACAGCAGTGGCATTTCCAACAAGATAATATTCTATAGGTACTGTGTCAAGGATAATGAGAATGTCAGCCACGTGCATAGGCATAATTGGGGTAACATGTTTGCTCTTCTCTGAAGTTCTGGTGGATCTGACAAACCAAGATGCCCATGCCCACAGTGAAAATATGCTTCTGTGTCATTCTTGGAGAGGAACGCCCTCTGGCTTGCTGAATCTAATTAAAAGCAACAGGGATCGTTTTATAAACAAAACTTCTTAATAGCTTTTAGGAAGACAAATTTCCATAGACAATAGGCTGATTAATTTTTCTATTTGCCTTTTTTTTATGGGGTAGAAGGCTAAGTAGAGTTGTGACTTGGAGCTGTCTATTTATCTACCTTGAATTAAATTTAAGATTTTTCATATTAATCTTTGGGAAAATGAGGTGGTTTTAAGTACTAGAATAAAATGGTAGTGGATGGATAAAAAAATTGTTATACCTTTACTTCTTCCAGGTACTGTGCTAGGCACTGGGGCTATAAACATAAAAAGCAAAGGATTTCCTTCTCTCAGGAAGCTTACAGCACATATAGATAACACAACCAAAAAATGAGACAGGGATAGAGGAGATATGAGAAAAATGTTCTGAGAAATTGCAAGAGGTAAACATCATTTTTCACCTGCAGGCTTAGCAAAGGAGGAGGTAGCATCTAAGGTGGGCCTCCATAAAGAACTACATTCAGAGTTAGGAGAAGGCAAGAAGAAAACCAGAAGGAAAGACCCATTGGGATCATATATATATATATATATATATATATATATATATATGTATGTATGTATGTATGTATGTATATATATATAGGAGAGTAATATAAAATAAGGCTTGACAGGCAGATTGGCACCAGATGACACTGATTATCAAACTTCTAAGCTTTAAAAAGCAATGGGGAGCCAATGGAAAGGTTTTTTTTCCTTTTGGCGGGGGGAGTTGGTGTGTGGAGGTATGTGTGTGGGTGTATGTAGACAGACAGTCAGACAGAGACAGAGAAAAAAAGGCAAAGAGAAAGAGAAGTACTGGATTCTTTTCTGCTGCATAAAAACATGTCTATCTCCCCAGTCCTTAAAACAAATACACACACACACACACAAGAATTCTTAATCTGGGGTCCATGACAACCATAAAGATCGATAGATAGATAGATAGATGATAGAGAGAAAGAGAGAGAGAGAGAGAGAGAGAGAGAGAGAGAGAGAGAGAGAGAGA
>NW_027187378.1:38897658-38928568 GCF_028583685.1 Petaurus breviceps papuanus
AGAGAGAGAGAGAGAGAGAGAGAGAGAGAGAGAGAGAGAGAGAGAGAGAGAGAGAGAGAGAGATGAATAGATTTATATCTGGGTTTATATCTTAAATTCAAAGATATAAATCTATATACCTATAGATACTTATATGAAAAAAAGAAAGACATAGATATTTAGGTTTATAGATACATCGATAAGTATACAGACATAGATATATAGATAACTATATTTCAACATCGGTTTCTCCTGTAGTCTCATGTGTATTATTTTATGCATTAAAAAAACTTCGTAGAATGTCCCCAAATGAAAAAAAGTTAAAAGTTCCTGCATTATACCCAACCATCCCTGAAAATCATTCTATAGCTTTCCTCCCTTTCACAGCCAGACTCTTTGAAAAAAGTTTTCTATACTCATTGCCTTCATTTCTTCTCTTCTCAATTCCCTCCTAAATCCTCTATTGTAAGACTTCTGACGTCAGTGTCTAACAAAGTCACTATTGAGTTTTTAATTCATAAATCTTCTGATCTTTTCTTAACCCACTTTCTTCTGGACATCTCTGCTGCATTTGACACTCTTGACCATCTTCTCCTCCTATATACCATCTCCTCTTTTTATTTGTTTCATTCAGGTTTTTATGACACTGCTCTCTCTCAGATGTCTTACTTGTTTTACTGATCTTTGTTGGACTCCTTTGCTGGTTCATCATCCATATCCTGTCCACTTAACTGTGGGGTAGAGGTTTACCAAAGTCATCCACTGCATCCCAGGCCATCATCAGTTGTCCTGACTTGTCTTGCCACTGGACTTTGATGACTCTGGAAAAGAGTCGAGGCTAATAACTTTGTGCAACTTTGCCTCACTTAAATCCAATTCACAAACAAGTCAAGATATCACCGCATGATATCATCGGTCCTCTTCAAAAATGAAGAACAAACAGCAGCAACAGCAGCAATAACAAAATAACTGTGGACAGGCTCCAAGTCTCTGTCCTTCTGAGATCAGGTATTGGCTCTGCTTTTCTGTTCGCATTCCTAGCTCATAGCAGAGTACTTCGTATTTGGTAAAAGCTTAACTACTGGTTTTTCATTCATGCATGAATTAGTGGCTTCATAAGCTCTGATAGACTTAATTATCATCTTTACATGGATGACTCCTAAATCTATATTTCCAGCCTAGTCACTTTCCTGACCTTCAACCTCACATCACTAGCTACTCAGTGGACATTTTATATGGTCCTATAGATAGCTCTGAAAATAAACTTATCTTTCCCCCCAAACTCATCCCTCATCTGAGCTTCCTTGTGTCTAGTGAGGGCACGGCAATGCTTCTGGTCAACCAAGTTCACAACCTTGGAGCTATCCTATACTCTTCATTTTCATTCACTGCTCATATTTCACTAATTTGTCTAAACTTGTCATTGCTACTTCCATAATAATTCCTTTCTCTCCTCTCACATACCTACCACCATCATTCTCTTCCTATCTGGACTATTGCAATTACCTCCTAATTGCTTCCCTCCCTCAATCACTACGTATCTAGTTTGTCCACATCTGCTATATTCTCATATGATGTGTGCATATGTTCTCTAGCCAGGATGGACTGTAAACTCCATAAGGGCAAGGACCATTTTTTGCTTTTGTCTTTGTATCCTTAACCTGGTACAGTGCCTAGCACCCAATGAATTTCTGTTGATTTACTATCCTGATACTAAATGGTTGTTATTGTATCCTGATCAATACTATAATTCAAACTCAACAATTTTTAGTAAATTTAAGGCATCCTATTTGTCAGTTTCTCTTTCCTATTTCCATTAGACACTAATGACAATGCAACAACAAGTAATAGACTAAAGTGCATGAATCTCTGGGTAAAATGGAATCTTGATTCCATGGGGTTTTTTTGTTGTTGTTTTTAAATAGGCATGGTCAACTTCATTTATGGGGGGCTCTGTCTTTTATTAGCCTTTTCTGGTATTGACCTATAATTGTTTTGCCTATGGAAATGATATATAGTTTCCCTTTCTTTCAAAGGGGAACTGGGGACACGAGGGGCAAAGGAAGAACTTTACAATGAGGGACTCTACTTTTCATCTTCTAAGTGTGAGTTATTCCAACAGAGTCTGATTGCCCAGAGCATGCTTGGATTCCTGTGCTCCCATGACACTTCCTAGCTAACAGTTCAGGATCACCTAGTGGCAGAGAAGTGACATGAACAATAGGGAGTCCATTCCCAAAAGAGCATCATTAGAAACATCCAAGTACTGACTGTAGCTATTTTTTAGAGTCATTCCAGCCTTTGGTATGTTCCATTTTCTGGTGGGCAAAGTCCTCTGCACCACTCAGTTTTCTCTCTCTCCTATCACCACCACCACCCCCCACTGCCCCACTCCCTTCCCCTTCTCTGAATCCCATTAAAGAAGCATCATTTGTCAAAGACCCTCCTTTGAAAGCACTTCAATTCTGGGCAGTTTTAGCTAGAATGAAAATACTTCTATGAGAGAAATCCCAAAGGCTCCTGGGGAAGATTTACTGGCTTTGAGCAGATTTGACACCTCACTGTTTACAGCTCTGTCTGATGAGTATTTCCAGAAAATTGGCACTGTGAAACCTGATAAAATCCCACTCCTCTCTCACAACATTCAACTATTCTTGGGAGGTAGTGGAGGAGATAGAGATGAAAAACATTCCTCCATCTCTCTGGATTTGTCAAATTCACCTAAGTAGACACCTGCTTTGGTGGGAATATATGGTCCATTAACATCAAACCAAAGAATCCACCAAACTTCTGCCAATACCTCCCACCACTGTAAACTCCCACTAATCCCTACTGCAACCCACATGGCAAGTGAGGTATATGAAGGTTACAGCACACCAAAATTCTAATTAGAAACTTAGAGTTTATTATAGAAGCTTTTGCTATTTTTCTCTCCCTATGACTGGCAAATCCTAAACTCCTGTTCCCTTCCTTCCATCATCCAGAAGTACTGCCTGTCTACGTGAAAATCTTTCTTCTGTAATCTCTCTATATACTCATTCTTATCCTTCCCTTTTCTCTCTTCTTTCATTGTGCCCTCTGTAACCTCCATTCTCTTGTTAGATGACTTCTCATAATCCTAAATTTCTTCTTCTTATTTCTACCTCCTAGTACAAACTAGAAACCATCTTTCCTCTGAAGGCACCCCATTCTTCTCCATCCACTATGATTTTGGATGAAGCCTGAATTCATAGGACTAAGGGCAGGAAATGGCTCTTTACTCCTCATTGCCTCTTCCAGTTCCTTGCCCTTTTTCCATTATTCTTCAACCTTTCCTCATTTAAAGTAGATAGGATATAAAATAAGAACTAGATAGATGATTTCATTGGTAAAGGGACCTCTTGGGAAAGGAAACTCCTTCTATGAGAGCAGGGCAGCAACTTCTCTTACTATTTTTTATTTCTCCAGTGTCTATATTACAATCTTCCTGTCCACCCCAACCCCTGCCCTACTCTATATAATTTCAGTATTCATGTTGATATTTCTTCAAACACTCCAGACTCTCAGTTCATCAGTTTCACATGACTCCTAACTCCATGCTACCTACAGTCATTAGAACTCAGCATCACCCAAGACTAGTACATCTCCCAGTTTCATAATTCTGAATTTAATCTCTCAAATTATACTTACCAAAAGAGCTCTAGAGAAACAAATCAGTTCAGGTAATTAATCAGCTTTCCTTCATTCTCTTCTTCTTAACTCCTGTTCCAGTATGTATTTGGTTTTTTCTCTTTTTTATTTCATTTTTAATTTGTGGAATAAAACAAGAATTCCCATAACAATATAATTTAAAAAAAGATTGCACATGAAACTACAAACCTATTATGTATAATTTACTGTTCCTTTTAAATATATGATAAAATTTTCATGTAACTTTTTTCCATTTTTCTTCCCTCCACCCCCCAGCCCTAAAGATGGCTACAATCACACACACACACACACACACACACACACACACACACACATACACACACACACATAATCATTCTATACATCTATTTTTTTCAGTTTTTTTCTCTGGACACTTATGGCATCTTCCTTCATATGTCCTTTGTAGTTAATTTGGGTATTTGTAATAGTACAAATTACTTATTTGCTCAAAGTTGTTCTTAAAACAATATTGCTCTTACTAAATACAACATTCTCATGGTTCCAGGGCTTATTTCATGGACCACATCTCTACTTCTGTCACCATTCTTCCATTTGTGTCAGCTTCTCGGCCTTCAGTGCTCTAAAGAAACTATGGCAAAGATGGATGCTGACTTTTCTCATTTTTTTCCTTTTCTGTTTTGACTAAAAATTTGCTCCCTAAGATGCTGTCTTAATTAATTAATCCCACTGTCTGTTTTGTTCATTTTTAGTCTCTCCCACTCTATTGCTTCCTTCTTCCCAGCCTAGGAACCAGCAGTCTCCCCTTTCCTTAAAAACAAATGAAAATAATAAAACAAATAAAACATCCCTAGAAACAAACAAAACTAGCCACAAATTATGTTTCAGTCTTTCACTTTCCTCTCACTGTAAGTATTTCATGAAGAATAGTCAATAGTTACTATATCTGCTTCTTTACCATCTGCTAACTCTTAGACCCATTGTAACTTGGAAGTCAAAAATACTTGAGTTCAAATTCTGCCTCAGACACTTACTAGCTGTGTGACTCTGGACAAGTCATTTAACTTTTATCTACCTTAGTTTCCATATCTCTAGAATGGGTAAAATAATGGCATTTACTCCCAGGGTTGTTCTGAGAATAAAATGAGATATTTATAAAGTGCTTTGCAAACCTTAAAATACTCTATAAATTATTATTATTATTACTATTAGTCTATTCCCATCACTCCAGGAAAACTATCTTCTCCAAACCCATTAATGACTTTTAAGTTTTCAAATCTAATGGCTCTTATTAGTCTTCATCTTCCTTGACATTTCTATTAAATACGACTATTTAATACCCTCCTCTTTGATGTAAACTACATTTTGGCTTCCATTGCTTTTTCCTGGCACTGCTCCTATCTGACTTAGTCAAGTGAGTGCCAGATGTCACATTCACATCTCGAATTTTCCATGGAAAACTTTGGATAACTGAAGGAACTTTACAGTTTTCCAAAGACAATGTACCCTGCTTTTGTCCTGTTCAACTTGAGTCTCAATCTATTATCTCTCTCTACTGTTTGTCCCAGGAAATACATAAGAGAGAGAGAGTATATCCAAATACAGGCAATAGAAATTGTTCATCTATTTGGTCTTCCTGTGTGGATAGCAAAGCTGCACTTTTGAGTGACTACAAATCTCTTCCTGAAGACTCTAATATGTTTCAGAGCTTGAGTCAGTCAGCACAATATTATTCACAAACGAGAGAATCTGTATGACCTTGCCATATACAGAAAAACTCTCTCCATGTCAGACTCATCACCAAATCTCCATCATAGAAGAGAATATCTTGATGAGCAAATATCTCCCTATTTTATATCTCACCTGATATTTGTGATCAGAGGATTAAACAGTATTATTTCTGTTATATCTTTCAAAGAATACAGGATGACTTTGATGTATGGACAATATGTGCCTTAGCGGAAAAGCAACTTTAAGCTGTCAGCTTTCTCTGTTGAATTTAATACTTTTCCATTTTCTACATCTTTCAGTCTACTCACAAATGGTAAAGAAGTGGTTCATTATTGAATACTGCCTGTGAATAGCTGCTCATTCTAACAGCCTTGTCACAATGCACTCAATTTGTGTACAGAAAACTTACATACAGTTTTTATTTTATACAGGTAGGAGACTAGGTGTACAGATAGGCAGCAATTGATTACCTTTCTTTTTTGTTGTTAATTAGGTTTAGGATTTTTTCAATATCTTTGGAATTTTCCTCTTTCATATGTCTTCCATTTCAGTCCCTCAGTGCTTTCCAATTATGTCTTATCCAGCATATATTTCCTCTATATAGATTTGGTCCATTTTGGCTGCTTCTCATCTGTTCTCTATAGTTCCATTTTTACCTCCCATGTAAGCATTTCCAGGATAGTGATGTGAGAATCCAAATGTTATGCTTCTGCTGTCCTTAATGGTGAAAATAGTTTACCATAGTAATTTTTATAAATCTTTTCACTTTTCTTCTATAGCTTGTTCTCTTGCCATTTTTATCTTTAGATATGCTTGGGATTACTTTATTTAGTTGGATTTTTAAGCATGATTTCTTTAAATTATTTTTATCCTCCATTAATTCTCTCTGTTTTATGCAATGAAACTACTCATAATCATTCATCATAATTCTTCATACAATTTTACCAAAAAAAGTTAATATTCTAAATTGGCACTGCCTTTCACCACCATCTCTCTTTGTTTACCAAATAAATAAATAGCTTTCTGGGTTCTTTTTGTTCTGTTATTCTACAAAGAGATTTACAGCAGTTAAATGTCTTATGAAATTATTGTAATCATTAACAATGTCATTTTTAATATCTTTTTCCCATTTCTCTGAAAAGCTGATTGTTTTTCCTCAGTTGAACCCTTGGTGAAGCAATTCAAGTTGACACCATCCTCCTCTCTTGAATCCCTGCCCTCCTTATCATTTCACTGATTGAGCCTTGGCAAGCCTTAACCTTAGATCACTCCCACCATAAGCTATTTTCAATTCTACACATCTACTGCTAAACAAAAGTGGAGAAAATTATATGAACCCCTCTGCCTGCTCAAATAATTCCATTCCATCATGTCTCTACCAATATCCCCCCCACCATCCATACTCTATCACTTTTTTTTTTTTAGCAATCGGGGTTAAGTAACTTGCTCAAGGTTACACAGCCAGTTATTTCTGGGGTGGTGCTGAGTATCTGAGCCTGGGATTCAGTCTCCAGGTCATCCCGACACTGGAGCCGGTGCTCTTACTCGCTGAGCCACCTGGCCGCCCCTAAGCAATTGGGGTTAAGTAACTTGCTCAAGGTTACATGGCCAGGTGTTTCTGGGTGGGTGCTAAGTGTCTGAGCCCAGGATTCGATCTCCAGGTCATCCCAACACGGGAGCCGGTGCTCTTACTGGCTGTGCTACCTGGCCACCCCTCTATCACTTATTTTCAATATCTTCCTGTCTAGTGCCTCACTGCCTATTGCCTATAATCATCCCTATGTCTCCCCTATCCTAAAAATATATTGACTGATTGTTTCAATAGGTCACAATTAAGTTGTTTTCATCTTATATCATATATTCATTATTAGTCTTTCTTCTTACATATCACTAAATCTGATTTAAATCCTGACAAACCAATAACTTGGCTATACATAGACCAATGAATCAAAGATAAATCCTGTATCTATATAACTAGTCTTATCCTGCCTGTTAATATATAAATATGTTTAGTTCTTACTATGTACAGTTCCTACCAATTCTTTTCTCAAAGAAAAGATTCATGATTTAAAGGTGTTGGACTTTTTTGTAGCCTTTGACCTCTTTCCTTTCTTTGCCTTGAACAATGTTTTTCCATGTATTTCTCTCCAAACCCAGTTCTATCCATGCATGGAAGTTACCATATAATTGAGTAAATTTTTATCTAATTTGGAAGACCTTATCAAATTATTCGTTGAATTTATCTACCTCTTTATCATCTTCAATGTTAAGTTCATAAGCAGCAATTATATCACAGTTATCTTTTTACAAATGTTTAACATTAATAGGATGCAATGTGATGACCAGATGTCTCGTGAAATAATGTTGACATGTCTGTAATATGATGAAAAAATAAACCCTAGTTCAATTCCTGTTTTGCTACTCTAGGAAATACCTATGCCCCCCCCTTTCCATTTATACACATTTCCTTTTTTTCTTCTGGCTTTGTTTGTATCAAGAATAACAAGATTGCTATGATTCACCTTCAGCATTTTGTCCACTTGTTAGTCATTCAACCAAGATCTCACATTTAGAATGTGAATAGTAGTCAAATTAAAATGTAGATATGGTCTTAAAACTATATAATTATTAACCCTCTCTGTCTCCTTTACTATAAACTTGCTAGTTCACTGCAAAAGTGGAAGGGAGCCAAACAGAAATGAAGGCCATTTTGTATTTTTCTTTGTTTAATTAGTTGTCACAGTAAAAAAAAAAAAACTATCACCAAGAAACCAGCTTCTCTGGGCCTCTCTGTACTTAGTTGGGTTGATCCTTAGAAAACAGTCGATTGTCAAGGCCATTCTCAGAGTCTTTAAAACAAGATAGAAACTTCCAGAGTTCATACCCTGCTGGGATGACTTTCAAGAATTTTGGATCATGATATAATGAGGTCTTGAAGTAGGGCAGTGGAAAACTATTGCCTTTGCCTGTTGCCTTTGTAAAGGACTTTAGTCTTGAGGTACTTAATAAACATATTTTGAAATGAAACAACTGAAAGTGTTTCAAAATAAAAATATTTTGAAAGTGAAACCACTGCTTATAGGTTGCCTTTGTTATTCCATCTTCCTCTTCTTGTCCTTTTAGTATTGTGTACTACAGGTTCTACCATCAGTGACCATTTGTTTCCTCAGATCATACCACTGCAGCAAAAATTTGCAGATGCCCCAGAACTAGATCTGAAAATAGCAGAATGAAAAACCTGAAGCTTGGAACAGTGCTTCCCCATGCTCCATTGAATGGAGCCCAACTTCAACATAAAGTTCAGTGAAGACATACTGTAGAGGGCAATTGGGGTTAAGGAACTTGCCCAAGGTTACACAGCTAGTTTTTTTTTTTTTTTTGTGGGTGTTAAGTGTCTGAGTCCAGAACCAAACTCGGGTCCTCCTGAACCCGGGGCTGGCGCTTTACTCACTGCGCCACCTAGCCGCCCCATAGCAATCATATCTTAGACAAGGCAAAAGCAAAAATAGATAATAAAGGAAACTACATTTTGATAAAGTTAAAATAGACAGTGAAGTAATATCAAACAATTTTAAAGAAAGTTTAAAGATGAACTTATTTGTCACATATGTAGGGTAGCGAGTGAAATTTATTAATGTGAAAGCCATTCCCCAGTTGCTAAATGGTCAAGGATGTGAACGGGCAGTTTCCAGAAGAAGAAATCAAAGCTATCTAGAGTCATATGAAATAAATCACTATTGATTAGAGGTAAGCACATTAAAACAACTCCAAGAACCACTTCACAATATCAGAAATGACATGCTGGAGGAGATGTAAGAAAATAGGTACACTCATGGTGGAGTAGTGAACTGATCCAACCATTCTGGAGAACACTTTAGAACTATGCCCAAAGGGTCACAAAACTGTGCATACCCTTTGACCCTTCAGTACTATTATTGGGCTATATCCCAAAGATATAAAAAATAACCTATATGTTCAAAAATATTTACAGAAGCTCTTTTTGTGGTAGCAAAGAATTGGAAATTGAGAGAATGTCCATCAATTGGGGGAGGGATGAATGAATCATGGTATATGATAGTGACAGGACACTATCATGGTATAAGAAATGATGAGAGGTATGGTTTCAGAAAAACCTAGAACAGAAGATCATAACAGCAATATTATAATGATGATCAACTGTCAAAGACTTTGCTACTCTGATTAATACAACAATACAAGACAGTTCATAAGGACTCATAGTGGAAATTGCTTACTACCTCTGGAGAGAGAACTTGGTAAACTCTGAGTGCAAATTGAAGTATAATTGTCACATTTTTCTTACTTTTTGTGCCATGGCTAACATGAAAACATGTATTTCATTATTTCACATGTATAATGAGCATCATATTGCTTGCCTTCTCATTGAGTGGGGGAGGGATTGGAAGAAGGAAGAGAATTTGGGATTCAAATTTTTAATGTTGAAAATAAATAACAATTTTAAATGTTTTAAGAAAAACAAATAATAAGTAGCAGTTCAGCTCCTTGAAATTCATTGATGGACATTTCTTATTTTTACAAGGCCAGATTAGAAGGTGAAAATGGTGTGGAGAAAGAGAGAAAGTCAAGGAAAGACCAGAACCTACTTTTAAAACTTGCATTTCATTCCATGCATATTTCTTTTCTTTAAGCCCCTGCTGAACATCTGGCTATAAAGCATTTCCTCTCTTGAACCGTATCATGCATTACCTATGCGGTAATTCTCATCTGAGCAAACTACTTGGCAATTCTTGATTAAGGTATTTATTTGCTAAAGCAGGAACATTGTCTAATTTGTTCTCCACAGAACATAGCCTTCTGTAGCTTTGTTTGTATACCCTACTATACTACCTCACCTTACTATGGAAAGTGGAGTGTCAGATTATCTGTCTTGGCCACTAGGATTAGCCCTATCCCTTGGCCATGGAAGTCAATTAATTGATGTTTATTGAATTAAATTGAATTCCAGGGCCCCCTAATGCCTCATAATAAAGAAAATCAGGAGGCTTAGAATGTTCCACCTAGTGAAGCCTCAGAAATCATGGCCCATTTTATCAGTACCAAGGACAAGTATGAGGAAACAAACCCAAGAATAGTGACTTGCTTAAAGTGACATGATTTGTGAGTGCTGCAGCCAGTAGCACAGGTCATCTGGCTCCTGCCACCCCCATAATAACACTTCTCTTTTCTGTGTACCAGTTCACTGCACATATAACCATGCAAATCATAATAACCTAGATTTACATAACATTGCTACGCTTTACAACGCATTTTATGGATTTTCCAAATTACTAGGAGGAAGTCGGTGTACTGCTATTGTCATTTACAGAAGAAAAATCTGAAACACAGAAAAGTAATGGGACTTAACCAGTCAAATCTCTAGTTAGTGTCAGAGGCAGGATTAGAACTCAGATCTCCCCTGATTCCAAATCTTGGTGTTCTTTCTACTATGCCCTGAAGTTACACCTCTACTTTTTCTCTATAAAAGGCTTCTCAAAAACTATGTTATTGGGGGAGTCTACTGTTGCTTATCTTAGCACTGTTGTAGGTCAAAGTCAATCATATTAGGGGCGGCTAGGTGGTGCAGTGAGTAAAGCACTGGCCCCGGAGTCAGGAGGACCTGAGTTCGGTTCCGGCCTCAGACACTTAACACCCACACACAAAAAACTAGCCACGTAACCTTGGGCAAGTTACTTAACCCCAATTGCCCTCCGAAAGGCAAAAAAAAAAAAAAGTCAATCATATTTAAAATCTGCTCAAACCATGCATTGGTTTGTGCAGACTGGGTTTTAAGACCAAGGCATTTTGATTTGGAATTAAGCTATTAACTTTCATGTGTGGCAGCTAAGAGTTAGTATCTGATTGTACTGTTCTGCAAGGGTGAGGTCAGGGGCAGGCCCCAACCAGTGGCTATGGCAGCGATCTCTCCATGGGTAGAGGACAAGGTGTTAATGACAGGTTATTTTTCAGAGAGTCAAAAGCAAGCAAGAGGTCGCAAGAGGTCACAAGAGGAAGAAGGCTAAATATCACCAGGAGAGAGGAATGAAATATGTGTCCAAGGTTCAGAAATATATGTTCACAATCTAATACAAGGATATCAAAGAGGAAGAACATGCAGGCAGGATGGAGTCAGACAAATATCCAGGAAACTGGGTGCCTGGAATTGGAATTGAA
Organism: Petaurus breviceps papuanus; assembly: GCF_028583685.1. Classification (NCBI taxonomy): domain Eukaryota; kingdom Metazoa; phylum Chordata; class Mammalia; order Diprotodontia; family Petauridae; genus Petaurus; species Petaurus breviceps. Next base: position 38,909,206 of record NW_027187378.1, read on the forward strand.
CTCATCCAAAAGTTATTTGGTTCGTTAAGCCTGTTGTCACTCTTTAAGCTCATATATTTGAATGGAACACCCCCTCCTTTTCTCTTCAGCTACAGACTTCAGCATTGGGCAGCACCCTATTATTGTATGGTGCCGGTAAAAAGCTTTTGATTTGGAGTCAGAGGAACTGAGTTCTAGTTCGAGCTTTGTTATTTGCTCTTAGTGTGCACACCCTCTATACTTTAGTGAGCAGGCCACTCCAACTCACCAGACCTCAGTTTCCTTATCTGTGAAATTAGAGTAGGATTAGATAATTTCATGGATCTCTCTGAGTTTGAAGCCTATCATCTCCCTGACTGAAAACCTGAACTGGAAACAGCTAAGTTAATAAGGGTGGCTAGACAGAGTGGTTCAATCCAGTTTGATCTGGTTCCTTAAAATTAAGCACATTGGTGTGCATGTGCATGGGGAAACAGGTAAGGGCAGCATTAGAGATAGGAATAACACCTTATTGGAAAAATCTACTGAAGAAAAGCATTTCATTTGTTTCTTCATCTAAAAAGATAAAGACATCTTTAGGGACATAGGACCCAACCTAAATCATAATGCCGACTCTTTCCCTGAAACATTTCTATACAGGTAAATTGTAGATAAAACAAACATCAAGGACATCCTTGAAGGAGAAAAAAAGGGGAGGAGATGCAACAAAAGGGCAAGAGGCAGCCTAAAAGAGGAGGAAAGAAGGAAGGGGCATTGTTTCCAGGCAACCAACCCTAGTCCTGCCCATGTTGCCTTGGTGATGGGGTCTAGCTGACAGGAAGGGAGGAGTGATATATAAGCAAGTGCCAGCTGGCAAATAACATTCCTTTTTCTTCTTCCTTCTGCCTCTCTGAGTTACTCTGGAACTCCAGTCCTGCAGCAGTTGGGCCCAACACAATTGCCCCAATTTTCCCTATCCTTGAGATGGTTCCATACCCAGGAGGATTTCAGGGTCCCTGATTAGCTGCTCAGATAGAGTTATGGTTTTCTTGATTGTAGGTAACAAAGCACATACCAAGCAGACCAGCTAGTCTAACCATTTACCCACAGCTTTCTGGTCATTATCAGAAATAGCTTACAAAACAGGAAGTCTTTTCTTGTTCCAGTCGATTTCTCAGGGTTATTTGCCATGAAATGTCACCTTCTCAGAAGAGAGAGCAGAATTTATCACAATTAAAGAAAGCTTTGACATGCAGCTATAAGTGGTTAAAGTGAGTTTTTAACTTCCGATCTATGCAGCCTGTGCATTGTTGATGGGACACATGTGTATGGGCAATTTATTATGGCCATAAAAGTTATCCGTTCTTCAAGAATGATTGCATAATTTTTTATTGCTTTCAGCAATGTACCCAGCAAGAAAACTTGCTTGTCTTTGGGAAACTAATGAAGCATGTTTATGATCTACAAATGTGTACAGAGCAGGGGAGGAAATGCCAGCTGCCTGGCTGGCCCATTGGCTTCCCACCTTGTGCTGCATTATTGCACAGAGTGAGCAAAACAAATTAAGATAATTATTTAAGAGAGAGACACATGATGCTTCTGAGTATTATTTTCTCCACTAACTGACAAGGTGTAAAGACATTAACATCTAATTAGACTAGAAGAGAAACGGACTACAATTCAGTCCCAGCAGAGCCTCTGTAATCTGCTTTTCACCTGCTCCCTTCTGCTTCCCCCTTTTTCTTGATAATAATTTGGTAGCTTTTATTGCTTTCTTTTATAGGCACTAGAGTTGATTCTGTTATACCTGTTTCTTCTCCGGCAAAAACCACTTATCTGCAATCTTCATTATTGTCTTCCTTTCTCAGTCCTCTTGAATCTATCATCCATCCAACTGCTAAAATAATCTTTCTAAAATATAATTCTAGCCATGTCACTCCCCTACTCAGAGATCTTCTGAAGCTCCCTATTTCTTTTATGATAAAAGACAAAATCCTCAGTCTGGCTTTTAAAACCCTTTACATTCTTTCTATAGCCTATATTTTGGGGAGTTATTTCACATTATTCTCTCTCTCTCTCCTCTCTCTCTCTCTCTCTCTCTCTCTCTCTCTCTCTCTCTCTCTGTCTCTTTCTCCAGTCAAATTGTCCTTTTTGGTTTTCCTTAGCTTTTCTTGATTCTATGTCTCTGCTCAGGCCTTTTCACATTCCTAGAAAACACTTCCTGCTCAGATCTGCCTTCTAGGATCCTTTCCTGCTCAATTCAGGTGACACCTCTTAATAGAAAACCTTTCTTGAAATGACTGATTGTTAATGCTCTCTCTTTCATTTAGTTGTTTTTGTTATGTCCAACTCTGTGTGACCCCATTTGGGGTTTTCCTGGGGTTTGCTATTCTCTTCTCCAACTCATTTTACATATAAGGAACTGAAGCAAACAGGTTTAAGTGACTTGCTGATGGTCACATACCCAGTAAGTGTCTGAGCCTGGATTTGAACTCAGGTCTTCCTGAGCCCAGCACTCTATTCTGCCACTTAGCTGCTCTGCTCTCTCTCACTACTGAAATGGAATTTATTTCTTTAAATGTTGTGTTTAATACAATGTAAACTTCTTGAGGGAAGGGACCATATTTTATTTTAATTTTGCTTTTCCAGCTTTATATATAATTGATGCTTAATAATGGTAGTTGAATTGAAATACATAATTTAACTGTATTATTTAAAAGAAGCACTGTGATGTAGTGAAAGGGACAAGGGATTTAAAAGTCAGAGAACCTGGGTTCAAATTCCAGCTATACTACATTCTATCTGTGTGACCTTGAAAAAGACAAATCCCCCTCTGGGTCTCGGTTTCCCCACTGTCAAAAAGAAGGTCTAAACCAAATGATCTTTAAGGTCCCCTCCAGCTCTAAACCCAAGAATTGTAAGGAACTGTAACAAAACCCAGACAAAATTTATAGAAATGTTAGCCAAAGGAATATCTTATTTGAGCTTACACTGAGGAAAATCAAAGGTTATATGTAAGCTCTATAATAGAATCATGTCATTCTTGCTATGTAAGACCATGCAGATTCAAGATCAGATCATAAAAAGGTGACATAGTTACTCTCAGTATTTTTCTATAGTATTTTGAATTAAACAGTAATAAACATTTATGTGTTAGTTAAGCAGACAAGTATTAGTCATAAAATTTTTCTTTTTTTGGTTTCTTATTCCTCATACCATAACAGAAGGAAACAAGCATTATTAAGTGTCTACTATGTGCTAAGCACAGTCCTAAGTGTTTCATGAATACTAACCCTTTTGATCCTTACAACCACTCTGGGAAGCAAGTGCTAGAATTAACCCCATTTTACAATTGAGGAAAATAAGGCAAACAGGGGTTAGGTGACTTGCCTAAAGCAACACAGCTATCTATTATTGGATTTGAACTCTGGTCTTCTTATGACCTTGAGCAAGACACATTACCCCCTCTTAACCTCCTCAGGTCCCTCATCTGTAAAATAGTAATAATAAGAATAATAATATACAAGTATATATTAAGGACAACTGCTTCATCCTCTACACTACTTAACTTCCTCTAATATTTATGAGATATTTGGCATGTTGCAATGTTTCCAAAAGTTTTTTTGATCACCATAACAGCAAAAAAAAAATTTGACCATGTACTCCTAACACATGTGAATTTATTTAGAAATTTTGTACATGTGCCACAATAGTAATATTTACACATTATAACACATGTATAAAATCAAAATTCAAAAGAATGGTAAAGATGAAATAAACAATATTTTAAATTATTTTATTTCATAAATTATACAAGGTTTTTTTGCTACTAATTACTTTCAGTACTCAATCAAAGTTTTCTCACTAAAACATTATTACAATCACATTGGTCTCACTAAATACTATTAGTAATAATATATGATGTTAAACATAATTAATATTAAATAATTTATAAAATATCAATAATATCTGATTGAGAGCAATATGATTGCATATGCTTCCTTTTCTTAAGATCTTGGTTTAACATTTTGGGATAGAGATTTGAATGCCTGGCTAAAAGTTAGATGTGTATCAATACTTGGTTTAAGTATCTGTCACAGCTGGAAAATACATCTCTCGTAGAGGCATAGCTCTAAATGGAAGAAGAACATCAAGGATTGTACTTCATAAATTGTAATACTCATTTTTCAGTTCCATCCTCCAATTACGCAAAGGTTTTTGTAGAAATTTGGCTAATAAATGTCCATCTCCTTTGATGTTAATGAGTCCTTGCAAACTAATCAGAAAAAGATTGCCTTTTTTATATTTTTTAACAAATGAGTTCAGAGCCCAATGAAACTTTTTCCTGGAAAATTTGGAAGTTTAACAATATTTTCCAATTTTTTCAAGTATGCATAAATGGGAGTTTTTAATAGGTGACACACTATCTTGAGAGCAACAAAAAGCTTATTTTTATGTCTTGTTCATTTTTATGGTTTTATAAGACAATTAACTGATAGCCCAAGGGTAAGGTTCATCATCAATGATAGAGGATACAAATACATTTTTTCAAGTAATTTTCTTGAGAATTTCTCTTTGAGGGTATTCTTGAGAAATCAGATTAGACCACTACAGCTTTTTCATTATTCTGTGGTTGACAAAAAAACTTATATAAGGAGTAGGAATAGCACCAGTCCCACTTGTGGTCATATAATCTTCATTTTCCTTATAGGAAACTTTTAAGTCATTTGCCATTTTGTGAGGGTCACTTTGGTTAAAAGTAGATTAAAATACATCACAAAAGGCAATTAGATTGTACAGTGGGTAGAGCGCTGAATGTCAAGTCAGGAAGACATGAATTCAAATCCTGCCCTTGGCACTTGTGACCCTGAGCAAGACACATTACCCCTTTTAGCCTCCTCAGATCCCTCATCTGTAAAATGGGAATAATAAGAATAATAATATACAAGCATATATTAAGGACTTTGAAAACATTAAAATGCTATATTAATGCTTGCTATTGTTATTACCTTAATTATTTCCAGTGCTTTCTAACTATGAAACTGTGGGCATATCTCTTAATTTCAGTTTCCTCATTTGTATAAATGGAGATTATGAGAATAATATTTGTAGTATCTACCCCACAGATACATTAGTAACTACCCCACAGGGTTGTTGCAAGGCTTAAATGAGATAATGTATAAGAAGCACTTTTCAAACTTTTAAAGTACTTTATAAATGCTATTACAATTATAAAATAATAATAATAACTCTCACCTATGACTCCAAGAAGCTAGAATATGCACAGTGGCCACACCTGGGAAAACTGTCTCAGCAAACCAGGTTGAAGGTAACTGAAGGGTCTAAAACCCATTTGTATGTCAGGGGGATGCCAACCCTAAGCATGTTAAGACTTCCCCTGGAGAAATAGGCAGATGAGAACAATTCGTCCCAATGTCCATGAAGGCAGCTGAAGCAGACACCATGGATTGCTCAGAGCTTTGTCACATATCAAAGATGTAAACATCATCCACTACATCCCAGGCCATCACTAGTCATCTTGATTTTTGTCTTGCCACCGGATTTTGATGACTCTGGAAGAGAGAGTGAAGCTGACGTCTTCACCTCACTTAAATCCAATTCATGAACAAGTCAAGACATGATGTCACTGGTCCTCTTCAAAACAAAGGACAAATAACACTTATAGACTAAGATTTCAAATCATCATTGCAGGAAAAGATATTTTCAGTTCTCTGTAAGAATGTCCTTCCTTAGAAATGCTCTAAATCACTATTGATTAGAGAAATGCAAATCAAAATAACTCTGAGGTACCACATCTCACCAGTCAGATTGGCTAAGTTGACAAAAAGGAAAATGACAAATGATGGAGAGGATGTGGGCAAATTGGAACACTAATGCATTGCTGGTGGAATTGTGAACTGATCCAGCCTTTCTGGAGAGCAATCTGGAATTATGCCCAAAGGGCTATAAATAATTTCATATCCTTTCACCCAGCAATAATACCACTCCTAGGATCCCAAAGAGATCACAGAAGTGGGAGGAAGCCCCATATGTACAAAAATGTTTATAGCAGCTCTTTTTGTGGTGGCAAAGAATTGGAAATTAAGGGGGTGCCCATCAATTGGGGAATGGCTGAACAAGTTGTGGTATATGCATGTTATGGAATACTATTGTGCTATAAGAAACGAGGAGCAGATGGACTTCATATTTACCTGGAGAGGCTTATACGAACTGATGCTGAGTGAGAAGAGTAGAACCAGGAGAAATTTGTGCACAATTACAGACACAACATATGGGTGATGACCAACTTTGATAGGCTGGACTCTTCTCAGCAATGCAGTGATATAAGTCAATCCCAAAAGACTCATGATGGAGAGAAATGTGTGCATCCAGAGAAAGAACTAGGAAGAACTGAGTTTATATCCAGATGGAAGCAAAATAGCTGATCTTTTTCCTTTTCTTGTTTGGTTTTATGTCCTCTTTACCATTTTTCATTCCATCTGATACAATCTGTCTTTATAACCTGACTAATGTATAATGTGAAAGTAAAATTTAAAAAAAATGTTTTGTCTAAAAAAAAAAAGAATGTCTTTCCTTATAGAAACCAAAATAATCAAAATTGATACATTTCTAAAATTTTGGTATAAACACAAGGAAAAATATATATGCTGAGCTTGCTATTCTGCATTGAAAAGGATCCTATGAAGGGAATCTCACAGTTAAAATTGAGGAAACAGGGTTTTTCTTAGGTTGTTTTTTTTAACCCATCTTTCTGGTGGCTTAATTCCATAATACAGGACTCTAGCCAAGGCTCCCTATGTAGCATGGTTCTGAATGCTTTTTTTTATCAGTACACCTTTTCTTTGTTTCTGCCACTTCGGCCAGAAGCCACAAGAACAGATGAGATTTAGAATAGACATGTTCCCAGTGATACATTTCTAAAGCAGGAACAATGCTGAAAAGTGTGCGTGTTTTTTAATTTTACTTGACTAAGTCATTCTTTGTGTGGAAATAATTCAACAAACTTCAATGAAGTGACCTTTGGAGGACCATGGAACTGACTACATCAGAGATTTTGAAAGCTAGCTTTGTCTTTAGAGAGACCTCAACCTTGACACAGTCACCATAGACTACTTGTGACACCGCATTGTGGACTCAGAAGATCTCTGGGTTCAAATCTTAGTTCTGCTTTGCTTTCTAATAATAATAGCTAACATTTTTATAGTGCATGCTTTATGCCTGGCATAATACTAAGCAGTTTACAATTATGATCTCATTTTGTCCTCACAACAATCCTCAGAAGTAGGTAGAATTGTTAATTCCATTTTACAGATGAGGAAACTGAGACAAGCAGAAACAGTGATTTACCCAAGATCACACAGCTAGGTAAGTATCTGAGACAAGAATTGAACTTAGGTCTTTCTAACTGTAGGCCCAGCACCCAATTCTCTGCTCCATCTAGCTACTACTCTGTGTGATCCTTGAGCAAGATACTTCATCTTTCTGTGGCTTCTATTGGCCCATATGTAAAATGAAGGAGATAAATATTCTCGCCCTAAACCTATGATCCTGTCAGTATCTTCTGAATCCTCTTACAATGGAAAAGCTCTTTTCAAGTCACCCTTAAAAAAAATTAGTTTCTCAGCTAAGACCAGGCTCTTCAAGAAGCAATTGGCCTGAAGGAGTCAGTCAAGTGTATATTGCTAATCCCCATAATGCAGAGAGCTCCACAGCTACCTTTCTCTGAAGGAAATAGACTCCCTTGATTAGACTTCTGTTCATGCACATGTATACTACTCCCATAAGAAAAAACATAATATGACCTCCTTTTGTGGATAATGAAAATAACTTGTGTTTATGCAGCCTTGTTCTCCAAAGCATTTTTATGTATTTTATTCATTTTTTGGTACGATAATACTAAGGGGAGGTAAATTAGACATGATTATAAGAAGTAGTCTAGTAGAAAGAAAAGATCACTGGACACAAAGTTGACCTGAGATAGAAACTTCAAATTTAAGAGTTAGACAAGGCCCTAGAGGTCATCTAATCCAAACTCTACCTAAATCAAACTGAAAACAATCTAAAAAACTGGTTATTCAGCATTTGCTTGAAGACCTCCAACACATTTAAGTTCCCTGGGGGCATAGACTATCTCATTTTGTGTTTGTTATTGCCAGGCACAAAACCTGGTTGATAGAGCCTGATTGATAATAGGGTCCTGACAAATGGGTATTGATTGATGGATTAATAGGGAACCTACTGCCCCTGGTTATATACTGATTTTGGGCAAATTCTTTAATTTTTCTGGTCCTCAATTTTCTCACCTGCAAAACAACAACAACAACAGCTAGCATTTATACAGATCTTTAAGGTTTATTTTAAAAAAAACTATATATGTTGCTTTTTTTTTTTGCTTTTTTATTGTTTTTGGAGGGCAGGGCAATTGGGGTTAAGTGACTTGCCCAAGGTCACATGGCTAGTAAGTATTATGTGTCTGAGGTCGGATTTGAACTCAGATCCTCCTGACTCCAGGGTACTGACTGAGCACTGGCTCTATTGACTGTGCCACTAGCCACACCTATGTTACCTTTTTTATGTCTTTATTGGTCCTTTTTTCAGATTACCATAATTCTTCCAGTATCCCTCTTCTTGCTTTCTCAGAAAACCATTATATAAAGTAAATACTGTTTTTAAAGACCAAAAAAGAAAAGAAGAGAGAAAATCAGTATAAATGATCAATAAATCTCAAACAAGTCTGAAAATATGTGCTAAATATGATACATTTGAACCTCCCACCTTCCAGATGTCAACCTATATTACAAAGCAGTAGACATCAAAAGGGAGGCTTTTTTACATCACCTTTTAAGCCGTGTTTGTTCATTTTAGTTGGGCAACTTTTATTTTTGATTTTTTAGTTCTTTTTCTTTCTGTTTACACTACCCCAGTCATGTACATTAATTTCTTAGTTCTACTTATTTTTCTCTATATCAGTTAAAGTAATTCTTTCCATGCTTTTCTGCATTCATCACATTCATTATTTCTAACAACAAAGTGATACTCCATTACTTTACCACATTTCAGTCATACCCCAAGTAATAACCATCTATTTTGTTTCCAATTTTTTGCTATTACAAAAAATGTAGCTATAAATATTTTGATATATATACTTTCTTCTTATAAATTATTCTTTTGGAGTATATGTCTGGCAGTGGAATCTCTTTATATAAAGGTACAAACATTTTAGTCATTTTATTTGAATAATTCCAGATTTCTAAAATATTGATATTAATTCACAGCTCCATCAAAAAAGTGCATTAATGCATCTATCTTCCCACAACCCTTCTAGAAGCTCTTTTTAATTACATGTAATAAAAAATTGGGCAGGTAGGTGGCACAGTGGATAGAGTCCTGGGCCTGGAATCAGGAAAACTCATCTTCCTGAATTCAAATATGGCCTCAGAAACTTAACTAGCTGTGTGACTCTGGACTGCTTGCCTCCACTTCTATATCTGTCAAATGATGAGTGAGAAGGAAATGACATGTTACTCCAGTATCCTTGCAAAGAAAACCCCAAAAGGGGGTCATGAATATGTTGGATATGATTAAAAACTAAAGAAATAAAAATTATTTTGTTTTTTGCAATGTCTTTATCATTTGAACAAAAATATTTCTTCTACCTGTAGCTATGAAAGGATGTGATCAACTTCTCATTTTCAATAGCATCTTTTGTTTTGGGTTTTGGGGCATTGTTTTGTTTTTATTGGGGGGGGGGGGGAAGGTAGGGCAATTGGGTTAAGTGACTTTCCCAAGGTTACATGGCTAGTAAGTGTTAAGTGTCTGAGGTCAGATTTGAACTCAGGTCTTCCTGGCTCCAGGGCCATGCTCTATTCACTGCACCACCTAACCACTAGATGAAATTTAATATTAAGGTCACATGTTCATTTACAAGGTATTATGGGATATGGTGTAAGATGTTAGTTTAAGCCTAATTTCTGCCAGACTGCTTTCTATGTTTCCCTACAGTTTTTATCAAATAAAGAGTTCTTTCCTAGTAATATGCTTTCTGGTTTATTTAATATTGGTTTGTTGAGTTTTGTTGTTTCTGATTCTCCTTTGTCTCATCTATTTAATTGTTGTGCCTCCCTATTTTTTAACCAATACCAGATAGTGTTGATGTCTACTGCTTTCTAATATAGGTGTACATCTGGAATTTCTATTCCCTTTTTGTTCCTACTTCTTTTCATTAATTCTTTGACATACTAGCTCTTTTATATTCCCAAATGAATTTTTTATCATTTTATTGAGTTCTATAAAATAGTCTTTTGGTAATTTCAATGGTAAAGCATTAAAATAATAAATTAGCTTTGATAGTTTTGTCATTTTTATTATATTTTCATGACCCAATCATGAGCAGTGAAAATTCCTCTAGGTATTTAAGTTGTTCTTTATGGCGCATTTTGCAATTGAATCTATATAAATATTTTGTGTGCTTTGTTATACTGATCACCAGGTATTTTATGCATTTTATACTTATTTGGAATCAGATTTTCATTTATATTATTCACCCTTACATTTTGTTACTGTTATATCAAGATGCTATTTAATTTTGAGGGTTTTATTTTGTTTTTAAAGTCCACAACTTTACTGAAGCTATTGTCTCAAATAATAACTTTGCAAATTCTCTGGGATTTTTTAAGTAATATAACATATCATCAGGAGAAAAAAAAGATTTTTTTATGCCTTTTTAACCTATTTTTATGCCTGTATTTCTTTCTCTTACATAATTGCTATTGCAAGCATTTCCATATCAAATAATGGTGGGCATCCTTTTTTTTACTTCTATGTTTATTTTTATTGGTTTCCTAATGTTGAACCATCCTCACTTTCTTAAATATAAATCCAACTTGGATTGGTGAATATGATGAATTTTCTATTAATTACTATAGAATGACAGTATTTTATTTAAAATTTTTGAAACTATATTCATTAATGATATTGGCTTTTTCATTTCTTCTTTTGTTTAGGTATTAGGATAATCCTATCAAATAGATTATAGCAATTAATCAAAAAATATTCACCATATTCATCCATTCAAATTGGATTTATATAAAAATGTAATGATGGTTCGATATTACAAAACCAATCAAAATAAATATAGAAGCAAAAAAGGGGAATGCCTATTGTTATTTGATATAGTTCTAGAAATGCTAGCAATAGCAATTATACAAGAGAAAGAAACTGCAGGCATAAAGAAGATAAAAAATATCCTTTTTTCTGATGTTATGATGAGGTACTTAGAAAATCTCAGGGAATTTGCAAAGATATTATTTGAGATAATAGCTTCAATAAAGTTGTAGACTTTTAAAACAAATCAATAAAAGAAAACAAAAGATGGGAAAGTCAAGAGATTTCTGCAAGAAATTTAGAGATATCAAGGAAACATTTCATGCAAAAATTAGCTTTAAAGGTACTATTAAAAGAGAAATGACCCTCCATGTCCTGATACATTCGCAGGATAATTTTATCAAACTTTTAAAGAACAATTGGTACCAACACAACACACATTATACTCAAAAATTGTCTTTAAATTTCTTAAAGATATCTCCTATCTTTCCCATTCTTTTGTTCTCTTCTATTTCTTTGCATGGTCATTTAATAACACCATCTTATATGTTCTTGATGTTCTCTGAAATTTTGCATTCAGTTGGGTATATCCTTCCTTTCTCCTTTACCTTTGCTTTCCTTCTTTCCTCAGCTATTATCATTATCAGACAGTCATTTTGCTTTCTTGCTCTTTTTTTCTCCTTTGGAATATTTTTTTTTGTTGCTTCCTCCTGTGCAATGTCTCAAATCTCTATCCATAGTTCTTAAAGTACTCTACCTACTAAATCAAATCCCTTAAACCTATTCATCACTTGTACTTTTGTTCATAAGAGATACTATTTAGTTTATACCTATACAATCTGATAGTTTTCCCTACTTTCTTCTATTTAAATATGAATTTTGCCATAAGAAGCTCATGATCTGAGCCACAGTCAGCTCCAGGTTTTGATTTAACTGACTGTTTAGAGCTTCTCCATTTTGGGCTGCAAAGTATATAATAAATCTGATTTTCTATATTGACCTTCAGGTAATATCCTTGTGTAGAGTCACTGGTGTTTGCTATGACCAGTGAGTTCTCTTAACAAACTCTATTAGTATCTGCCCTGGTTCTTTTTGTACTCCAAAAACAAACTCGCTTGTTATTCCAATTATCTTTTTATTTCCAACTTTAGCATTCCAATCCTCTATGATGAATGTCACATCTTTTATGGTGTTATTTCTGGGTGTTGTTGGTCTTTATAGAACTGATCAATTATAGTTACCTTGTTTATCTCTTTCCATGTTATAGATGTTTATTTTTGTTTTATATTTTAGAATGATCATAACTCCTATTTTTTTTAATCATCTGATTCATAGTAAATTTTTTTCTCAGTTCTTACTTTTAGTGTTTTCTTTGTTTTTGGGGGGGGAGGGTTTGGGGGAGTAATATGTTTCTTGTAAGCAATAGATGTGGGGCTTTTATTTTCTTCTCCCATCTGCCAGTTTATTTTGCTTTATTGGATTTTTTAATCCATTAACATTTTAAGTTATTAGAGTTATGTTTATATTTTTCTGCATTTGCATCTAATATTGTGGAGTTTTTATTTCCAAATTGAGATTTATTCATCTCTTTCTCTATAAACACAGTACTTTGTCTTTTCAGTTATTTTATCTTAATCTACTTTAAGTAATCTCTGTTTCCATTGGCACTCTTTCCTCTATTTTCACCCCCCTCCCACCCCCTAAACTGTTTTTCATCTCTAGTTTTAGAATGTTGCTTTATTTGTTAGTCCCTTTTACTTTCTTCTTTTTATCTATATGTTTAATTCTTCCCCTCTTTTTTCCTTCTTAGATAAGTAGTAAATTAAAATCTCCTTTTCTTTTCTCCTCATAAAATTGTTTTGTTTCTTGTGTTTTTATTTCATTTTCTGTACCTCCTTTTTCAAAAAAAAGAATTTTTTCCCTCAGTCTCTTAATCTTATATCTTCCCTTTCGACATTCTAGACTTCTTTATTTATTTACTCAGTAGACTTTATTTCCTCTGTATTGTGTATTCTAGATTTATTCTTGGTTTATGACCCTTACAGTTATTTAGTACTTCCTTGGTCTCTGCATTCTCCTATTTTGGATTCCCTCTTCCGAAGGGTTTCTATGTTATTGACTTGTAGGTCCTTTCCCAGCTCCTTTTTTTCTGTTACTTTGAAATATCATTTCTTCCATGTCATAGAAAGAAAATTGCCCCATGGTAGGAACACTCCTATGTCCCTGATTGTACAGTTCATTATTAAATTTTGCCCTTCATGAAGCCATTTTCCCCCCATTTGCTGTTAGATTTTTTTTCCCTGATTCCTTGGACTCTCACTGTTCTAGATGCTATTTGCCCCTAGAATTTCCAGTTTCTTGAAGCAGGCTGAATGATCTTTCTAAGCACCAAATCCCTGTGTATTATGCGCATTTTAAGGTCATCATCCCTCTTTATGGAGTATCTCTCCTTTGCCATGTTAACATTCATCAATGGTACTCTTTCTTACCAATGAAATAAGATTTTCTTTCTTCAAGTTCAATCACTCCCTTTATCTCTTCACCTATTCTCCTATAAGTTCTCTTCTTGATGAATGACTACAGGAGTTATTTTCCTGTCATTATTAACCCTTGTCATGATTAAGGCACATCACATATTCCCCCCTCTACCTTCTTCCACTCATTTCCTTTTTATATGCCCTTCCATTCTGTAATTTAGTTCTACCAAAAACAACCACAACAATAACATTGAATCATGTGTAAGTGGAGTGTGGTGAGGTTTAGTGATTTAACTTTTGAGGTCTGTTTCTCCACTACCACTTCTATTTGCCTTCTGCTTTCATATTTTTTCCTTTGTGTACTTTTAGAAAGATATCTGTTAATAGTCAATTTCTGTTTTGTTGTTGTTATCACTGGTTGCTATAAATGTTTATCTTTCATGTACATGTGGCCTGAGATATTTGCAAAGGAAATAATTTGTTCCAGTCTTTCTTTTCTTTTTTAAGAATATTCTAAGTTCCTCATTTTTATTGAGCATTCTTTTTTTTTCATTAATTGTCAGACTCAGGTTTTCAGGGTAGGTTATCGTGAGCTCCTTTGATCTTTAGAACACATTATTCTATTTTTCTTGTGGCTTCTGATGGGTGCATAATAATCTTGTGGGGGGTTTTAATTTCCTTTCCTTTATATTTGAAGGTCTTTCTCTTGGTCACTTGCAGAATTTGTTTGTCAGTGAAATTGTTCCTTTTAACTAGTATGTGAATTGTAGTGTATAGCACAGTTGTTGGGTTTTTTCCCTATAAGTAATCTGTGGATCCTTTTGCTTGACATTTTATTTTCTGTATTTAGAAACTCTAAGCAGTTGTCTTTTATTCATTTTTGCATTATGGTATTCAGGGTTTTTTTTTAACTTTTGGTTTTTTGGGGACACCTGTAAGTATAAAGTTGTATCTATGCATCCTGTCTTTAAAAATCAGTATGTTTTGTCCATAGGTACCGTGTTTTCCCGATAATAAGACCTATCCCGAAAATAAGCCCTCCCCTTACTGTGTAAGATTCCTCTAAAATAAGCCCTCCCCCGAAAATAAGCCCTATTGAGATTGCTACTGTAGTGAAGGTGATCCCTTGCGCTACCCTCTGTATGCACCGTCCCCCCCCCAGGTGAAACGCACGCTGCGCTCCGAGCTGCATCCAATCAGAGCTGCAGCAGTGAGCGCGTCATCCTGTTCTTCCCCAGTGATTTGCTTGCTGGTACATTTTTTTGTTCACATTTACCTGTTTATTAAAATTGCTGTCAATGTTCATTAAAATAAGCCCTCCCCTGAAAATAAGCCCTCTGGTGTTTTTCTGTCCAAAAAAAAATAATAAGACAGTATCTTATTATCGGGGAAACACGGTAGATGATGTTTTCCGTTCCTGTTGTAGATGATGTTTTCCGTTCCTGTTGTCTTTTTGCTTCTCTTCTTCCAGTTTGTCCTTTCCTTCTGGGAATGCACTGATTTGCATTCCCAATCAGTTATCTTCACTTTTATTTCATTGGTAAGACTGGCTTCAATTTTTTTTCTCTTCCGTCAATTATTTCTATTATTCAGGCCATAAATTCTGCTTTCACTATTATTATTTCTCTTTTAAAATACTTAGAAACATCCTACTGGGGTTCCCTGCTCTTTTGGGGAATTCACAGGTTCTTCTGCCTCATAAGGTATTGATTTATTTTTCTTGGTCTTGCAATATTTATTCATGGATGTCTAGTTTAATTTATCTGATGACCATGTTGTTTGTTGTTGTTGTTTAGTCATTTTTCAGTCATGTCTGAGTCTTCATGACCCTTTTGGGGATTCTCCTTGGCAAAGATATTGAAGTGGTTGGCCATTTCCTCCTCCAGCTCATTTTACAGGTAAGGAAACTGAAGCAAACAAGGTTAAGTGATTTGCCCAGTGTTGCACAGCTAGCAAGAGTCTGAGGTTGGATTTGAACTGGCAAAGAGGAAATTTTCTGATTGTTGGCCCAATATTTTACTTACTGCCACCTAGTTGCCCAGTGACCATATTATCTTCTCTTAATAATATTTTTCCTATTGGCCAATCTGATGGAGCTTTCTTCCTCCTGAGATCTTTAGTCATTTCAATCTTTTATTTCCCTACCTCATTTTCTGACACCTTCCCCTTTAAGTGGGGTTTCCCTGAGGACTAGATCTCAAAGTCATCTTCCTATGCTGGGCAATTGAAGATCCACCGTCTTCTGTCTCTGCCCCAACAGACTTCTGAAGGGAAAGAACCAGACCCAGGCAGATGCTAGACACTTAGGCTTGGTGGAGTACCCTGTAGCCAAACATATATCCTCCTTATTCTCTCTGTTTCCTGGCTATCTACTCCATTTTAGCACAGACTGCTGCCATATTGCTTTCCCACTGACCTAGGTACTAGGAAGAAGAGGGGGAGGGTAGAGTTGATCTATGTTGCAAGTCTATAGGCTGACTTGAGGAGCCCTACTGGAGATTGGGGAAGTGTGCTTAGTGAGCTTATTAGAGATCAAGGATTAGCCTTATCTTCCATTAGTTCATTAGATTTTTACACCATTAAAATCTTAGTGCCCTATCCTGTGAAGAAGGCTGGCATTATCTCTTTAACATAATTTCTATTTTAGAGAGTTCTCAGAGGTTGTGAGGAGAAAATGTCTAGTTCTCTATTTTGTTGATCATGTGTCTCAGAAGCCTTTGTTATTGTTCTTCTTTGATTCTTGCAATAATCCCATGAAGTAGAAGCTATCATTAATCCTATTTTCAGGTGAGGAAACTGAGGCAGGCAGAGGCAAAGTGTCTTGTCCAGGTTCACACACTTCATAACTATCTGATGTAGTATTTTAAGTCAGGTTTCTCCTTATTCCAAGTCCCAAGCTCTATCCGCCACACCACCTATCTCAGAAAAAGAAAACCCACAGGGAGTTAGTCTAGGGCGAGGAACAATCAGTGGGGATATCAAGATCAGAACTCACCGCTGTCTTCCTTTCTGTTCCTTCACAATGTCAATCATGGCCAATATTGATGCTTGTCCTCAGCAGCTTTGCTGTAGCCAGTAGCTTGTTGGATGCTGCAGTATCTTGACAGGTTCTCTTGATGCCAGAAAAACACCTTGATAAAATACTTTCTTCTGGTAAATATTTTAGGAGCTCTGACAATGAAACCATCATTACTAATCACTGGAAAGGAAGAGAACACACAAAAATCAGTGTTTGAAGAGAGAAGGATGGATGCATCATTGTAAGTTATAATGAGAGGAGACATTTACAATAAACTTTAAAGTTTGCAAAGCTCTTTACATGAATTATTTCATCTGAGCCTCCCAATATCCCTGGGGGTAAGTATCATACATATGATTATGCCCATTATCTTTTTAGATCAGACTTCTGATTTCATCAGTAGAAGATGCTCCTGGGGAGGAAGAAGCTTTACCAATGCTAATTAGCAATTTCTCTGTAACTTACAGTCTTAAAGAGTTACCTGAAGCACTAAAAGATTAAATGACTTGCCCAGGGTGATGCAACTATTGTGTATCAGAGGTGAGCCTTGCACCCACATGTTCCTAACTCCAAGACCAGGTCTCCATCTAATATGCCATGCTGTCTCTGACCCAGTTTTCATAGTGCAGCTGGGCAAAGCAACAGATAGAGGTCTGAACTTGAAGTCGGGGTGATGTAAGTTCAAATACAGTCTCAGATACTTAATAGCTATTTGATCCCAGCCAAATGATTTAATCTCTCTGGGTCTCAATCTCCTCATAGGTAAAATGAGGATAATTGTGACATCCGTTTTACAGGGCTGTTATGAAGTTTAATGAGATAACATAGATAAAGTGCTTTGCAAAGATAAGTGATATTATTTGTGTCTATGCCATTTGCCATTATCTTTCAAATCACTTGACACAAAACACACTGTACACACAAACTCACACAGACACATATACACAAACAATATCATATAGTTTCTAAGGGAAATATGGAGCCCAGCCCATACCAGTGTTGCTCACTATTGCCATCTGGCTGACCTAAAGATGGACAGGTCTCTTTGCAGTGTTAACCTTAGCTATTTTGTAGGTATCTGTCATGGGAAAAGAACAGGTTTTTTTTTTCTAGAACCACATGTTAAATCATTTGTTTGAACTCAACAAGTGGAGTCAATATGTATTTATTCAGCATCTAATCTGGGCCAGGCATTGTGCTAAGCATTGGGGGTAAAACAGAAATCTAGTTCCCACCTTCTTTCTCTCCTCTATGTCAGCACAAATGCTAACACCCCTCAGCCTTTGCCAGAATGCTTGATTTAAAGCCAGAAGCCTTGCGTTCATGGCCCAACTCTGTTCCTGACTATCTTTGAGGGCTTGGTCAAAGGCTTTGACATCTCTGATCTTACATTTCCTCTTCAGTAAAATTAAGAAATAGGACTAGAGGTCCTTACCAAATAGAAATCACAGTTATAAATCCTGTAATCATAGAAAGGTAACTGTAGTATGGCTAAATTTAGAACTAAGAGAATACCAGTTATTCTACTAACTAGTTGTGTTTCCTCCAAGCTTTATCTGTGAAATAGGAATCAGAATAACATTGGCATTCTTTGCTTCATAGGGTTTCTGTGAGTCTCAGATTGGTTAGTAGATACAAAGCACTTTGTAGACCACAAAACAAAATAGATTTATATAAGTTGTATTTACTGTTGCTGTTATGTTCCTACCAATAGTCTGTTCAGTTATATATGCTATTTTACATATTTAGTGTATGAAATTTTATGAAGATAGAATTTATCAAAATGAATCACATTTCAAATGAACTAGAATGAGACACTCTCCAAAGTGGAGCTTCTTAACCTTTTTGGGTCATGGACCCCTCTGGCAGTGAGTCTGATGAAGCCTATAGACATTTCTCAGAACAACATTTTAAATGCATCAGATATATAGGATTAAAAGGAAACCAATTGTATTGAAATAGTTATAATTTTAAAAAACAAGTTGATGGACTCCAGCTTAAGAGCCTCTGAAAAAAGGATCCTTTCATCTGTTAATATACACATTTTTGTAATATGCTGTAGGAACTGTAGTATAACAGCATAGTATGGAAAATTAGCTGACTTTGAAGGCAGAGGATCAAGGTTAGAATGCTGGATCTGCTAAATGTGAGTTGAATTTGGCTTTTGCTCTAAAGCATCAGTGGCCTGACTACAAAGAGGCAGCTGACTAGATGATTTCCTAGGTCCTCTGCCAACTATAAAATCTTATGATAAAAAAACACATTATGTGTGTATGTGTGTGTGTGTGTGTGTGTGTGTACAAAGACATACATATATATCTCAGGATCAGATCTGTTTAAATAAACTATATTTTAAGTAGTACTGTCTTCCATTTAGTCTTTCCTTAAGACTTCTTAGGTCAAGAGGAAGTGAGGGAGGAAGAGAGGAAAAAAGGAGAAGAAAGAAGGAACAAGGGAAGGAATTAGGGAGGAAAAGGAATGAAGGGAAAGGAGGGAGGGGAAAGAAGGAAAGAAAGTAGGGAGGAGAAAGAAAGAAGGAAGGATGTGAAGGAAGAAAGGAAGGAGGGGAAAGGAAGAAGGGAGAGAAAGAGGGATTGAGGAAGTAAGACAGAGAGGGAAGA
The DNA here is from genome assembly GCF_028583685.1 of Petaurus breviceps papuanus. NCBI lineage: Eukaryota > Metazoa > Chordata > Mammalia > Diprotodontia > Petauridae > Petaurus > Petaurus breviceps. The sequence goes on from NW_027187378.1 coordinate 38,928,405, forward strand.
AGGAAAAAGAAGGAAAAAGGGAAGGAGGGAGGAAGGAAGAAAGAGAAGGAAGGAAGGAATGGAAGGAGGGAGTACAGAAGGCACAGTGGAGGAAGGAAAGAAAGAAGGAAGGAAGGAAGGAAGGAAGGAAGGAAGGAAGGAAGGAAGGAAGGAAGGAAGGAAGG
>NW_027187378.1:38928578-38932868 GCF_028583685.1 Petaurus breviceps papuanus
AGGAAGGAAGGAAGGAAGGAAGGAAGGAAGGAAGGAAGGAAGGAAGGGAGAAAGGAAGGAAGGAAAAAGGAAAGAAGGAAGGAAAGAAGGAGGGAGGGAGGGAAGATGAAATGCTTTTTTTTTCTTTTTACAAGGGAGAATTCCATGGGATAGAAAGGTTGAAGAGGAAATGAGTGGTGCAAGAGAAAAATCCATCAATAAAATTTTGAAAATAGTTAAGCACACAAAAAAGCAAATAAATGGAATGTCATATTCTCCCTTTTAAATCCTCTAAATCCTATTCACCCTTGTATAGCCCTTGATTATTGTGCTCTCCCTCTCAACCTCTTGAAAATCAATTACTCTTGGGTTTTTTTTTTCACTTTTTGGAGGGGGGAAGATAGAGCAATTGGGGTTAAGTGACTTGCCCAAGGTCATACAGCTAGTTTTGTGTTAAGTGTCTGAGGCCGGATTTGAATTCAGGTCCTCCTGACTCCAGGGTCAGTGCTCTATTCACTGCCCACCTAGACACCCCAATCAATTACTTTAAATAGGAAAAATAAATCCCTCACTTCCCTCAGCCTTGACCTAGAACAGGGGCTCTTGATATTTATTGTGTGATTGACCCTTTTGGCAATCTAGTGGAACCTGTGGATGACTTCACAGAACAATGTTTTTTAAATGAAAAAAAAAAAGAAAAGAAAATACCTAGGATTACAAATGGAGCAAAGGTTTAGTAAGAATAAAAATGTAATTTTCTTGTCATCCAAGCTCATGAACCCTATGGAGGTCCACAGAACCCAATTAAGAATTCTTCACCTAGAAAAATATGAAATTGGTGAAATTTAGTCTTTCATACATTCGTATATCAATTTCTTTTTTTAGTCATTTTCCAAATCTGTAGATACCATCATGGTATCTTAGTACAAACTATAAGGTTCCTATGGTTAAGGAAAATGAGCCTCTGAGTAATTAAGTGATTTGCCCAAGATTACATATGAAATAAGTAACAGGGCTGGAATTTGAACTCAGGGTCTGAAATATGTTTATAAAACCCATAAAAATTTATAAAGGGGGTCTGAAAGTATGGTTTATTGAATAAGAAGGAATTGGGAAGTTTTGGAGCCAAATAGAAAAAAATCAAATTTGCTTTCATTTTTAATGCTATCTATAGAAGTTATTTTTGACATATTATTCCATAATTAGAATTTGAGAGAAGAAAACTCTTATCAGCAGGGAAAATTTTCCCCAGAAACCTTGTTCACAACAGGTAAATCACTATAGTAGAGGAAATGTTATTCTAGGGAACTGTAGTCATTCACTGACTGACCTCCATATAAAGTCATAACATAAACCCACATAACAACAAATTCAGTTCAACAAGCATTTTTTGTTATAGAATACGAGTTCCTTGTTTTACATTCTATCAGTAGTTGCAAGTGAGTTCGAAGTTAGGGTTTTTCACAGTTCTAGCCCAGTGGCTATTAGCTGAAGCATGAGGTCCTTCATTTCCGGAACTCAGATTGGGGCCTTATATAAAACTGGTTAACTGGAAGCAAAAGGACAACTTGTATTTGTTAAAGTCATTGGAAACTGTATTAGATGAGAAGTTAATGCTATGTTTTTCCCTTGCTCACCCAGTATAATTTCAATCAGAAAAATATAGACAAGTGAGAACTGAAAGGAAATAAATTACTTCACTTAAAATTTATTTTCATGTTCCCATTTTATTGATCAAAGGAATCAAAGGAAAACATCATCATCTAATCCTTTTATTTTACAGATTGGGAAAGAGACCTAGAGAGGGGAATGACTAGCCTCAAATTACACAAAAAAAATAGCAGCAGAGCTGGAACTAGAACCCAGATATCCTGACTCCCATTGTAATGCTGACATATTAATAGTCATCACGTCTATCCCTCATCTTGTCCTGGAGTGAGATGTGGGTTGGGGGGGGGGGTGTGGCTGAATTTAAATCTCCAAGTGTTGGTGAATCAAAAAACTACAGATAAAAGCAGCCCTACTCAGAGCCCCCTAAGTACACAGAGGGTCAGATTCTCCATTTTCTTTCTGAAATGATGCTCGTGTGGGGAAGCTAGGTGGCACAGTGAATAGAACACTGGCCCTGGAGTCAGGAGGACCTGAGTTCAAATCTGACCTCAGACATTTAACATAAAAACTAGCCTGTGACCTTGGGCAAGTAACTTAACCCCAATTGCCCTCCAAAAAGCAAAAAGAAAAAAAAGAGAGAGAGATGCTGGTGATTCCCCTCCTTACTACTGAAATTCAGAAAAAGCTATTTGTAGGCATGGAATGAGAGTCATGAAGTCAGACACTCATTCCCTAGATGTTTATTAAGACCTCTACAGCTTGGAAACATTGCTGGCATTCCTAACAATCCAGGATCACTCTAGAAGCAGAAAATGCTTAACATGAAAGAGAATAGATAAAAGGTTTTGAGAAGACATATTCCCTCCCTTCATGGAGCTTATAGTTTCCATATCATAAACTTATAGAATTAGAAGCTACCTTGGAGATCAACTGGCCTAATCCTATAATTTTGCTGTTGAGAAATTTAGTAAAGTGACCTAATTTATTCAATGTCACCCTTGTAGTAAGTGACAGACAGCTTGAACCGTGACCTCCTGATTCCCCATTCCAATGCCCTTTCTGCTAACTTCCAGCTGACTTTCTTCTGCACATTTTCATATGTTATTTTATCTTATCATATTTCTTCTATTGTTGGCAGGGGCTACCATGTGATTCCAGGTTCACAGGGCTGGATTAGCAGCCACCTGGAACATTTCACCATGGGTAATTTTGTATTAAACAGTAGGATTTTTAACCATGGTACAAAATCATAGAGGATAATATGTAACAATCATACATAACAACACTCTTCCACTTCCACAATATGTGGAAGAGGCTGGTTTGAAAAAAAAAAAACAAAAAAATCTCTGTGAGAATGATAGATCTAAAAAAAAAAAAATCTGCCTGTTTGTTTTCCATCAAACAGATTTGTTTGCTCCCTGTTTGGAAACATTGCTTTCTTTACCAACTTAGACCAAAAAGATTCTGAAAGTGGAAAATAACAAACAAACAGATGAACCACCCCACACCTGTCCCAGAGAAAAACCAGCCGCAGTTAACGCAGACTCTGAGGGACAGGCCAAGGTCAAGGAGGGCTGTGATTTGGAGCAGTATAACTCTATGCAGGGCTGAAATGAGAGGGAAGGGCAGCTACTTATCATTTTTTTCCTCAGGTGTTTCCTGTAGAGCTGCCAGATCTTTCCATGGTGATTTATCACCTGCACTTTGAGAGGAAATTTAATATTTGGTTTAGGAAAACGGCATGAAATGAAGGGATTCTGAGAAATGCCCAGCCTCTTGGGAGGGTGACACATTTGAGAGGCAGCTCTGAGAGGGAATCTTTTTTTCACTTTTTAAAGCACTTAGATTTACTAGAACCATAGGATTTAGGGCTGGAAAACAACAAGTTTAACTCCTTCCTTCTCAAAGGTAAGGGAACTGAAACCCATTGTAGGTTATATGAAACTCAAGGTCACATCAATCATTAAGTGTTAATAAAAGTCTGCAATGTTCCTACAGTGTGCTGAACACTGGATTTCTATAAGACCACATAGGTTCTATGCATGAGAGCTGGGATTGAACCCAGTCCTCTGTTTCTAAATCCAAAGCTCAGTCTACTACTATACCAAGGATATAGAGTAGAGAGAACACTGCACTGGGGGGTCAAAGGACCTGAGTATGTCACTGATTCCTTCTATGACCTTGAGAAATCACTATTCTTCTCTGGGTCTCCATTTTCCAATCTCGAAAATGATGAATTTCATCTTAATGATCTTTGTCCCTTTCAGACCTAGCATTCTATGATTCTTAGGCTGGAGAAGCAGCATCATACAATGAAACAGGCTTTGGAGTTAAAGGACCTGGGTTCAAATCCTGTTTCCATTACTTCCTACCCGTATAACCCTGTGTAAATCACTTCACTTTTCAGTGATTTGGTTTCTTCATCTGTAAATGATGGGAAAGGAAAGGAGGAAAGGAGAGAAGGAGAGAGGGAGGAAAGAAAGGAAAAAGAAAGAAAGAGATAGAGAAAGAAAGAAAAGGAAGGAAGGAAGGAAGGAAGGAAGGAAAGAAAGAAAGAAAGAAAGAAAGAAAGAAAGAAAGAAAGAAAGAAAGAAAGAAAGAAAGAAAGAAAGAAAGAAAGGAAGGAAGGAAGGAAGGAAGGAAGGAAGGAAGGAAGAAAGAAAGAAAGAAAGAAAGAAAGAAAGAAAGAAAGAAAGAAAG
>NW_027187378.1:38932878-38958346 GCF_028583685.1 Petaurus breviceps papuanus
GAAAGAAAGAAAGAAAGAAAGAAAGAAAGAAAGAAAGAAAGAAAGAAGAAAGGAAGGATTTATTAATTGCCTACAATGCCTCAGGTACCATGCTAAACACTTTATAAATATTATCTCATTTGATTATCATGGCAACCCTGGGAGGTGGGTATTATCCCTATATTACAGTTTAGTAAAGTGAGGCTGAGGTTAAATGACTTGCCAAGAGTCACATAGCTAGTTAAGGAATTAGGCTGAATTTGAACTCAAGTCTTCTCACTTCTAATTTCATCACCATGATGCTAATCCAAGTCTTATTGACATCACCTCCCTCAGTCTCCTCTATCTAACCTGTGGCTGGAGGGCTGGAAATTGAAGTATTAAACTCCTCCCAATTCCTTCCTTTATAGATGGCAGAAATTGAACTTCCAGCATTTCCCAGTTTGCATCTGCTACTCTGTCTTTTTCTGACTCCATGAAATAAGATACCTCGTACCAGGTCCCCTTCAGGTTCCCCTATGGTCATGTCCTTGCCTCCTTTTGTCTGTTGTCAGTAGCTACCTAAGAGCAGGGAATGTCTTTTTATTAATTGTTATTGCCAGCACTTTGTAGGATGCCTAGCCCTTAGTAGGTGATTAATCAATGTATGTTGGATTCAGTGGACTGGATTCCTAACTCCAGGTCCTGTACTCTATCCACTAACATGCCTGGCTGCCTTCTGGGGAGGAAAGGGGAGGCGTTAGACTAGATGGTCTCTGCAATCTGTTCCAGCTCCAAATATATGATCTTATTAATATTAGATCATGTTATATGGAGGAAAGAGCACTACACTCCAAGTGAGGGCATCTGAGTCCTGCTATTAACTAGCTATATGACCTTGGGGAAATTACTTTACTTTTTTGGGCCTTAGTCTCCCCATTTAAAATGAGTCTTGTGTTACAAGATTTCTATGTTTCCTTCTAACTCCAATGGTCTCAGATAAACTCATCAGTACTCACTGTTTCCTCCACCAGTGCCCTGGGAATGGTTTTAATGTTTTTCACTCCAATTTGGTGAAGTGAAGTCCTAGAGAGCTGCCAGATTCAAGGATCTTCCCATCAAGTCCCTAAAGAAGCCTGAGATGAAATCAAGATAAGGGAATTCTCTGGGTTCTTCTTGGCAGCACTAGACTGAAAAATCTGGTTATTTCTGGGGACTTGCCTTTCCTGGCCATTGAGCAAAAAGATAAACTTTGGTATAGATTGTGAGACATGGGAGACACTAACACATGACTTCCCAGCATGGAATGTCCTCATCAAAGAAGCTGTTGTCCTCTATGAACAAAGTAGAATTGCAGTAGCTCAAAAGAAATGCAAGATGCACAAATTTAGAGACATCTCCATTCCAAATGTCCACATAGGCTATTTATGCCTTACCTGTGGTAGAGTCTCCCAAACTAGTAATGTTGTGATCAGCCACAGTCAGACACACTGTACTTTGACCCCATTGTAGACCTTGTAGGTCTCTTTCAGTATAAAGGACAACAATTATGATGAAATAAAGAAGCCCATCAAAGTATTCAACAAATCAAAAGGAGGAATGATGGCCCTATGTAAAGTACAAAATAGGACCAATGAAGATTCATGTATGAAAAGTGTTGAAAGATATGCCATTAAAGACATACATGGTTGGAGAAAGAGATGGGCTTCTCATAAAGTAAAAATTAAAGAAAGCAGGTGAATAGTTGTAATACTGCCTTGGTATCCTAGAAACATTAAAAGAACCTGCCTAGGTTAACAGAAGAGAAAATAGAATATCTAAATAAACCTTTTTTAGAAAAAGAAATCGAGCAGCCATAAATGAACTTCTGAAGTGGGGACAAAACATCAAGACTATATGGATTTACAAGTAAATTCCAGCAGATATTTAAAAATCAACTAATATTGATATTAAGTAAATTATTTGGAATAATAGGCAAAGAAAGAGTCCTACCAATCTCCTTTTATGAAACAAATATGGCACTGACACATTAACCAGGAAGAGCAAAAACAGAGAAAAAAAAAGCAAAGATCAATTTCACAATGAATATCGATGCAAAAATCCTAAATAAAATATTAGCTAGGAGATTACAACAATATATCACAAAGATTACACATTGTGACCAAGTGGAATTTATACCAGAAATGCAAAAGTGGTTTAACATAAGGAAACTATTAACATAAGTGATTATATCAATAACAAAAGTAACAAAATCATATGATTATATTAATAGGTGCAGGAGAAGCTTTAAAAAATACAACACTCATTCCTATTAAAAAACACTTGAAAGCATAAGTGTATGTATGGGTTTTTCCTTAAAATGATAAGAAACATCTACCTAAAACCATCAGGAAGAATTATTTGTAATGGGTATAAGCTAGGAGCCTTTCTAATAAAATCAGGAGTAAAACAAGGATGCTCATTGTCACCAATATTAGTCAATATTGTATTAGAAATGCTAGCAATAGCAATAAGAGAAGAAAAAAATCAAAGGAATTAGAATGGCCAATTTGGAAATAAAGTTATGTTTTTTGCAGATGATACACTTGAAAATTTTTAGAGATTCAACTAAAAAGTTAGTTGAAAATTATTTTTTGCAAAGTAGCAAAAAATAAAATAAACCCATATAAATCATTAGCTTTTCTACATATCACTAATAAAACCCTACACAAAGAGACAGTAAGAGATACCCCATTTAAAATAACCATAGACAGCATAAAATATGAAGGAGTATACCTGCCAAGACTAACCCAGGAACTACATGGACATAATTCTAAAACACTTTTTATACAAATAGAGTCAGATTTTAATAATTGAAAAATATGAATTGTTCATGAATGGGCAGAGTCAATATAATAAAAATTACAATTCTCCCTAAATGAATGCCATCCCAATTACATTGCCAAAAATTATTTTGTTGAGCTAGAAAAAATGATAACAAAATTCATTTGGAAGAACAAAAGATCAAGAATATCAAAGGAATTAATGGGGGAGGGATGTAAAAGAAGGAGGTAACAGATCTGAAACTATTTTATAAGGTGGTAATTATCAAAACTATCTGGTACTGCCCAAGAAATAAAAAGACCAATCAGTAGTACAGAGTAGACATATAATACATAGTAGTAAGTGATTAACATAACCTTGTATATAACAAATGTAAAGATTTAAGCTTGTGAGATAAGAATTCACTATATGGTAAAAATTGTTGGGAAAACAAAAAGCAGGCTGGCAGAAATTGGGTATCAACCAATATCTTACACCATTTACCAAGATAAAGCCAAAATGAACACGTGGCCTAGATATAAAGGGAGATACCATAAATATTATAAGAAATTTAGAGGAACATGGAACATACTATCTATCAGACTTGTGGATAGAAGAATTTATGAATACAAAAGAAATAGAGAGCATTGTGAGATATAAAATGAATGATTCTGATTGCATTAAATTAAAATGTTTTGTACAATTGAAACTAATATAGCCAAGATTATAAGGAAAGCAGAAAATTGAGGGGGGAGGGAATTATAAACAGTTTCTCAGATGAAGGTCTAATATCTGAAATATAGACAGAACTTTGACAAATTTGAAGGATGTGAGTCATTCACCAGTTGATAAATGGTCAGAAGATATGACCAGGCAGTTTTTATAAAGAAATCAAAGCTATATATAGTCATATGAAACTGCTCTAAATCATTATTCATTAGAGAAATACAAATTAAAACTACTTTAAGCTATCATCTTACAGATTAGCTACAATGATAGAAGAGAAAATGACAAATGTTGGAGGGGATGTGGAAAAATTGGGACGCTACTAAGTTATTGGTGGAACTACTGCAAATCGATCCAACCATTTTGGAGAGCAATCTGAAATTATGCCCAAAGAGTTATAAAACTGTGCATATCCTTTGACACAACAATACCACTTTTTGGTCTGGTTCCCAAGCTGACCAGGGAAAAAGGAAAAGAACCTCTATGTTCTCAAATATTTATAGCAGCTGTCTTTGTAGTGGCAAAGAACTGGAAATTGAGGGAATGTCCATCAATTGGAGAATGGCTTAACAAGTTGTGGTATATGATTGTGATGGAATTCTACTGTGCTGTAAGAAATAATGAGCATGTTGATTTTAGAAAGACACAGAAAGACTTGCATGAAGTAATGAAGAGTGAAATGAATAGATTCAAAAGAATGTTGTATAGAGTAACAGCAATATTGTTTGAAGAACAACTGTAAAAGATCAAGTTATTCTAAATATTATAAGTACTCAAATCAACTACAAAGGACCTATGAAATAAAATGCTATCCACCTCCAGGAAAGAAATGATAAATTGAAGAATGCATAGTATGGTTTTTCATATATATGTATACATATATTACATATGTATATCAGATCGTGGCTTTCTCTTAATGCAGGGTGGGGAGGGAGGAAGACAGTTCAGAACTTAAAATCTAAACAAAAATTTTTTTATTTAATTTTTAAAAATCATTAAAAGAACCATAGAAATGTCAGTGCTATGTGAAGGCAAAGTAGAAAGGGCATAAGCACTATAGTCGGAGGACCCATATTCAAATACAACCATTAATGCTTACTACCTATATGTCCTTGGGCAATTCACTTAACCTCCATGAACCTCAGTTTTCTCATTGTAAAATGAGGGAGTTCACCTAGATGGCCTCTGAGACCCCTCCTAGATCTGGTACTATGATCCTAAGGACTTAAACAAAAATTAGGAATAGGTTAAAGTTGTGGATTGATTTCACACTCTATAGTTACTGGAGGACAAACTCATAGAGATGGGATGATGGATCCAACATAGTATCAATGCACTGATATAAGTGAGACATCAAATGAATGCTTCTATGGTTCTGTTTTCTATACTACAAGAGAACATAACATTCCTGGAGAGAGGAATTAAGTTTAGCTCTTTTGAGTTTACCTCTTTGGGGACTAGCAGCAGGCTTCATAAAGTAGGATCTTACTAAATGCTTATGACCTTAGGTATAAGTGTAGTTAATCAACAACATAATGCTTTGAAGGGTGAGCTGAAAAAGCCCTACCCCCACCCTACCAAAATAGCTATGCCACTATCATTGTTCACTTGTGTCAGATTCTTTGTGGTTCCATTTGAGTTTTTCTTGGCAAAGATGCTAGAGTGGTTTGCCATTTCCTTCTCCAGATCATTTTGCAGATGAGGAAACTGAGGCAAGCAGAGTTAACTGACTTATCCAGGGTCACACAGCTAGTAAGTGTCTGAGACCAGATTTCAACTAGGTAAGATGAGTCTTTCTGAATCCAGGACCAACACTCTGTCCACAGTGCTACTTAGCTGCCCTGGGATCAAGAGGGAAATTTAAAATTTAGCAACAACTGTTTTGAGAGATGGTATGAAGTCAGGCCCTTGCACACAGTTCTCTAGCTCTCCCTCAAAACTTTCATTCTAAGTTTCTACTTCAAATATCTACTACTCACATAATCTGTATAAATTAGCTTGAGCACCTTTCCTGGCACCTCGACTGGTTTCCCCACTGGGCATTTTGGGTTTACAGCCAATAGAGGCCACCAGAGGTACAGAGAGGCTTGTTGTATGTTTCAGGTCTCTAGTTTATTTGTACACCTGTAGAGGTAGACAGTCAAGCTTTTTTTTTTATTAATTCTTTAATTTATTAATTTGTTTGTTTCCTTTTAATTTACAGGATTCAATTCCACAATTCCTTGAATTTCACATTTTGTCCCCCTCTCTCCTCTCTCCCCCCCCCATGGCGTCTTATAATCAAGTATAGGATCTGTAGATACTTTCACATTATACAATGGTCAGGTTAAGGATGGATTGTACCAGCTGGGATGAAAAATGGTATAGAGGACATAAAATCAAATAAGAGAACAAAAAAGATCAGGTATTTTGCTTCCACCTGGATATAAATTTAGTTCTTTCTAGTTCTTTCTCTGGATGCACATTTTTCTCTCCATCATGCGTCTTTTGGGATTGACTTATATCCCTGCATTGTTGAGAAGAGTCCAGTCTATCAAAGTTGGTCATCACACATATGTTGTGTCCATAATTGTGTACAAATTCCTCCTGGTTCTACTCTTCTCACTCAGCATCAGTTCTTTTAAGCCTCTCCAGATAAATATGAAGACCGCCTGCTCCCCGTTTCTTATAGCACAATAATATTCCATAACATTCATATACCACAACTTGTTCAGCCATTCCCCAATTGATGGACACCCCCTTAATTTCCAATTCTTTGCCACAACAAAAAGAGCTGCTATAAACATTTTTGTACATATGGGTCTTTCTCCCATTTCTATGATCTCTTTGGGATATAACCCTAGGAGTGGTATTGCTGGATCAAAGGGTATGAAAGTATTTATAGCCCTTTGGGCATAGTTCCAGATTGCTCTCCAGAAAGGCTGGATCAGTTCACAGCTCCACCAACAATGCATTAGTGTTCCAGTTTGCCCACATCCTCTCCAGCATTTGTCATTTTCCTGTTTTGTCATCTTAGACAATCTGACTGGTGAGATGTGGTATCTCAGAGTTGTTTTGATTTGCATTTCTCTAATCAATAGTGAATTAGAGCATTTCTTCATGTGCTTATAGATAGCTTTAATTTCTTTCTCTGAAAACTGCCTGTTCATATCCTTTGACCATTTATCAATTGGGGAATGACTTGTATTCTTATAAATTTGACTCAGTTCTCTGTATATTTTAGAGATGAGTCCTTTGTCAGAGACATAGGTAGTAAAGATTCTTTCCCAATTTCCCACCTCCCTCTTAATCTTGGTTACATTGGCTTTATTTGTACAGAAACTTTTCAATTTCATGTAGTCAAAATTATCCATTTTACATTTTATAATGTTCTCTAATTCCTGTTTTGTCATAAAGTCATTCCCTCTCAACAAGTCTGATAGGTAAACTATTCCTTGTTTTAGCAGACTGCTTACAGTATCAACCTTTATACCTAGATCATGAACCCATTTAGACTTGATTTTGGTATATGGTGTTAGATAATGGTCTATGTCCAGTTTCTGCCATACTATATTCCAGTTTTCCCAGCAGTTTTTGTCAAATAGTGAGTTCTTATCCCAAAAACCAGGGTCTGGGGGTTTATCAAACAATACATTACTGTAGTCGTTGACTTCTGAATCTCGTGTGCCTAATCTATTCCATTGATCCACTCCTCTATTCCTAAGCCAGTACCAAGTAGTTTTGATGACTGCTGCTTTATAGTACAGATTGAAATCTGGTAAAGCTAGTCCACCTTCCCTAGCATTTTTTTTTTCATTAATTCCCTTGATATTCTGGACCGTTTATTCTTCCAGACGAATTTTGTTACTATTTTTTCTAACTCTATAAAGTAGTTTTTTGGTAAATTAATTGGTATGGCACTAAATATATAATTTAATTTAGGTAAAATTGTCATTTTTATTATATTAGCTCGACCCAGCCATGAGCAATTGATATTTTTCCAATTACTTAGATCTGACTTTATTTGTATGAAAAGTGTTTTGTAGTTATGATCCTACAGGTCCTGGGTTTGTTTTGGCAGGTAGATTCCCAAATATTTTATAATGTCTACAGTAACTTTAAATGGGGTTTCTCTTTCTACTTCTTGCTGTTGAATTTCATTGGAAATATATAGGAATGCCGAGGATTTATGTGGGTTTATTTTATATCCTGCAACTTTGCCAAATTTATTTATTGTCTCAAGCAGTTTTTTACTTGATTCTCTAGGATTCTCTAAGTATATCATCATATCATCTGCAAAGAGTGATAGCTTGGTCTCTTCTTTGCCTAACTTGATTCCTTTGATTTCTTTTTCTTCTCTAATTGCTACTGCTAACATTTCTAGTACCAGATTGAATAAGAGGGGTGATAGTGGACACCCTTGTTTCACCCCTGATCTTATGGGAAATGCTTCCAGTTTCTCCCCATTACATATAATACTTGCTGATGGCTTTAAATAGATGCTACCTATTATTTTAAGGAAGGCTCCATTTATTCCTATACTTTCTAATGTTTTTAATAGGAATGGATGTTGTATTTTGTCAAAAGCCTTTTCTGCATCTATTGAGATGATCATGTGGTTTCTGCTAGTTTTATTGTTGATATGATCAATTATATTGATGGTTTTCCTAATATTAAACCATCCTTGCATTCCTGGAATAAATCCTACCTGATCAAAGTGTATTATTCTTGAGATAAGTTGCTGTAGTCTTTTGGCTAGTATTTTATTTAGAATTTTTGCATCTATATTCATGAGGGAGATTGGTCTATAATTTTCTTTCTCTGTTTTATCTCTTCCTGATTTAGGTATCAGTACCATATTTGTGTCATAAAAAGAATTTGGTAGGACTCCTTCTTCACTAATTTTCCCAAATAATTTGTAGAGTATTGGAATCAATTGTTCTTTAAATGTTTGGTAGAATTCACTAGTGAATCCATCTGGCCCTGGAGATTTTTTCCTAGGGAGGTCACTGATGGCTTGTTCAATTTCTTTTTCTGAGATGGGATTATTTAAGTAATTTACTTCCTCTTCAGTTAATCTGGGCAACTTGTATGTTTCTAAATATTCATCCATTTCCCTAAGATTGTCAAATTTATGTGCATACAATTGGGAAAAATAATTCCTAATTATTGTTTTGATTTCCTCTTCATTGGAGGTAGATTCACCCTTTTCATTTTTGATACTCATAATTTGGTTTTCTTCTTTCTTTTTTTTTTATCATTTTGACTAAAGGTCTATCAATTTTGTTGGTTTTTTCATAAAACCAGCTCTTGGTTTTATTTATTAGTTCAATAGTTTTCTTGATTTCAATTTTATTAATCTCTCCTCTAGTCTTCAATATTTCTAGTTTAGTATTTAATTGGGGATTTTGAATTTGTTCTTTTTCTAGGTTTTTTAATTGCATGCCCAATTCGTTGAGCTCCCTTTTCTCTAATTTAATCACGTATGCACTCAGGGATATAAAACTTCCCCTAAGAACTGCCTTTAATGTATCCCACAGATTTTGGTATGTTGTCTCATTATTATCATTCTCTTGAATGAAATTACTGATTGTTTCTATAATTTCTTGTTTGACCCACTCATTCTTTAGGATCAAATTGTTTAATTTCCAGTTAGTTTTTAGTCTGTCTTTCCCTGGCCCTTTATTGCATATAATTTTTATTGCATCATGATCTGAGAACGATGCATTTAATATTTCTGCCTTACTGCATAGAATTGTGAGGTTTTTATGCCCTAGAACATGGTCAATTTTTGAATATGTGCCATGAACCGCTGAGAAGAAAGTATATTCCTTTTTATTCCCATTCAGTTTTCTCCAGAGATCTATCATACCTATCCTCTCTAAAATCCTGTTCACCTCCTTAACTTCTTTCTTGTTTATTTTGAGGTTGGATTTATCAAGTTCAGATAGGGGGAGATTAAGGTCTCCCACTAGTATAGTTTTGCTATCTATTTCTTCCTCTAATTCCTTTACCTTCACCTCTAGGAATTTGGATGCTACACCACTTGGTACATATATGTTAAGTAGTGATATTGCTTCATTCTCGATGCTGCCTTTTAACAGGATGTAGTTTCCTTCCTTATCTCTTTTAATTAGGTCAATTTTTTGCATTTGCTTTATCTGAGATAAGGATTGCTACCCCTGCTTTTTTTACTTTAGCTGAGGCATGATATATTTTACTCCAACCTTTTACCTTTACCTTGTGTGTATCCCTCTGTTTCAAATGTGTTTCTTGTAAACAGCATATTGTAGGATTATGATTTCTAATCCATTCTGCTATCCGTCTCCGTTTTATAGGAGAGTTCATTCCATTCACATTTATAGTTATGATTGTTATCTGTTTCTTTCCCCTCATCCTATTCCTGCCCCTGTTAATGTTCGTATTTTCCCTCCCTTCTCCCTTCCCCCCCTTAATAGTTTTCCTTTTGACCACCACCTCCCTCAGTTTTCCCTTTTTGGCCCCCCTCCCTTTTCCTCCCCTTTTCCTCTTACTACTTCCCTCCCTACAAACCACTCCCACCCCCCTTTTGTAACCCTTTCCCCCTCCTACTACCTGTAGGATATTGTTATACTTAATGAGGTATGCTATTTTTTCTTCGCATCAAGAATGACAGGAATAGATCTCATGCGAAGCTCCTCTCCCTCCCCTCTTTCCCTCTAAAATGATGTGTGTTCTCCTTGTTTACCTTTCTAAGTCACTGTTGCTTCTCGTAATTGGAGGTTAAATTTTCCATTGAGTTCTGGCTTTTTTATTAAGAAGGTCTGGAACTCTGTTATATCATTGAATGACCATCTCTTTGCCTGGAAGAATATGCTCAGTTTCGCTGGGTATGTGATCCTTGGTTGTAATCCAAGCTGTTTTGGCTTCCTGAAAATAGTATTCCACTGCCTCCGATCTTTCAGTGTGGAGGCTGACAAATCCTGTGCAATCCTCACTGTGGACCCTCGATATTCGAATTGTTTCTTTCTGGCCACTTGAAGTATTTTCTCTTTTATCTGGTAGTTCTGGAGTTTGGCCACAACATTTCGAGGATTTTTCAGTTTGGGATCTCTTACAGCAGGTGTCCGGTGGATTCTGTCGATTTCTATTTTCCCCTCAGGTTCTAGTATCTCAGGGCAGTTTTCCTTAATGAGCTCTTGGAGAATGTTGTCCAGGCTCATTTTTTCATCATAATTTTCTGGTAGGCCTGTGATTCTCAGATTATCTCTCCTGGATCTGTTTTCCAGGTCAGTTATTTTTTCTTTGAGGTATTTTACCTCTTTTTCTAATTTTTCATTTTTGTTGTTTTGCTTGGCTAATTCTTGGTTCCTCATAGAGTTATTTGTTTCCATTTGTTTAATTCTGGTTTTTAGCAAATCATTTTCCTTGGTTAATTTTTGAAGCTCCTTTTCCATATCATACACTTTTCTTTTTAGAGAGATGTTTTCCTCATTATAATGTTTTTCGAATTCTGCTATTTTTGTTTTGAGAGAATGATTCATTTTGTCTTCTATCTCTCTCATTTTGCTTTCAAAGTTCCTTTTGATCTCATCTAGGAGAGCCTTCTGTGCTTGGGATCCATTCCCTGTTGAAGTCTCAGCTATGGGTGTGGAGTCCACATTGTCTCCCTCTGAGGTTGGTTCCTCCCTCTGAGGATAGTAGGAATCCAGAGTTTTTGTCTTTGTAGTCTGCTTTCTACCCATTTTGAGGCAGTGTCCTAGCCACGCCCTTCCTCTAGGATCCCAAGCCTTTACTGTAGAGGGTTTTGCCCTGGGGCAAGAGTTACTATATCTTCAGGGTTAGAGGGGGGATTTGGAGCAAGTGGGGTTCACTCTGTCATCCTTGTCTTTGGAGGTCCTGAAAGGGGCTTTTTATTTTTTTTAAAGATTTCTGGGCTATGAAGTGGTAGCCCCAGGAGTGTTTGCTGTCCAGTATAGGGGACCCTGTATTTGCTTCTTACCTTGCTCTTTCCAGTCCCAGTCCTTTGATGATAGGCCTGGTAGTGGATCTTGTGGTTGGTGGGAAGACTTGCCCTCCGAGTTGATCAGGCCCCTTCCAGGCCTGCATCTGCCAGCCGACAGTCAAGCTTTAATGATATCCAAATGGTCTTATTCTAAATGGATAATGGTTCCGAGTCAGTTGTTTAAGGCTGTCTGACAGATAACATTCTGGTTCCATGGTATTACCATTTAAGACAATACCTCATTCCACCAGTTGAAATGACAATCAGCCTTCCCAACTTGAGAATTTTCTGATACCAGCAGAATCTAGTATTAGATGAGATGGGAAGGTACATATAATTTTAAAACTAGACAGGAAGATCCTTATTATTTTTAACTGTGAAGAATAGGATCACAAGATTTTAGGACTTTAAAGGATCTTAGGGGTCATCTAATGTGATACCCTCCTCATTTTGCAGATGTGGAAACTGAGGTCGAGGGAAGAGAAGTAATTTTGTCCAAGGTCACTTAGATTATAAGTGGCAACACCAAAATCTGAGACAAAATCTTTTGACTTCAAATCCAATTTTCTTTTCATTACACAAAATGAACTGAGATTATTTTTCAACAAAGATCCAAATAAAATTTTTGGAATGCATTTGTCATGTACTTACTATGTTCAAGGACCAGGGACAGGCTCCATCAAGAATACATAGATGTGATAAGGCAGGAGCTAGAAATTTCTATTCTGGAAGGAAAGAGATTATTGAATCATTCTGTGAGTGTTTTGATAAATATTTTCATAGATTGAGTCTAGATGTTTAATATTATACCAGTGTTTAATGAGATCTTCTAATGATTATTTTCAAAAATGTCAACAAATCCACTTTGGTATCTGCAAAGCATTAGTACTTCAGCTCCATACTCTTCAAAAACTCATTCCAAATGAATCATTGGCACTGGTCACCAGTCTGTCATGTACAAATTATCTTTTAGGTATTTATTTGGGAAGGAAAATCAATTCAGTTGTTTTGACCACAAATTAGGTTCTACTATTCAAAATAAATGCTGACTAAATGTAAGGGGCTAAGTTCTGTTACTAGCTAGAAATAAGTTAGTGGCATGTCTGTATATGCACCAATCCTGTACTTTGCTCATCAAAAAAAGAGTTATTTTACATGTTATATTTTATTTGATATATTTTGTTTCTTCATCACCTTAACAATAAAGTGGCCAGTGAGGGCTAATCTTTGAATCATGCACAGATATTTTCTGCCTGTTTTTAATATAATCATATGGAAACTTTAGTGAGCCATTTTTTGGCTAAGAGTGATTCAGGCCAGTGGTTAGTACTATGTGATAATGAAAAGTCTTTTAATTGACTATGGAGCAAGAAGAAATAGTGATTTACTGAGTTAGACCTTGGAAGACATGCAAAAAAGGCAACCCATCTATCTCTCAGATTCTTTCTTGTGAGAATTTGAGAAGTCAAGATTGCTTCAAGCTGCTACTAAGAATCAGTTGGAGAAGGGCATCAAAAGTATCTTCTACCCAACAATGGTAACTGTGAGCACATGGCCACCTCTATGTCTGCATTTGTTCTTTCCTAATAGAATGTCAATATGTACTACAAGATAGATATGTCCAAGCAGCAATCTGGTAAGTTTTGGAGAGCCAAAGGCATACATGGAAACTGGAGTCAGTAAAATGACATCTTTGCCCACTCCCAGTCACAAGCCATAATGGCTGTGCAGACTTGCTGAGTGACCCCAAGCTCTCCTGCTGGATTCTGCTGCCTGGGAACATTCTTCTAACCAGGACCAGGCCACCAGACTTATCTTTTCAGCTTATGGCTCCCCCTTATTAGAGGCACTTTCTTGACATCTCCTATTTCATGACACTCTATGTTTGTGGTTGGCAGAAAAGTAGACACCATGGGGCTGCTGTATTTGTTTTATGGAAACTATAATTTTGGCTAAGACAGAACACGGGCATACTGAGTCAGGAGGGAAGGGGGATTGCTCTAAGGACACAAAGTCCCCTACAATTAGGAACCAATAGCAATAGCCACTGGGGTCAGGGGGTGACCAGGCAGAGACCTTTTGAGGGCTGCAAGGTCTAGAGATATTGTAGAGTGGCAAAGAGTGCTCTTATCTCAGCAGCAGACAAGCCCTTTAAGGAGATAGCCCAGCAATCAATTGACCTGCTTAACATAGTTCAGGAATGGATTGATCTGTTCATCTGAGGTACCATGATATGTACAGCTAAGTTTCCTGGACAGCAGGGGTCCCATGCTAGCTCAGCTGAATAGCAGAATAACATCTATCACCAATATTACAGCACCAAATAGATTTGACAAGGGTTCCACAAAGGGAAAAAAGAACTTAGAGTGACAGAAGGTGGGACCACGTATTTTGTCTATACAAGTGCTTAACTACCTTTATATTTTAAATTTGGGCCCACTGTCTCCAGGGATTTTCTGTGGGCAAAGGGGATTAGACTGACAGTTTAGGGGGATATTTTGTACCAGCTGTTCATTCTATACTTTCTCAGTAAAACTCTTTTTAAAAAGGCATTTGATGTCAACTGGTTAACTGTTAATGAACAGCACACCTGTGGGGACTCAGATGCTAGAGTAATAGAAACTGCAGTCCCTTGATTTACCCTAGAGCCCTGAGTGGTGGTAAACAGCCAACTTATAAGTGCAAGTGCCCAGTTTTAGGGAGTGGCCCCAGAGGGAGTGCTATGACTTCCTTTCTAAATATATCCTTCCCCATCCCCAATAAATAACCATGTGTAACAAAAAATAAAAAGAATGAAAATAAAAATAAATCGGTTCAGCAGAAGCGATCAATACACAATGATGTTTGACTCTATCCACAATGGTCCACATCCACGCGTTCAAACTACAAAAAAAATAGGGAGGTACATTTTCTCATATGTTATTCATTATAATTAGATGATGTTCAGGTTGCTTTAAATTGTTACTGTTTTTCTTTCCACTCACATTGTTTTAGCTATTTAGGCATATTGTTTTCCTATTTCTGCTTACCTCTCTCCCCATTAGTTCATATTAGTCTTCCCATGCTCCTCTCAATTCGTCATATTTATTGTTTCTTATGGTGCCATAATATTCCATTATATTCATGCATCATAATTTACATAGCCAGGCCCCAATCAATGACATCTATTTCATTTCTAGTTCTTTGTGACCATAAAATGTATTGTGATGAATATATTGCTATAGATGGGAGTTTTCTTTCTATCTTCAACCTTCCTGGGATATGTGCCTTTGTACTAAGATCTCTCAAAGAGTACAGACATGTTAGTCCTTTTATTAGCTCAATTCCAAATTGCTTTCTCAAAATGTTAGACCAATCCATAGCTCCACCAATGTAGTTCTCACACACTTTCCAACATTGGTCCATTTTTTTGGTCATCTTTCCCAATTTGTTGAGTATGAAGCTAAACCTCAGACATGTTTTGATGTGCATTATTATTATTAGGGTTTGGGAGAAATTTTTCATGTAGTTATTGATAGTTTGCATTTCTTATTTTTATATCTTTTGACCATTGTGGTCAAATGAGGGTTTTTAAGCCAATCTTTTAAATAAAATATTATACCTGGTATTCTGTACAAGCTCTACTCATGAAACATTAGAGATTCCAAAAATTAAATTTAGGAGTTGCCCAAAGGATAATGAACAGTTACACAGTGCGTGAGAGTAGGACACAATACATCTCCAACCATAAGAAGCATAAGTGTAGCAGATGGGGAACTGGAATTAGAGTCAAGGAGATCCAGGTTCAAATCCTGCCTCCAACACTTGCTAGTTAACTTCTCTGTATTTCAATTCTTTCCTCTACAAAATTCAGAAGTGGGGACATTTCTCTAGCTTCTTCTAGCAACAAATCTAAGAACTTTTGATGGACATGTCCTATGCCCCAGAACAAAACCCCTTTTGTAGAATGCATAAGAGGACATGGAAGGACATAGGCAGCAGGCAGTGCCTGGAATTTAGTGAAAAAAAAAAAAGGTGGGGGAGGTAATGCAAGCTTTGGCAGATCCTCTGAAAACTGGGAAGGCTTCAAGCATGGTCACGGTTACCAGCTTGATGTCTGTCTTCTTTGGACTAGCCTAGCTAAGCATGAAGAGACCCATCACTAGATTGGCAGCAGTAAGATGACTGCTCCAGGCGCAGCCACCCTTGAACACCATCCCTCAAATTATAGGAAGGATGTAATCTTTGTGGGTGGAAGGAGGGATCATGCTGTTGAGCCAAAGATCATTGGAATATGAAAGTATGGAAATACTGTACTGGCATAAAAGCTTCCTCTGTGCTATTGTGAACTTTACACCATGTATTATTAGTATTATTGCCATGCATAAAGTCATTTATTGCTATTGCTTAAGCTCAGTAAAGTACCTACTGGCCTGGTGTGTGTGGTTTGGTTTTGTTCTTTCTAAGTTAAGAACAGCCTGGACTCACAAGACAAAGTTGTATAAAGGATCAAAATTAATTTTTCAATCATTTGGTAAGTATCTACTATGTCCAAATGGTCATTCTGGTCAGAGGATGAGGTAAGATGAAGACTCATGGTCCTTACCCTAAAGGAGTATGCAATCTAGTTGGGAAAACAATACACATATCCAAATAATGGTGATACATGGTAAAAACTGATCCATGCTATACAAAGAAAGTATTGTCATTGTTCTGTGTGTCCAGCTCTGTGACTCCATTTGGGGTTTTCTTGGCAAAGATACTGGAGTGATTTGCCATTTCTTTCTTCAGCTCATTTGACAGATGAGGAAACTGAGGCAAACCAGGTTAAGTGACTTGCACCAGGTCACACAGCTAGTAAGTATCTGAGGTCGGGTTTGGACACAAGAAGAGAGCAAGTATCCCCGACTGTAGGCCCAACATTCTGTCCACTACTCCACCTAGTTAGCCTACAAAGAAAGTGAGAGCCATATAAATGATGCTTGTAGGAACCCAGAGCAGGGAGGCCTCAGATGGAGATTCTGTGCATGGGCATCTCTATGATGAGGCATTAAAGAGTCTACAATGCACTGAATTTAAAGCTCTAACACATAAGAAGTCCTATAAACTATTAAACTGAACAAATATTTATTAAGTATCAACCAGGTGCCATGCCTTATGCTGGGCTAAGGGAGATTCACAGACTTTTTTTTTAAAATACAGGATCTCTGCTCTCAAAGTGATGAGTATTTCCCTCTTTTCCACTTAGTCCCTGTGGAAACTCAGGAAATTCAAGGAACATCTCTCAGCTTCAGTTTCCTTATTTGTAAAATGTAGGAACAGCCTCTGAAGTCCCTTCCAGTTCTTAACGCACAAACCAAGACTAGCAAATTATAATACCAGTCTATCCTCTGTTCCTGATGGCAGGCAAATAACATACAGCTGTGAAGTCATTTTCCTTGACAACTATCTCTGACCTATATTTAATGATGTGGTAACACAGATAGCAACACACTAGGCAGCCTCATACCTACAATGCTATTTCATGCATGCCCTGCTAGGAAGGGATGCTGAATAAATTCATTGGTGTTCATAGTTTTCAGAAAGGAAGTGACCTTCTGGCCTTTCTATCCCTCATTTCTATGTGGGGCAGGAGGAAAGAGAAGCTGAGTTTGTGGATCAACCCAATTAGGATTGATCTTTAAGCCTCTGCCTACTGGCATAACCCTTCTCTTTTCTGGCCCACAATGCTTTTGTGAGCCCTGCTCTTCTGACCTTGGCTTAATGGAATAGATTCTACAGAGAAGCAATCATTCCTGCTTAGATATTGTTTGCTGCCTTTACTGTTAGCATATAATTGACAAGCATATAAATAGTACATAATAAGGAGAACACAAAACACAAGAATTTTAAAAATTAAAACGAATGCATCTACCCAACGATGGATGGTGAGCTTTCCATTCTTCTCAACTTTAGAAGCTCCCTAGATAGAAAATTAATCAGGACCTAGAAATTCTAGGAAATGCAGTTTTATTTCCCCTGGAGTGGGCAAAGGAGCTTAACATATACTTCCCACAAGCAGTTCAATCCACATTTCCAGTAGGAGTGGATAACAGGTGCTTATGCTAACACTGGTACTCCCAGCAAGACAAATGATCTTAAGATCTGGTTGAACTAAAAAGAAGACAGAAGTTTGTCTCAGTTCCCTGGAAGGGGCTTCCAACCTCCTCTGGCAACTGACAGTTTATCATTCATGAAGCAGAGTGGGCATGTCCAACAGTGCACTCTGGCAAGGAGCCAGCTGCCATTCCCCTTGATCTTGGCATCCCTGCCTTCTGATACAGTACCCTCTCCTACTGCTGCATCTCGTCATTTCCCATCACCATACACCAATAAAACCCTCATTGTCATCAACATCAGGGTGGGCAAAAGGCAAAGAGACAGGTGCCACATCTGTTGTTCATCCTTTGTTTTCAAAAAGGACCAATGACATCACAGGGTGATGTTTTTGAATTTAAGTGAGGCAGGGTTGCACAAAGTTGTCAGCCTATCTCTCTCTCCCTGAGACATTAATATCCAGTAGCAGGACAAAAGTCAAAATGACGTGAGGGTCCCAGATGCAATAGATGACCCTGGCATCTTCAATGTCAACCAGGCTCTAAGCACCCCACAATGCCTGCTTCAGCTGCCTTTGTGGCCATTGGAACAAATTTGTTCTCATCTACCCATTCCTCTTAGGGAAGTCATCACATGCTTGGGGAAGATACTCTCCTGACTCACTATCCATGGCTATGAGGCTTATTGGTTACCCTCAACCTGGTTTAGCCTGTCTTGCAAGAGGTTTTATCAGGGTGTGACTGGTGTACATGCTAAAGTTTCTTGGAGCCACAGATGAGAGTTGAGTGACAGATGGACACAAAAGTTAAGACAAGCAGCCCTGAAAAGGACTCAGTAAGAGTCCATGCCAATGGTGCTATTCCTCAGATAGATGGTGCAGTGGATAGAATAGAAGACCAATAGTCAGGAAGATCTGAGTTCAAATCCAGTCTAAGACATTTACTGGCCATGTGACCTTTGGCAAGTCACTTAACTATCATAGTTTCCTCATACGTAAAATGAGCTGGAGAAGGAAATGGCAAACCAATGTAGTATCTTTGCCAAGAAAACCCCAAATCGAGGTCACAAAGAGTTGGACATGACTGATCAACAACATTCTTGGGTGCTACATCTAATGTGGAATTCAATAGCTAATTTCTTTAATGTATGTCAAAGTCAATATATAACTTCTGAACTAAAAAGGAGGGGAAGATAATGCTAAATGGCAAAAGTGCATGTAATGCTTTTGTACATCATCGCCTACTCTTCGCATGTTTCATCAATCAATCAAAAATTCAAGTATCGGAGCAGCTAGGTGGTGCAGTGAATAGAGCACCAGCCATGGAGTCAGGAGGACCTGAGTTCAAATCCAGCCTCAGACACTTAATACTTACTAGCCATGTGACCTTGGGCAAGTCACTTAACCCCAATTGCTCTGCTTTCCTCCTCCAAAAAAAAAAGGCAAAAAGAAATCAAGTATTTATTGTGCTAAGTGCCCAGCACTGAGCAAGGAACTTAGGATACAAGGACAAAGGTTAAAAAGTCCCTTCTCTAAAATGATACTATATTCTATCGGGAGAGACAATACATCTATACATGTGAACATATATAGAATAAATACAAAACAATAACAATAATACTTATAGGGCACTTTAAAATTTGCAAACTTTACAAATATTATCTTATGTGATCCTAACAACAACCCTGGGAGGCAGGTGCTATTAATATTTCCATTTTACAAATGAAGAAAGCAAGGTAGACAGAGGTTAAATGAGTTGTCCAGGGTCATGTAGCTTGTAAGTATTTAAGAATGAATTTGAATTCAGGACTCCAGGACCAGTGTTCTATCCATGGTGCTAACTTTAAGCTCTGCCTGCTTTCCTCTGTCCCTCTTTCCACTGTTCTACTCCACTTAGAAGCAGGTAGGTGATACAGTGGTTTGAGTGCCAGTCCTGGAGTCAAGAGGACTTGAGTTCAAATCCAGACTCAAACACTTAAGAGATGTATAATCCCTAGGTAACTCACTTAACCTTGTTTGTCTTCATCTGTAAAATGATCTGGAGAAGGCAATGTCAAACCTATCCAATATCTTTGCCAAGAAAACCCCAAATGGGATCATGAAGAGTTGGACGTGACTAATCAACTAAACAACAACATCCACCTCACCAGGAAACTGCCTCATTTAGGGAGAGAAAGTACTGGAAGTTAGGGCATTGGGCAAAGATGCATGTAGAAGGACTTGAGCTAATTCTATAAGGCAGAGGTAAGGGAAACGTGCATAAGGAAGCATCATGGATAAGGGTGTAATGCGAATGTAAATTTTAAAGATCTTCCCTGCCCCTAGGCTAAAGTGCACCAGAAGCCTGGGGAGGGAGGCTTGTTTTTCAGAAGATACTTTTTGATTGGCCAGTGGGTCAAAAAGGTTGTTACATTCTCTGAGCCAGGAGAAGGCTATATAAGCACTGATGTGTAGCTTTGTTTTGGGACTCACTTTGAGAAGTGTTTTGTGATTTGATCTGAATTCTGGGAAGCCGTTGTTGAGAGTCCCCCGGCTTTGAAAAACCCAGAATGTGGAAACCCAGATGTTGACTGGGTATGGATGTAATGGTTGGACAGTTTGGAAATCTGTCTATTTGATGTTTCTGTCTTGATAATTATGCCTGTATACTTTGAGGTTCAGGGTGCTGACCTTTTCTCCTGAACAAGGTAAACGATATATGTCTGACTGATTAAAGTAAGCTTGTTAACCCATTTTGAGTTGCTTTCCTTTAGCAAAGCAGATCCAAGAACCTGTATGGGCAGCAAACCCTGAGGACGCGCTTGGGGTGCTTGCTGCTACAAAGGGATAGAAAGAACACTTTGAATGGTCCATAACAAAAGCCTCTCAAGTCTACAAGATTTCAGGAACATTTCTCAGTCATTTCCAGGACAGTCAGGAGCAGTATCCCTTGCAGATCATCAGATGTTCTATGCCCTATCATCGTACAGATGATTTTTGTGCCTCATTTGGCTTCTACAAAGCAGGAGGAAGGCAGGTCAGTACATACTGTATTAGAAAGAAGGGATCCAGTAACTGTCTCAAATGATGAAGCAGCTCCCCTACCCCGTGGCCCTGATCTACATGTACCCTTGATCCCATCCCTTTCTATCTCTTCTCAGACCATGTTTCATTAGCCTATCAGAACTCTGCTGTTAGAGCTGAGTCAGGAGGGAGCACAGTTGACCAGCCCCATGAATGCAAAGGCAGAGTATACAAGCTGCTGATGGAAAACAATAATGCTTTGGGGAAGGCAGATTGAGGCAAGCACTCCCCTAGCAACACACAGACAGATCCCCTGACATTTCCTACATCTTGTCTCCTGATTGAGTATTGACCTCCCTGTCTGAATGTTTACTTCTGTGTTAATTCCCTATGTCTTTATCAGCTGCCTGGCTTGTGGAGTTTCAAAGAAACCCTGACAATGACTCATTCTGCACTTTTGGCTCAAGTTTATTTGAATTCCATTTTAGACTCTGTTCTTCTCCATTGCTTATTTTTTCTGTCTTTAATCTCTCCCTCTCCACTGCCTTTTTCTTTTAAGCCAAGAAACATGTACAGGATCTACCCTGACCCCAAAATACACAAACAAGCAAACAAAAAGAAACCCTTTACCCTTTGAAACTCTACAGTTACCCTTCTATTTTAACCTTCAATCTAGCAACTCTGGTCCAGGACCAATTCCAAAACTGAGTGGATTGAGGCCTTCAGGTTCAGGGTAGGGACAGGGTCTCTAGAGGCCTGGCTTGAAGAGGTCATTGTTCCTGATGAGAAGAGCAATACAGATATGAAGACTTCTAAACTGACTAGTCCTTATGGATGGCTGTAGCAGCAAGCACCCCAAGCACGTCCTCAGGGTTTGCTGCCCATACAGGTTCTTGGATCTGCTTTGATAAAGGAAAGCAACTCAAAATGGGTTAACAAGCTTACTTTAATCAGTCAGACATATATCATTTACCTTGTTCAGGAGAAAAAGGTCAGCACCCCGAACTTCAAAGCATACAGGCAGAATTATCAAGACAGAAACAGATCAAGTAGACAGCTTTCCAAACTGTCCAGCCATTACATCCATACCCAGTCAACATCTGGGTTTCCACATCTGGGTTTTCCAAAGCTGGGATACTCTCAACAACGGCTTCCCAGAATTCAGATCAAATCACAGAACACTTTTCAAAGTGAGTCACAAAACAAAGCTACACATCAGGGCTTATATAGCCTTCTCCTGGCTCAGAGAATGTAACAACCTTATTGACTCACTGGCCAATCAAGAAGTATCTACTGAAAAACAAGCCTCCCACCCCCGTGTTTCAGGTGCCCTTTAGCCTAGGGGCAGGGAAGATCTTCCAAATTTGCATTCCCATTACAATGGCTTATGGTGTGAAGCTAGTGAGTGGCTGGCCTAGTAGAGATTTGCACCCCAGGTCCTCTAATGCCAAGACCAGAGCTGTTGTTATGATGGTAATTATTAACAGGGGTGGTGATGCTGACACTGCTTCTGATGACCATCTAAATTACTGAACAAACACTTGCTAAGTGGCTACCATTTTCCAGGACAGTGCTAGGTTATAGGAATATAAAATAAAAATGAAAAATCAAGAAAAGGGGTGGCTAGGTGGCACAGTGAATAGAGCACCAGCCCTGGAGTCAGGAGGACCTGAGTTCAAATCCAACCTCAGACATTTAACACACACAAAAAAAACTAGCCATGTGACCTTGGGCAAATCACTTAACCCCAATTGCCCTCCAAAAAGCAAAAAATAGAAGAAGAAAAATCAAGAAAAAAGCATTTATTTATTACTTATATGTCAACAGTATGTTAAGCTTTGAGGATACAACTATTAATTTTGTTAAGTTCTCTACCCTAGAGAAACTTACATTCTAATATAGGGAAGCAACTTATAAAATCAAGAGATGTCCAGGGAAGGGAGTTTTATCTGGATAGGGAAAGGGGGTGGGGAGTGCAATACATGTGGTACCAAGCAAATCAATCAAATCGACACACACTAAACACCTACTATGCAGATGATTGTGCTAGGCTTTTGAGATACAAAAAGAGGCAAAAGACAGTCCCTGTCCTCAAGGAGCTTACAATCTAGTGTGGGAGACAACAAACACATACATACAAAGCAAGCTATATATAGGATAAATAGGAAATAATGAACAGAGGGAAGGCACTAGAATTAAGAGGGCTTGGGGAAGGCTTCCTGTAGAAGGTGGGATTTTAGTTGGGATTTAAAGGAAACCAGGGAGGCCAGTAATCTGAGCAGAAGAAGGAGACCATTCCAAGCTTGGGGCACAGACAGAGAGAATGCCTAGAACCAAGAGAAGAATTGTCTTCTTCATGGAACAGTCAGGAGGCCAGAGTCCCTGGATTGAAGAGAATGTGTCAGAGAGTAAGGTATAAGAAGACTGGAAAAGGAGGAGGGGAGTAGATTATGAATGATTTTGAATGCTTAACAGAGCATTATATATTCTCTCCTGGGAGCAGAAGGAAGCCGTTGGAATTTATTCAGCAGGAGGGTGACATGATCAGACCTGCATTGTGGAAAAATCCACTTTAGTGACTAAATAGAGAATGGATTAGAGTAGGGAAAGAGTTGAGGCAGGCAGACCCACCAGTAGGCTATTGCAGTAATCAAGGCTTGAGGTAATGAGGGCCTGAACCAGGGTGTAACAGTGTCAGAGAAGAGAAGGGGGCTTATTTGAGAGATGCTGCCAAGGTGAAATGGATGGGCCTTGGCAACAGCTTGGATATGGGTAGGGTGAGAGATGGCGAGGAGTCCAGGATGATTCCTGGGTTGTGAACCTGAGGGACCGGGAGGTTGGTGTCATCTTCTACAGTAAAAGGGAAAGTGGGAGGGGGTAGGAATTTAAAGAAAAAGATAATGAGTTCTGTTTTAAACATTGAGTTTAAGACATCTCCTGAACGTCCAGTTCGAAAGGTCTGAAAGGCCATTGGAGATGGGAGACTGGAGGTCAGCAGAGAGATTGGAGGAGTAGATTTGAGAATCACATGTGAGATGATCTGAGTGCATGACTGGATGAGAAGTGAAGGTGAAGGAAGCATGAGGTGATGTCTAAAGACAGCAAAAGATAAAGTTGGCCAAGTGAACTAGCTTGCTTACACATGCTCAGTCACCAATCAGCTGGGTTGGGCCTTAGGATGGGAGCTCCAAAGATAAGGTGTTCAACTTCTCCAGGGACTAGGGCTTGGATTCAGAAAAACAATATTATCTTAAAATCCAGGTCTTGGATCTGTTGGGGAGGGTCCTGGGTGAAGTGACAAGGAGTCGGTCAGTAGTGGCAGTGAGATGGCTTGGGTGAATGGCTAGATGAGATGTGATGTAATGTAAATCTGAAGCATGAATTCCATTTCTAAATCTTTACTTGCATTGTATAATCCAACAAGAGTGGGGAACCTGAAGCCTGGAGGCCACAGGTGACTCTCTAGGTCCTCAAGTGCAGCCCTTTGACTGAATCCAGAACAAGAGCAGAACAAAAACAATCCTTATTCTGTGAATTTTGGATTCAGTCAAAGGGCTGCACTTGAGGACCTAGAAGGCCACCTGTGACCTCAAGGCTGTATGCTCCTCGACACTGATAGAAGCTAAATCCAGGTATTCAAGTAAGAATTGATCTACCAACTATGTTATGACAGGTGAAGCAGTTTTCCAGGCTACCTAATATCAGAAGTCTATTTCCACTCTCACATGAACCCATAGAATTAGGTTGGTACCAGATTTCTACCAGATGTTAGCAAATGAGGTAATGTTTACAGAAGTGTTCATCTTAAAATGGTCCCCCTGGAACTGGAATTTCCAACCAAGTCTATGAACACAAAATAATCTATTCAAAGAATGAATGAATAAATGAACGAATGAATGGGATAGTGAGACACTGAAGGTTCTCCTTAGTTTTGGATTTTTTCCGTTTCATTGTTATTCATGACCTGGTTTCTTCCCAACAGTGGTTTACAACTATTTCGATTAATTTATATAACACTTTTACACACATTGTCTCTTCTGATCTTTACAACAACCCTGTGAGGTAGGTAATGAGACCACTATCCCCTCCCTCCATTTCATACATAAGGGAGCTAAGTATCCTTATTCTAGAAATGTTTCAGAAAGTAAGAGGATTTCCCAGGGTACCTCAGTTAGTAAGAGACAAAGCTATCACCCTGTCTTTTGACTGCAAAATCAGTGGGTTTTCCATGAAAGCATGCTGCTGCCTGAGTCAAACACATTGTGGAGATGAATTTTCTGCTTCAGGGTCTCATATAATGCATTCCAATCACCCAAAGAAATGACTTTTGGATTATCTGTGCCATAGCTTTGCTCCATTAGTTTGGATAATGGATAGTTGAGTGTACTTCGGAAATGCCACTTAAAAAAACAACCAAGCAGAATTAAGAGCAGATAGATCAATAGCTGGGCCATCATCCTTTCTACTCAAAATGCCATTACTGACAGTGTTACAACCCATGTGTCTATTTGTAGCTGCAAAGACTGATGAGTGACCTCTGGTCCTCTTGGCTCTCAGTACACTTGTCTGGTCCTGTTAGCTCAGTTGATTAGAGCAGGGAACTAAAAATGAGGCCAAGGTCCTTCATGAATACTGACCATAACAGAAGCCAGGTGAGAGGGAGCCATCAGCTCCAGCTCAAATACTAGACAAACAAGAAAGCACAAAGACTACAGATGGAGCCCCAGTGTCATCCTTACATGCAAAACACAACTCACTAATTTTATTGTATTTCTTCTAGAAGTGCTAAGGGTTAAAAAGTTCACATTTGCATACAGCTTTAAAGTTACAAAACATTCTACCTACATTACCTCACTTGAGCCTGGTAAGATCTCTATGAGGGAAATTACATAGATGATAGATAGATAGATAGATAGATAGATAGATAGATAGATAGATAGATA
>NW_027187378.1:38958356-39096523 GCF_028583685.1 Petaurus breviceps papuanus
TAGATAGATAGATAGATAGATAGATAGATAGATATAGATAGATAGATGAATGTGAATGGATGGCTAGATAATCTTTTTTTCCTTTACTCCAAAACTCCAGTGAATATGAACCCAGTCATGTCTGTCCATCTGTTCATTATCTTTCATCAATGTCCTTCTGTAACATAGTACTAGCATTCTTTCTGGCTTCTCTGAGTCCCTTCTGGGCAGTCTTGACATTGCAAGTATACCAATACTTTGTATAAGCTATTCATGGTATTCTCCTAATATGAGCATTCCATTTTTTCTTTAATTGTGCTTTTCTATGTTTTTAATAGTATTTTATTTTTTCCACATATGTAAAGATAATTTTCAATATTCATTTTTGAAAGATATTGAGTCCCAAATTTTTCTACCTCTCTCCCTCCTTTCCCGTCCACAAGATGGGAAGCAATCTGATATAGGTTATGCATGTGCAATTATGTAAAATATATTTCCACATTAGTCATGTTGTGAAAGAAGAAACAGAACAAAAGAAAAAAACATGAAAAAGAAAAAATAATATGCTTCAATTTGCATTCAGACCCCATCAGTTCTTTCTCTGGATATGGATCACATTGTCCATCTGATCATGCTTTTTATAGAGGATATCCCTTTTGCACAACTCTTCCTGAAGGATTCCTTGAAAAAACTTAGATTCAGAGAACAGTGCCTTTCCCACAGAAATAGTTTGTGTGACAGAGATAAGGTTTGACCCCAGTTCTCCAAATTCTCATTACTTGTGCCATTACACAAGTCATTTTACCAGTCTGGGACTTAGTTTTACCATCTGTAGTGGTCTTAACCCCAAGGAGTTCTAGTCTTTTAATGAGTCTGAACCTGGGTTCAAACACATAATCACAGAACTTGAAAGGTAGAAGGGACCTTAGTGACAGTCTAATCAAACCCATAAACAAAGGAACTGTCACCATAACTTGGCCAATGTGTGGTTAGTCAGCTTCTCCTTGAAGCCCTCCAAGGCCTCATTCTAAACACCAAAGAGAAGGTTTTTGACTTTCTGAGGAAAGATGTTTTAATTCTTCAAAAAAAATTTTCCCCTGCTATCAAGCCTAATTTGCCCTTTTTTTTCCAATTCTACCCACTTCTAAGGTCCTTTATAGCTCAAAGCTTTATGATCCTACGAAGAGTTACAGGAATGAAATATGAAGACACATTGATCACATTTAGGTTGACTTATACTTGGCATGTACAACTGCCCAAGAGAGGCATAGCAGAAGTACTCTTTAATGTTGCAGACTCTTATTTCACCTTTAATGAAGAAACATAGATAGGGAACTTCTTTCTTTACAATGTGATGGGAAAAGGGTGACTCATAGTCCCAAAGAATTAGTGGTAGAAAGGGGACACAAGAGGGCGCCCTGTCCTAAAAAAAAGTGCCCTTCCTCTTCCAGCTCCTGAATTCCCTGATGAGGCAAATAGTTCCTACAACATTTACTGAGTATTTCCCTTGTTTCAAAAAATATGATTCCTCCAGAATTAATTAAAGCATTAACTATACTAAGGCATCATAAAATGTACAGTGTGGTACAGTGGGATGTAGAAATCTTAATTCTGTTCACAAAATCACTGAGTGATCTTTGTCATTTCGATAATGGCCAGGATTTATATAGTGCTTTAAGGTTTGAAAGTGCTTTATATATTTGACTCATTTGATCCTCACAACAGCTCTAAGAAACCGAGACTTGGGGTGGTGGGTGACTTTCTTGGTATCATATAGCTAATAAGAGTCTGAGGCAGGATTAGAACTCAGGTCTTCCTGACTCCAAAACCTGTATTTATATTTACTCTATCACCTAGCTCCCCGTCCCTGGACCTTTCCCATATATAAAAGGAAGAGCTTGGACTACATAACCTCAAAAGTCCCTGCCATCACTGGCATTCCATGATTTTTCTAAACCTCAGTCTTCTCATCTATAATATAGCAAGGTTGGCAGATGCTCCACTCCTGGGAATATACCCAAAAGATATCACAGATAGAAAGAAAGGCCCCTGCATGTACCAAAATATCCAGCTCTTTCAATAGCAGCCAAATCATTGAAATAAAGCGACCAGTTTTTGAATGGGGAATGACTGGACAAATTGTAATATCTGTTCTAAAGCAAGCTAGCAAAAATTAGGCGAGGACCAATACCTTACACCATATTCCATATTCCATTCTAAATAGATACATGATCATAATAATAAAGATCATACTACAAAAAAAATACAGAGCACAGTATATCTCTCACAGCTGTGGGTAGGAGGTATATTCTTAACCAAATAAGGGTAGAAATAATCACAATAGATAACTTTGGTTACATGAAATATAAAAGCTATAACACAGATAAAATTAATGTAACTAGGATTAGAAGGGAAGCCGTCAAATGCTGTGGCGGGATGGAGGGGAAGGAAATCCTTATATCAGTTTTCTCTCATAAGTATTTGGTATCTAAGATATATAAACAATTAACATATATACACACACACATAAACACATATGTATGTGTATATACATATGTATATATGTGTTTGTGTATCTCTAATATCCATTCCCCAATAGATAAGTAGCCAGAGAATAGGAACAGTTTTCAAAAGAATTAGAAAGTATTCACAACTGCATGAAAGAATGCTCCAAAACAAATGCAAATCGAAATAACTCTGAGGTTTCCATAAGGAAGATGATTTTTAAAATGATAATATTGGAGATGTGGTGGAATGATAGGCATGCTAATGCATTGTTGGTGGAGCTATGAATTGGTAAGATTATTTTGGAAAATGATTTGAAATTATGTGTAACCCTGTCCCAAAGGCCACTAACATGAGATTCTCCCTATTGGTGGAGATGAATGCCCTTCCCCTGAATAAAGGGTAGGGTGGAGTTGGTGAGAGACAAAGAGAGTTCCGACTTTCACCAATCCCCTTTGGAATCCTCCAAAGGCCAGTCTTCCTTTGGGGTCTCTTCAAGCCAGAATAGTCTTCAAGTGTAATATCAAGTCAGCTTCCAGCTTGGAGAGAAAAGATGGAATAAGCCACCCCACATCAGGTGGCTGAAGGAAAAGGCTCTGGGTAGACATGAAAGGAGCTGGTAGTAGACTCTATTCCCAACTTGCTACTCTAGAATCTTCAGGGAGTTTCCCCTTATGTGAGATCCAGGACCCTCTCTCTCATTTAACCTTAGTTACCTTTATCCCAAAGGGAGAGTTCCTTCATTCTGTATTGTCTGGTACATTTTCTCTAATCTATTCTTTCTCTCATTTATGTTTTGTTATAATTTGGATAAATGGGTTTATTTGCTATTCTCTATGTGTGTTACTTGTGAAACCGGTATTAGGTGCAAAAGTGATCAAGCCTTCAACATAGAGTTTGGTCTTTGCCCCCAAATAACAAAGTGATCAAAAAGTTAGATAGAACACAATCATACGTTCTAGATGAGCAATATTTAAGGGAGCAGATAGATGTTGCCTACTACCCCCCTCTCTCTTAGGAGATCAGAGCAGCCTTTGGTCCCAAACTTCTTGCTTTCTCATTTTTGCAGAAATAAAAATCCTTTTAGAGAAAAGTGGGGGTAAGGAAGGAAGACTCTAGACATGTCTATTCTATCTCCTTCATGCCACACAATGGCAGGCCCTTCACCTTATACATGGAATCCTCCTTATACTTGTAAAACCTTCTCTCTCTCCTATGGCTACATATGCAAATAAAGTAACTAAAATAGCCTTTGAACCAGAAGCTTAATTACTAGGCTTACAACCCAATGAAGCCACTAATAAGAATAAAGTTCTCATATACACCAAAATATTTATAGCAGTATTTTTTTCTCATAGCAAAGATTTAGAAAGTAGATGTCCATTTATTGAAGAATGGCCAAACAAATTGTGGTACATGAATATTGCAATGCAATATTA
This sequence comes from Petaurus breviceps papuanus, assembly GCF_028583685.1. NCBI lineage: Eukaryota > Metazoa > Chordata > Mammalia > Diprotodontia > Petauridae > Petaurus > Petaurus breviceps. The sequence continues at coordinate 38,962,280 of NW_027187378.1, forward strand.
CTGTGCTGTAAGAAATGATACATGTGATGAACAGAGAAGCATGAAAAAATCTGTATAAACTGACGCAGCACCAAGTAAGCAGAACCAAGAAAACATTATATACAATGACTACAACAATGTAAATGGAAAAAACAACCAACCACATGCACCCACACACACACACACACACAAACACATGAATGTCACAAAATTACAAAGACCAAGAATGACTCAAAGAGATATGAGATCATAACCCCAACTTGCCCCTTCATGAAGGTGAGATTTATAATAAGTGTTGCATATTGCACATATTCTAGGACTTTTTCAATGGCCTGATTAATTGTCCTGATTTTCTTCCTCTTATTCCTTTTAAAAATCTTTTAAAAAATACTAGTTGCTATATAGGATGGTTTTCTGGGAAGAAGGATACTGGAGTAAATGATGATGATATAAAAAAATAAAAACTACAAAAAAGAAAAATTGTGCTATATAAATGAAATGGAATATTATTGTGGGATAAGAAATTATGAATGTGAGAAAGTCAGAGAAAATGGGAAAAGATGTATGAAGTGACACATAGTTAAGTCAAAGAAGCAAAATATACAAAACTACAGCAACGTAAAGAAAAGCAACAAGAAAAGGAAATCAGATTCTTTATAATGATAATGGCCTCTCTTGACCTTGAAGAACAAATAAGGAAAGACATCTCCCTCTTTATCAGGGTTGGAGTTTCTATAAAGTTTCTATGCTATGTTAGTTTTGTTTAACTGATCTTTCTTAAAAAGAAGGGCTCATGGTGGGGTGGGAGATGGGGAATGACTATGATATAAAACCAGAAGGCATCAATAAACTTTATCCTTGGGTTTCATTTTTGTTTGTTGTTCTTTTGTTTTGTTTTGTTTTGACAGAAGTTGGATCTCTATGGTTAGTCTCTAAGGTACCTTCCAGCTCTGACTTTCTATCGCTCATCAACATTGCACCAAACTTTTGATAAATATTGATAAATATTTTCCACTATGCCCTGTTTCCCACCAAAGAGACATGAGTCAGAAAGTCCTTAGCAAATCAATTTAGTTGCTCCCTGAAAAAAATCAGACTTGGGGGGGAGGGAGTATATACTGTGGTTTTTCTGTCTTATAAATGAGAGGACTGAAACCACTTAACTTCCTGAACAGTTATGTCATACTACTTAGAGGAATTTTCTTTCTACATGATTCTGTGGAAATGTTGCCCTTTGGTGATTCAGGTATCTTGAAGTGATTCATTTTTAATAGTAAAGTTCTCTCTATAAACATGGGGGCACATTATCTGATGCCTGTAATTACCATTGTATCATAGGATTTGGAGTTGGAAGAGAATTGAAAGACTTAGAACTTCAGTAGACCTCAGTAAATCCTCTGTTCCAGTCTAGTGAGACAGATGAGGATACTGTTATGTGTTACATCACACAGGTAGAGGTGTAATGAAGTTTTTTTTTTTTAACTTGGGGGCCCAAGCAGTTGAAAATCCCTACCCAGAGCAGTCTATGGGGAAAAGGATAGTGGTACTAGAGCACAAAGTTGGGGGGCGGGGAGGAGCATTTAAGGGTCCCAGACTCTTGGTACACTTTCAGTAATATGTTTTTTGGAGGCAATCAGGGTTAAGTGACTTGCTCAGGCTCATGCAGCTAGTCAGTATTTGAGGCCAGATTTAAAGTGACTCCCGGGCCAGTGTTCTATCTACTGTGGCACCTAGTTACCCTGGCTGTCAGTAAGATTTATGAATTTTCATAGACCAGTAACTGCTAGCCAGGACTGACTTCAAGATCAGATGACCCTTTAGGAACAGTGACTGGGATGTCCCAGGAACCAAGTGTGTATCTCAAACTTTATACCTACCAAGGGGAAAGAAAAAGCTAAGAAGGACCCCTGGGACTTCCAAGAATCACTTTTCCTAACCAAGAATTAGGATACCTCAGGCTCCTAGAGACTCTAGTTATGAGGCTCTGTGCACTGGTCCCCGGAAAGAGGGAGCTTCCATTGACTGGGCCCTACCCTGGCCAAGTTGAAGGGAAATTGTTAGTTGTCCATTCCTAGCCACATCTGTCTCCCAGAGATAACTGTGCCAGGAAAGGGCACAAACTACCCCTTTCACCATTGGCTTTTGATGTGGCTTCCAATCTGGTTCTCTCACAGCCTCTTTGGGCTCACCATTCTCCCTAATCGATCTGGAGGTGCTGACCACAACACAGGAGGAAAAGTTCCAGCTTTGTAGTAGGTAGCAGAACTGCAAGTGTTCTAATTCCACATTCAATATCATTTTCTACTCTGCCTTGTTTCGGTTAAGACATAGGATTAGCTGTAACAAGGCATTAGAGTGGTGAGAGTAAGAAGCAACTTTGTTTTCATTTTTTAATTTTTAGATGCAATTGTTTTAAAGTGAGATACAGTATGGAGTAGTAAATAACTGGCCTCAGGGTCAGAAAGACCTAGGTTCAATTCTTGCCTCTGATGTATATTGGCTATACCCAGTCATAAAAGATAACCTGGGGGCCCAAGCAGTTGAAGATCCCTACCCAGAGCAGTCTATGGAGAAAAGGAGAGTGGCACTAGAACACAAAGTGTGGGGGGCATTAAGGGTCCCAGACTCTTGGTACACCTTCAGTAAGATGGGTTGGTTTTTTTTTAGTTAATCAGGGTTAAGTGTCTTGCCTAGGGTCACGCAGCTAATGTCTGAGGTGTGTCCTAAGACAGGAGTTCTTAACCTTTTCTATCTACTATGGGTCCCTCTTGGCAGTCTGGTGAAGTCCATGAACCTTTTCTTAGAATAACATTTTTAAGTAACTGAAGAAAATGTTAAATATCAGTTAAAGGTTAGTGAAAATAAGGATGTACTTCTTTTCCCATTCTAAAATGCAGGCACTAAAATCACCTCTTTTCTCACCTGGCTGCAGTACTTCCAGACTTCTCTGACTGATTCCAACAGCCCCCAGTCTGGGAACTTTCCTCTTCCCTACCCCATCCCCAGTCTTTTTTTACTTCCTTTTGTGTTTTATCTTCCTCTTTAGATCATAATCTCCTTGAGGGTAAAGATCATCTTTTTTTTTTTTTGTATTTGTGTCCCCAGCACTTAGCACTGACCTGAGACATCATAGGTGCTTAATAAATGTTTATTGACTGACTACATATTCACAGATCCTCTTAGGCATATGCAGTCCCGGGTTAAGTACTCCTCCTGTAATCAGATAATAACCCTATTCTAAAACTATACTTTATAGGTAAAATGCTACTCTACACCATTGAAAGAATTTACTTGCTGAGAGCTCCTTCTAGCAATGAAATCACAGATGAAAAAATTATTTAAAGAAATAATAAATTTTACAGACTTCTTACTTTGTTATTTCAAAAATAATCATAATTTCCTTGATATGGGTTCTTCCCCCCACCAATGACCATTGTAACTTCACAAAATTTTCATGAATTGTTTGGGCCAGCATTCTGCTGATAAATCTTTTCAGCCTGGTAGGAAATAAGGAAGTTCATTTTCTACTGGCAGAGCTTTGTAAACCTGAGTCAGTCAAATATTAAATGCCTACTATGTGCTAGGCATTCTATCTGTACCTCATTCCTACCAGGAGAAAGGCCGCTCCAAAGTCATTACTGGTGATTTCTGTACCTAGGGCAAGCAGCATCTAATAAAATCAGTGTTCAAGACCAAAAAGGGAAGCCCCCTGTTGGAGATTCCAGGAGGGAAAGGAGATAAGCTGAGGATATCCATGCTGCTTGGTTTAGTTATCTCTATGCTACTGAAGCATTGTTATAAGTGTAGCAAACATCCTCTAAATTCCAAAACACCAGGCCATAGTTTGTCCTTTTTTTTTTTTAAATAATGTCCCAGTTTTTTCCAACTACATTTAAAGACAATTTTAAACATTCACTTTTAAAATTTTAATTCCAAATTTTCTCCCTTCCTCCCTCACCTCCCCCCTCCTTGAGATGGTAAGCAATTTGATATAGGTTAAATATGTGCAATCATGCAAAACATATTTCCATATTAGTCATGTTGTGAAAGAAGACACAGACACAAAGGGGAAAAAAAAACAAAAAATAAAGAAAATGAAAAATGGTATGCTTCAACCTGCATTCAGACTCCATCAGTTCTTTCTCGGAATAGCAGAGAATATCTCTGGATAGCATTTTTCACTGAGTCCTTTGGAATTGTCTTGCATCAATGTATTGCTGAGAATAGCTAAGTCATTCACAGTTGATCATCCTACAATGTTGCTTTTACTATGTACAATATTCTCCTGATTCTGCTCACTTCACTTTGCATCAGTTTGTGTAATTCTTCCCAAATTTTTCTGAAATCATCCTGCTTGTCATTTCTTATATTACATTTCTTATAGTATTCCATCAAAATCATATACTAGAACTTATTAAGCAATTTTCCAATTGATAGGCATCCCCTCAATTTCTGATTTTTTCTACCACTAAAAGAGCTGCTATAAATATTTTTGTACAAATAGGTCATTTTCCCTTTATTTTCATCTCTTTGGGATGTAGACCTCATAGTGCTATAGCTTGATCAAAGGGTATGGATAGATTTATAGCCCTTTGAACACAGTTCCAAATTGCTTTCCAGAATGGGTGGATCAGTTCACAACTCCACCAACAGTGCATTCAAAGTACATTCTAACTGTGGCTTTGGTCACTTTTATACCATGATGCTTCATAGAAAGAAATAAAACTTCACTAGACTTTAATTATGTTTTAAAGTCACTGCATAATAATTGTCAGAGTAATACTGAATAAATTAGAAAGTGGACAGAATCTTTCATATAATGTTGAGTTAAACTATCCCCACTTTGAAATGCCCCCCCAAGAAACCACGTATACCACAGCCCCACATTCCAAGGAATACTAAGATACTAAGCTGTATCTCCTATACTTGATTTTGGGAGGAACTCTTTTCTACTAACTAGGGGTAATTTCTTCTTTCTTTCTTTCCCTCCTTATTGTACCTCATTTAACCAATCCAGGCATCGATCTTTTCATCTGTAAAATGGTATAATAATATCTATAGTACCTGCTGCATATATTTATGAGGTTCAAAAGAAATAAATCATATAAAACTCTTTACATATTTTAAAGTGTAATATAAATGGTGAATGACTATGAGTCATAGAACACTATTCTACAAAGAATTCTAAATGAAGCCAGTGGCAACATTTTGCAAACTAGGAATTTTGAAGAAAAATTGGAGTTAGAATAACAGTATCCAAGAGATAAATGGAAAAACAACACATTTGTGGGTTGGCTGTATTATAAAACTAAAGGATAAGAAATACCTAGGTGGTAGGAATAGTGGATAGAATGCTAGATGGGGAAGCAGGAAAACCTGAGTTCAAATCCTGCCTCAGACTCTTACTAGGTGTGCAACCCTGGGCAAGTCATCTTGGTCTGTCTTGGTTTTCTAATAAATAGCAGTATTTGCACCTACTTCCCAAGGTCATTGAGAATCAAATAAGAGAATGCACATAAAGTACTTCACAAACCTTACAATGTGATATAAATGTTAACTAATATTTATTATAACCCATAGATAGCCCATGTGCTCCACTAATGTGCTCATGTGGGGGAAAAGGAAGCCAGAAACACCCACAAACAGACATTGAAAGGAGCCCTGGCATGAACTGATGGTAGGACATAAATAAGAGTCCCATAGGATGAAAAGGAAAGGATAGGTTGCTATATACCTCCTTGAAGGATATACCTACATCAGTTAGATCCTAGATCCATTGGTATCTTGGAAGATTAAAGTATAAATGCAAGCAATTTTTATTCTACTTAAAATTCTACAAATTTTATTCTACTTAAAAAAGTTCAATCAAGCCCTCTATGTCCACTTAAATCAGTTTATGGAAGAAGTTAAGTTTCTTGATGGGAACTTAAAAAAAATAAAACATACAAAGCCTAGCCAGACAGAAATCTCCTCTGCATCATGAGTGCCTGACACACAATTATCAATTTTCCTTGTGGGTTTTCATAAAAAGGCAGGTTGTGTAACCAGGCATAATTTTAACCGCTAAAAATAATTTTAAATTGCTTAACCGGGCCTCTTAGCCCTGGAGTAGGATGTTGCCTTCATACAGTACTCACTCTGTGTGCTTGATATTACCTTTCTGTATAACTGCCCTTTTAGTGCCATGACTCACAAAGGTTCTCAGAGGAAGTTTTCTTAAATATTGTGGCTGCCCAAAGTACCATACCTCTATGAGGAAATAAATTCTGGTCTTCATCCTTCTCCAACCAGTCTCAATAGCTCAACATCCAACTAACAAACCAGTTTCCCTTCTCAACTGAATTATGTGTGTGTATGTATGCACATGTGTATTGTGTGTATATGTTGTTGTTCAACTGTGTCCCACTCTTCATGACCCTCTCTGGGGTTTTCTTGACAGAGATACCAGAGTGGTTTGCCCCCTTCCTTCTCCAGCTCATTTTACAGTTGAGGAAACTAAGTCAAAGAAGGTTAAGTGATTTGCCCACAGTCACACTGCTAGTAAGTCTCTTCAAATGCATGAAAATGAGTCTTCCTGACTCCAGGCTCTATCTACCATGCCGCTTAGCTGCACAAGGCTGCTAATGTAGTAAGGAGGAGAAAAAAGAAAAACTTAAAAGCTTTGGAGTCCATCCCTAAAGTAGGAAGCTCCATACAATTGGATGTTTTGAACCAAAGGTTCAAATATCTGTTATCTGTTAATATCTGAATATCTGTTAGGATAGAGATAGAATTCATGATTTGGATAGGAACTGAATTAGATGAGAGCATCAAACTAGAAAAAAAAAAACATGGTCTAGTGGAAAAATCATTGGATTTGTGGGTCAGAAGACCCGGGTTTAAATCTTGACTCTACTCCTTACTACCTATGTGATCTTGAGTAAGACCCTCCATCCTTCTATGACAGTTCATTAATTTTTTCAAAATAGCTTCTTTTTGTGGTCTAAGTAACCTCCAAAGTCCAACAAATTATGTGATCCTAGAGATTCCAGTGTCCCTTTCATCTATACAACTCTAGTAGAGCCATATGACTCATACCTGTATCTGCCATATGGCTCATACCTATATCTTCCTGGCCCTTCTTCAACAAAATTCCATTTGGACAAAAATAAATTATTTGTTTGATGAAAATTAAGGAGGCTTGGGCATTAAAATAGCAGTTGTGTCTTTAACATGGAAGAAGGGAGGCAGTGGAAATGGGCAAATGTTCCAGGAAAGAAAGGCTTGGGAGCAGAAGGAGGAAAATTTTAAAAAGAAATGTTTCTTTGCCCAGTGTGGTTCTTCTGTGCCTCACCTAGTTCTCTCCTCTGTCAATGCCACGTTTACACTGTGAACAAAATTAATGGCGTTCTTCACTTTGGCTCCATCACAGAGCACTCACCTGAGAAACTGTAAGGAACAGGGCTGTAAATCTCATAATCAAATATTGAATTATCTCTAATTTATTTACTTGTGAATCGAAAGAACTGCAATCAAATGTATAAAGATTTATTATGAAGCGACTTTTTAAGGAGCTACGTGAACAAAGCTTTTTAGTTCTCTTCTGGCAAAAACTGTTACACAATTACTGAACTGTGGAGTTCTCAAATGTAGTCCAGGAATCCCTGGGGATCTCTAAGACCCATTTAGGGGATCCACAATGTCAAAATTAATAATATTAAAACACTTGGGTTTCTAATACAGTAAATACCATTAGATATAACCCACATAAACAAAAGCTCTTTGGTCTCCTCAATAATTTTTTAAGAGTATAAAGAGGTCCTAAGACCAATATTTTGAGAAATGATGTTCTTGACCTAATTTAAGAATGAAGTTGGAATATCTCTGTCTATAGATAGCTATTAACACCATACTGGTGCAAAATCACCTTCAAAAATCACTACCCAGCTTTCAACTTATTTCACCTGTGTGACACCAATAAGTGCAGATTCATTGGCTCATAGAAACTAAGATCTGAAAAGGACTTTGAAGGACTTCTATCCCAACCCAAACCTTAAGCTGGAATCTCTCTCCAGCATCCTTGATGAGTGGTCATTGAGCATCCATTAGAAGATATCTAGTGATTGGAAATTCATTATTTCCTGGAACAACCCATTCTGTTGTTTTGTTGAGTAATTTTTCAGTTGTTCTGACTCTGTGACCCCATTTGGGATATTCTTGGCAAAGATACTGAAGTGGTTTGCCATTCCCAACTCCATTTCATTTTACAGATGAGGAAACTGAGGTAAACAGGGTAAAGTGACTTGCCCAGTGTCACACATCTAGCAAGTACCTGAGGCTAAATTTGAACTCAGGAAGATGAGTCTTCCTGACTCCAGGTCTGGCACTCTATCTACTGCACCACCTAGCTGCCCCAGCAGCCCAGTCTACATTGGACAGCTCTTATTGTTAGGAAATTTTTACTTGTATTAAAATGCATTTCAAGCAGGAAATTATAATAATAATAACAATAACAAAAATAACTCTTACTAATTATGCTGAGATTAATGGCATCCTGAAATCAAAGTTAAATGGGAAGAAGTCATCTAATACAATTGACAAGCATGCAACAACAATATTGCTATATACTTTCTGAATTGCGAAATGGACCATAACTGATTTAGAAAATAAACTAACAAAAGCCTACACAATCTTACTAAAACAGAGAATCCATAACTCTAAGGCAGCTGTGGAAAGATTAATCCTTCCACACCCAAAAAATAGAAAGAGAATTGATAGATATTCTTAGACCACATGGCAAAGAAGTAAAAAAGAAAAGAAAAGAAATACTTTTGGAATCAACAGAAATCACAAAGGAACAGGTTAATAACATTTACCAACATTGGATTTATCTAGAAAGTAATTTACCTCCAAATGTAGTCTCTGAAATAGTTAAGATTTAAGAGAGGAATCAACATGTGTAAGAATTCAGGCAACAATCTGTCCATACAGAAACAGACTAGCTTGATGCCTAGGACTAGACATGATGTTCTAGATCTGGTCCAGCCTGGCCAGAAAACAGTGGGACAATCACCCCTCTTACTCAGAGTCTTAATAATACATTCAGCCTAAGACTTGATTAGTATTGTTGGCACCCATGCCACACTGTTGTGGTTTACACTGAATTTGCAGACCCCTAAAACCTTCAGGTCCTTGTCACGAGAGCTATTGCCCAGATTCATTTCCTCTTTTACCACTGCAAGGGAAAAAAAAAAGGAGTTTCCCAGATGGAGAGCACAAGGACTCCAGCATTTATTTTTCCCAGCTGACATTCCTATTTTAAAGGAATGCTGACATTCTTCCTGCAGAGGACTGTAACTGCACATGTGCCTGGCTTAATGGATGACACAGACTTGTAGTCTCCCTGTATTGAGAGAGAATTATTCCCTCATTCTGTTTCACAGATTCCTGATGTTGTGGACCATTTTGGCAGTAACATACTTGCTTCCTCCTATAATATTTTGAATGCTTGAGTGTACTGAATTTGACTGAAGAACAGTAAAAAAAAAAAACAGTATCTGTGGAGCTCAACATATGTTCTAGCATGAATTATATTCCTGTAAGAATCTCATTAAAAAAATTTAAGTCAAGTGTTCACCAGTGAGAAATAAGCAATCATCAGTTTGACAGTTGGTATCTAGAAGTGATTCATGTTGATAGGCAGAAATAGGGAAGACAGAGAAGCTGACTGGCTGCTGAAACTGGACCTTTCATACCTGCAGAACCTTGATGAGGTCATTTCAGGTAAGGTCTGGCTATTAGCTCAGTAGGCTCAGGAACTCAATTTAATTAGCTTTCCCAATGGAAATCAAGCTCTGAGGAACTGTTTCATGCTAATCAGTAGTGTACTAGAGCTGGAAGAGACTGTAGAAGGTTTCTCATCCAGTTCCCTGCTGTAAATGATGACAATTTATTCATTTACAATGAAAGATATGTTTCCAAAAATAAACTACTTATAAAGGTCTTGTTATTGTTCAGTCAGTCAGTTGTGTCTGACTCTTCCTGCCCCCATGGACCATAGCATGCCAGACTCTTCTATCCTCCACTATCTCTCAAAATCTGTCCAAATTCATACTCATTGTTTCCATGACACTATCTCTCTATCTCATCCTCTCCTTCAATCTTTCTCAACATCAGGGTCTCTTCCAATGGGTCCTGTCTTCTCATTTTGTGGCCAAAGTATTTAAACTTCTGCTTCAGTATTTGAGCTTCCAGTGAATAGCCTGAATTAATTTCTTCAAGTATTGGCTGATTTGATCTTGCTGTCCAAGAAACTCTCAAAACCTTCTCCAGTACCACAATTTAAAGCATAAAATCTGCCAGCTTTCCTCATAGTTCAATTCTCATAGCCATACATTGCTACTGAAAAGACCATAGCCTTGACTTAGGGACCTTTATGAGCCATCTAGCTTATAGAGATAGTGTGGCTCACAGTGGAAAGAGCAATGATTTTGGAGCCAAAGACCCTTTCTTCAAACCCCACCATTTAATATCTATGTGACCCTAAACATATCCCTTAATCTCTCTGGGCCTCAGTTAACTCATCTGTAAATTGAAGTAGCTATACTAGATTGCCTCTAATGTACATTCTAGATCTAAATACATGAATTTATGTCAATTTTTTCCTAGTATCAAGCTTTAACTCCAGGCCTCTTTCTACTAGTGCATGTTATTTTATCAGTGAGGCATAAAACAAAGAGTCGAAATTAAATTAACATTTATTGAATGCTTACTATGTGTTGGGTACTATGTGCTAAGTATTCTGAAATACAAATATAAGCAGAAAAAAAAAGTGCCTGTCTTCAAGAAGCTTACATTCTAAAGGGGAAGCCCCACATAAAAGGAAGCTGAAAAGCAGGGGAGGCATGATAGAAAAGGTCCAGAGAGTCAGAAATACAGCCAGGAGAGGAATGAAAATATGACTAGGAGTATGTAGTGGCAACCACCTTAACATACCCAGGATAGTTGCTAGCACAGGTTCTTAGATCTGCTTTACTAGGAAAGATAGCTGTTTTTAATTGGAGGGATGTAATGCCTTCTGGCTCTGAGAAGTGTATATATATTCTGAGTTGGTATTTTGTTTTAGGGGCTGGCTTATGAAAATGATCTTGTGATTGCCTAGTTGAAATTCTGAGTGGCTATTATGTTCAGAGCTCCCTGAGTACTCAGATGTAAAGGCTTTCTCATCTGAGAGATATATGTAAAATATATAGTTGATTCAGACAGTAAGAGCCCTGTCTGTTGGTCTTTATTTCTCTGTTTGTATTTTCTCTGAAGTTCAGGGTGCTGACTTTTCCCCAGAACTAGTGAATATGACTCAGTGTCTAATTAGAAATTAGAAAAAGGTGTGAAAGCCTTCCTACAAGCAAGCCTCCCTTAAGCAAGCTTTCCTTAATTGACTCCAAGTGAGGTCTAGTAATGGGTGGAGAAGATCCATCAACATTAAATCCCTCTAACAGGGTCCCTCCTTAAAATGAAGGTAATGGGAAGAATCAGTCACCCAGAGAGAGAAAGAGGTTAATCAAGAGTTGCCTTGGATAGTTTAGACTTGCAAGATGGTATCCAGAGTTAATGTGACAGAATGGGAAGAGAAAAGGTCTTGAAGTGAAAATTTGGAGTTCTAGTCCTCATTCTGCTGCTTCCCAGAAGACATCTTTGGATCTTAGAGACAGGCTACTTCCCTTCCCTGAACTTCAACTTCCTTATCTTAATTAAAGAGACACTTGAGACTAGGTGATTTCTGATGTCCCATTGAGCTCTAAAAATATGTGCCCTGTGTTTTATACAGACTCATGGTAAAATTTGGAAAATTATTGCTCCTTCTCCTCCAATATAGAGCACATCCTTTTGGAGACAAGATGCTCATGTCCACCAGATATAATATTTATGTGGTCAGCATCTGTCTCCTTTGGACAGTGTTAGACACCCACCAATAATTAATTACTTATTTTTTGCTGGGTTTTGTTTTTTCCCCAGACTCTGCAGAGAACCTCATGTTGCTATGGAAACATAATTTTGAAGCTGGTACAATTGTGTTGTTCTCATCCTCATTTTATAATTTTTAGAAAAATAAGTTGATATCCTATGAATGTGTATATGAATACAATTTAACTTTAGTTTAAATGGAAAACACCTTTCCAGTGTATAAATATTTATGTCTATAAATTCTGGGGATTTAGATTTGTATAGACTTACAGGGGTGGGGAACCTGAGGCCTTGAGGCCACATGTGGCCCTCAAGTTCCTCAAGTACAGTCCTTTGACTGAATCTAAATATCACAGAATTAATCTCCTTAATAAAAGGATTTGTTCTGTAAAACTTGGACTCAGTCATAAGGCCACACCCAAAGACCTAGACTGTCATGTGTGGCTTCAAGGCCACAGGTTCCCCACCCCTAGTTTAGAGTTTGAATCTGATTTGGGCAGTTAGGTGGTACAGTGGATAGAGTATTGGACTCCAAGTTAGGAATAGTCATCTTCCTGAGTTTGATTCCAGCCTCAGACACTTACTATGTGACCCTGTGCAAATCATTTAGCCCTCTTTGCCTCAATTTCCTCATCTGTCAAATGAGCTAGAGAAGGAAATGGCAAACCAGTCCAGTATCTTTGCCAAGAAAACCCCAAATGGGGTCACAAAGAGGTGGGAAAAAAACTGAACAAGAAAAATCTGATTTATGAGAAGCAGTATGGGAGAGGGGGATGGTGTACAGAAAGATGGAAAGAGCAGAACAGAGTTGACTCAGGATAATCTCAGCTTCAAGTTCTCTCTCTGGAACATAATCCTCTCTCCAGTATCCCAGGTAACTCAAAACCTGTAAACTTCAGAACAATGGCTGATGGAGGGAATTTCCCCAATACCAGTCTGGATTCCCACCCCCCCCCCCCATATAAAATAAGACAACAGAAAATCTCTATGATTTGTGCGTTCTATTAATTACTATTTCTAAAGCTGCTTTTTAAATGCATTTTCTCATTGAAGCCTCACAAAAAAATTCTATAAGCTGTCCCCATCACACAGATGAGAAAAAGAAATTAAATGGCTTACCATATGCATGGGTAATACTTATTAGACATAGGATTTGTACTCATACCGTCAATGACTTGGTCTTTCTTAAGCCAAACTGCATGACAAATGAATCAGAATCACATTCAGAGCAGAAAAGGACCATAGGGACCATCTAAGGCAGCTAGGTGGTACAGGGGATAGAGAGCGGGAACTGGAATAGGGGTGACCTGAGTTCCAATCTGGCCTCAGACATTTTCTAGCTGTGACTTTGGGCAAATCATTTAACCTCTGCCTGCCTCAGTTTCCTCCATTGTCAAATAGGGATAATAATAGTACCTATCTCCCATGGTTGTTGTGAGGAACATATGAAATAATATCAGCCCTCTCATCTTGCAAATAAGGAATCTGTGGCCCAAAGGAGAGGAGAAGTTTTCTAAAGGTCACACAGATAATAACCAGACTTTAGTAAGTGTCTGCTGTGCACTAGGCACTCTACTTGGAACTGGGACCATAAGAATGAATAAGAGCAAGTCCTTAATGAATACAACTGGGATTCAACCACTCCACCTCCAGGGCTCTTTCTGCCACTCCATACTACTATATGGGAGAGGTAGAAAATCAAGTGATATTGGTACTTAAAATGTAATTTGATTTTTTGAAAAATAATCAATTAATACATTTATCAAACACTATATGCCGAACATTCTGCGATGCATATAGGATACAAAGGAAAAATGAAATATTATAATAAAATGTCATACCTTAAGCCTATGTATTATTAATAAGCATAATGCATAATACTGTGATGCTATGTTATGTGTATGTTATGTTGTCATGTCATGTCATGTTATGTTATATATTAGTGCACCCAGGGACTAAAGTATTCATTATTTGCCCTTCAGTGACTCCTCCAGCAAAGTAAAAGATCATTTTGTAAACTGAATGAGTACTTCCTATTTAATGAAGGAGGCTGGAGGCTGTGCCTGATGGGAAATTTAATCTTAGAATTCATACAGAAATTGCTGGGTAGTATCTTGTTCCTATCAGCTCCCTCCTCCCTTCTGGTAGGGGCTGGTGCTTAATCTCAAACCTATTTCTACCTGACCCCACTTCTTTTTTTTCTTACTCTTCAGGCTAGAGATTTAATTAACCACACCCTGTCAAAACAGCTAGCTCACTTTTCACCTGGGGAAAATATAATGGCCTTCAGGTCACAGCGTTCATTTCTCTGTTGTTTTAATGGAATTTATTTTAGGCAAAATGTTGTTAGTACTGTAGCTTAAAGCCTCTGGTTAGAAAAAAAAAATAAAGTTATTAGTATGACAGCTTAAAGCTCCCAGGTAGGAAAATTCCTAACACTCAAACAGAGGTTTGGGTCACTGGCCCAAATCAAATTTGTGTATATCTCCAGACAACCACTGGCCTCTCTGTATTTTGAATCAAAATCAGGAGGTAGGAAACTTAGATAAAAGAAGTGAGCAGAATATAATTAGTGTTTGTTACCGGACTAGCAGAAGTAGGAAAATTCGAAAAAGAACAGACTTTTTTTTCAGGGGGGGAAAGGGAGCAAAGTAGGGGGGTATAACTTCCCTCAATCCTTGAGGAGGTACATACAACCAGATTTAGCCTGAATCTTCTGTTCTAAAACATCTGCAAAGGCCCAGTGATCCATTTTAATTTCTCCCTTTTCCTCCTGAGTTCCTTCAGTTTTTCTTTCCAGTTTCTTCTTTTGCCCTTTGCCCTTATGATATCAATTCTTTCCCTCTTGGCTCATTAAATCCCAGGTAGAGCTGTCAATGCCCTCTCCCCTCACCTTTCTCTCAGTCTGTCCTGTGCCATATGTCTGTCTCTCTTGAAGACTAGCCCTCACAGCTCAATGTTCACGATAGCCCAAATATCTCTGAGAGCGGTGAGGGAATACTTGTTCCTCAGAACTACAAATCCCAGAATGCCAATAAATTCTCAAATTCCTATTACACATAATTTACTAGAAGGGGAAAGTTCAGGTGTGTCTGACCCTTCATGGACCTATTTGGGATTTTCTTGGCAAAGATACTGACGTGGTTTACCATTTCCTTCTCCAGCTCTTTTTAAAGATGAGGAAACTGAGACAAACAGGGCTAAGTGATTTGCCCAGGGTCATGCAGCTAGTAAGAGACTGGCTGATGTCAGATTTGAACTCAGGTCTTCCTGACTCCAGGCCCACTGCTTTATCCCCTGTACCATTTAGCTCCCTAGAAGGGATTTAGTGATATCTACAGCATCATAGAATTTAGGGCTGGGAGAGACACACACACAAAAAACGCCTCTTGTCCATCCCTTACATTTGACAGGGCATCTGGGTGGCACAGTGGATAGCAAACCAGATCTGGAAGCAAGAACTGGGTTTAAATCCAATTTCAGACACTTACAAACTCTAAGTCACTTACAAGCAAGTCACTTAATCTGTCTGCCTCAGTTTCCTTATCTGTCAAATAGGGGTGATAATAATAGCACCTACCTCACAAGGTTGTTGTACAAACCTTAAAATAATATATAAAAGCTAGTTATTATTGCTATTATTGGCAGATGAGGAAACTGAGGTCAGGATTCATTAAGTAATTTACTACAGGTAAATTATCTGATTATGAACAGGGTTGAGACTTCTCAATTATATCACATCAAGTCCAGGAGACTGGGGTTCTAGTTTTAGCTCCACCTCTAAAAAACAATGTAACTCTGGGAGAGTCATACTCCATTTACTAATATTTAAAATAAACTGGCTGGATTACCGCAATGAAGTCAGATTCAAATAGAAATAGGAGCTGCTGAATCCTTTGTAAGGATCATTATTGTACAGGCCACATACAAACTCTTGAAAACCACACATTAACAATTTCTATGTTCTATTATATTCTTATTTAATTAAATACTTTCCAATTACATTTTTAATCTGGTTTGGGCCACTCCAGAGTGTTTCACACCTCTTCACTAAAGGACCTCCAAGTGTCCTCTGAGCACAAAAATTCTTTGACTTGGTTATTTTATATCTTCATATGTTGAGTTTTATTAGAGTCAGGGCCATCTTCTGTTACTCTTAGAAAGCTGCCTACCTGGTGTTGTAATGACATCTTTTCTCTAAAAATAAATTGATGGTGTGTGACCCATATTCCCATTCAGTGTCTATGTTAGTCTAGTCATGGGCTTTTAAATAGGCCAAATCTGGCTGGGTGTGAATTATTACTAATCCTTGGGGTTCTTCTCCTACTTTCTGTACATCCAGAGCTATTTCATCAAAATGTGTGTTTCTCCTGTTCCCTATTTTTCACACTTAGAAAAATGCCTGAAGCAGCCCTTGAAAGAGCCATGAATAATTCAGCTGGAAGAAATAGAAGTTATTTGTTTGGTTTTTCCCCCTATCCCAAAGCTCGCTCGTGTGTGTGTGTGTGTGTGTGTGTGTGTGTGTGTGTGTGTGTGTGTGTGTGTGTGTGTGTGTGTAAGCATCCTCTTCCTCTTGCTTTAAAATGATTAGCAAAGCTTCTATTAGGTGCAGGGAGGGAAGAGTAAATTAGTAATTAGATACAAAATAAAAAGAAAAAAAGAGCATGAATAAAACGTGTTAAAAGTACACAGAAGAAAGCAAATATTCAGAAGGGGACACAAATGGTAATTTTGTCACTACTGTGTTATATTTATGTTCACCTAAAAAACTACATTACAGAAGGTTGTGGTTCTATGTGTGATCTTTTGTTATTTGTATACTTAATTGTAAATGTTTGTTGACTAAATTCATAATAGAAAGGAAATTCAAATTTTTTAAAAATGATTGTCAGATTATTACAGTTTTTTAAAAGTTTCAACCTTGGCTAATCTTCCCAACTTGATTCCCCAAACCTGGGATAGACAAAAAATTCCTCTAGTAGTCAAATCCTACTTTGAAGAGATTAGCATAAAAACATTGGAAGACCATTGGTGATTCAGTGATCAGATCCCCCCAATTCAGACTTCTGGGTCTGCAAAAGTGGCTCTGAGCAGATGGGTAGAATGATTTTTAATGATAGGTTAAAGGTATTGCTCAAAAATCTTTATTCCCCTTAATATGTTTTATGTTCAGTTTGGATGGCTGTATACAATATACGCTATACATACACATATATTTGTACATGTGTATGTATATATACATAAAGATGTATATATATGCATATATACATATAGGTACTTTATTAATATGTGTAGTAATTTCTTCTCTCTCCACCCTTATAAGTAAGCTTTTTTGGGAATAGGGATTATTTCATTCCTTGTACTTATATCTTTGGTGTCTAGAACAGTCACTTACAGTGCCTTATTCATAGAATTCTCACTGATTAATGAGTTGCCAGGGATTCCATAAGCTAGTATCATCATGTAAAGTAGAAACTTATTTTATTTAACTTTAATTCATTCAGATAATATATAAGCACCTACTGCATCTAAAGCCCTGTGCAAAACACTTTCAAGAAACAGAGAGAGACAGAGAGAGAGAGAGAGAGAGAGAGAGAGAGAGAGAGAGAGAGAGAGATATCCAGGGGCTATCATAAATGGCATTTAGAGCTGGACCTTTGTTTTTGTTCAATCATTTCAGAGGTGTCCAACTCTTCGTGACCCCGTTTGGGGTTTTCTTGGCAAAGATACTGGAGTGGTCTGCCATTTCTCTAGCTCATTTTATAGATGAGGAAACTGAGGCAAACTGAGTTAAGTGATTTGTCCAGGGTCACACAGCTAATATGTGTCTGAGGCTAGATTTGAAGTCAGGAAGATGAGTCTACCTGACTCCAAGCCCAGTACTTTATCTACCAGGCCACCTAGATGCCCTCAGACTGAATCTTAGAGACAGTCTAGTCCAATTACTTTATTTTACAGATAAGGGAAATGAGGTCCAAGAAAAATAAATGACTTGCTCACTGTTGCCTAACTAGGAAATAGAAGGCAGGAGATTTGAATTCAGTTCTTCTAATGCTAAAATGAGTTCTTTCCACTATACATATCTGTCCTTCAGGTTTAAATAGGTTTTATGTGTACTACCCAAGCACATAAAAGAGCAATTTATAACTCAAGATTCCAATTTATTCATTTAATGATGAGTCTCTTAAATATGATGAAAACTCAAACACTCAATTTCACTAGCCAGTACCTCCCCTTCCTTCCTGGTCTTGAGTTCTGAGACAGTTTAACGTAGTGGATAGAAAGCTGGCCTCAAAGCTAAGAAAACCCATGTTCAAGCTCTCCCTATGTGTGTGACAATGGACAAATTACTTAAACTCTCAGCGCTCTAGGCGATGCTTTAAGACTATAAGTGACAAAGGAGGTGCCAACCTGCTCTGCTAGAGGAAGTTTCCTTACCTGGGAGTTCCTTCTGCCAATAAAATCAGCTAAGTCCTAGAAATTAGACCACTAAGAAAGCATGGAATTTTAGAGTGCTGTTCTTAAAGAATATTAGTCAATTAGTAATAGCATTAAAATCAATCCATTTACATATGTGTGTATAAGTATCTATACATACACACACACATCTCTGCATATGGCAATCAGGATTAAGTGACTTGCCCAAGGTCACACAGCTAGTGTCAAGTGTCTGAGGTAGAATTTGAATTCAAGTCCTCCTAACTCTAGGGCTAGGCTCTATACATTGCACTGCCTAGCTGCCCCTCAACCCATATTTTGTCACCACACATTCCCTCTGGTTGATTACAACTACTTCCCTAGTCACATATACTCCCTAGAACTGCTAAATTCTAAGATTATTCTTAGCTCATGTGTAGTTATTTCTGTCCAGCACAGGACTTTGCTTCATAATAATAATGGTATAATAATAATACTTTGAGTTCAAAACTTGCCTTACTTTTCAATATCATCATCTTCCTAGTTCCTCTGGTTCCATTTTTCTAGTTTCAATCTTCTGCCTATGGTGCCTATATTCCTTCATTCAGTACTACGGTCCTAGTTGCAGACCCCTAAGATTGCTTTAGCCATGGCCCCCAAATACTTTCATGAGTCTTCTAGCTCTTGGGTAAACGCTCAGTCTAGGCCTGGGGCTCCTAGTCCTATCTTCCTGCTGCTATTGCCCAGAGATCTAGTGAATTACCAGTCTTCTTTTTAAATTTCAAATGATCCAACATGTAGACAAAAGTCAAGGCTTTTAGACTTTAATAAATGAAGTGATTAGACAGCACTGAGAGCCCAGCTGAAGTTATTCAGCATGGATTTCTAAGAGATGAAATCAGTCTCATTTTTTCATAGCCAAGAAACAAAATGATTTGGGTTAGTCCCCTTCCATGACTGTGGTTAGTCTAGTAGGGATGTAACATCACACTCTTCAATGGTTATTGTGAAGAATCCTGAAGATATACTTTTTTGAGATGAATATACATTCTATATTATAATTTACAAAGAAAAAAATTATTTAAAAACAATAGACTGTGTACCTGATTTACTATACAGGAAAGAGAAAACATTGAAAGGATACAAAATACTGGATCTATAAGGGACCTGGGAGACATATTTCAACCTCCTCATTTTTACAGAGGAGGAAAATAAGACTAAAAGAGGAGAGATGATTGGCCTAAGGTCATTTAGGTAATACTGATCAGAATTGGTGTTTCAATCTTGAACCTCTGTCTTTAAATCCAATCTCTCTTTTCTTTACCAGAGAATCTGCTTTAACTGATGGTGTTTTTCTTCTGAGAAACAACAGAAAATGTCTTAAAAAAATTTTAAATCAAAGATTTGAGTCCCTGGAAAATTGTGAAATGAACACAAAGAGGAAGAAAAGACAATGGGTTTTTATAAATTCCTCTCCCCTACACTTTAAAACTTCTCTATGTCCTTTCTGGTCTGTCCTCTCCTCCTTCCTGGCTGTCTCCATGGAAAAAAGTGACCTTCGTCCTTGCCAAGGCAAACTCCTCCACCTGCACCCTTTCAAAAAATGTCATTCTTTATACTTCCAACTATTTACATTCAAGTCTGTAATATCCTTTGCATTTTACCCTTTTCCAGGAATGTGTCAAAATGTTCTCTGTCTCTGTCTCTTTCTCTCTGTCTCTGTCTGTCTGTCTGTGTGTCTCTCTCTGTCTCTGTCTGTCTCTGTCTGTCTCTCTGTCTGTGTCTCTCTTTCTGTCTCTCTCTGCCTGTCTGTGTGTGTGTGTGTGTCTCTGTCTCTCTGTCTCTTTCTTTCTCTCCACCACCCCTACCCCCAACCCCCACCTCTCTCCAGGCTTGTGTACTTATGAATGTTTGTATAGATCTCTTTAAGAGCTTCAATTTAATCTGTTTCAATTTCAATATAGATATAAATATATTTAGCTTGTGTCTCCTGCTCCCAGCACCCTGCCCCCCAACTCTGAGCCACATTTAGGTTTGGTATACTGTATTGGTCAACATTCATTGAAACCAACATCTCTGAGCCATATTTATGCCAAATCATGCCACACAGAATCACAACAAAAGGCATTTAATTTTAAAAGTATAGCAAACGAAGAACCAGGACTTGCATCAGGTAAAAAACCTTCTTAGCACCCATACCAGTGGACTGTCACCTCCAAATATCTCTTGGGAATACTAATTAGTTCTCCAATTAATCCTTGTCCAGTCAACACATTGGGCGGTTAAGTGGCACAGTGGAGTCAGGAAGACTCATTTCCTGAATTCAAATCTGACCTTGGACATTTGCTAGCTGTGAAACCCTGGACAAGTCAGCGTCCTGTTTGCCTCAGTTTCCTCATCTGTAAAATGAGCTGAAAAAGGAAATGGAAAAACACTACAATATCTTTGCCAAGAAAACCTCAAATGGGATCACAAACAACAACAGTCAACACGTTGGAAGAAGGCCTTGTCACTCATAACTCCAATGTTCATGATAGCTAACCATTTATGCAGTTCTTTAAGGTTCACAACAAACCTGTATGGTAGATGGTATTATTACCACCATTTTGCAAATGAGTAAACTGAGCCTAGAAAAAGGCAAGGTGACTTGCCCCAAGTCACACAGCTCATCAGTGTGTGAAGCAGGATGTGAAATAAGATCTTCCTGTCTCCATTTTCAACACTCCCCACTGTTTTCCCCTAGCTGCCTCAGTGTTGAGTATTTGAGTTTAAAGCTGCTCTGCACTGGCTTTTAAATCTACTCAGAAAGGTCTGTCACTGAGAACTGGGGTTTTAGGGAGCCCAGCACCAATCTGGGGCACATATACCTTTATCTGAGTTTTTCCTCTTTTTCTGCTCTTTCTACTTCAGTATCCATGCCAGTGTTAGCATGCCTAAATGCAGCTGCAATTCATCCTGTCTCTGCTGACATCTGCCCCACTGTGCACCCATCACAGCTCTGTATGAAACTATCACAAAACTTTTTTCAGTCACTGGGGTACAGAAATACATCTAGCCCTACTAGAAAGTCAGAAGCGGGGTGGGGGACATTAAGAGAGATAAGAGACAAGAGAGAGAAGATTGGGGGAAGGGCTATTGAGTAGGATAGCTATTTGGGAGTGGTGGGTAGGGGAAAGTATCAACTTATAACTCAAAACCTTGTGGAAATGAATGTTGAAAACTAAAAATGAACAAAAAAAAATTTTTTTTCAAACTTCTCCATCCAATCAGAGTATATGTTGTGGGCTCGTGCATGGTAATCTGGGGCATGTATTGCAGTGGATTTCTCCCAGTACATTTAGCTCTATCAGTCCCAAGTATTGTGAGATCATGGAGTCCATGAATAGGTCTTTTTCATACATACGCACATATTCATACTTATACATACATACACGTATACAAACATACACATGTATACATACAAAGAGCAATTAGGTAGTATAGTGAACAGAGTGCGGGACCTGGAGTCAAGAAGACTCAAATCTAGCTTCAGACATTTATTAGTTGTGTGACCCTGGGCAAGTAACTTCACTTCTGTTTTCCTCAACTATAAAATGGAGATGATAATAGCAGCTCACAGGGTTGTGGGAATCAAATGAAATATATTTTTTTAAGTGCTTAGTATGATGCTTGGCACATAATAGGTTTTTTATAAATGTTTATTCCCTTCCCCACCCCAGTTTTGACATCCTTTTTTTCTAAGATCCAGGGTCCTCCCCAGTTTTAATGCATTGATTGTATTTATCTAAAATAACATTTTGATTGAAAGCCACCAGAATATTTAGTTTTGCCCGATTGGGCTAAATGTTTTTCCCATCTTGCTTCATTCCTTCTCATGCATAGGAATCTTATAAATGTATCAAAAATAGTAACAACCACTATTTATTCATGATATAAAGTGTCCTTATCTTTATTTAGACACATTCAGTAAGCAAACTATTCAGCTAAGTGCAGTTTCAGCTGCCTCTTGTAACAAGATTGTTCCAGGCCTTTAAAAGGGCCAGCGGTTTCCTCAAGTAGAATGAATTGTTTCTTCTGAAGGCTCCCACCCCTTCCTGAGTGATAAAAATTCAGTCTCCTCCTGTCCAAATCAGAGCAAAATGATGAAGGTTGTTTGAACCCTCTCCTTCCCCAAAACGGAAGAGCCCTTCTAGAGACCAGAAACAGCACAATGGGATGCTGCAAGGTCTCCTCCAGGCAGTCACGTTAACTCCCAGCTGCAGGATGGCCCTCCCAGACTGCCAGAGCTTGGCTGCTGAAGGCTGCTTGTCCAAGACCTATAATACAGGAGACTGGCTTTTGCTAAGAATCAGAACAAAATCAGGACTTCTTCATCTAAATCTATGTGTCCTTCCTTTGTTTCCCAAAAAAAAAAAAAAACCCTTTAAATTTCATTGTTTTATGGTTCCACTTAGGAACAGATTTCAGTGTCCTTCCTTTCTGCTCCCCAAGTTGATTAAGTAAACCTGCAGGCAGGTCCCTAAGGCATCCATACTTTAGGAATCTTGGATAAATTCTGAGAGCACAGGTGGGGATGATTTGACTAATCCCACCCACATGTCTGAACAAATTAAATTGGGGGAATCATACTGCTGCTTGCTGTATCCTAGACGAATAAGGAGACATCTCCAAGGGAGAGGACCCCTACTAAATCTAACATCAGATGATGGTAACCACTATCTGGTTGCAGTCTACTATTCTGGGACTCATCATAAACACTACTCTTATCTTTTAAGGCAGTTAGGTGGCTTACTAGATGAATAGCCAGGCCTGGAGTCAGAAAGACATCTTCCTGAGTTCAATTTCAGCCTCAGGGGACATTTACTAGCTCTGTGACCCCTAATAAGTCACTTAACCCTGTTTGCCTCAATTTCCTCATATATAAAATGAGCTGGAAAAGGAAACAGAAAACCACTCCAGTTTCTTTGCCAAGAAAACCCCAAATGGAATTACAAAGAGGTGGAAAAAAACTGAACCAATCAAACAACAAACAACATTCCACCCTCACTCAATATGTACACTACTCTTGCCTTTTAGGCATTCTGCGATCCCAGCAAAACTGGACTTCTAGTCACTACTTCCTCCTTTCCCCATCTTGTTTCCTCCGATGCTCTTCTCTCTTTCTGCATTTACACACACTCTCCACCTCTTTACTTGGGGAAATCCTCCTCTTCTCACAAGGCCTAGCTCAAGGGCAACTTTGTCCATGAAGGCTTCATCCTCAGCCCCAGCTGAAAGTACACTATCCCTTCTTCGCCTGCTCCTAAAGTAGCTAGGTGGTTCAGTGGATAAAGCCCTGGGCTTGGAGGCAGGAAGACCTAAGTTCTCAAGAAGTCCTAAATTGAGACTTGGCCTCACACACTTAGTAGCTGTGTGACCTCTAAGCAAATCACTTCATCTCTCTTTGCCTTAGTTTCCTCAGCTATAAAAAGAGAATAATATTGGCACCTGCCTCCCAGGGTTGTTGTGTGAGGATCAAATGGAATAATAATTGTAAAGGGTTTAGCACAGTGCCTGACAGATAGTAGGTGCTTAATAAACGCTACTTAATTCATTTTTCTTTCTCTGCCTTCGTGCTATTCCTTTAGAAGATTAGCCATACTGGGTAGACTCTTAAGGAGTCTGAGCATTTGTATCACTAATGCAAGTGGGCCAGATCGAGCCTTGAGCCTTTTGTCAGGCTAGATAGAATCTGAGCCCCTTCATGGAGGCAAGATGGATGTTATATACAGAAAGACTGTGGGGGGGGGGGATCTAGGAGTGTTCTAGTAGTCTGGGAGAAGGGGTCTAGGGAGGATCTTGAGGAGTCTAAGGAAGATCTGGATGGGACTGAAGTCAGACTCCAGGAAGCAAGAGAATGGGATTTTGAAGGGATCAGGGGTAGGAAACAGTCAGAGGTAACCTGGAGGTGACAGACGATAGAGGGCTAGGCTAGGTTAAGGGTAACAAATTTGGGAATAGCATAATGTAAGGCTTATGGCCTCAGGGGAATGCCAGATCAAGTGGGAAGGTTCTAGGGGGTCCCCAGAGCCTGTATCCCATCACCAGCACTTAGGACAGTGCCCAACATTCCAGTAATCACTTACTACATGTACAGTGTCTGACTCACTGACTAGTCACAATGGATATGAGTGCTGAGCCTGAAGTTCAGAAACCAGAATTCAAATCTGGGCTCAAATACTTACTATGTTGTGAACAGAATATGAGCAAGACCGAGATCTGGGTTTTAGATAAATTTAGATGTGGATTTATTGATCAAGCACCCGACTGCCTGAAGTTTACACTCAAATCAGGCAGCCCCTAACTGAGGTACAGGCAATGCTTATAAAGGCAAAAACCACAATTGGGGAGGGGAGCTAGTGTAAGCAATGACATACAGAAGCCAAGAACAGCCATTGGTTGGATCTATAGATCAGGGCTAATTTGGGAAACATGATACAAGGGTACAAGGGCACAGCCAGGGTCCTTCCTAGAACAGGGTGGAGGGTACAAGGTGGAGGGCACAGGGGCAGTGGAATTCCCCAAATAGGCTGGGGTCATGGAACAGGTCAGGGTCATCTTCTGGGTGAAGGCTATGGGGGACCCTGCTTGGTCAGCATTCTGGGTGGAGGACCTTGCTTGATCATCATACCAGAACACTCTTGCATGGGATAGACTTGCCCCATGATCTCTATGCACACTTGCACCATAATCCCTATACAAAATGTTGCTTCAAGGCTTACTGATTTAGGGAAGTACTAACTTAAGGGAAAGATAAGGGAGCAGGGAACTATGCCTTGGGTGACATGCCTTTAAGCTATTACAAGCAGTTACAGGGTTTAGGATAAAGACAAAGACAAAAATAAAGGGGCTTAATGGTGGCTTAATGGTGGGCTTCAAATCAGGTGGCATGTGATTTGGGTTACCTTACAACAACTACTTATGTGACCTTGGGCAAATTATTTACCCTCTGTCTGCCTCAGTTTCCTCAGTTGTAAAATAGAGATATTGTGGGGATAAATGAGATATTTATTGTGACCTCAAGCCCTCCATAGTTTCTTCCAAATGGAACTGGTTTGATTTAGTAAGGTTCTCTGTATTCCAATGAAATTAGAGCTACCTGATCCAAAGATAATGTTGGTTCTGATGGGGTACAGGCTCTGGGAAACCCCTTGAACTCTGATTGAATCTTCCCACTTGATGAGGCATTTGCCTAAGGCTATAAACTTTTCATTATAACTAGGCCCAAATCTCTGTTACTCTTAACCTTGCCTAGTCCTCCATTGTCCAGCTACTTCCCACCCTTGATCCTATCAAAATATCTATACCCAAACCTGTTATCCTGAAACTAGCCTAGCCCTCTATTGTCCATCATCTCCAGGTATCCTTCAGCTATTTCCCACCTTTAATCCCATTCCTGGAGCCTGAACTCTGTTCCATCAAAGATCCTCCTTAGACTCCTCCTCAAGACCCTCCCTAAACTCCTCCTCTAGACCACCCCTAAATCCTCCCACAATCTTTTTCTATATAAGATTCATCTTGTCTCCATGAAGAGGTTGAGATTAATATAGAGCAAACTCACTCTATGTCAGATTGGCTTGTCAATACAAGCTCACAAATACTTAGACTCCTTAAGAGTCTACCCATCATGGTGAATCTTTAATAAGCTTTGCTTTACTTTGACTGAGAGAAGATTGGGTAGAATCCATTCAGCAGGACCTGGTGTGTTGGTATTTTGGGGTCTTGAGCACCCCTAAACCTCAACAGTTCCTTTAGTTTTCCTTTGTCTGAGGTAGAAATAGAATTCAAAAGGAGTCAGGGGATTCTCATGAGGATACACAATGACCAAGTTCCTGGGTCAGTTTAGGCATGTGGTCTTAGCACTTGAACTAGAGTAGCCAGGGGAGAAACTCCTAATCTGGGAACACTGTAACCAATGCTAGGTCAGAAGGGGAACTCCAAGGCTGTCTTCCTGTCCATCTGGAATGGGAGTAGCTTTTTTATCCATTTTCATAGGAGTTCTTGGAAATTCCTAGAGTCTTGTTGGAATTTTTTTTTTGTTTGTTTTCTGATGCCCTGTGGCTAGTGACTTTATAAGTAGGTTTTGAAATTTCCCAGGAAAGAGAGGTTTTCCCAGGGAGCTCTGCCACACCCATAAGTAAAAGGAGATAAAAGGCTGACTTATCCAGTGACTTAGCTCTCCCCCTGGTATTATCTACTTGGGAAATTGACAAGGTAGGGACCAGAAATCATCTAATTTTACATTCCCCTTCATAACAATCTTTCAAATTTTATTTATTTAAGAGTTCTTAAAAATGGGCCTTTCGTGTCCATTATCCTAATTTCCTTATTTTATAGGTCAGGAAATTGAGAGCCAGGGAGGATTTCTGAGACAGTGGTTGCTCCTTTGGAGCTAGGTATTTATTCTGAGAGGTGTCTGAATACACATATATGCACATCGAGCCCTGTTATTTTGTGCCAACAAAATATGTTATATATTCATGATCATAATCATGCTCTTAAAAGTATTACTGAATTCATAGAACTTTTTTTTAATGATCTTGCTATCACCCATGTGTTCCACATCCATAATCAAGAATTCTGGGATTCCTTTATCTAAGCATAATCTCCCATCATTCCATCTCTTCCTATTCCTTAAAACCTATATTCTTCATCCTCACTGTTCTAATCCCTCGGTCCCTCAGTATTTTCCTAGGCTACCACCCCTTACCTGGCCACACTCTTCTTCTTTCACGATCTCTATCCTTCTTTGGACAAATTAAACTCAACACTAACCTGTACTCTCAAATCTCTTGCTCCCTTGTTATTGAGGTTTTTTTTTTTTAATCACCATAATCACCTTGCCAAACCCCAGTGCTGAATTACTCCCTTAATCAGCCTCCTCTTTTTCTTCTCCAGCTTTCTTACAGGCCTCCTATATTCATCTTGACCCCTTAATATAGATATTCAGCAAAGCAATATTCTTTCTTCTCTCTTTTGTACTCTCTCCTGTGTGAATCTTATTCATTCCCACAGTTTGAACTGCTATCTCAAATCCAAATTATTCTCACATTTTTATTTACAAACTTGACCTTTCTTCTGACCTCTAGATTTGTATTCCCAACCTGTTAACCAGAAAATGCAGCTCTCCAACTGGATGGCTCCCTAGCATCTCAAATTCACAATATCCAAAGCCAGGTTTTTTTCTGCTTGGTTGGTGTTCCTAAACGTGCTTCTCTTTCTGACTTCACTACATTCATCAGTGGCACTAACATTCATGAATATTCCACTTTCTCTCACCTCTCACATATTATTAGTCACTAGATCCTGCCTTTTCCATCCCTGTTAGCTTTTTTTCTTCTATATTCTAGCTACCACTATCCCTTTCTACTGGTCCTATCTGCTGTCTGTACAATGAAAACAACCAACAGGCATCCCAGCCCTGCTATATGGTTTCCCCTTCAAACTGTTCTTTCTAAAGTTGTCAGAATAATCTACCTTATCCATAAGTCTGGTTGTCACTTATCTGCAAAAACAAACAAAAAACTTCATTGCTTAATGAACAAAAATACAGATTCTCCTATCTGGCATTCAGGACCTTCTATAATCTGTCACCATCCTGCCTCTCAGTCTTATACTATAATACCCTTTCCCCAGAAACATGTCCTGTAGTCCACCAAAATGGACTACCTTTTGCCCTTTCCTCCCCTGTCCCAATATGATGTTCACTCTCCAGTCTCTATCATTGCTCTCAGCCTAGAATGTCCTCCCTGCTCTTCTCCATCTATTGAATTCTTCCCCATACTTTAAAACCCAACTAAAATATCCCTCCTCCATGAAGCCTTTCCTCTAATGGTAACAACCTTCCCTCTTGGGAGGAATATGTAGCACTTTGTTTCACACACATTATCATGTAATATTGCATATTAGCAACATCTAATTTAATGTTTTAACCTCTTACTAGATTTCAAGTTCTTTAAGGACAAGGACAGTGCACAATCTACACTATGTATCTCCCTGAATGCCTAGGACAGTATTCTGTACACTCCATGTGCTTGATAAATGTTTGCTGAATGAATGAAGGACTATAAGCCCTTCTTCTCTGCTCCTGCTCTCTCTCCTCTCTGCTATTACAAGAGGTGGAAGGAGCTAACAACCCTTACTTGTGTCATTTGAGGAACCATAAGCATCTCTGGGAGTACTAAAGAGGTCTTACAGCTGAGAGGAGGAGGGCAGTTAGGGGAGAAAGAGATTTTTTTTTCTTTCCTAGAGATGGATCTTTGGAAATGAAGCACTGTTATGCCTTTGTATGTGTTTCCCTCTGTGTCTCTCTCTGACTTTCTCTCTCTATCTCTCTTGTTCTTGCTCTCTCTGCTTATCTGTCTCTCTGTCTCTCTCTCTCTTTCTCTGTCTCTCTCTCTCTCTCTTTGTCTCTCTCTCTCTCTCTCTTTGTCTCTCATTTTTGGTTAGCAAAGTTCAAGAAATGGTACTGGACACCAAGTAGTTAGGTGACCTTGATCCATTTACTGACCCATAAAATTCCTCAGTTTCCTCTACTGTCAAATGAGGGGTTTAGTCAGGGATGGGGAACCTGTGGCCTTGGGGCCACATGTGGCCCTCTGGTCCCCAAGTGTGAACCTTTGACTGAATCCAAACTTCACAGAACAAATCCCCAACCCCTGAATTAGATGATCTCTAATATCCTGTCCAGCTATGATGATATGTGAATCTGGGGGTAGTGGGTCCTTAACTGGGCCTTCTTTTTCCCTTCTCTTAGGAACAAGGAAGTTTTTACTCTTCCTGACAGCCCTTTTCAGTGGTCAAAGAATTATGATTCTGATTTCAAAAACAGAGATCTAGAACTGGAAGAACCTCAGAAACCATCTAGTCTAAGCTCCTCATTTTACAGGTGAAGAAACTGAGACCTAAGGAGGTTATGACTTGTCCAAGGTCCTGGACAGGCAGGAATAACCACAGACAGAGGACCATTCAACCATGGGAGGGTTCCTTTCTAATTCATATGTGGATACTGCTATTGCCTCATCTGTATCTTGGGGATTCTATTTCCACTACCTGGCATCTGAGCCAGGTGCCCAGAAGGTCCATCAAGAACCCAGGAAAACTGGAATCCTCTTCTCTCCCTTTTCCATATGGATACTTGGAGTGTGCGCCCAGATCAGGATTTTTGTATTCAAGCTATTTGTTAGGAAGGTTCTTCCTTTCATCCAGCTGACACCTGTATCCTTTCTCTCCAATTTCTACCTCTCCTTCTTGGTTCTGTTCCCTAGGGTCAAGAAGGATAAATGTGATCCTTTCCCCCTCCCCCCAGAGTGTTTCAGGTATTTGAAGACCATGGCTGTTCTCTCCCTTAAGTTTTCTCCCTATTCTTTAACACCTGAATCAATCTGCCTCTTCTGTGGAACCTCCAGAACCTTCTAGCATATTTTAATCTCTCAGCCTTGTGGATTCTTTTTGTGTTTTTAATATGTTCTACAATTTTATATTTGATTATATCATTTTCTCTTCTTCTCTGATTCTTTCAGGCGTGAAATTCCTTTCTCCTCAATTAGACTGAAGTTCTTTGTGGTCAGGGACTGAAATCTTCCTTTCTTTGCAATAACATAATAAAGGAATAAAGGTTTCTTTCTTTCAAACCAGACCTTTAATTTCATTGGCAAAGAGAATTTCCTCCATCAATGCAGACTGGCAGCTGCTTTGAAATTTGTTATGATCCTGTACATTAACAACTGGAGAAGGGGAGGGGGGATTAGAGAAATCTTTACAATGAAGAGGTGACATCTGAACTAAGACAAAGATTTCAGACATGAGGAGAAAGCAAATTCCAGGTATGGTCATAACCAGTTTGGGAACAGTTGTCGCTCTAGTTTGGCCAGGCCACAGGGCTTATGAAAGCAGTCATGAAGTAAGTCTGGAAATGTACATAGAACCCAGACTGAAGAGCATGTATTTTGTCCTTAGGACAATAAAGAGTCAGCCATCGAAGGATCTTGAATGGAAGACAGACACAGTCATACTTATCCATAACTTTTGTTGTTGTTGTTGTTTGGTCATTTTAGTCAGACTCTTTGAGACCCCATTTGGTGTTTTCTTGGCAAAGATACTGGAATGGTTTGCTATTGTCCTTCTCCAGCTCACTTTACAGGTGAAAAACTGAAGCAAACAAGGTTAAAGTGACTTGTCCAGGGTCACACAGCTAGTAAGTATCTGAGGCCAAATTTGAACTCAGGAACATGAATTCTAGTCCCAGTGCCCTATCCACTGTGCAACCTAACTTACCATGGCCAAATCATTTCACCATCCTCAGGCTCAGTTTTATTGCTGTTGCTAAATTTGTAAAATTGGAATGATAATAATGTTTGAATTACTTAACTCATGAGGCTGTTGTAAAGATGATGATTTGTAAGCCTTCAAATGCTTACAGAACTAAATTTGTAATCAGTGGGCCTGGATTCAAAGCCTGACTTAGCTACTTATTACACGTGTGGCCTTGGGAAGTCCTTCATCCTCTTTTGACCTCTATTCTTCATCTGTAAAAATGGGAGTATTGTAATAGGTGACCTCTAAGGTCACTTTCATCTCTAAATTTGTGATTCTATAATCTTATGTAAACCTGAGCTATTGTTCATTTATAGATGAAGGCACCAAGGCTCAGAGAAATGAATTAACCTCCCCAGAATCACTCAGCCAGTTGTTGACAGAGCTAATTTCATGGAATTTCTAAGACTGCTTATGTATTACCTCTCTTGGCAACATTCTGAAAGGAATGCTGCTATACTCAATAATGAAGGGGATGGCCATAAGGCAGAGGGAAGAACAAGCAAAATTCCTTGCTGATCAATAGAAAGATCCAGCAGCCCTAAAGTAACCCAGAAAAGAATTTGAGCCTGGAGCAATTGCTCCCTTATGGGAAGAATTCTTTTGAAAAACTTTCTAAAATGTTGATTTCAAATATTTGCTCCAATATCATCAGAGGGATTGAAGCAGCATTAATTTGTCCAATAACTCTGTTAAATGTACTTTTTTACAAAACAAAGCCCAAAGGGTAACAGAGATTTGGAGAAGGGAAAGGACCTCAAAAAATCCATGTGAAAAATGTTTAAATTCCTTTGATGTATCTCCAGCTGCCAGAAGACATCTCTCTCCAGGACATGCCAGTATACTTCAAGTTCAATTTGTCCAAAGCTGAATTTGTTACCTTTTCTCCAAAACCTGTCCCCCCCTCCAAAGTTTCTGAAGATATTCCCACCACTTTCCCCATCTTCCCAAAGACTGACCTTTGACTCTTCTCTTTCCCAGGGTATAAATGGAAAGAAACCAGGATTTGGAGTCGGAGAATGGGATGAAAATCCCGGTTCTACTATTTACTACCTGGGTGACCTTAACCAGGCAAATCACTTTGCTTCAGTTTCCTTTTCAAAAAAAATAGTGCAGGCCCTAATTAAGATAATTATTAAGATATTAATTATATTAATATTACCTGAAGTTGTATTTGTGAATATCAAATGAGATGATGCATGTAAAATACATGGTAAAATGTATTATATATATATATATATATATATATATATATATATATATATATATATGTCAAATAAATCAGGATGTGAATCAAAGGTGAGAGTTGTAGCAACTGTATGGGCCAGAGCACTGAACTTGAAGCCAGGAAGAACTGAGTTCATATCCTGCCTCAGACTCTTAGCAGTTGGGTGACTCTGGGAAAGTCACTTAATCTTTCTCACTCCAAGTTTTCCCAAGTGTAAAGGGCAGGGAAGAAAGGGAATAAGCATCCTATGTGCCAGGCACTGGGTTAAAACCTTTAGAAATATGTCATTTGAGATGCACCACAACCCTGTGAGATAGGGGCTATTATCATTCCCATTTTATGGTAGAGGAAACTAAGGCAAACAGACATTAAATGACTTGACCAAGGTCACTCAGCTAGTAAGTGTCTGAGGCAGAATTTTGACTTCTTGACCCCAGACTCAGGTCCTTGTCCACTGTACCACTAGTCACTTCTGTAAAGTGGGGCTTAATCATCCTAACTACCACCAATATTATTATTGGATCAAATGAAATAACATAAGCAAAGCACTTTAAAGCATTATAAAAATGCCAGCTATTATTATTGCTGTTCCTTTTCTTTTTAAATAGTACAGATCATATTATCTCTCAACTTGAACTGAAATAGCCTTCTAACTGAACTCCATGCTTGTGACCTCACCCCTCCCATCCATTCTTTTTACAGCTGCCAAGGCTCAAAATCACCTCATTCTCCTACTCAAAAGCCTTCAGTAATTTGCCACTACTTGCAAGATAAAATACAAATTCCATAGCTGTGACATTGAAAACTCCCCACAATCTGGCTCTTATCTACCTTTTCAGCCATCATTCATGACATTGCCTTTTGTGCATGGTGTTCAAGAGTACTAGCACCTCTTGAGAGAGGTATGAGAGCTTGTCCAGCCCTTTTCAGGGCTACTCATCCACCTTTGGTGTCCACCTGCCACCTAACTCTCACCCGTGATTCCAAGAAGCTGTAACCACACCCTGGTAAAACCATCTCGACAGATGGGCTAAACCAGATTGAGGCTTCAAACCCCTCAATGAGTTAGGGAGATGTCTACTCCAAGCATATGAAGACTTCCCCGGATGAATGGGTGGATAAGAACAATTTGTTCCAAAGGCCATGATGGCAGCTGAAGCAGGCTTAGTGCTTAGAGATCAGTCAGACATCAAAGATGCCAAGGTCATCCACTGCATCCTAGGCTATCACCAGTCATCTTGATTTTGTCTTGCAACTGGACATCGATGATGCTGGAAGAGAGTAAGGCTGCAACTCTGCACAATGCCGCCTCATTTAAATCCAATTCATACACAAGTCGAGACCTCACCCCATAATGTCATCAGTCCTCTTTGAAAATAAAGGATGAAAAAAAATGTTTTTAAATTAAAAAATAAAGAAAATAAAGGATGAACAACAACACTGCAGCCAAACTGGTCTCCAAACTGATCTCCAGACATGTTCTGCCCTCTCCCACCTCCCTGCCTTTGCACTACTCTGCCTTGAACATACACAATTCTGATGTGAGTCACAATTCACATTTATGTAGAGCTTTACAATTCATAAAGTGCTAACAGTCTGTGAAGTAAAGTAATGTAGGTAATGAAGAGAAATATGCCCACTTTACAGAAAGGAAAATGGAAGCTCAGAAAGGAAAAGTAACTTACCCCAGGTTACCTGGAAAGTAAATAAAAGTAAAGATGGAATTCAAACCAAATTCAATTCAAATTTTTTAATCTACATCATATGGGTGTCAAAAGTGATCAATGGGTTCTAACCTATTCATTTTTTTGGATAAGACCCAGGAAATTTAAGTGACTTGCTCAACATCAGGAAAATAATATGTCCAGACAGAGAATCAGCCTCCAGTTTCATGACTCCACATTCATTTCTAAGTATCTGCTGCACCAGTCCCACACTACCAAGCTCTCCTCCCTGCCCTCCCCCCTATTCTATCTATAAATATTTTTCTCCTCTTCCTCAAGCCTTGTCTCTGGGTCCACCTTTTCCATAAGCCCTTTCCCAAGCTCCCAATCTACCACCTCCTTCACTGAGCCTTCCAGTCCCTTATTATTTGAATTCATGTACCCCATTCTAATACCTGTTATAGTCATCAAACAGGCATCACCCCTTTGCTGTGGACAACATCTGACATTGTTTTTCAGGGTGTGTGTGAGGTGGGGGTGGGACGTGGGGACAAGAAACAGAAATTCCTATTCTAAAAATTAAAAAGTGATTTTTGACTTTGAAATAATTACAAATATATGTAACAAATATCAAAATGTCTTAAATGTATACAGGAGATGTAACACAAAATAGATCCACAGTGTCCCAAAATTGTCAGTGCAATTTTAAGCCTTGATAGCTTAGAATTTGCACCAACACTATTGGGACCCCCTGTGTCTATTAAATTATACATTATATATTATATCTTTGTGTATGGGGGAAGCTACCGGAAACTGGTTACAACCTGCTTATACCCTTATAATTATAAGGGTATATTTAAATATACCCTTATAATTTTGATTCCCTTATAATCACAGGCCTTAAAGTAGTCAGAGATTTTCAGATTTCACTAAGAGCAGGGCAGGAAGTAGGTAAAGATTAACAAAGTAAGCAGACTTGTTTGGTGTGTAAACTATGGATTAGTAAGAGGCTACCTCGGGGAATTCTGAAGACTTTGGCTGTGTTGCACGATTTCCATGACAACCACTGACCCCAAATGAGACGAGCAGGGTGACTCACAGGCAATGTTTCTGTCCGGGGCTCCAAGTCTATATTTGGTCATTTGAAGACCTTTGCAGAGGAGAGAGAGGCCTGACTTAGTAATCACATTCAAAGGGCAGGCTGTTCCTCAGCTCAAGTAGCTCTGGAAATAAGACTTAATTTGAGAGTACTCACTAAGCTGGTTTCTCTCTAGGGCGAATTCTCTTTGAACATGTACTCTGGGCTTGTGGGAAACACTATCTGGGTGTTCTAGGAAGGGTTATGTTGTTCCATATCAAGACAAAGAGTTCACATCCCTGATGAGATATTTTTGAAAGGACAAATTACATGAATATACACTGAAAAGTTATACTGATTCCACAACATACACCGGTCATATGCAATACATATTTGAGAAGGAAAATGAGGCTGATAATCCAACCCACGTGGTATGCTAATTGAATGAGGTTAATTAATGAGTTGATAGTACAGTAACAGGTTTGGGCATCATGCATAGGGAATGAAGGGTGAAGAAGGGAGCAGGTGAATGAGCTTAGGGTCGTAGAAACAACTGTGACTAGCACAAGGAGAAAAATGTTTTGCCCCTGGGCCATTATATGTATAGGGTATGGGGGCGGGGGTTATGGTTGCTTCTTAGAGGCCAAGGGGAGAGTGACCCTTCTCCTCTGTGACCACACACTCATCTAGCACTTAGCATAGTGCCTAGCACATAGTAAATGTCTAATAAAGGTTTACTGATTGTTTGATCCACTTTGTGGAACCTCCAAACTATCCCTAGGCAGTTTTCTGTTTTCTTTTGCAATATGGTTAATATGGAATTATGTTTTGTAGGATTTCACATGTATTATTTATATCAAATTGCTTGCCTTCCCAAGAAAGGGAGAGGGGAGGGAGGGAGGGAGGCAGAGAATCTGGAACTCAAACCCCTGCCAGGATTTCAATTCTGTGGTGCCCCTGTCCCAAAGCCCACTTTTCCTTCAGTTCCTGTGGTCATAGAAGATGAGTGATCTTCTCTCCTA
Organism: Petaurus breviceps papuanus; assembly: GCF_028583685.1. NCBI lineage: Eukaryota > Metazoa > Chordata > Mammalia > Diprotodontia > Petauridae > Petaurus > Petaurus breviceps. Next base: position 38,997,965 of record NW_027187378.1, read on the forward strand.
GAGTAATCACATTCATTGTCATATTTTCCTCAATATTAGTCCCTTTCAAGCCCCATCCTCATAGTACCTACCTATAGTTGGATCATGATCTGGGCTGCCACCAAAAAACTTCTGTTTCCCATGGCAGAAATTATAGGCCTCAGCACCCTGTATCATAGAATTCAGGAGTTTAAAGGAACCACAGTGATCATATAGTTCAGAGCTATCAAATATGCTGCATTAGTGGAATATTGACAGAACCAAATTAAAATGTAATTGGGAAATATTTGAGAAACAAAAATTCAACAGAGCATAAACATTAATATGTGATTTTCTGAGTCAATATGTAGCCTCAGATCCTTATGTACAATTTAGAGGCTCCCTTTTCTATTTGAATTTGACATTGCTGATCTTATATATTGCTAACTTATACCCAAAAGGAATTCCCCACTATAATAATACCCAACAAGTAGTCATCCCGAATGTGCTTGAAGACTTCCAAGGAGAGCAAAGCGATCACCTCTTGAGGTAACTGCTTCCACTGTTAGACAGTTCCAATAGTTAGGAAGAATTCTTTTCTCTGACATTAAACCTAAATTAGAATCTTTACAACTTCTAAGACACTAGGGTAAAATAGAATGAACCTAATTCTTCCTTTCCTTGTCAAGCCTCTAAATACTCAAAGAAAGGTTATGATTCCCATAGTTTTCATTTTGACCAGAATTTACTTTAGAAATTAAAATATCTCTAATATTCTCTATGTGGATTCGTGAGTAAATAAATATTTTTAAGTGCCTACTGTGTGCCAGGCACTGTGCTAAGAGCTAGGGATAAAGCTACAAAAAAGATATTCACTTCCCTCAAGGAGCTGACAATCTAATGGAGAAAGTGATTACAACAAAGGAACCTGAAAAGGGGAGCATGGGAGAAGTGCAAAAAAAGTTGAAGGAGAAATGGCTGTCTTGGATGTGTTCTTATTTTCTATTAATTTTTAAATGTTTGTATTTTTTACAATTACATGTAATAACAATTTTTAAAAATTTTGAGTTCCAAATTCTCTGCCCCCTTCCTTCCCCTCTCCCTTTCTTGAGAAGGCAATTTGATATAATACATGTGAAATCATGCAAAACATATTTCCATATTAGTCATGTTGCAAAAGAAAACAGCGATACCTCTCCCCACAAAAAAAAAAGAAAAATAAAGTTTTTTTTTAAAGTGTACTTCAATCTGCATTCAGACTCTATAAGTTCTTTCTCTAAAGGTAAATAGCATTTTTCATCATAAGTCCTTCAGAATTATCTTGGATCACTGTATTGTTGAGAATAACTAAGTCTTCCAGAGTTGATCATCATACAATATTGCTATTACTGTATACAATGATCTCCTGGCTCTGCTCACTTTACTTTGGATCAGTTCATATAAGTCTTCTCAGGTTTTTCTGAAACTATCTTGTTTTTCATTTCTTATAACATAATAGTATTTCATCACAATCATATACAACAGTTTGTTCAGCCATTCCCCAATTGATGGACAGCACCTCAATTTCAAATTCTTAGCTACCATGAAAAGAGCTGCTATAAATATTTTTGTACATATATAGGTCATTTTTCTTTTTTTAAATATCTCTTTGGGATATAGAAGTGGTTTTGCTGGATCAAGGGGTATGGACAGTTTTATAATCCTTTGGGCATAATTCTAAATTGCTTTCCAGAATAACTGGATCAGTTCACAACTCCACCAATGGTGCATTATTGTTCCAAATTTTCCACATCCCCTCCAACATTTGTCATTTCCATTTTCAGTCATATCAGTCAATCTGATAGGTTTGAAATGATACCGCAGGATTATTTTAATCTACATGTCTCTAGTCAACAGTAATCTAGAGCATTTTTATATGACTATAGATAGCTCTGATTTCTTCTTCTGAAAACTGCCTGTTTATTTGGGAAATGAAGTCTTTATCAGAGAAACTTCCCTGTTTTCTGCTTTGCTTCTAATCTTGGCTGCATTAATTTTGTTTGTGCAAATACTTTTTAATTTAATGTATCAAAATTATCCATTTTGTATCCCATAATGCTCCCTATGTCTTAAGCATACATTCTTCCCTTATCCTTATATGACAGGTAAATTATTCCATGTTTCCCTAATTTGTTTATGATATCACCCTTTATGTTTCAATCATGTACCCTTTTTAACCTTATCTTGTTATATGGTACAATATGTTGATCTCTATACCTAGCTTCTGCCACACTGCTTTCAAGTTTTCCCGGCAATTTTTGTCAAACAGTGAGTTCTTGTCCCAATAGCTTGGATCTTTACATCTACCAAAAACTAGATTATTATGGTCATTTACTACTGTGTATTGTGTACCTAATCTATTCCACTGATCCACAACTCTATTTCTTAGGCAGTACCAGATTGTTTTGCTTTTCTCTGTTGAAAGGAGGTTTGGAAAAGAGCTCTCTGTTTTGTCTTCCAGTCAGAAGGGCCAAAGGTGCAGAGGATACTAATGAGGTATTAGTGCCAGGGCTACTGTGATCCTACAGGATGATGAAGTTCATGGGGACATGATGAAGAAAACCAAAGGAGTGTTACCAAGTGGAAAATGTGGGTGCTCCCTCCACTAACAGAGATTCCTTAGTAGGTGACTTTAATGATATAGCTAAAATATATAAATATTTCATCATTCATCCAACAACCTTCTGCTATTAAACCATCCTTGACACCACCCTGCCCACTTCCATCAATTAGACTTGTTTTTAGACAGCAAATATATTGCATTACCAGGCTTATATCCAATATCTTTTCATTGTAAACATATGTGCTAGGGCTTGGGCTCTGCTGACATAGCCTTTGAGAATACAGGGCTCTCTCCATGAATCTCTCAGAAAAGGACTTTTTTGAAGAAACTAGATTCACCCAGTACATATCCAACCCTTCCTAGAACACCCAGACAGTGTTTCTTATACTCCCAATGGTAAGTGGAGTACACATTGTGTTTTTTCCCCCAAGCTCTGACCTTCTAAGGAAGGCTCTGTTCTCAGAGAAGCAAAGGACACTACTGAATGGAGCTATTTTGTCTGAGACCTTTTGATTCCTTCATGTAATAGAATGAACTATTTAGCAGAGGCTTAAGATTTGGTTTTATCCCACATAAAAGAGAAGCCTACATGTACATGTCACAGCTAGTCCATATCATGAATCATACAACTGCAGAGTGGGAAGGAACCACAGATATCATCAAGTCAAGGAGATCCTTGAGGTCTAAATTATTTTCATAAAAATTCTAAGACATTTTAGTTTTTAATATGGGAAATAGCATTAAACATAACCCATATACACAAAAGCTGCTTAGGGAGGGGACTCAGTAACTTTTAAGATGGTAAAAAGTGTCCTGAGACCAAACAATCTGAGAACCACTGATCTAATCCAATCCATACCTGAAATATGAATTTCCTCCAAAATATTCCCTACAAGTAATTCCTGAGGATGAAGAACTCACCTCATTGTGAGGCAGCCTGTTCCCCTTTGGGATAGATGTAATTGTGAGAAGTTTTTCCTCTTATCAAATTGAAATCATCTCTCTGAAGTTTCCACCCCTCATCTTGCAAGATAAAATCAACTCTATAACGCATATCTCCTCAGATCATTTCTCACCCCAGTTGGAGGACTTCATTGTATCCCTCCTCCCCTTTCCCAGTTCCAGCTTCTTTTTATTATGTTGTCTTTTCCCATTAGATTACAAACCCCTTGAAGGCCAGGACTGTCTTCATTTTTCTTTGTGGTCCCAGGTCTTAACACAATGCTACTGCACTATACTAGGCACTTAATAAATGTTGATTGACTCAGTCTCTGACTGGTGATATAAAAACAAAAATTCCTGCCCTCAGGGACCTCAAATTCTTTTGGGCAATATAACATGTACATACATAAGTACAAGCAAAAGAAATATGAGATAATTATATTATTACAAGTTAAGGTAGAGAGAGGAAATTAGCTACTGAGGGAAATGGGAAAGGTCTCATATAGGAGAGGGTATTTAAGCTGAGCTTTATAATAAATTAGGGGTGCTTAAAGTAGAAAATGACAAAGGTGTGTTTGCCAGGAGTGGGGCACAGTCTGTGCAGAGATGGGATTTGGAATGTTATTTGTTAGGAACAGCAAGAAGGCCATTTTGAGTGGACTATAAGTAAAGGAAAGTCATATGTAAACAAACTGGAAAAAAAATGGTTGGAAAAAATGTATAAAGCACTTCACATACCAAACATAAGCTCCTATTTGATTCAAAAGACGTAAAGGCGCCATGGGAGTATGTTGAGGAGGAGTAAAATGGTGAAGTCCATGCTTTCAAAATGTCACTGTAGCATCTATATGATAGATAGATTTGAGGGGAGAGATTTGATGCAGGTCGGTCAATTAGAAAGCCATTGAAATAATCTAAGTGAACTAAGGTAGTAGCCCTGTGAGTGGACAGCAAGGGACAGATAAGAGAGATATGGAAATAGAATCAATAAGACTTGGTGATTGATTGGATGGGGGACAGTGGGGATTCAAGAATAATTCTTAGTTAGGGAATCTGAGTCACCTTCTTTCCCCTTCCACCTGTGCTTCAGACATTCTGAACTTTGACACCATGACTCAGCTGTCTTCTCATCCTGGAGCTTCCTTCTACCCTTTTGGCCACCCTTCTCCCATTATTCTTTCTATGACCTCCATTTTGAGGCATGCAGAGACTGGTCACACTTCTTTCCTTTCTTGGGTATGCTTTTGACCCTTAGACTTTACCACTATGTCTCTGCTTGGGTAATTTCTCCCCACCCCTCCTACCCCTGCTTTTCAACTGCTTATGTGTTATCTTCCCTTGAGGACAGTTATTGTCATTTTTGTTGCTTATATTTGTATTACCAGCACTTAGTATAGTGCCTGCCATATAGAAACTGCTTAATAAATGCTTATTGCTTGCCAACCTACAGGAGAATGGTGACTCCATCTACAGAAACAAGGACTTTCGAAAGACAGTTGAGTTTGGAAGAAAAGATGATTTCTGTTTTGGATATGTTGAATTTGAGATGCCAATTTGAAATGTCTGATAGGCAGTTGGAGATGTGGGACTGGAACTCAAGAGAGAAACCATGACTAGATATATAGACCTAGGAGTCATTTGCATAGATAAGATAATTAAACCAATGGAAGTTTTGTCACCCTTTGAAGACAGCTATTATATCCTCTCTACATCTTCTCTTTTCCAAGCTAAAATACTCCAATTACTTCAACCTATCTTATACTTCAATTTCAAGGCTTCCTTTAGAAAGGCTTCACCTTCCTAATCATGCCTCATTACCCATTAATCTTGATTCTTTTATTTGTTGCATTAATTATGCCTTCCCACTTCATGTCATCCATTAACTTGATAAATATGCCATCTGCCTTCATCCAAGTCATGTAAATAAATATCAGAGATGGCATAGTGGAAAACTACAGACCTAGAGTCAAATGTCTTGAGTTTAAATTCGGGTCCTACTGTTTATACCTATGTGACCACTGGCAAGTTATTTAATATTTCTAGGTCTCACTTTCTTCATTTGAACTAGATGACCTTCAAGTTCCCTTTCCATTTTATTTCTATGATCCTATTTTCCTTTGGGAAAAGGATTGGTCTCTGGGACACTACTCTAGAGACCCAATCACATGTAGTTAACTCTCTAAGGTTCACACAGCAGTACAAGTATTATTATCCAGAGACTTTAGGTGATTTATCAAAGTTCACAAAAATAAGAAATGAAAGCTAGGATTTGAACCCAGAAATTCTGACTCCAAATCTAGTGGTTTTCATTTTGTTTTTCTACTGCCTCAAAACCCACTCTTCACCAGTTAGGGACCATTTTCAAATCCATATCTTTACATCATGCTGACAGACATACAATTAAAAACTTAATGAAATTACTTGCTGAAATCTAGTTAAACTATCTAGATATCTCTCATTCTAGTAACCTTGTCAAAAAAAGAAAAATATATTAATTTTGCATAAATTTATCTTAATAAACTGAGTATGTCCTTCCCTTTCCTTTCTAAGTGGTGAGGCCCAAGGCTCTGAGCTCACACAAAGTCTGATCCTGGCCTGACCCTCAAGAGGGTTATTTTCTTTCTGTCTGTGACTGATCAACCCAACTGAGAGTTGTTCAAGGAAGATCTTCTAATATAATATGGATATATAGCTCATACCTAGGTCCAAGATATGGGTAATCTTGTCTCCAACTCCTATACAGACAATCAAGGTAATAATGTGTGTGGGTAGAGAATAACATTAATTTTATCCCATAGTAAATGTAAGTTACTATGAAGAATAATGGAAGTATAAGAGACAAAAAAAAAAAAAAAAGCAGACACTTTTATAAAGCACTCAAATATCCTCAAAGCTCACCCAAAAGAAACCTGAATTTGGGGTTCTTGAAGCAACTATTTGGCATTCTGGTGATTCTTCTTTCCCAAAGAACCCTATGTAGTCCTCAAAGACCCATAGTTCTACCCAATGATTTAGACTTTCCACATAAGGGAAACACCCTGGGTGGGGCGGAGCTAAGGGTGTTTCCTGCTGAATAAGCAATCTCCTTCCCATTGGGGCTGCACTCTCTGAATAAACTCATTGACTTTGCCCTCCAAGAAAAACACTTTGTAGGAAGCAGGTGGATGACCTTTTACTTCTCCAAGGAGTGTTGTTTCTTTGTCCTTCATTCTCTAAGAGGACCATGACATCAGGGAGGTGATACCATGAGAAACAATGAATTGGATCTAAGTGCGGGAAGGCTGTGCAAAGTCACCAAATTCACTTTCTCCTCCAGAGCCATTTGGGTCCAGTGACTAGATATAGATCAGGACAACTGGAGATGACCCAGGCTGCAGTGGAAGACCTGGACCTTTTCTAATTAAGGTCTTTAACAGGTCCCCATTCAGTTATTAAGGCTTAATAATAATTCAGACAGTTGCATCAGGAAATTCCCTTCTCTCTCTCTATAAGGTCTTATATTTGAACTTTCAAGTTTGAAAACTCTAGACTTTAGGGTTATACCTAAGACAAGTTCCAAAGATGGGATTATCCAGGACATTATCCTTCTCTGACTAGAACCCCAGATAAAGTCCTCTGCTTTACTGCTGTGCTTTTCTGTCTTCTGATCCTCCAATAAATTTTTCTGCATTGTCCTCTAGATAAGTTAAGAAGCAGTTAAGGGGTCACTGGTAGAAAAAGTTTAAGAAACCCTACTCTAGATGTCAGGATCACAGTGCAGAGGGAATTCACAATCCTCCCTTCCCAAGTACAGTAGTTGGGCTTCATGAAAATTGTCCAAGGAATAACCTCTCAGGCTATGTGGAAGCATATGTCTACCTCTGCCGTGTGCCTGTGTCTCTCCTTGGAGGAGGACAATTTCTTCCTTACTTCTAACCAGAACATTGATCTACTGTGCTGTGTCCTATCTTTCTTCAAGGTCCAAGAAGAGCTAGAGCACAAGAAAGTTGGTCTTTTAACACGCTCTGAGAAACTATGGAAAGGGTTTATAAAAGCTCTGACAAGAGACTTCATTAGCTAGTCATGTAAAAGATAGCCCTAGTCACTGACACTAAATCATTCAGGCACCAATGAACATACATGACCACTCTCTGTGGGAAGTTGTTGCTAAGATGTCTGTGCCCTGTCATTTGATCTAGCTGATTGAGGAACACATCAAAGCAATCAGTCACTTCTTGATTAATTTACCTTACATAAATAATCTGAACTACTTCTTTATTTACCTCCCGGACTCCACTATTTTGAAGAGAACTGCAGTTTCTTGCAGAAGAGATTGACCTTTATCTTATCAGAGTTGTGTTGTGGAAAAGAAATTGCAATTTCCCAGCATTTTTTAGGGGAACCATATAATTTGGAACTTCAGTCGATAAGTTGACTTGATGCTGAGTGAAACAGGGAGTTCAAGAGAGATTCTTGGGAAAGCATTTTGCAAAATATTAAATCTATTTTTAGGGGAAAAATAGAAAACCAGTGGCACTAATAAAATTCAGCAATTTAAAATGATTATAAAACTAAGATGAAAAACAGAGAGAAAATGCCCACATGCATCAACTCTTGCTTTAGAAGAACCTCCAAAATCATGTCAAAGAAAAGAAAAAACAGAGCACCAAAATAAATGTTTTTCTTTGTAGCTGAGTAAAATATGAGATAAAAACTAAAGCCTTTCTTTTGCCAAATTGTATAAGTTGCTTTATTTTAACATGTTAAAGAAAAAGGTCAATTTTGTTGTTGTTCAATTGTTTCAGACTCTTCATGGACCTAGTTCAGATTTTCTTGACAAAGATACTAGAGAGATTTGCCATTTTCTTCTCCAGCTCACTTTATAGATGAGGAAACTGAGGCAAACAAGGTTAAATGACTTGTCCAGGGTCACATAGCTAAATAAGTGTTTGAGGCCATGTTTGAATTCATGTTTTCCAAAACCAAGACCTACACTCTATCTACTATGCAGCCTAGCTGCCCTTAAGTTTTAGGATCTATTTCTGTCTTAATCTGTCTGTTCCTAACTGAGCAATTTATTTTTCTGAACCTTTCTTTCCTCATTTATAAAACAAAGGTAACATTGACACTATTATCTCCACTGGGGCCATCAAAAAAGATAGTATCTATAGAGGGCTTATCATTATGAAACACCATATAAAATTCAACTGTCATCACATTTGAATTATTGTTATTTTTAAAAGCTATCCCCTAAACAATTGCAAAGCACAGAATTCTGGATGTGTGTAAATTTTGTGTCAGAGATGTCATGGTGTGAAGGATTTAGGTTATGTTGGAGTTTGTTTCCCTTGTTTGTTTTCTCTCAAGTACCCACACATATACTTGGGGAAAAATATCTCCACTGAACTGATCATAATGAGTCAAAAAGAGTTTTTATTAAAATGAGAGAAGATTCAACAAATGTTATAGTCATTTTAAGTTCTGTGCACCTTTTTGTGACCCCATTTGGGGTTTTTTTGTCAAAGATGCTGAAGTGGTTTACCATTTCTTTTTCCAGCTCATTTTACAAGTGAGGAAACTGAGACAAACAAGTGACTTGCCCAGGGTCACACAGCTAGTAAATGTCTGATGTCACATTTGAATTCAGGTCCCAAATTCAGACCCAGCCCTCTATCCACTGCACTACCTAGCTGTCCAAGTAAAGTCTAAGTAGTATGAATTCTTCCCCTGAATATTCTTCTTTATGTCTGAACAGAAGTACAAGTTACAATGGGCTATGCTATAGGCCCTGTGTAAACTTTCTATTATTTTGTAAAGGATCTTCTACTGCCAGAGCCCTCTACAAGTCCTTTTCTTATGGATTGTTTTCCTGTCTTCTGATCTTTCTAGAAATTCTTCTGCATTATCCTCTCTTCTCTCCTCCACTCTCTGCTTTGCCTGAACAGATCTCTGCTGGCTTGCAATTTCTCTGCCATCTTAATAGTTCTGATCACTGTGGTTCTTGAAAAACCAATGGCTTAACCTATGGCTGTCTGTAGGTACTTTTACTGCTAGAAGGAGAAGTCTAAGGGTTGTTGGGTGTATCTATGTGTATGTAGAGTGGGAAATGCTAGATTCTTTCCGGAATGGATTGTGGTTCTAACAAATAGGTACTAGCAGAAGGGTACCCCCACCCCCATAGAAGTTTAATCATCTGCCAAAAAGAATCAAAGAATAATAGAGACTTTAGCGAAGCATTTCTCCATTAAAGCTCCACCTCTGTCAGTATCCCTATCCTTAAAACCCCAGGTACATGAAAGTTCCTGATATGGACCCTATTAGCATAGGAGATGACACACACTTCAACACAGCCCTGACATACTATGTAAATGGAAAGGGCATTGGATTCTGAGTCAGAAATCCTGCCTTCAAAGCTCTATTCTGACACAGAACTATATGACTGTGCCCAAGCCATTTAATTTCTCAAAGTTTCCTCATCTATAAAATGGAGAAATTATATTATCTACCTAATGGGACTGGTATGGATGAGTGAACCTTAAAGCATTGTGTATACATTATTTATAATTATTCTTTACATCAGACAGTCTTGATACCCACCTTTGCCTATGGGAAGGTAAGTGGAATTGGAGTCAGAAAACTTGGACAAAACACTAGATCTGCTTCTTTCTACCTCTGTGACTTTGGACGATTTACTTAACTTCTTGGGGTCTTGGTTTCCTCATCTGAAATGAAGGGTTGGAATGTTGGTTCAATATGACTAATGTTTCAATAGACTTTCCCTTTATTTACAAATTGCAAATAATAAATGGGCCGGTGAGTGAAAATTCACCTATACTCTTAACAGCTAGGGATTTGTGTGTGTGCATGTGTGTATGTGTGTGTGTATGTGGGTGGGTGGGTGTGTGTATGTGTGTAACAAGGATATAGGGAAAAGAAGTTATCCAAAAGTGATCATTGTATAAAAAATAGCATGCATTAATAAAACATTAAAAATAAAATGAAAACTTGGACTAGATGCTCTCTAAAGTCCTTTTTATCTTTAAAATCTATGACCATGTCTAAAAATGCATATCTTATTCTCAATCTCTAGCCTATTGCTTCTCTGATGATGAAAGACATAGCTCATCCTCAGTCTACTTGAAGTCATGAAAACAAAAACATTGCCAACTTAGATACAAATGGAGCAATCTGATTACTACTGTATTAAATTATGTATATAAAATATATGCACATGTCTTAAAAATTAAAAAACAGAGCATTTAATATAATTCATTTAATAAATGAAAATTTCCCTCTCTTGTAAATCTTCCTTATTCTTTATCTATTAAATGTGTATTCATAATGCTAAACTTTGCAATTATGAAAAAGAAAGTCTATGGTCCTGTTCCCTACTGATCTAGGTCTTTTCAGGCATCCCAGTTGTTTTCTTAGGCACTGGGTAGGATTATTCAAATCACTTTTAATGGGTCTGTGTTTCTCACCAACTCAAATATTCTTGATCTTGGCATGACTACCATTCTCTTAAATCAACTTGAGGGAAAAGAGGAAGGATCACCTCTCAGAATCTTTTTCTCAGACTGAATTACAAGTTACACTGGGCTAAACTGTATCATTCACAGATATTTGGGAGTTTCATAAAAATGCACAGTAATGTTATAACAGCTCTTTAGGTTAATGGTATCTTTGACTTTAGAAAATACATCTTTTTTTTTCATCATTGACCAGATAAGTAATGTTGACTAAAATGTTTGTCATTCAGTGGTAGAGTATTTTTTCCCTCAATAAGTATATTTATTACCAACATTGCCCTCCCCCCTCCAAAAAAGAAAAAGATCATGCATAAACTATTTAGTAAGGCAGACACTTGTCAGGAAATGAAAATTCTGTTTGTTTTTCCTCAGTTGGTAAGACCTCTTTGTAATAAAAATTCTATTTTTATAGGCTAAAATGGTAAACTTCCTGTGTTCTAACTCCATTATCAGTGCCCCTCCCTTTGCATATGAACATGGTCAGCAGAATAAAGCTATTTTTACCACAGAGTAGAGTCCCCAAAATCAGCACCATCAGCAAACTGGATGGGAAGGCTGACAAAGAATCTCTTTTAACATCTGCAAATAACCTGGCCTCTCCAGTGACTTTTTAGCAAAGTATATCTTTTGCTGACCTAAGGAACTCATTTTGGGGTGTGTGGGGAGAAGAGGAGTGATTATTCATACAGGAAATCTTTTCTTAGAATTTATTTGTTTTTCTATTATATCTGAAGATTCTTTTCTTCATAAAAAATTTTAGAAGAGCTTTTTCAGTCCATTTACTGTATGGAAATTTTGTTGGATATTTGGTGATTTTTTTTTATCGTTACTACATGGAAAGGCCATTTGATATTGATCTTTTCAACTTCTTTACCTTTTCCTAGCAAAATGGAAAAAAAAATCTCCATCTGACATTAGTCACATCTTCATTTTCCAAAAGATTGAAAAAAAATACATATTCACACGGTTTCTAATAGATTTCAGTATCTTTCTCTTCTCTCTCTTCCTAGCTTGATAATTTCAACTAAATTGAGTAAATGTTTCTTTAGAACCTTGGTATATGGTCCTGTACTAGTAGTCATGGGAAATAAAAAGGATAAATAAGAAATAATATCTACCCTCCAAGTGCTGATAATCTGTATTTGTTTTCACTTAATGCAGAAGACTATGAAGAGTCAAATGACTCCTTGTCCTACAATTATGAAATAATACATAATTCCCTTTTTCTGCCTGGCATATCTGCCAGAAAAAACACTGAAAAGATTTAAACAAAAAATATATATTAATAATAATCTGAAACAAGATTTCCCCCCTATACACACCTTTGGGATCTTCCTTGCTCTCAGATACCTTATGAAAAAAATCCCTTTATGATCTAACTTAACTATAGAATGGATCTCCTCTGTGTACACTTGGCCTAATTCAGCTGTTTTTTCCTACCAGTATACCCTTTATTGTTGTTTCTATTTCCTTTAGAAACACATCTTACACTATGATTTTATAATCCAAATGTTAATGATTTTTGACTGAAAATTTTATTATAGATTTTTTAATCTATTTTTATTTTTTCTGTTATTGTCCTCCTTCTCCTTTCATTAGATGCCTCCCACCATATTTATTTTAATTTATTTCATCCTACACTGCTTTATTTTTATGAGGTAATAGTACTCATCATCTTCTGCCAACCCTCATAATACTTTACAAATGATCTTGGAGTCTAAACCCAGTGTTGCCACGTCTCTGTTTGCTTTAAGCTCAGTGTCTGGTACTTGGTAGTCACTTAATACATTGTTTGAACAGTTAGATGGTGCAGTAGATACAGTGCTAGGCCTGGAGTTAGGAAGATTTGAGTTCACACTTATTGTCTGTGTGACCTTGGGCAAGTCACTTAACCCATGTCTGTCTTAGTTTCCTAAACTGTAAAACAGGGATAATAACAGCACCTACTTCCCAGGATTATCGTGAGGCTCAAATGAAATAATAACTATATAGTGTCTGTGACACAGTAAATGCTATATAAGAGTTTTAAATGGAGTGGTTCACTTTCCTTCTCTTTGTTTTTGACAATTGATTGACATTGGTTAAACAGTATGAGATAAGTGTAGTCTGTGCCTTTGTACTTTCTTCCATCTCTATTCTATTTTAAGCATCAGTACCTCATATAAATAGGTCAGAATGGAGTTGTTTAAATTGTGTATCATAGCCTATTCTTGTATTTAGTCTTTCTTCTAGAGTTTTACTCATTTTAATTTTTGTGATAACAAGTTAGTGATTTGAATGTATACAAACAGCTGATTCAGGAGGGACACCCACATCAATAAGGAGTCATTTCCAGTCAATTAGCATAGAATTCATTTTATTGTTTGTGATGTTTTTTAGTGCTCACCAGCAGAACTTTCTGAATCTTTTCTCAAAGTATTCATGATGTATAAGCATGAGGCTTTTATGAAATCTAGAGATGTTTGGTCTCTTTTATTCATCATACTTGTTCAGTGTTTTCCATCTTATCTTTCATGGCTTTCACTTATTCTGAACTTTACAGTGAAGTCACTGAGAGACAAAAACAATATTAATTTTACATAACAGTAACTGACTGAATGCTTTATATAATCTCTCTTTTTTTCTGATCTCTGTAGCATAGGTGATCCTTTGTAAGTATTCTTTTCAAAAACCCTTTGAGGGAGGTGTTGCTGGCATTTTTATTCTTATTTTACAGATGAGAAAACTGAGAACTCAGTGATATTAAGTGGTTTGTCCATGAACAGATAGTATAGGTTAAAGGAAGGGTTTATGTCATAACTCCAAGGTACTTCTGTCCACTACACAAATGCAAGACTACTACCCCTCTCTCCTTGGATGAGTCACATTGTTCAGTCATTTTTAGTCATGTCTGACTCCTTATGACTCCATTTGGAGTTTTCTTGGCAAAGATCTGGGAATGGTTTGCTGTTTCCTTCTCCAACTTATTTTACAGATGAGGAAACTGAGGCAAACAGGGTTAAGTAACTTCCTTAGGGTCGCACAGCTAGTACGTTTCTAAGGCCAGATTTGAACTCAGGAAGAAGAGTCTTCCTGACTCCAGGTCCAGTACTCTATTCACTGTACCACTAGCTGCCCCTCTGCCACCTAGAATACTATGCATCCATGTATATATGCATGCATGCGTGTGTGTGTATATTCACATCATGTCATATTGTATGCACCAGTGTATGCATGTCTATGTAACTATATATGTGCACCTGTGTGTATAGATATATATATGTATATATATATATATCGATACTACATAAATCATAGGCATATACATAATATGTATATTATTAACTGACTAAAAAGAACTTTAAAAATATAAGCTACTGATTACTAGGAATTAATTAACTTCCCAGAAAAAATAATTATATTTGCTTCTTTTGCATCTCTCTCAAATCCCCTAAAAGGGCTCTACTTACAACAGATCCATTAGTGCTGTGAGAAGCAACATGACATGCTGGAAAGAGAAGTTATTTGGATTTAGAATGTTTGGTTTGGAATCTTGCCTCTGCCATGTTGGCTGTATGACCTTGGATGGTTCTCATCATTTCTCTTGGACTTAGTTTCTTCATCTATAAATTGATGATAATATTGATTGTCCCACTACCCTCCACAGAGCTATGCAAGGAAAGCTCTGCAGGCTGTAAATGACTAGAAATGTGAATGATAACTATTGAATAACTCACCCTATCCATATAGATGCCAATGTAGTAATAGAAGGGATTTATTTTGGAACTGTATTTATTTTTGCAAAACAGGAATTTTTTTTTCGGTAGTTTCAGTCACGTCTGACTCTTTGTGACTCTGGTTCTTTGAGGGTTTGTTTATTTGTTGTTTTTTTTTTTTTTTTGGCAAAAATACTGGAGTGGTTTGGTATTTCTTCCTGTAGTTCATTTTACAGATGAGGAAACTGAGGCAAGCAGTGTTTAGTGACTTGCCCAGGGTCCCACAACTAGTAAATGTCTGAGGCTGGATTTGAACTCAGGTCTTCCTGACTCTAGACCCAGTATCTATCTACTACACCACCTAGCTGCCCTTGCCCAAAAATTGTCCCATATTTTTTTCACCCATGAAAACTAATGATGCTGGTCAGTTATTTGGGCATCTATAAACTTATGATGCTCATTGTTTGGGGTTCCCTCATTCTTGATAAAACTTTAAGCCCACCCAACCAGTTTTAGGCTTTTTCCAGCATTGTAACTAGATGATATCCAGTGATTTCCATGACTTTGACATTTAGTTTCATGATTTTCTTTTCTTTCTTTCTTTCTTTTTTTTCTTCCTTCCTTCCTTCCTTCCTTCCTTCCTTCCTTCCTTCCTTCCTTCCTTCCTTCCTTCCTTCCTTCCTTCCTTCCTTCCTTCTTTCTTACTTTCTTTTTCTTTTTACTACTTTGTTTATAGCAGAAGCAGGCCTTACAATGTTCTTCTGAGGATAAAGGATGACATTTGGTGTGGCATAGTAACTATTTCTGGAATTGTTATCTCTTGGTATGAGTCAAGTTTACTTTAGCTTTGGCAATGGGAAACCTCTCAGAAGTTTGTTTTTGTTTTTTTCATTTGAATCCTTACAAGCTTGATCAACAGTTATCACCTTCTAGTACAGTGAAGTAACTTACTGGAAAGCTTTTGTCATCCCCTGTGGCAAAACAAAACTGAGAAAAGGTGGTGCTAGACAGAGAAATAATCCTCTTTCCTTTACCTATCATGCTAAAAATTTCAGAGTGAATGAAAAGAAGGTTTTGAGATCTCTGTAATCTGTCCTTGAGAAGTGTGGGAACTCCTGTGAAATAACACCTTGCAACCTGCTTTGAGCAACTACATAAACAGTACTAACAGGCGGGGTCTGATAGAGAACCCTCAGTGTCTAGGAGTCAGAAATCTAACCCAAGTTTAGGGCCAGGAGTTGGTATGAGCCAGTTGAAATTGTCTACAGAGAAATGATTTGTTAAATTTTCAGTGGGAACATTTACATCTCAGAAATCAGCAAATGTTATAAATCATTAAACTTACAAATCATGATTTGAGATATTGATTCACTTGTCTAGATTCAAGAAAGTGATGTAGAAAATATTAATCATACAGATTTTCAGAGAGCTGGTTGTTAAACATTACCCACTCCTATATGGTTTTAGAGAAGTCACTGCCTCTTGGAGACTGTTTCTTCATTTAAAACAGAATAGCAAGTATAGCTCAAAGCAGATCTAGTCCAATCCCTTCCCTTCATCTTACATATAAAGAAAAGGACAGAAGCAAAGAACTCCACCCAGAGTAACAAAACCAGGATTCAAGCTATCATTTTCTGATTCCTAATTCAATCTTTTCACACAACCCCCAGGCTAATGGTTGTTTTTGTTGCATGGGATTCTTGGAAGGACAGTTCTTTGTCATCTGTACCAATTTGTTTTGATTTAAGGAAGAGAGATCTAGCTCATTTTCACAGGGAACTTCCCTGATTATAATATATTGATATCAAAACAAAGGATACAGCAAGGTGATGTGCCAATCTGTGATGTGGCTACCCATATTTGTTTTGTCCTGATTCCAGTTATGCCATGACATGAAACCTAGCTAGGAATTGGTCAGCTCAGTCAGCATGGCAGGCTGGCCTTGGTAACCTCTAAACACTGGGCTTAGACAGTTTTATGATTAGAAATGAACAAAGGAAGATAGTCTTCCTTGATAAAGAACCCAATCTAGATTTAGCAAATGTGAATACATCAGTCAGAAAGAAGCCAGAAGGGTAGAATCATTTTAGTGCCCAGTTGACTCATGTATGGATTCGCCATTCACTATTTTTTTGTCTATGTGTCCCCCTTCATCTCTCTTGGTCAGGGGTTCCTAACTTGGAGTTCAAAGAACCCCAAAAGGTCCATGGCTAGTATTCAGGGCATCTGTGAACTTGGATGAGAAAAAAATGACATCTTTTTAAAAATTAATCTCTAGCTGAAATTTAGGATTTTCTATCATTATAAATATAAGTAAGAAATATTGTTTTGAGAAGAAGACTTTGATAGACCAATATTTAACCCCTCCTCATAGTAACAGGATTACAATAACAGGATTACAATAACAGGATTGTCTTTCATTGAAAGACAACAAATTTATCCCTTGGGACCTGATTGATGTCTGCCTTCCTTAACAGCAGCTTCCTGGTCACCTAAGGGTGTATAAATTCCACCCACTGTGGAGACATTCTAGCCTTTCTGGAGTGGTGAATATCTGAAGACCTCTGGAGTTAGTCATCACACCTGCCCTGCTGAATATGAGCATATCTGTAGAAACTAAATGCCACTATATCCTTATTGGATATTTTTGCTATGTTGATGCTGTTCAGTCACATCTGACTTTTTGTGACCCCAATTTAGGGTTTTCTTGGCAAAGATACTGGAGTGGTTTGCCATTTACTTCTCCAGCTCATTTTACAGATAAGGAAACTGAGGCAAATTTACTTCTGCAGCTTATTTTACAGATAAGGAAACTGAGGCAAGCAAGTGACTTACCCAAGGTCACACAGCTAATAAGTGTCTGTGCACAGATCTGAACTCCAGCCTTCCTAGCTAGAGGCACAGTACTTTACAGATGTGCCATCTAACTGCCCCTTTGCTATGTTAGAATTTAGTAAACCTCCTTTAATTGAGTCCT
Organism: Petaurus breviceps papuanus; assembly: GCF_028583685.1. Lineage (NCBI taxonomy): Eukaryota > Metazoa > Chordata > Mammalia > Diprotodontia > Petauridae > Petaurus > Petaurus breviceps. Next base: position 39,015,647 of record NW_027187378.1, read on the forward strand.
CAACCACTCATGAATGCTTCATTTCTTCTCCAAATTAGCCCTGAAATAACAAGGGAAAAGGCATCAGACCCACTGCCCCAACAAGGTCCATAAATTTTCAGCAGCATGCCGAAGGGATCTATGTCAAAAACAAAATTAAGAACCCTTGATCTAGAGGAAGGGGCTAAGTCTAGTCAGATTCGATTCAAAACGTGCTACATAGTACACAAATGACCCAAGTAGGAGCTGGATATCTTTGTCATCATGGCAGACTTTCCTTAGTAACCATGGACTTGGGGTTTACATTGGTTTATAGAAAAGGAGTTATAAAGTGCTATATAAATGTAAGTTAATAGCATCATTAAACTGGAGAATCATATCTAACTGGACACTGCTATCAGGAAACCCAAAACTACATAACATCAGACATTGACATCCACACAGAGACATCAATTTAGTTCACATGCCTAGAGAAAAAACTTTGGTGAAGCAAGTTGTTTGCTATTTTGTAGGTAAAATGACCCAGCTGAAAAACTTCTCTAACTGTTTAAGCCTTGAGTGGAACAAAGCGAAAGAGAAGACAAGTGGATCTTTTTCTGCCTTTTTCTTCTAACCTCATTATTCAAAGGTTGAAAAAATGTCAGTACATTCCAATCCCCACCTTTATATCAGAATCAAAGAAAGTGAATCCTCAATGGCTGTGAAACTCAGTGAATAGATTCTCATTTATCCTAGAGAAGCCTCAAGGCTTAAACCCAATATTTCTCAGTCTCCCTGTCCCATCAGAAATATAGATCATTTCCCAGAGCAACTAACATTCTTTTATAATTTGAATTTTGCAGCAGATGGAGGAAAGCATGACAGCATTATTTTTTTTTCTTGAGTAAAGTCTGTTTTTCAAAGTACTTTTCTTGTAATAATCCCATCAAGTAGTCATAGAACCCATGAGTTAGAAGGGACTTCAAAAGCATCTAATCAAATTGGAGCCTAAACAAGAATTTCCTCCTTTGCTTGAAGATATCCAGTAAAGAGAATGGGATGGTGGGGGGGGGGAAGGGGGAAGAAACACTAGTTTCTGAAACAACCCCATTCCTCAGTATGAACATAATACTTACCTACTTCAGAGACTTCCATGGTCACTACTGCCCATAAGATAAAATACATTTTAATTTTAAATTTTACTTCTTTTCCAATATGAATCTAGCATTTTATTTTTAATTCTCTTCCAATCTGAATCTAGCCCTATCTTCCTAAACTGATATGATATCATGGCCCCTTCCATGTTCCAGCTACATTGTCCTATTTATTGTTCTGTATAAATGAAATTTATTATTCTGTATAAATGAAATTTCAGGTCCCACCTTCATGCCTTTGATTATGATATGCTCCCATGCTTGGAATGTTCTCACTCATCTCAATCTCATAGAATTCCTGGCTTCTTTTGAAGTCCAACTGAGGTGGGGTATAGGTATGAAGGCTTGCTGAGCTCATCCATCTTTGATGTCCCCCCAGAACTCAGTTTTCATCTGTGGCTTCAAGAAGTTGTTGCATGCATAATGGTCACATTCCAATAAACATTCTCAGAAGATAGGTTAAACGGGGCTGAGGGTACAGGCTCCAAGCCTGTCAGCGAGATAGGGGGATGTCTAAACCAAGCATATGAAGCTGTCCCCTGGCAGAATGAGTAGATGAGAACAATTTGTTCCAAAAGCCATGAAAGTGAATGAAGCAGGCTCTATGGAGTGCTTAGAACTTGGTCAGACATCAAAGATACCAGGGTCATCCACTGCATCCTGAGCCATTACCAGTCATGCTAACTTTTATCCTGTCACTGGTTCAACTCCACTTTGGGTTAGCTCTGATGTATGTAGTTCTATTTTTTATTATTATTAATTTATTTGTTTTTGGTTTATAACATTCAGTTCCACAAGCTTTTGAATCCCAAATTTTCTCCCCCCCCCTTCCTCTTCCCTTCCCCAAGATGGCATGCAATTTGATATAAGCTATACATATACATTCATAATGTATATATTTCTAATACCTGGATGCATTCTCTTAACCTGACAAAATTCACCTTAATAATACTACCACTCATATTTTCATAGGTTGTTTTTTTTAAGGTTTCCACAAGACTGTGCAAAATAACCCCGTGAGTCAGTTAATGTCAAAACTGTTAGTATGGTGTAATATTTAGGGCATTGCATATAAAATTAGGAGACCTAGAAATTTAGCTTTGCTATTTACTAGCTGAGAGACCATATACAAATTCTTTTACCCTTTTATGCCTATTTGCTCATATGTACAAGTAGGACAATATTTCTACTAACTACTACACAAGGCTGTTGTGATAGAAGTACTTTGTAAACTCTGATTTACTATAGAAACTTATTTTTGTCATTTAACAGATATGAAAACCGAGGCTTGGATAAGTGGAGTGGTTTGATCAAGGATGGACAGCAAGTATGTGGCAGATGAAGCATTTTGTGCCCAGGTCTTTGTTCTTAATAATACACTGTTTAGAATTGTTTTCTAGTATCTATAAACAGTATCCCAAAGCTTCAACCTCCGATCACTTCAGGTACTACATACTTAGAGAACAGTGCCGGATAGGCATAAAGTGAGTAAAATTAGCTCCTGAAAACGCCCCATCTCTGGAACCGGCATATGAAGACACCAGTGTTTTGGAGCCAGCCTGACTCAGGGAAAAGAATTAATGGAAGCACATGGCTCCTGCAGTCAGGAAATGCTTGGACAGACCTTTTCCTCTATTTGTTAGCCAGATGATCCTGACAATGGAGTGAATTGGGGCTGCAACTATCTCCCCAGTATGATGACCACAGCACGTTTTCCCTGTCAGACTCGAAGTCTGCTCCTGGGAGTGTTCAGGAAGGAAGGACAATGAGGAGGATCTGCCCTGGGGCCTCCTGACTCTGTGGTGGGTGGGTCAGCCACACCTATGCACTAGGGTAAGTCCTTTCTCAGCTCACTTCTGGGAGATCCTGGACCTCTGATGCCCATCTGACCTTGGGCAAAGACCCAGCAGAAGCCAGAAAGCTTTTCGGCAGAATCTAAAAGTAAAGCTTCTTTAGAATCTTTAATTAAATTGACAGGTGTGATTAAACTGGTAATATAATACTCTGCGGGAGGAGCAGGGTAGAGAGCTCAGGAAGATCTGGATTAAAGACTTCCCCCACAATTACAGAGGTGTGACAGGATTCTGGGCAAGCCATTTAATATCTTAGTGCGCCCAGGCAGGTCTGCTGATCAGCATTGGGTGGGGAAGTTCTTTCCTGGGAATGCCCTATAAGGATACTATGATGCAATTACAGTTTCCTTTTTATCTCTTTACCTACATGGATATCAACATGAATATTTATATAGACATACAAATGCATGTAAAAAGACATATATTTATGCTCCAGTGAGTCTAAATCCACCTTCAAACACTTCCTAGCTGTGTGACCCTGGGCAAATCCCTTAACCCCTATTTGCCTCAGTTTCCTCATCTGTAAAATGGAAATAATAATGGCACAGACCACCCAGGATTGTTGAGAAGATCAAATAAAACAATTGTATAGCACTTAGCAGAGTACCTGACACACATTAGCCATTTTTAATTTTATTTATTTTTATTAGCCTTTCTTTGTTTCAGTTTCCTTATTTGTAAAATAGGGATAATAGCAACACCTACCTCCCAGGGTTGTTGTGATGATAAAATGAAACATTTGTAAAGCACTTCCTAAACTTAAAATGCAATATAAGCACAGTTATTAATATGATAGCGATGATGTAAATCATATTCTCCATAATATAGATTCATACATACAGGATACACATATGTACATGTGTGTATGCATATATACAAGCCCACACGTGTACACATATATGTATGTGTATTTACATGCACTGTATGCATATAGACAGATATGTATAGTATGTGCGTGTGGCCGGTACTGTGGTAGGTGATCTTGGAGGTACAAGATAGGTACTATAGATACTAAAATGTCCTTCTCCCTCCACTCCTTTGCCTATTGGAAGAAGTTCTATTCTTTCTTTCAGAAGCCCAGCTCTAGAGGTGCGCCTGTCTCCTAGGAAACCTTCCCCAATTCCCCTCCTCTTCCTTCCAACTATTCTCTTTGTACTTTTCTTAAGCACTTCTTTATCATGGATAAATGGACAGTGCGCTATGAGATGATCTCTAGACGTTGAGCCAGAATTACAGTGTTTGGAATTGGGAGATCATCTAATCTAACCCCCTCATTTTTTGGATTAAAAACAAATAAACAAACAGCCTCACTTGCTCATGTTCACATAGTTGGTAAGCAGTTAGGTGGCCCAGTGGATAGAGTTTTCCTGAAGTCAGGAAGACTCATCTTCCTGAGTTCATATCTCACCTTAGACACTTACTAGTCTTGTTACCCTGGGCAAGTCACTTAACCCTGTTTGCCTCAGTTTTGAAGTCACTTAACCCTGTTTGCCTCAGTTTCCTCATGTGTCAAATGAGCTGGAAAAGAAAATGGCAAACCACTCCAGTGTCTTTGCCAAAAATCTCCAAATACGGTCACAAAGTGTTAGACACGATTGAAAGAACTGACCAACAACAAGCTGTCAGGATTCAAACCCAGCACTCTTCACTCTAAATCTACTCCTCTTTGCATCATATCTGCACAGGAGATTTTGATACCTATCATACTATCATTGATTTAGGCAGAGAAGTCAGTCACCTAGTCCAGCACCCTCTAGAAGTCCACCAGCCTATAGAAAGGAAATGATTCTCTCAAGGTCATACAACCAGTAAGAAACAGAGTTGGGATTTGAATTCAGTTCCTCTGACTACATCCAGTGCTCTTACCATTATACAATATTGCCTCTGTCTCTACCAGGAAGGACATGTGTGACATTGAGGCAAATTATTCCGCTCTCTGAGCTCCAGCATTTTTATCCATAAAATGGAGACAGTTACATAATTGTGCTTTCCATCTCATCACAGTTGTTGTGAGAACACTTTGTAAACATTAAAATGAATGAATGAATAAAAGGGCATTTATTTAAGACCTTACTAAATGTAAAGTACTGTGCTAAGGACTGAGGGTACAAGCAGAAAAGCAAGACAGTCTCTGCTCTCAAATAGTTTACTTTCTAATGGGGGGACAACATATATGTTGTTATTTGGTCATGTTCAATTCTATGTGATACCATGGACTTCATCTGTGGGGTTTTCTTGGTAAAGATACTGGTTTGCCATTTCTTTCTCTGGTGTGTTCCCATTTTACAGATGAGCAACTGAGGCAAATAGGGGTTGAGTGACTTGCCCAGGCTGAGGTCAGATTTGAACTCAAATCTTCCTGACTCCATGCCTGATGTTTAATCACCTAGTTGCCTGACAATTTACATTTACCTTTACAATTGCCTTTACAATTCACATTTCTAGAGCTTTATATATATAGCTCTAGAATGGTGAATTTTTATTATCTTGTATTTTTAGTTATAACACAGTGAATCATTTACAAAGGAATATACACCTCAGGCAGTGTAATCACAAATAGGCAAACTTACTCCTCCCAACATATGAAAGGCATAGTTCCCTTCCTTTTTGTACTACCTCGGTCTCTGGGGAGGGAAAGAGGATTAGGTTTTTCCTAGCTTAGCTCAGTACTTATAAAGCACAGTCCCAGGTCCAAGCCCAAAACTACCCCCTCAGGCTCCAGGCCCAGGCCCCTTGACTTCCCAGGACTTCCCTGCCAGCTTGCCTAGCTGCACCACCCCACCTGCAATCCTGACTACAAGGTCACCAAGATTCTGAGCCAGGATAAAAGAGAGGGAGGGAGCGGGGAAAGGATTTTCCTTCTCTGTCTCACAGGTTCAGTTCATCTGTCCATCCCTGGTGCAGCAGATAGGAGTCACTGAAAAGAGTTGAGTCAAAAGATGAAAGAAACAGCTCAGTCTTGAGAGTTTCAAACAGGCAGGCAGCCAATCAGAGAAGGCTACTTGTACCTAGGTGTAGGGGACACTGAAGACTCCATGGTTAAGAAAACTAGGTATGCTCAAAATGGCCCCTGGAGGGCAGTTGCATGTTAGAATTGAGTATGTCCAGAGAAGAATGGGTTACACAGGTATTTGTATGTATGCAAAATCCCTTTACTAGACTGGGAGTTCAAGGGGCACTTGTCTCACCTAAACTTTGTTATCTTCTATTGAGCCTAACTTGTATGTCTGTATGTAGAAAGTTCTTAATACATTTTAAACTGAATTTGTAAGACATAGTCTTGATCACTGGTTGGAAAAACAATATTTAGACCTACTTAAGAATTAAAGAACTATCATGAATATGAAATATTGCATATATTATAAGATTTTTTTCAATGCATTGATGGGTTTTATTGAATTTTTTCTTTTTTTCTCTTTGTTTTTAAAATTAAGTTCATTGTCAAAAAGAACAGCTTTCTGGGAAGGAGAAGAACACTGAAAATTTGGGCAATGTAAAAACAAAAGATAGGAATAAAATTTATATTAAAACAGAGGAATTTTTAAAACCACATAAAAAGAGCTGTGCAAAACTACGTATGTAACTGTAAAACTTCTATAAGGAAAAAAAGACAGACAGGTAGGTTGGTGAGGTGGAAAGAAGGCCAAGTGGACAGAGCTCTGGGCCTGGAGTCAGGAAGGTCTGAATTTCAATCCAGTCTCAGACATTTACTAGTTGTGTCATCTGGGCAAGTCACTTAACCTCTGCATGACTCAGTTTCCTCAGTGGGGACAATAATAGCACTTATATCCCAGGGTTGACATGAAGATCAAATGAGATCTTATCTATGCAGTGCTTAGCACAGTATCTTGAACATAGTTGTTATTGTTAGCAGTGTCCAACTTTTCATGACCCCATTTTGGGGTTTTCTTGGCAAAGTTACTGGAGTGGTTTGCCATTTCCTTCTCCAGCTCATTTCACAGAAGAGGAAACTGAGGCAAACAGGATTAAGTGACTTGCCCAGGATCACACAGCTAGTAAGTGACTGAGGTCAAAGTTGAACTCTGGACTTTCTGATTCCAGGCCTGATGTTCCATCCACTGTACCACTTACTTGCCCTCTGGCACACAGTAGGCACTATATATTTATCCCTTCCTACTTCATCACCAAACGTGCCTATAAATTGCATCTCCATTTGTTAATTGTGTAACCTGTCTATGACACAATTTTCTCTTCTGTAAAATTCAGGGATTAGTCTAGATGAGCTGGAAAGTCCCTTCTGTTTTCGTAGCTATGATCCCATAAACTTGTGAAATCCCACAGGAGTTTAGATGAGTAGATCACTACAGGCTGCAGCAGTCAGTGAAGGCTTCATGGGAAAGGTGGTTCTCAGTATCACAAAATTTAAAAGTGGAAGGGCCCAGAAAAAATCATCTTTTCACATCCTCCCATTTTACAGATGTTGAGAGGCTCAGGAAGGAGAAATGCCCAGATCAAAGTCACACAAGTGGCATGTATCATAACTAGAATCTAATCTCAGACCCTTAACCTCCTATACAATGCCCTTTTGTCTCTTAAACTGGCATTTGAAAGAAAGGTAGGACTCTGGAAAATGAGGAGTTGGGCAGGCATTCTAAAATAAGAGAATAGCCCAAACCAAGGTCCAACATCTACATAATATTAATAACAAAGGGCAGGGACAATCAGCAATCAGGACAAAGTGGAACAGAATCTGTCACTTATAAGCAGAACTTTTTGCAGCTTGATTTCTTTGGAGAAGAAAGGCCTAGGCATAAATAAGAAGAACTGGCAAGCTTTGATGGAAGAGGAAGAAATGAGCTGAAACAAAGACAATATACACAGGGACTTTCCATCAGCAAAATAGATATGTGCCCAAAATAGGTTAAAGATCAGACCTAAAGCCCAAGGAAAGAAGGAAGGCAGTTTCAGCCTACTGTGCTAAAATGAGGGGGGGTGTGGGTGTGCATGTGTGTGTGTGTGTGTGTGTGTGTATGTGTGTGTGTGTGTGTGTGTTGGGAGAAGGAGGGGTCCAATAAATAGTCATATGACCCAGGGAAATTGTATCCTTTCTTTTAATGGAGACAGATATAAAAGGAAGCTAAAAATGGTGCATTGAGAAAGATGAAAATCCCTGTCTGCACAGGCACAATGGAGAAAGCCCACAAGTACAGTCTACAGAAAAGACATGGTTGTCCTGGGCAACCTCATTAAATGGAGTCTTTGGAGGAACCAGTCAATTGGTGTGGGATACTGAAGGGTTAGAGGATATTTTCAATGTGTTAAGTCCAGGTGACCTGGGGGTAGTGAGTTTTCAGGGTAGAGATTTCTATGGAATGATAGAAAAAGTCAAGGAGGGGAGTCAAGAGTGCAACCTGGAAAGGAAAGGACCCTTCTAGCTCTGATATTCTATGAAATCCCAGCCTAGAACAGAAATTGTCATTTCTGTAGAAATGTGACTCTTCTCCCTGTCCTCCACCCAGAAATATAATCTTTACTCTCCAGATCAAGTTAATGTTACACATTTAATGAAGTGGGAAATCATAAACAGTTCTTTCTTTCCAGTGATTCTATGCAATTTACCATAAAATCCAATATTTTCATGATACTCTATTAAGAAATGCATGAGTTCACATCTCAGTGAGTGCTACTACTCAAATCCTTTTGGAATTATTTCTTACACACTGAAATTGATAGGAAGCAGGCCTAATTTGTGCTGCTCTTTGAGTCTGTCTTTGTCTCTGTATTATTGTCATAAATGAAGTAATAATAATCACCAGAGGGGGACCTTCTCTGAGCCTAGTGACCTTTATTCCATTGAAGTTATTTATTTGTTATTCAGTCATGTCCAACTCTTCATGACCACATTTGGGGTTTTCTTGGCAAAAATACAGAAGTGGTTCACCATTTCCTTCTCCAGTTCATTTTACAGATGAGGAAACTGAGGCAAACAGGGTTAAGTGACTTGCCCAGGGTCACACAGCTAGTAAGTATCTGAGGTTGGATTTGAAGGCAGATCTTCCTAACTCCACGATTAGCCCTCTATCTGCTGTGCCACCTAGCTGCCCATTCCAGGGGAGTCTTCAGTTACTATCAATGGTGATAGCTTACATCTCCAAGTGCTCTATGCTAGGCATTGTGGGAGAGAAAACATTTGCCCCTACAGAGTTTACAATCTAGCAGGAAAATAAGACACAGACATAGGTAAAAAAAAATTATAAAATAGGAAATAGGATCATAGATCAAGAACTGAAAGAAATCTCAGAACCCATAGAATCTAGCCTCCTCATTTTGCACTTGAGGAAACTGAAGCTCAGACTTGCACAAATGGCGAACCACTAGGTCACAAATATAGTAAGCATTAGAGGCAGCATTTGAACTCCGGTCCTCTGACTTCTGAACCAGTACTATTTCTACTCTATCAGCTGCCTCCCTAATAAAAAATGGGGTGTTTTGTTTGTTTAAGAATAGAAAAGTAGGGGCATCTAGGTGGTGCAGTGAATAGCCCTGGAGTCAGGAGGACCTGAATTCAAACCCAGCCTCAGAACCTTGAGACACTTACTAGCTGTGTGACCTTGGGCAAGTCACTTAATCCCAATTGCCTTGCCTTCCCCCCTCCAAAAAAAAAAAGAATAGGAAAGTATTTGATAGATTAAGTGAGAGACAAAAGATGCAAATAAAAGAGAAGAGAGATCTTGAAATGGAAGTGGGATTTGGGTTAATGGTGAGTAAAAATTAACTCCTTTATTGTAGCAAAAGTAAAGGAGGACATAGTCTTCTTAGTGAAATAGTAGACTGCTAAAAATCATTTGCCACCCTGTTAAAGAGTTGGGGTTTGATTAGGAGACTGAGACATGCAATAGCCTTGCTAGTAGGCAGGTTAGGTATTATTATTCCCATTTCACATATAAGTAAACTGAGGGACAGGGAGGAGCTATGATTGATTTCTCAGTGTCCCACAACAGTAGTCACAGCAAGGATAAGAACTCCATTTTTCTGATTCCTAGCCCATTGTCTCCAAGGCTATTTGAATTTGTTATCTCGTAGCTGCTAAGACTGTGTACAAAATGCATATAAGCTGAAAGAATTAAGTCCTTCTCTAATGCCTCATTGTAGAACAGAAGTGACCCTGGTCTCTCAAAGACTCTTATTATTGGAATGAAAGCTCTAGCTCATCCTACCAAGCTTGAAAGTGCCATCCCAGGGACTGAAAATGTGTCCCCTATGACAGTAAGAGTCTGGCTAAGTGCAGAGAGGCTCATCACCAGATTGGATGCAGGGTGGCAAGTTTTTCAGCCGTAACAACTCTCACACCATTGTGAGTTTTGTAATCTGCCCTGGGAACGTGAGTTCCCACACTGACAATACCACTGCTACTATTACCGTGCTAAGGAAGTAAAATATTCGCATGTCTAATTTTCTTAATGTAAAGGGAGGGAAATATTTGCAAAGTTTTTTTTTCACTTCAAATTGTTATTTCATGTAAGAGTGAGCAGCCATTTATTCAATCAAATTGTTAAAGTTATAACATTGCTTATCATGCATTTGTCTGAAATAACTGTTAGCTGAAGTTGACAGTTAGTGTTTCTCACTTGTGAAGCTGTAATGGGAATGCAAATTTGGAAGATCTTCCCTGCCCCTAGGCTAAAGTGCACCAGAAGCCTGGGGAGGGAGGCTTGTTTTTCAGTAGATACTTTTTGATTGGCCAGTGGGTCAATAAGGTTGTTACATTCTCTGAGCCTGGAGAAGGCTATATAAGCCCTGATGTGTAACTTTGTTTTGGGGACTCACTTTGAGAAGTGTTCTGTGATTTGATCTGAATTCTGGGAAGCCGTTGTTGAGAGTCCCCCGGCTTTGAAAAACCCAGATGTGGAAACCCAGATGTTGACTGGGTATGGATGTAATGGTTGGACAGTTTGGAAAGCTGTCTACTTGATCTGTTAATGTCTTGATAATTCTGTCTGTATATTTTGAAGTTTGGGGTGCTGACCTTTTTCCCCTGAACAAGGTAAACGATATATGTCTGACTGATTAAAGTAAGCTTGTTAACCCATTTTGAGTTGCTTTCCTTTAACAAAGCAGATCCAAGAACCTGTATGGGCAGCAAACCCTGAGGATGTGCTTTGGGTGCTTGCTGCTACAGAAGCACAAACCCAAGCTCTCAGAATTGCTTCACAAGTGAAAGTGACCTCAGGAATCAGAAATTATTCAGTCCAATTCCTGCATTTTTCAGATGAGGAAACTGAGGTCTAGGGAAGTAAATTGAGTTAGATATTGTCAAAAAGTAAGTAATACGGCTGACTGGGATTCAAACCCAGGTCTTTTGACTCCAGATGTGATATTTCCATTGTACCATGTTGCCTGGCTTCTGTCCCAATGGTTTATTTCAGTTCAACTCAGCTAATCTATGTGACATCACATAGTCCTTGATGGCTTACCGAAGATTTTTATTAAACAAAATCATAGAGATGGAACCTTAAGGAAAAGCTAACCCCAACATCTTCACAGAAAAGGAAACTGAGACCTAGAGAAAAGAAATTATTCACTCAAGGTTACACTGGTATATGTAGCTAAGGTTGAACCCACATCCCAAATTCAGTATTCTTTCCTTTAGATCAGTGGTTCCCAATGTCTTATTTGTTTCTTTCTTAAATCCTTTTCAATAACAACAAAAAGATATGCTGTGATCTCCCAGAGTAATTTAATATATTACTCATGGTATTTATCCAGGATAATTTAATATAGTAATATACTACTCATCATATTATTTAATTAGTTGCTGTTTAATGTGCCATCAGAGAATTTTTACCATGAACTATTTGGACCATTGTCTCAAACTCACAAAGGTTTCTTGAACCACTCTATGGAACCACTGTTCTATGCCTAACCAGCTCATTATCCATGTACTCATTCAACTTTCTAAATTATGAAATTTGGAGTAGCATTTATATGAACCAGTTACAGGAAAAGGTTAAATAAAATTGTACCTTTAAAATATCCCAATTGTGAAATATGACCCTTTTGCCTTCTAGTCCCTTATGTTCCAGTTTTTTTACTTCCATTCAACACTAAAAAACTTTGTATTTAGCATGCAAGATTCCTTTATATCTTAGACTTTTATTAGATTGCTAGGACTGGAATGGACCTTAGAAATTATAGCCTCATAGAAACAGAACTGGAAAAAAAATTCAGAAGTCATCTAGTTTAACTCCAGATTTTTCAGATGAAGAAATTATGGCCTGAGGAGGTTTAGTAAGTGGCCCAAGTTTATGCAGTTCTTAAGCACCAGAAGCAGGATTTGAACCTAGGTTCTCTCTTTGACTCCAGAATTAATTCCCTCATTTTACAGAATGGGGTACTGAGGCTCAGAGAGATTCAGTGACTAGCCCAGAGCCACACAGAGTCAAATCAGTCTGTGGCAGAGTCAAAACTAGAAGTTGCTTCTTCTGACTCTTTATACAATACTGGTGGAGAATATTATGCACTCATTTCTTTAGTCTTCTTTGCCTCTATTTGCTGTAATGCTAAAAAAAAAAGTTTTTTTAAAAAATGCTGAAAAGCTTTGGGCTTCAAAAGGGTGGCTAAGAGGAAAAAACTTATCTTTCCTACTCTTGACAGCTCCTTCATGCAGTCCTGCCAAAAAGAGTCATCCTGATTGCTGAAAAAGTCTTTCTATATCATCATGCTAGCCTACACCCTTTTCCTATGAGGTGGAAAGATAAGAATGCATCCTTATGTCTTTATTTCTCCTCTCTATCATGAAGATACAGTAATTTAAAAAAATTATTTTGTGGGGCTGTTAGGTGGTTCAGTGAACAGAGTTTGGGGCCCTGAGTTCAAATACAGTCTCAGACACATAACACTTAACTAGCCGTGTGGCCTTGGGCAAGTCACTAAACCCCAAATGCCCTGCCTTCCCCCCTCCAAAAGGACAAAAAAATATATTTTGCTACAGATTTGCTATTAAGAATTTAGGATAATATATAAATAAGAAGACTGACTGATAGAACAGGCCCTATAATGAATGAAGCTAAGGAATTATCTGGGACCTACTGAGAACACCAAAAAAGAAAAGGGAGGAATATGGCATTTTGAGGAGGCACAGTTGGCTCAGCCCCAGGACAGTACTCAGCATTGGTGGAATCCCCAAAACCTTCAAGGATGATATGTGTTAATCTGACTCATGACTTTCCACTGAAAGTCAGTAAGACATTATGCAACTTCCTGGATGAAGTTAGGTTATATGCCTGACCAGCCTCCTAATAAGTATCCTTGGTGATTTTAAATGTGCCTGCAGAATGGACAGACTTCCAAAGGAAGGCTTGTTTACGGTCTGTGTGCAGGGGATTATGGGAAAGGTGAACAGTGGATGGACCCCCTTAGAGTCTGGAAGAATTGAGTTCAAATACTGCCTTGTACACTTATTTGCTGTGTGATTCTGGGCAAGTCACTTAACTGTTTTCTGCCTCAGTTTCCTCATCTGTAAAGTGAGAATTATACCACCTACATACAAGTGTTGTTGTTATGAAGAAAAAGTGAAATATTTGTAAATTTCTTTTTTAAGATTTGCTTTGCAAATCTTAAAGCACTATGTAAGTATTAGCTACTATTACTACCAAAAATAGGTGGAGGGGGACAAGGACATGGGTCAAATAACTTCTTGACATCCTTCTAGTCCTAGGATTCTATGATGCTTTTTCAGTTAAAATTGCTCATCTGTTGCTTGCTAGTCTATAAATAACAAAAATTGAAGAATGACTAAGATATTTCTAATCATTTCCAATGTAGGAATTTCTGTTTTTAGAGGCAGAGAGATATAGTAGATAGAATGTTGGACTTGGGATCAGGAAGAATTACCTAGGTTCTAATCCTTACTCCAACATTTACTTATTATGGGATCATCAAGCTTGTTCTTTCAGCCCTCCAAGCTTCAATTTTCTCATCTCCAAAGTGGGGGTGGAGTGGGAAGGGGGAGTAATAAAAGCAATAATGTCTATGTTACAGAGTTATTGTGAGGATCAAATAGCTTAGTACGTGTAACAAAAAGTGTACAATAATAAATATAATATAAATGTCAATTATTATTAATTAGGACTTTACCATTTAGCTGGAATTTTTTTATGGCCAAGAGTTAAACATCAGTAGAGACTTCTGGGTTGCTGAACTCCTGGGGAATTTTTAACCTCTTCCTACAAAGAAATAACAGCCAGAATAGTATCCTGTCTCCTTTCATTTTATATGGGAACAAGAAAAGGAATTATTTCTTTTATAACATTAATGGCTTATTTAAGGAAACCTAATAACTGATGTATCTCTGCTCATAATTAAAGGGTTGTTTTAACCACAAGATAAATTATTAAGGAGAAAATAAATGCTTATCAATATATTGCAATAAAAACACCAGGCTTTCTGCATATGCTATTAAAGGGGAAAAATGCCTCTTCTAGTTCCAAAATTCCATGATTCTATTTTTAAAGATCTGCTACATTTTATGTAGGAATAGTAACAGCTAGTGATTCAATCTAAAAATTTTGGTGATTATGTATGAGACTCTCAATGCAATTGAGGACAGAGAAACTTCCTGAGTACATGATGTAAGAACTTGCTGGGAACTAAGCTTGCCAGCTACTGAAAAGTCACCCCCGCCCCCAAAGTACATTTTTAAAAGAGCCAATTGTCTAAAGAAGACTATTGCATTCAAAAGAATCCTCTTTTGTGTTCTTTTAAGAATCAAGTATTGACGACAAAAATCAACTACATTTATAATAATTTATTATGGTTGCAGGTCACTTTCCACATACAATAAATTATAGAAACTATTGCATCTTTATAAAATATTTTGAGTGTAATTATCAAATGCTAGTATTAAAATGCAGTATCTATGAAACCTTAATCATGGCAAAGTTTAGCATTTGTTAAATTTTTCTTTTCAATCTGTAACAGACTTTCACAGTATTTCATTCAATTATTTTAACTTTTGTGCAACCAGTATGAAACATATATATATATGTATGTATTTTTTTAAAAAGCACTTTATAGATCAGAAGAGCAAGACAAAATAATTGCACAGCTCTGAAGAAGCCATTTTAGGCAGTCCCTTGAGTTTCTACTCACACCCACGTGGTGTGAACTTTTTAAGGCATTTTAATAATGCAAATAAAACGATCAATTGTTGATCTTCTAACGTCCATTCCAACAGACAGCTTTGAGGCTTGGCAGTTTGTTGTGCTGTTGTTGGGGTTTTTTTCCCCCCAAAGTTCAACAAAAAAAATCTGTAAACACGTGTGGCATTCACTCTTCCCCGGCTCGTAGAAAAAAGTTCAGACTGAAACTCAGGCCACTGCCCCAGGGGTTCTGTCCGAGTGATATCGGATAGATACCTCTTCCTGCTGTCTCTGGCACTCCTCCCGGCAGAATCTGCTTTTCCCCAGGACACCCGCAACAATCCTTTCCCACTGGGAGAGTTGCTCATGGCTGCCAGGAGTGTTTCTGCCTCCTTTTCCGGCAACTTTTCAGTGTGTGAAATGAATTTGAGTCAATTACAGCCAGTTGGTTCTCGGGCTTGGAGGTCCTTACCCGAGGCTGCCAGGCAGCTGCAGGAGGCATTTTGTCAGTATCCCACAGACGCAGTTTCATTCTTTAAATGGTCTTGTCCTCTCAAGCCATTCTCTCCTGCTTTACTCGTTCAGTGAACTTTGATCGAATATTTCCGGAGTTTCAGAAATTGAAACAACTTGTCTTTGGTCCTCTTCTTCAGGGCCATCAGAGCTCTGGTCTTCTCTTCCAGATCTTGGTCGATAGAGAAGATAATCTTGGCTCTCTCCTCAGCTTTCTTGTCCCCAGAGTTTTTGAACAGCCTCTGGAGGGATTCTTGGTCTATGTTTTCGAAGATGTTGCCCACAGCTTTCTTTCGGGCAGCGGTGTCAAAGTGGTACCCGTGGACAGATGGGCTCACTCTCAGCGAAGTAGACATGGTAGCGGAGGAGGCTGGCTGGCTTTTCGGAGCTTTTGTCTACAGAGGCTCTCGCTGGATTGGGCTCTCCTAAAAAGGCTGGAGAAAACTCATCCCCGGGGCTGCTATTTAAAGGCAGTGCAAAGACTCTGGGCTCAAATTACTCTAGTGACATCAGCATGATCTAAAGGAAGAATAATCAGAGACAGGTTTAACAGTTCAGCTGCCAACATCCTGTTCCTTTGCACAAGGGTTACTGAGAGCTCTTGTCTGGGATCGTGGAGTGGCATTATCCACCGCCCACAACCCCTCTTAACCTGTGAAGAAATGATTTTACAGATTAATGCGCCCTCGCTTTAGAGAGCAAGTTTGAGCCACAAGTGCGAAACTTGAGGGCCAGGGCTTCCAAAAGGTACAGCAATAAGACACACATCGCAGGGGTCAGAAGTCAGAATTCAGTTAATTCAAGGCATTTCGCTCCCAGGGGCTGAGTCTCCTTTAGCGGTACCCTTCGGACATGCCTCTACCCAGCACTTTGGATGATGCTGAGAAAGTTTACAAAGTTGGGCCATTATTCTGAGCGGAGATGGGAAGTTTATGTATACAACAGTGAAACTGCACTGCTTCGAAGCATGGTTCCACTCCCTTTGTATTTATTTCAGAGATAGATCCAGGTGCTGCCCTTCACCTCGCCGTTTCTGGCACTCTTAGAATTTACAGTGTTTTCCTGCTCTCCATCCTCTGAGGTAGGTAAGGATCAGGAAACCGAGATGCAGTATGCTGAAGTGTTTTGCCCAAGTTCAGATGGATTAATAATAATAATTTGTATAGCATTTAATATTTGCAAGGCTTTTTACAATTATTATTTTATTCTCATAAGAACCCTGGAAGATTGGCAGCATTATTATGCCCATTTTACAGAAGGAACTGAGGCGATTTGCCCAGGGTCACAGAGGGAGTAAATGTCCGAGTCTGACTTTGAACTTGGATCTTCCTGATTCCAGGTCCAGAGCCCCATCCATTCATTGCACTACTGACTCCAATCCTTGTCCTCTTTCCATATTATATCACACTTCTTCATGAATAATCATTAAAAATAACTGACATTTCTAAAGTGCAATAAAGTTTTCAAAGTTTACATGTTCTCATCTAAGCTTCACAACCCTGTAAAGTAGGTATTGTAGATATTATTATGTCTAATTTTATAGAGGGGTAAATGAGGGCTCTGAGAAGTTGTCCGTTATCAGGATGTCAGAGTGAGATTTAGACCCAAACTTTCCTGCTGTCAATCTTAGAATGCCCTTTGCCATACCATAATGCCTTTTTTTTAATACCGTAAGAATAAATAAATAAGTATGAAAATAAATATAAATACACACACGCACACACACAACTTCTGAAAAAGCACGGAGCAGAAATAGTTCAGCCACCAAGTAACCCTTCTGACAGATTTTTTTTTCCTTTCCAATAGAACAATTTCTTTGTTTCTATGCAGACGGCCTCATGGTGGTGCTCTCCTTTCAAACAGTCCTTGCTTATTCTCCACAATATCTAAGTACACAAACAAAACACCACAGGATGTGTATAGGACCCCTCACCTGACCCCAGCCCGGAGAAACTGCCTCGACTCTGAAGTTCCATCTTTAGCATGTATCAGAAGTCCTGTGATATTTTCCTTCCCAGGACTACACAAAGAACTCCTGTGTCCTTTGTACCTAATTCATTCAATAAAGCCATGTGTAAGGAACAGCTGGTTTTAGCTTTCTTCCTATCTGTCAGAGCATATTCAATAATGTGTGGCTGAGGGGTGATTGTAGTGGGGTGCAGGAGAAAGAATGCTTGATTTAGAATCAGGGGACCTGCCTTTGAAACTCAAAACTTCACATTTAGCTACCTATATAACTTAGGCAACATGACCTAATCTCCTTTGGCCTCAATTTCCCCATTTGTAAAATGAAGAGAAGGGGCAGTTAGGTGGCACAGTGGATAGAGTTCCAGGTCTGGGATCAGGAGGACTCATCTTCTTGAGTTGAGATCTGGACTCTGACACTTATTTGCTGTCTGACCCTGGGCAATTCACTTAATTCTATTTGCCTCAGTTTCCTCATCTGTAAAATAAGTTGGAGAAGGAAATGGCAAACCACTGCAGTATCTTTGCCAAGAAAACTCCAGATGGAGTTACAAAGAGTCAGACATGACTGAACAACAGCAACGACAAAAGACAAGGAGAATGATCTCAATGAGCTATACTCCCTGTGATGCTGAGGGAAAAGTTCCTCCTAGATCATTCCTCCCCATTATCCTTGCTCTAAAGCTATTTCATTCTTCACCTGGAATTCAAACCCTTCCTTGCTCCTCTTATCCTGACAATGGCAATCTTTTAGGATGCTTCACAGCACCTTTTGGAAAATCTATATTCTTCAGGCAAGTGTGGAGTACCATCTCCCTCCCCTTTGTTCTTAAATAAGGTTGTCAATTTGTCTCAATCCCAACTCCCAGAAATCTTTTGCCTTTGTTTACTCTTCTCAATTTCTACTGCTCCGTCTGAGTAGAGGCTCTCATTATCACCTGCCTGGACTACAATAACAGGTTCTTTAAAGGTTTTACCGCCTTCATTCAGTTTCCCCACTCAATCCAGCCTTCACACTGCTGCTGAAATAATTTCATGGACATGGATCTGGTCTTTTGCTCTTCTGCTGAAAAACATCCAGTGGTTTTCTATTGCCAGACCAATAGGGCCCAAATTCCTCTGCTTGATGGTCAAGGTCCCCTATAATCTGGTACCACTGTACCTTTCCTATTTTCATCTAGAGATTCTGCTTCCCTCTACTCTGTGGTTCAGCTACCCTCTGTCCTGCCTCCCTCCCTCCCCAAAGCTGCATTCTCTTTTCTCTAGACCCTTATCTATGGAATGCCCATTGGGAAATAACTCCCCTCCATCTCCTCATCAGCTGAATATTGTCTACCCCTCCTTCAAAACCCAATCAAAATGTCAGCTCCTCCAAGACTCCTTCCCTGATATCAGAGAACATTATTAATCTAGGATCATGAAGAAAATTTAGAAGTTACCTAATTCATTCTCCTCCCATTTTACCAATGAGGAAACTAATCAAACTTAGGCCCTCAATCTATATCCAGAATTCTTTGTACTATTCTACATTGCACACCCCATCTCACAATTAGTAAAGACCTTTCCCTTAGTTTCTCACATAGAACATTATTTTAAGCCTCTTTAATGCATTCCTTTTTGTATTATAATTATAATTTATGTGTGTCTTGTGCCCTCCCCCCACTCCAATATTATAGACACTCTGAGGGCCTTGTGTATGCTTTATTATTAATAAGAATAGATTTGTTTATCACTTTATGCCATGTAGGCAATAAAAGAATCTAAGCTCCATTATGGCAAATCGTGTAACCCAACAAATATTCATATACTAAAATGGGGGAGAGGGCGTGGTTCACAGGGTAGTGGCTCCACTCTTCCATGTCCAATCAGCTGCATAACCTGTCTCTTCAAAAGTTCTAAACAATGTTTTTGCACAAAGTACTGCAGCTTTCCTTGAAGACTGCCTAAGTCCATTTAGATGTATTTAACAGATAAAGGGGTTTCTAAACTCTTTGGAAGACAATACAATAAACAAGTCAACCATGCGGATTTCTATCTTCCAGCTGTGTAAAACTATCCTTCCTGCTCAGATTGGGCAGTGCCCTTTGCCCAAGGTAAATTCATACACTCATGTATGTCTTTCTACACCACACCCATCTCCCATTTTCACCAGTTAGTATAAATATTTACAGTGAGTGATCTAGACAAGTCTAATAAAAGAGATTAGAAAAGGATTTACAGATCTTATGTGGACATATATAATGTGTTATACAGATATAGGATAGAATTTGGTAGTTTTCTGTGGTAAGGAGAGGAAACAAAGATGGGGTTTTAGAAGGGAAGTTTCCTAACCAATGCTCACTCTTTCTATTTTCCCTTGGGAAGCAGCTTGTCAGAACTCAGGTTCAGACAGGGGGGTCCCTTGTAGTTTTCCAGTGGCTGGTTATTACTTGCTTTGGAGTAGTTTCATGCCAATTGATTTCACAGCTATGAAATGAATGACCAGTTTAATTGGCATCATGGTTAGTATTTCTTTGGGGTGAGATCACTTGTAAAATCTGGAGTTGGGGTAGTAGTTGTATCCTAATTTTAATTTCATATATTGTTTATTCTTCATGGTCCTCCTATGGCATTTTTCTTTGTTTAATACTTCTTATCTTCAGTCTGTTTTCCATACACCGCTAGTTTTGGGAACAAAAATTAAATTAACAATACCATTATTTTTTGTAAAGGATATGTGTCAATTGACTACCCCATGGTAGTCATTATCCCTGTGTAGTCTCAGCCCAAAACCATTTTTGCTGGTCATAACTCTTG
Organism: Petaurus breviceps papuanus; assembly: GCF_028583685.1. Taxonomy (NCBI): domain Eukaryota; kingdom Metazoa; phylum Chordata; class Mammalia; order Diprotodontia; family Petauridae; genus Petaurus; species Petaurus breviceps. Next base: position 39,035,987 of record NW_027187378.1, read on the forward strand.
CATGTGTTGTTTCCCCCATTAGAATATAAGTTCCTTGAGGACTGGAAAGTCAATTTTTTTTGTATTTGTATCTCTAATGCATAGCATCTAAAAAACTGTCGATCATTAAGCAATTATTAAGTTTCTATGTGCCAGACCCTGTACTGGGAACTAAGGGTACATTACAAAGAGTTAGACAATTCTGAGTCTAAATGTTGTTGTTTAGTTGTTTCGGTCATCTGCTTACTGTTCATGACTCCATTTGGGATTTTCTTAGCAAAGATACTAGAGGGGTTTTTTTTTTTTTTTTGCCATTTTCTTTCCTAGCTCATTTTATAGATGAGGAAATGGAAGCAAAAAGGGTTAAGTGACTTGCTTAGGATCACCCAGCTAAGAAGTGTCTGAAGCCAGGTTAGAACTCAGGACTTCCTGACTACAGGCCTGGCATTCTATCCACTGTGCCACTTATCTGCCCAAGGTTACACTTAATAATTGCTTTTTCGTTCAGTCATCCATCCATTTATTCACTTATCAAATTATTCTTCCTTGACTCCTTTGTATCTTCTAGACATCTGAGCTATTATCTGCTCTCTTTATCATTGTTGTTGTTTTTCGCTAGGAATAAGTCATGGAAGCTCAGAGTCATCTGGGCTATACTGCACAGAACAAGAATTTCTCCATCTATAAAATAAAGCTATTGGAATAGACATCGCTAAACTCCATTCCAGCTCTAAATCTGTGGTCCTATACTCCCACTACAATGTATCAAGAAAGGTATCATCTGGTGTTTGTTTAAAGACCCCTACTAGGGAGAAACTTGCTCTCTCCCAAAGTATCCCATTCCTCTTTGGGATATCACTTATTAGATCATTTTTCCTTCCTCAAAATAAATCTGCCTCTTTGCTACTCCTGGCTCCTTTTTCTGCCATCAGGGACCAAGAAAGATAAACCTCAAGGACTCTTTTTAGTGATCTGCCTTCTGCAATCTAAAACATGTATAAGATAGGAATTGTGGTATGGTGGAAAGTATGTTTTATTTGAAATTAAAAGACTTGAGTTCAAAATTCCAATTTGGGTAACTTTAGGTTAGTTAATTAAATTCCCTGGACCTCAGTTTCCTCATATGTAAAATGGGGGAAGTTGAATTAATGACTCCTAAGATTCTTTCTAATTCTAAAGTTATGATCATTTGACAGCAAACCATCTCCTTGTTCCCTGACTGGATCTAAATTTCCAAATTTCTGTAGTTGTTTCATGGGATCTAAAGATATACACTTGCATCCTGGCTCCATTTCTTTCTTGTTCACTGTGTGACTGTGAACAAGTCACTTAACTTTTATGATTTCCAGTTTTTGTTCTCTAAAAAGGACATAATTATACTTGCATGGTTTTACCTTATCAAGTTGTCATATGGATAAAAGAAGATCATGTATTTATAGTGTTTAAAGACTATAATCCAATTTAACTAAAACTTTGAAATATTTTTAGAGACCTCTTAGGTACATAGCACTATACTAGGCTCTGAGAGGAGGCAAATAGTGTGAAACAGAACATACATAAGTGAGGGTGGTATGAAGTAATATCACAATCAGTACATAAGAGACTTTCGAAGAAGGTGTCGCACGAAGTTTGAAGGCGGGTCTTATTATCAGTTAGGGAGCTCAGAGAAGGCTGCCTGAAGAAGATGGTATCTGTGTTGGATTTTAAAGGGTGGGCAATTGGACTTCATTGGCCTTCTAGTCTAGCCCAGTCCTTCAAAGTATACCCACTACAACATACTCAATAAATGGTCATTCAGTTCTACTTAAAGTCCTCTGAAAAAAGACCACTCACTATGCTCTTGTCTATTTTTAGATATCTCTAATTGGTAGAAAGTTGTTGTGGGGTTTTTTTTTTCCACCTATTGCTACTGATTCTTCCCTTTAGGGCCAAGCAAAACAAGTCTGATCTCTCTTCCAAAGGACAATCCTTTGAATACTTGAAAAGAGCTATCATGTTCATTCTGAGTTTTCTTTTTTCTTTAGTATAAACATCCTCAATTCTTTCAAACATCTCTTATATGGAATGAACTCAAAACCCTTCAACCATGCTGATTCTCTTCCTCCAGACATTCACCAGTTTATCAGTCCCCTGTCTAAACTGTGGTGCCAGAACTGAACAAAATACTCTGATCAGAGCAATGTACGATGGTACTATAACTACCTTATTCCTAAAAAGCCATGTCTTTCTGCTGCCTAGGAATTCATTAGTGTTGGGGTAGGGTGGGAAGGGAAGGAGAGTGTTGCCATATCATGTTATTGATTCATGTTGAATGTATAGTCTTCTCAAACTCCCATATCTTGTTCAGATAAACCCCTGTTTAACCATGGTACCCATCTTGTACTTGGAAAGTTTATCTTTTGAGCCCAAAGTTAATAATTTATATTTATCTTTATTAGATTGAATCTAATTATTTTCAACCTAATTTTCTAGCCTATCAATATCTTTTGTATTCATAGTCCAGTTTGGATATGAGTGTTGACAAACTGGAGCATAGTAGTATGAGATAAGTCAAGGAACGTAAGATGGTATCTGAATAAGGAGGGTCTTGAATAACACACTAAAAGATTTTCATCTTTAGTCAGTGACAACAGGGAGCTTTTAAAGAATTTTGAGAAGAGTGATATTCATAAGGAAGGCAAGTTTGTATCTTTGGCTTTAGAGCCCAGAAGCACCCTAGAGAACATTTAATTTGATCCACTCTTTTTACATAAAAGAAAATTAAAACCCAGAGAGATAAAGCAACTTACTGATAGTCACACAGAAACGGACTATAAACCCAAATTCTTTGACTCCAAATTCAAGTGTGTATGATGGGTTGGAAAGATGAGAAAGTATATGGAGTTTATTTTGTTCAGTTGTTCGGTTATGTCCAACTCTTTGTGACCCCATTCGTGATTTTCTTGGTGGAGAAAATGGAGTGACTTGCCATTTCCTACTCTAGCTCATTTTACAGAGGAGGAACTGAGGCAGATAGAGGTAAGTGACTTGCCCAGGGTCAAACAGGTAATAAGTGTCTGAGGCCATATTTCAACTAGGGTCTTCTTGACTCCGGGCCTGGAGTTCTATCCACTGCACCACTTAGCTACCCTCTGTAGAGTTTACAAATTGGCTTAAAATAATAACAGTAGCAGCAGAGTATCAACAAGAAGAAGAAGAATGATTTGGCTGTTTGCAACACTTGAACCTGTATAGAATCAACATGGCTTAATGACTAGAACTCTGAATTTGGGGGTCAAAAGTCCTAGGCCTGATACTGTTCTTTATTACTTGTGTGACTTTAGTCAAGTTACTCAGCTTCTCACTCTTGTTTGGCCTCAGTTTCTCATCTGAAAAATGGGAAGATTGGATTGCATAACTTTCATATTTCCTTTCAGGTTCCTTTGATCCTATATGTGAATATAAGCTTTATTTGGTCAGGGTCTTGGTATTGTCTGAACTTTGAATCCAGCATGTAGTGCAGTTTCAGGAGGTTATTATAATATCCAGAAGGCTTTAATTCAATTCAATTAAACTAGCATTTATATAGCCAATGACTTTATGACAGGCACTGTAATAGGAGCCAAAACTCAGAGGCAAAATTGAGTCTCTACTCCAAGGAGCTTATATTCTATAGGGAGAGACAATGTGTCCATACATGACTTGACTATGGATGGAATAAATACAATATGAACAATGCAAGGAGAAAGACTTGAAGCAAGAGGACCAGTTAGGAAGCTCTATGTTCCATGTAAGAGTTAACAAGGACCTGAATTAAGGTGGTGACCATGTGAATAGAAAGAAGAGGACAGAGGAGAAGGATGATCTGCGGGTAAAAATTGGCAGGACTGGCCAACAGCAGACTGGATTTGGGAAGGGAGAATGAAGAGCTGTGAGCGTGACTCCAAGGTTTCAGATCTGGGTGATTGGAAAGATGATGGTTCTCTCAACAGAAACACAGAAAACAGAAAGGGGATAGGGGTGAGAACTGTCTTTGGGGGAGGTTGGGAAGAGATAACAAGTTCCATTTTGGATATGTTGAGTTTGAAAAATGGAATATCCAAGTAGAAATGTCTAGCAGTCAATTGATGATAATAGTATCATAATGAAAACCTTTATTAGAGGAGCGGCAATGTGAATATTCATTCTTTTGTTCAATAGACACTTAATAAGCATTGTGGCAAGAGTGTTGTAATAGTTGCTGAGCCTGATAGAAAAAATGATATGGATCTTGCTTGATTTTATGGAGGTTACATTTGTATATAACTTAAATTAAGCATTCCATAAATCTAAATTATCAACATCATTATTATAATTCTCATTCATTTGATTATAGATATGACTCATTTCATATAGATATAGATAGATAGATGATAGATAGATAGATAGATAGATAGATAGATAGATAGATAGATAGATAGATGATAGATAGATAGATAGATAGATAGATAGATAGATAGATAGATAGATAGATAGATAGATTTCAGAGAGAAATTATCCTGGAACAAGTTGCCATCCTACTGCTATTTTTAATTTTAATATTGACTGACTATTATGGTGATGGATTAAATAAATTCTTTTTGGAATTGAATTACAAAGTCAGAGTGTAAACCCACTTTCTATAGGCTCACTGAAAACATCTTTGGGACATCTCTAGTAGCAGAAAGAATGACAGGGGTAATAAACACTTCATCTAGTTCTCACGTGATTTGGATTTTTTCATCAGTTCTCTATATTTTGAGAGTTTTTCCACTCCAAACAGACTAGAGGTTGTGAGTATTTAATATGGCAATATCTACTAAACATGTTTTTCTCAAATGTTGTATGGGGTGGGGGGTGGCATCAATATTATGTCTGGGCAATTACAGACGATATTTTGTCTATGATGATTCTCTAGTTTTTTACAACAATTCTAAAGGATATTTTGGAGTTTCTGTTTATAGTACATGGGTCTGTCAATATCAGTTTGTAAAGATACCAAGTTTGTGTTATATAATACTAGCCATGGCATCATATTATTGTTGTTCAGTCATTTTTCAGTCACATCTAACTCTATGTGACCCCTTTTGGAAATTTCTTAGCAAAGACATTGGAGTGGTTTGCCATTCCTTCTCAAGCTCATTTTACAGATGAGGAAACTGAGGTAAACAAAATGAAGTGACTTGCCCAGTATTACACAGCTATTAAATGTCTGAGACTGGATTTGAACTCATGAAGATGAGTCTTGCTGTCTTGTAATTATTTAATAGATAAACATTATTATTGTTATCATAAACTGAGATGCATAATTGTTCTGAATCCCATATCATTTCTCTTTTATAAACAGGTTTATTTCCTCTTTAGTCTTTTGGTTGGAACCCAGAACCTTTGTCTTTTATTATTTTATTACTTGTGACAAAGGTCACCAATTATATTTAGGAAGATGGATGTTAATATAACTTTCTCAATCTCAAAACAAAACTTAGATATGTTTTCAAACCATTCTAATCTTCAGATGATGGAGAAATGTTCACAAACCTTCCCACTGAAATAGGGGATGAACTTTTAAAAATCAATTTCTTTTCTTTCGAAAAATGACAGCTCTGATCAATTTTCAAATAGAGCTTCTTTTTCAGTGATGTTTTTGCCTTTGAAATTAACCAGCTGTCTTTGTTTAAACAATCAGTCTATATTTGAATGTTTCCTTAAAAAGAACTAAAGATAAACTGTTGCTTTTTTAGAAAAAATTTTAATTAGCTAGTCAGATTTTAAGGATTCAGATATCAAGCCCCTGGCATTTACAGCTTCTTTAAAAAGAAAACAGTTGTGAGCATAAACTAACATGTTTTTCTCAGGAAATGAACATGAGGTATTTGCATGTATTTATAGCTTAATGTGATTCTGTAATCTAAAATTAAAGTAGAAATGACTCTTTATAAACCAACTCCCCCACTTTCCCACCCCCCCCACCCCCATGACAGATTCCCCCTGGTAATTCTGAAGCTAGTATAATTCAGGGCTCCTCAATGTGGGAGGCCAGGCAAAACTGCAGACAGGCTACCAAGAGTGCCAGTATCCAACAGTGGTTAGAAACCATGGGAATCATCTTGTCCAAGACTTACCTGAATGAGCTCCCACAATAATGATTATGCATCCTCAGTATGATGATGTCTAGTAATGGAGAACTCACTACCTGATAGGAGCTTAGATTTAGAAGTAGAAGGGACCTAATTAGAACACATTTAGTCCACCCCCTTTATTTTACAGATAAGGAAACTGAGGAGTAAAGAGTTCAAGTCATTTGCCCAAGATCATATGGATAGTAAGTGACAGATGTGGGATTTGAACACAAGTCCTCTGTGCTTTTTGCCATTGTATTGTGCTACCTTAGAAGGCAGCCCATTTCACTTTTGGACAGTTGCAATTTTTAAAGTTTTTATTTATATCAAACCGAACTCTTTCTTTATGCAATAGTCCTCATTCATCCTAGTCATGTGTCCTGAGGCAAAGCAGAAAGAAGCCTAACCCTTCTTCCACAGGATCACCCATCAGATAATTGAAGACATCTATCATGTCTTTTCTTCTGGCCAGGCAGCCTTTGTTCCTTTAAATGATCCTTGGGTGGCCTTACTTCAAAGACCCCTTACCATTGGGATCATCCTTCTCTGCAAGGGCTGTAGCTTTTCAATGTCCCTCCTGAAGTCTGGTGCCGAGAACTGGGCACTCCAAATGTGGCCTGACCATGGTAGAATAGAGTGTGACCACTTGTGTACATGATTCATCTTCTAATGCAGCCTGAGAGATTACATTCCACACTGTAGGGGAGAGATGTCAGGAAGATCTAGGTTCAAGTCTAGCATTGTGACACTTACAAAGGTTCAAGAGACATAATTTCTGGGTAATTTATTCATTTTATTAATAATGCTAGCATTTTAATAAAAGGACAGTCATTTGGTGATCTCTGTCTTAGACCAAAGACCATCATGGTAGCAAGCAGTTCACAGCTTATATGTCCTTCTGGAAGAGGAGAGTTCTCAGGTTGACAATCAACCCTTATTGGTTAGCAATTAATGAGAGATTGAATATCACAACTAGGAGCTAGACCTGAACTTTGATTAGGTCATCTACTTCTAAACTAATCCCCTTGGGTAATCTATTCAAAGAATTTATCCCCATCCAAACCTGAGTGGAGCACAACATCTGCCCTATGTGGGTGGGGTTGGATAGAGGGGAAGGTTAGCTCAAGCTTTAGAGACTTAGGTCTTGAAATGAAGATAAAAGAAAAGGGGGGAAAATCTGAATTTCCCCAAATCATTGGTTATTAACAATCATTTCTCTCAGCATCTGAAACACTCCACCTGAAAGGCCTTCTCTTCTTTGTACCTGAGGGCTGCTCTTTTTTTTTTTTTTTTTTGCTTTTTTTTTGGGAGGGCAATTGGGGTTAAGGGACTTCCCAAGGTCACACGGCTAGTTTTTGTGTTAAGTGTCTGAGGTCAGATTTGAACTCAGATCTTCCTGAATACAGGGTCAATGCTCTACTCACTGCACCCTGAGGCTACTCTTTAAGATAATATAAAGTTACAGTTGAATAGCCAATCTTTAGAGGTGGAGGGTATTTCCACACCAAGTGATCTTTACAAATAATGAGATCATAGGATCAGACCCCCCCATCATCTGAAAAATTACATTTTTCTTGGCTGCCATGCCACCACATATGTCCAACATATTGAGTTTACAATCCACTAGAACCCTCAGATCTTTATCATATCTTTATCAGAATAATCATGTTCTTTAGCAAGGTCTAGCCCCATCTTTTACCTGTTCATTAGATTTTTTTCAACCACATCCTTTAAGGAGTATCTCACATGTAGTGATATCTTGTTCCCATCTTAATTTTTGACTCTAACTTGTTTGCATAATTCAATTCAATTCTACAACCCTGGGGAGAGAGGGAGGACCCAAACTCCACCTCTTGCATTTAGATAATAAATTTACAGCTGAATGGAAGATTAGAAATAATTTACTTCAACCTCATTCATTCTATAAATCCAAATTTGAATACACATCTACTGACTCCAATTCCAGAATTCTTTCCATTGCATCAGAAAAATTTTCCACAGACTCCAGAGAAATATAGTTTGGACATAGGAGTCTCCTTTCTAGAACAGCCAGAGGAAGACTCATCTTTCTTACTTCAAATCTGACCTCAGACACTTTACTAGTCATGTTACCCCAGGCAAGTCACTTAACTTGATTTGACTCAGTTTCCTTATCTGTCAAATGAGCTGGAGAAGGAAATGGCAAACCACCCCAGTATCTTTGCCAAGAAAACCCCAAATGGGATCACAAAAAATTGAACATGACTAAAAAAAATGACTGAAAATCTCCCTTCTAGTCCTCTAAGGTATTTCTATCTTCATTCCCATCTTGGCATTTTCATGTTCACACTGATCCTCAGACAATGTCCTCTCCAAATAAGTACATATGAGAGTAGTTCCTTCTGTGATAACAAAGAATTGGAAATTGAGGGGATGCCCATCAATTGGGGAATGACTGAACAAATAGTGGTATATAAATGTAATGGAATTTGTGCTATAAGAAAAGATGGGCAGGATGGTTTCAGAAAGACCTGAGAAGACTTATATGAACTGATACAAAATAAAGTGAGCAGAACCAGGAGAAAATTTTACAAAGTAACAGCAATATCAAAATGATAATCAACAGTGAAAGACTTGGTAACTCTAATCAACCCAGTGACCCACCACAATTCTGAAGAATTCATAATGAAATGCACTACCTTCAGATAAAGAAGTTGATAGAATCAGAGTAAATATTGAAGCATATCTTTTTCTGTCTCTCTGTCTTGTGAGAATTTGTTTTGCATGATGTTATATTTATAATGGATTTTGCCTTCTCGCTGGGTGGTAGGAGAGAAAGAATCTGGATCCAAAAATAAAATATAATTGAATTATAATTGTTTCAGATGCCAAGAGAAATGATTATTAATAACCAATGATTTGGGGAGATTCAGATTTTCCCCCTTTTTCTTTTATCCTCATTTCAAGACCTAACTCTTTAAATTGCAAATTGTAAAATAGCAGATATGACAACAAAGTAATGAGATGGATTTTCTTGGAGTTAATATCTTAGGATTTGTGGGGGAGTGTAGATGTGAGCATGTTTGTAGTTTCAGGGAGAAGGAGCAGTAGTGACAGAAGAATTCATAATACAAGACAAAAGGTAAGGTAAGCTCAGATGCAGAAAAAAAAAGTGGGAAATAGGATGAACAGGTGAAGGTGCTTTGGCAAGGTGCAGGACTACCTCATCCTCAAGAAGCTGGAGGGAGAAAAAGAATAAGAGGATATTGGGAGGTTTTGAGGGATAGAGAAGAGAATTGCCTGAGGGTTTGCCTATGACAGCCTGAGTCTCCATCAAACAAGAGGAAACATCAATAGCTTAGAGGTGCAATTCTCAAACTCTGGTCTTAGAGCCCCTTTATACTCCTAAATTTTATTGAGGACCCTTTTATACTCTTAAAAGTTACTGAGACTCCTCAAAGAACTTTTGTTTATGTGCATTTTATCCACTGATATTTATTGTGTTAGAAATTAAAACTGATAAAAATTTAAAGATGTTTACTAATTCATTTAAAAATAACAATTAAGCCATTCTATGTTAACATAAATTATATATTTTTATGAAAAATTATTTTCCAAAGCAGAAAATAAATTAGTGAGAAGAGTGGCAATGTTGTACATGTTTTTGCAAATCTCTTTAATGTCTGTCAATAGAAGACAGCTGAATTCTTGTAGTTGCTTCTGCATTCAATCTGCTGCCATATGTTATTTTGGTTAAAATATAAATGAAGAAAATTCAGTCTCAAAGAAATATATAGTTGGAAAAAGGAGGAGAATTTTAAGATGCAAATAAGGTCTTACTATTATTATGAAAATTGCTCTCATGAACCCCCCGAAAAGGTTTTGAGGACCTCAAGGGGTCTGAAGACCACACTTTGAGAACTGTTAGCTTAGAATACGATTGCTTAAATCCCAGCTTTACCACCACCCAGCTGTGCAACCTTGCATAGATTACTTCACCTCTCAGCCTCAGTCTCCTTCTATACAAAAGGGGTAAAGAGTCATGGCCTATTTCCCTAAGACCTTTTCTAGTTACACTATTCTATTATTCAGTGTCTGATCATTCTTCCAGGGTATTTGTCTTTTATAGCTTGTCTCCAAATGTGAAATGAAAGATTTTGTGTCCTGGAATGGTATTTTCAAAAATCAGCAAAAAAGAATCAGTCTTATTATCTGACTCTATGAGGCTGCAAATCAGAAGACCACATTTGGGGGAGGGAGTAACAGAGAAACAAATCCACAGAGCTGCAACTAGGTTTAGGTGGTTGGGGTTTTGCCCAGGGCGCTGAAACTTAGAGTGTACTGATGATACTCCTTGAGTTCTTCTAGCTATATAGAAACAAGTGAGTTCAGCCTTGGTTAGCAAAAATAACATGTAAAACAGGAAGCTGCCAGAAGTCATGTTTGCTCCCCAAGTGAAGTCTTTGGGCTCCTCACAATCACACACAATGTGTAACAATTGGTAGTTAATCTCTTTAGATCTAACTACCAAGAGATGTGGAGGAGAGCCAGAGAAGCTCCAGAGAGACATCAAACTGTACTACTTAGCATCTGATAGTGAGCCACACCCAACGCCATTCATGCTTCTTGTCGTCAGCTTGATCTCTAAATCTCCTAGTGTTTATCAGAGTTCACTGAATAATTTCCCATTAGGGGAAACATGTGTATTGTGCATTCCTTGGACTTTGTAGTTAGAGACAGGGGCATTAAAGCACTAGATTTAAAGTCAGAGGGTTCCAATAATACCATTGTCACTCCTGCAATCTTTGGGAAGAGTGACTTAACTAACCTCTCTGGGATTCAGCTTCCTCAACTCTAAAATAGTAGAATTGGACTGGAAAACTTCTAAGACCCCTTCCAAATGTAAATACAATTTGATTCAAACCAACAAGCATTTATTAAGCTCATACTTTGCACAAAGCTCATGCTAGATGCTGGGGATGCAAAAAGAGAAAAAGAAAAAAAAATGTATATGTGTTCAAGGAACTTAATTAGGAAATCAGGAAAGGTCTAATATAAGGAAGTGACTCAGAGCTGCCTTGGAGGAAGAGAGAGATTTTAAATTGGATATGTGGTAGGGGTGAATTTCAGACTGGGAGGAGACAGCCTGTGGAAGTATGTGGAGGTGGAAGATGGTGGCCAAGTATGGGAAATATTCAATGGTCCCATTATCTTAACAATATCAGAAAAGAAAGATAGGAAGAGAAATACCTTTGAATTTAATAGCAAAATGCATCAAGTATTTGGGAATTAACCTACTAAGACACATGTAGGACATATATAGTTACATTATTATTTACATATGTATATAAATATCCAGGATATATACATATATTATAGATTACATATGAAGGAATAATATGTATTTATATATACATATATGGATGTGGACATATACATGTACACAAGTATACTTAAGCTCCTTGAAGGCTTGTATCTTTTTGAAAATTTTTTCTTTGCATCCCCAATACCTAGCACAAGCTTTGTGCAAAATAATAATAATAAAAATAAATGCTTGTTGAATTGAATCACATTGTATTTAGAACTGAAAAGAACTTTAGAAGTTACCCAGTCCAATTACAGGTAGATAGACAGACAGACAGACAGAGAGATAGACAGACAGACAGACACTTTATTTGTGTATTCATTCATTCATTTATTCATGTATTTATTGGTGAACTTCTTTACACTGGTCCTTCAATGACACAAGATGATTTCTTGAATGATAGCCACAATGTTACCTGGTAGAACCCAAAGGCATTACCTGAATGAATGCTTCTCTGTTGCCATGGTGTTTAACCTAGAGCCTGATACATAGTAGTCACTTAATAAATGGTTGTTTATTTGAATTAAATTGAGAACCCAGGATCATTTCCTTATTATGATGAGGCAACAGAGTTGCACTTTAGTGGAGTATCTGTGTTTCTCTACCTCTGTCTCTAGATCTCTCTCTTCTATCTCTCCCCTATTCCTCTTTCCTCTCTCTGTCTGACTTTGTCTCTGTCTCTGTGTCTCTCCCTCTGTGTCTCTTCCCCCTATTCTCACCATTCTCCTCTCTATCTTCTCTCCTTTCTCTCTCCTTCTCACCTCTCCTTTTCTTTCTTAATTTATCTCATATCTCTCTCCCTATTCTCCTTTAGTCCCCTTTCCTCTCTCTCTTCTCTCCCCTCTCCTTTCTCTGTTTCTCTTTGCCTTTGTGCCTGTTTGTATTTCTGTCTTTGCCTGAATGTATATCTTTGTGTCCATATCTCTGTCTCTCTCTTATCTCTGGCAATCTATCTGCCTAGATATAGGTAAACACTTAATCCATTCTCTCAATTATCATAGTAAAAAAGTAAATGCCTCTCTATAATAAAACCCTATACCTAGTTTAAAAAACTCTACCAAACCGAAGAGGCTTCACCATTTCAAAAAAGGAATTTCAAAACCATCAAGATAAAATTGTGTGTATATGTGTGTACATACACACACATTGCCCATATGCTATATATAACATATATGCACATATATGTGTATATACTGACAGTATATGTGTGTGTGCGTATTGACAAACACACACTATATCTCAAGCAAAAAGTAGACCTTAGCTACGGGTTTACTATGCACTCCACACAATTTTCCACTTACTCAAGAATTTCTTTGTTATTTGAGTAGCACCAGGAAAATCACTGTCTCTAGAGAGCTTCAGGCAGGCCTGTTTCTCCCATTTCCAGCTCATCTGGAGCCATCTATTTGTCTAACCTTAAGGGCACTTCAGAACTCTGAGTTCTCTGACTTCCCTATTTAGTCCAGTCATGCTCCTGTACCCCTGCAGGGTGAACAGTAGCTCTCTGGAGTGGGGAGGAAGAAGATGTGCTTTGTTTACCTGAATCCCGAGTGAGAGGTGGAAACCTAGCACCCAGCAGCTGGGACATTATCCAGGGAACCAGCTCAGCGAGTTTCTCACAGGGCTTTCAGAGGCTGAAATACTTGAGGTGATGTAAAAGGTCCAGGTTAAGTGAAGGAATGTGCACCTGGCTGGCTGGGCCCCTTGGGTGCCCCAGGGGCTCCTGGCAGGAGTTCATTGTGACTACTTTCAGGACACCCCTGAGCTCAAACTTAAGAGAGACATGCAGAACAAATCGGCTATCAGACTCCAAACTGACAACATTCTCTGTCTTCCCAGAGTTGATAACACAGCAAGTAATAATTGGTTGTAATAAATTAACATGAAAAAGCCAGTGTTATTTAAAGAAGGTGCCAGATTGGGGACTGTTGTCCATTGCCTGACTCCAAAGGAGAATGAATACCTGTGCACCCTGACCAGGACCCCCAAAGAAGAATGCCATGGGAGAAGGTTCAATGTAACAGGCAGCTGAGTTCAGGGTGGGCTCTCTTGGGAAGCTCTCTGGGCTTCCTGTAACCTCTGGTAGCTAGATCACTTTTAAAGACTGTTCCTTTCTTTTTTCATAAAGTCCTAAGATTGAAGGCGACCTTCAGAGGTCATGGCTTCCATTCCTCTGTTTCCAAGCCAAAACATACAGGAATCATTCCCAGCAATTCTGAGGAGGCTTTATTTTATTTTATTTTTTGTTTTTATACCCAGAGTATTGTTCATTTATTAGTGGGGAAGAGGAGAAAGTGGGGGACCTGGGAAGGTCAGCTTCTCCTTTTAAGAAAGCTGGGAGAAAACACAGGGCTACAATTGAAGCTTTGGATGGTCAGTTAGCAGTTTCTTCAACTCTAAGCAATCAGTATGGAAAGGTCAGAGTCAAAAACAATGTAATTGCAGGGAAGACTGTATATGGTCTAAATTAGGGGTTCTGAACTCAAATTCCAGCTCTATACCTGACCAAAAGTATGAACCCTAAATCACAGATGCTTAACCTTTTTGTGTGTCAAGGACTCTTTTGGCCAGCTGGTAAAGAAGCTCTGAACCCCTTCTTAGAATAAGAGAAAATAAATGCAGGAAATAAAATATATAGGACTGCAATGGAAAGAAATTATATTTAAATAGTTATACACATATGCATATTGCGTATATATGTGTATGTATACACACATATATCTATATGCACATATACATACACACATACACACCCAATATGTATACATAAATATTTATAAACTCTGGATTAAGAACCTCTGGTTTAAGTGGGCCTGAGAATTAGTGAGGTGTTGATAAAGGTCCGATAAATTGGGGCATATATGAGGTTTAAAAAAATGCTGCTTTTAAGTTCCAAAAGGAAAGGTGATATAGAAAAAAGGGAACAAGAAGATATGTGATGCAGAGAGGGACTAGGAAAGCATGATTACAGTGTCACAGCTACTGAGAGTTTGTAGACCTCAGCAGTCATCTAATCCAACCCATATTTAAAAGAAATCCCCACTACAACATAACCACCAACCGTTCAAGTCAGTCAATTATTACCCAGCACCTACATAGCTAGTACTTTGCAGGCAGAAAGGCATATTGCCTGATTCTATCCCGCTACCCTCATGCCTCTGCATCATCATCTGGCATAGTCCTTATCTTTTTTTATGGTGTATCATGTGTACCATGTCTTCTAGGAAGTCTTATCTGATTCTCCCTTAATTGAAAGTTATCTCCTCCTCTAGCTTTGTTACAGGACTTTTTCTGGACTTTTCTTTCCCCCTTACCACATATCCTTAGCAAATAGTTTAGCTTCTCTTGGTCTCAGTCTTGGCATCCATAAAATAATAGGAATGTGTTCCCTTCCATTTCTAAATCTATGATCCTGTGATACTTGCTTCACGTTTTTTGTGTACCTGTTACATCCTTCTCCCCATCTCTCCCTACACCATCCCTAGCGCTTATATAATTGTCACAACCTTAAGAATAGCACAGGGCCTCACACATAGTTGGTGCTTTTAAGTACTTTTCAAATGGAATCCTGTGTGCATGTGACCAGGGCAGAGTACAGCAGAACTATCACTTGTCTCCTTATGGACATTATGCTCCTGTTAATGTATCCTAATATTAGACTTGGTGAGATTGCCATATCAAAATTATTTATATTGAATTTATAAATCTATTCTTCTTTTTTTTTTTTTTTTTGCTTTTTTTGGAGGGCAATTGGGGTTAAGTGACTTGCCCAAAGTCACATGGCTAGTTTTTGTGTTAAGTGTCTGAGGCAGGATTTGAACTCAGGTCCTCCTAACTCCAGGGCCGGTGCTCTATTTACTATGCCACCCAGCTGCCCCCTTATAAATCTATTCTTTTACATAGAAATTGGTATTTAGACATTCTTTCCCCATACTATGTGGCAGTAAGCCTCAAAAGTTACCAGAAGTTTGTCAATACTCTAGTTTTGAAACACTGTTTGCTGAAAGGGAGGGGGGAAAGGCAATCGGTTTGATTCTTACAGAAGTGGCACAAATTAAAAACATTTTATTAAGTTCAAACCTAACATCTTAAATTTTAAATTATTTTTCTCTAAAGTGAAATCTATAATCTCAACTTATTTTAAAATTTTATTTTGCGTCATTATTTTATTAAAATGATGCAGTTGTACCAGATCCCTAGGATCCATTCCAACATCAGAATTGTTTTTTTTTTAACTTTCTGTTGTAAGGTACTTTTGCTCTCTACCATTTTACATTCTCAACTCACTCTCAGTTCAAACATTCAGTATTGTGTGGCACCTTCTACCTCTGACTTTCTGTGTTCTTTGTTCTTAAAGTCACTTGTAACTCTTGACATTCAACATTCATTGTTCTAAATTCCCCTCCATTGCTGACCTTCTATAATCTGTGATTTCCCATTCATTTCTTTATAATATCCCTATTACTTAAAAAACAATTGAATGCCAAATAGACGCCAGCAAAGTCTTTTGTGATTTGAGTCAAATGATTTAATTTCTGTTTCTCTGATTTTTGTTATGAATAAAGTGAGGATAATACCCAGTTAATAGTACCCAGATAATAATACCCAGGACAATTCCTTATTAGTGCTATTCAGTTTAATTAAGTCTATAGAGACTGTTCTTGAGTTCAGTCAATCAACAAGCATTTCTTGAGTGCCCACTATGTGCGAGGAATGGTGCTAAGCACAGGGATATAAAAGTCAAACAAACACAGAAATAAAAACAGTCTTTACTCTCAAGTACCTCATACTTTAATGGGGGAGATGAAATGCAAATAACTTTGTGCAATCAAGATATGTATATACAGGATAAATTGGGAATAATCACAGAGGAAGAACATTAGCATTAAGGGAAAGTTAAAAAGGCATCTTGATGAAGATAATATTTTAGTTGGGACTTAGAAAGAAGTCAGGAGGCAGATAGGAGGGAGAGAATTCTAGATAGGGGGAGGTAGAATGCTTGTCCAAGTAACAGCAAGGTAGACAGTGTCACTGGTGGAGAGGTGTAAGGTATGCAAAGAGTGAAAAGGTATGAAGATGCTATTATGCTGGGTTTGAAAATCTAAATGGAGGCTTTCTATTTGGTCCTAGAGCTAATAGGGAGCTGCTGGAGTCCATTGAATGGGGCTGGGAGGGGAGGTCACATGGCCAGACATGTGCTTTAGGAAGGTCACTTTGATACATAAGTAGAGGGTGACTGGAACCAGTTAAAACTTGAGGCTGGGAGGGCAGGGACACCAACTTATTATAACAGTTCTTGAAACGGTAAATACTTTGAACATATGGAGTATTATGGGCAAGGACAATCGCAACAATACACAATTCAGGTTCATTACAGTTGTCCAAACTCTAGCTATGATGGCCACCCCAAACTCTTGTTGCTTTAAATAGGCCACCCAATTCTTAGTGCCTCCATTTTACATAAAGCAAATCTGCCCTTTCCTGAAAACAGCATTAGCTAATTTGTGGATTAACTTCCACCCAGAGAGAGCAAAGTTCTCCATGAAATGTTGCATGATGAAATGCTGGATGGATCTGCAGGTGTTAAACTGGGACAGAATCTCATGGAATCAATGAGCAGCCCATGTGCCTGCTCAGAAAATAAAACATTGCCCTCCCTCCTCCCACTCAGAAAAGCAAATGGAAAAGCAAGAGAATGCACTTTCCTTCTTCCTTCCTTCCTTTCTTTTCCTTCCTTCTTTTATTCTATTTTATCCTTCCTTTTGTTCTGCCAGTCTGCCTGCCTGCTAGTAACACGGCTGAACATATGCTAAACACCCAGAACATATGAAAGGTCACATTTCTGTACCACAGTCCCGACTAAGCTAACATAATGAAACTCCTCCCCAGATAAGCAATTTCTTCTTTTGAAGGTTTTCTCATGGACATGCAGAATGAAAGTTGATTATAAGAAGCATTGAGACAGCATCTGGATTTGAAATCAGAGGAACTGAGTTCAAATCTCCACTCTACCACTTACCTGTGTGGCTGCGGAGAAGTCACTACATTTTTCTGGCCTGGACTAGACTATGTCTAAGATTCCTTCCAGTTTTAAACTAATGATCCTATAATAAAATGAGGTATAATTTATCATTTAAATGTTGGAGGGTTTGCTTTTGTTTTTGTGTTTATTTTGGTGGTCAGAATTTTGCTGCCACCACAGCAAATTCTTCCTCTCCAGGCTCTTATCTTCCAAAGGCAATACTTCAACAATTCATGTTTTCCCCATTGTAGGTACTCCCTCTACTGATGTCGATTGCAACTTCTTCACACCATGAGAGATAATATTCATAAGTTGCTATGACCAAAATAATTTATCTTCTTCTGCCTAACCATCTAGTGATGATCTCCTCACTTAATCTTGCTGGTTCCCAGAGGCAGAGCTGTAGGTAACAATTCAGGAAGGAGCTTATGACAAATATCACAAAACTTAGACAGAGAAAGTAATTGGATGATAGGCAGATGAGATATCAGAGAAAGAAACTGGATGTCAGGATACAAGATCCTATGAAGGCAGATATCCCAGAATACCACCTCATGGAGAAGAAACAGTGACCCGGGGTGGCTAGGTGGAGCAGAGAATAGAGTACCAGCCCTGGAGAGAGGAGGACCTGAGCTCAAATCTGGCCTCAGACACTTAACACAAAAACTAGCCATGTGACCTTGGGCAAGTCACTTAATCCCAATTGCCCTCCAAAAAGCAAAAAAAAAAAAAATAGTGACCCTAGGACACTGGGACCATAGTGTGGGACACTATGTGTCAAGAGACCATGTCAGAGGAGACCACTGATAGGGAAGGGAATAAGATGAGGCTAATAGAATATGACTGAGTAGGAGTTTATCTATGGTATCCCAGTAGGGTGTAACGGGAATGGGAATCTGAAGATCTTCCCGGCCCCTTGATAGGCTTAAGTGACTCTGAGAACCTTCCCTGATTTGAAAATATACTCTGCCCCCTAATAGGCTGAATGTGGTCACATGGAGCCTTTGGCAGGAGGCTTGTTTTTCAGGAATTCCCACACCTTGTTACTTTTTGATTGGGCAGTGGGTCAAGAGGGTTGTGACATTCTCTGAGCCAGGAGAAGGCTATATATACCCTGATGTGAGGTTTTGCTTTGGGGCTCACTTTGGGAAGAGTTGGGAGGTTTGGCCAGATGAGACTCTGGGCAGCCACTGAGCCCCCCGGCTTTGAAAACCCAGCTGACTAGGTATGGATGTAATGGTCAGACAGCTGGAAGACTGCTGGTCTGTTTCTCTGTCTGTATTTTTTTTGTCTGCTTGTAACTTCTGTTTGTATTCTCTGAGGTTCAGGGTGCTGACTTTTTCCCCTGAACTAGGTAAATGATATATATTTGATTAAAGTAAGATTATTAACCCATTTTGGGTTGCTTTCCTTTAGAAAAGTAGATCTAAGAACCTGTGCTAGAAGCCATCCTGGGTATGCTAGGGTGCTTGCTGCTACATAGGGTTGGAAGGGAGGGTCACCTAGTAGATTCATTTTATAACTATATTACGTTTTTGTTTCTCCAGAGCAAACTCTCAGTTACAATTCCATTAAGGTGACAGACATACCCTAATAGCATAAGCTCATAGACTTAAAGTTGGAAGGGACCTTGGAGGATATCTAATCCATCCTCTTTATATGAGTTAAGTGACTTGACCAATATGGCACAGGTAGTAAGTGGTAGAGATAGGATCACCTGGCCTACATTAGAAAGATTTTTAGCTTGGTAAGACCTGCCATAGATTGCTCTGGCTTAGCCTGCAAAGAGATGCAGGATCATCTCCACTTTACAAATAGTAGGATTTAAGGGAGCCAATTGACTCTGAAAATGTTAGACCTGGAAGGGGCCATTGAGATGTCCTAGTATGTAGGTTCATAGATTTAGAGCAGAAAAGGAGCTCAGAAGCCATTAAGTCCATCTTCTTCATTTTACAGATGAAAAAACTGAATCATGGAAAGATTAAGTGACTTGACCTATATTATTAGTATGTGTCTGGAATTTGAATCCAGGTCTCCCTAATTTCAAGTCCAATGACTGCTTTATGATACCATGCTAACTCTAAGTGCAAAAATGTGCTTTCAATTTTTGCAAACTAAGGCTAATGGAAGACTAGTGAATTGCCTAAGGGCACATATTTGAGCCTAACAACAACCTGTGAGGAAGGTATGATAGGTATCATAATTCCCATTTTCTATTAAGGAAATTGAATATAGTATTTCTTTAATATTAACTTAGGAACTCAACCTAGAAGAGACCATGGAGATCATTAAAACCAACCACCTATCAATAAGAATCCCCTCATCAATATCTCTAGAAACTGATCATATAGTTTCTGTCTGGGGACCCTCCAGTCTTGGAGAACTAACTCCCACCTGAGGTAGGCCATACATTTTAAGATCACTTTAATTGTTTAAAAAGGGGGGGGGCATTCCTTTCCCCCTTATATTGAAGCTATAAATGCCCCCATCTAACTCCACCTGCTGGTCTTCAAACAGTTGGACAACTTTCATATCTTTCCCCATCCCAAACCAAATCTCCTTTTCTCTTGGTTAAACATCCTTAGTTCTTTCAAAGAATCATCATGGGTTTTCTGTCCACTCAAGATCTTGGTGCCTCACTTATGAGAATATGACTGATAGAACTGCAGCGTCCAGGAATTCATGTAGGGGTTGCCAAGGTATCTCTCCTGCCCTCTGATTCTCTCGTCATCTCTTCCTAGAGAGGAGTTTTACCTAAAATTCCACTTAAATACATAGTACTATAGAGGTTCTGACCATGTCTGCAATGTTCTCCTGCTCTGACTACTAATTTCCTTCACTTTCTTTAAGTCCCACCTTCTACAGGAAACTTTCTCTAACTCTTCTTAATCCTAGTGCTTCCCCTCTTTTAATTATTTCCTGTTTAGCTTGTATAAAATTTGCACACTGTCTCCCTCATTAGATTTTAAGCTTCTTGAGGACAGGATTGGTCTTTTGCCCTCTTTCTGTATCCCCAGCATTCAATACAGTGCCTGGTACATAATATGTATTTAATAACAATTGATTGATTGGTCTTCAGAGTGCCAGAGTCCTCAAGGTACAGTCAATGGAATTATATTTACTGTAATGAGAGAGATCAGAATCAGTTACCTGAAGAAAGTTAGCTTCAGTAGAAATCAGCTTCAGTAAGCTTCAGTTTTGCCATCTACTCCTTGGCTTTCACATATGCATGTTATTCATATCACAAGAGTCTGCACAAAGAGTATATGCTGAACTCTGGTATCTCATTGGGAATTAATCGTCTAGCACTTCCCATAAATTCTGCACCATCTCAGTGAGCCCCTAATAGTGCCGCACATGACAAGATGAATTGCCAGTGATTTTAAGTAAATTACGGAGTTATAACAGTCCCTGGAACAAAGCAGAAACTTGTGACATTTCCAAAATGTTAGCAAAAGCAACATGAAAAGTCTCCCGATTAAAGGCAAGGGAATGGTGACTATGAACCCCTGTTTCTGGAACAAATCTTGCTTTTCTGCAATTTTCTTGGCTCTGGGACCCTGGTCTGGGTCACAGGTGCTTTGAGGGTAGGTGGAAGAAACACATATGCAAGCACAACACATTCAGCCCTCTCCATATTGTTCTGAAAGGCTTTAAATCCCAATACCTGTCCAATGGGTACTGTCAATACTGAGAGAAAGTCTCAGCCATAACTGAGCACCAGGAAATGGCATGAAGAACTCGGAAAACATATACCCATAAAAAAAGCACATAGAAGGCACTGAATGGTGTCAGCTTCTTTCTTTTTTATTATATTCTTTTTTCTCCTTATAGAATTAGAAGATTATAGACTTAGGGCTGGAAAATACCATAGCTAGATTTGTGTATTCATATCTGTCCCACTTAGAAAAACAGACCTCCAAACCCCAAAACAAAGGAAGAAGAGATGAAAGGACAGTGGAAGAAAAGAGAGAAGTAGAGAGGACCACTTTGGATGCTTGCCTGTTTCTAATAATAATATCAGCTAGGAATTTCACACAATAAGTGAAGGCCATGAGCCACCCGTCTTAGGAAGGATGGAGAGGTCATGTGGAGTGGTGCAGAGAGTCAAAGCCCTAATGCTGATACTTCCTAGCTGTGAGACTGTGGGAAAATTTCCTTCCCTTCCCCTCTCTAAGACTCAGTTTTATCATCTGTCAAATAGGGAAAATAATACTTGGGTTCCCTCTCCCACAGAGCTATTCTGAGGAAAGCTCCTAGCAAGCCTGCAAGCACTACAGAAAGGAGTCATTACCAGCTTATTTCAGGTCTCCAGGTTATAGAAAGCAGCCAGGAGGACTGGGTTCAAATTCTGACTCTGATTCATCTATGGATTAAGGAGGTCGGACTCAAAGATTGCTTCCAGCAATATAGACATAAGACTTAATCTAGCTATGTATCTCTATATAGTTATACATCATGCATTGGCTGGGGTGTGCTGGAACACCCTGCAGAAGCATTCCCATTGGGAATGCCCACCTCTCCTTTGTCTTACTTACACTGGAGAATATTGGAGAATTGTGATATCTTTTCACAGTAGTAGTGTAGACAGCCTAAAATGCCTTAGGTCTTAGGATCAGAGATTTAGAATTAGAAGGGACCATGAAGGTCATAGCACATAGTAAAGTCCAGATTGAAACCCAGGGTCATCTGAATCCAAATCTACTCTCTGTCCAATGCATCTGTCACCACCCTCCCTTTGTCTGACTGTGTAGATAAAGTGTCACCCTGGGCACTACCTTAACAAATGCTTGTTGAATTGAATTAAATTAGGTTGAATTAGATTAAACAGCACACAGATATCAGAGGGTAAAAGCAATGCTCCAGGGATTCCTCAAGGGCCTATCAACATTTATAAACATAACTCCATTTAGCAGGAAGATGAGAAAAGGCTCCCTTAGGTTCTTTGCATATAAACAGCTTCACCTAAAATGAGGGTCAACATAGGCCCTCTGGGCATAGCTCTTGAGCATCCTACATAAATTGCTTTAATTCTGTTGTTCAGTTGTTGTTCAGTCATGTCCAATTCCTTTTGACCCCATTTGGGGTTTTCTTAGCAAAGATACTAGAGTGATTTGCCATTTCCTTCTCCAGCTCATTTTACAGATGAGGAAACTGAAGCAAACAGAGCTAAGTGATTTGCTCAGGGTCACATACCTAGGAAGTATCTGAGGACGAATTTGAACTCAGGAAGAGGAGTCTTCCATACTCCAAGCCCAGCACTCTATCTATCATGCTATCTAGCTGCCCCTAACTAATTCTACCCACTGCCTAATGAAGAAAGCAAGAATAATTGGAATAGCACACTCACTTCCAAACAATTATTTTTCATACACTTTTCAAGCTAAAAAGAACCATAGAGACCATCTAGTCTAAATCCTTCATTTTGAAGATGGGAAAACCAAATTCCAGAAAGGGAAAATGATAGAAAGTACTCACAATTAGTGATGTATACTTCTTCCACCATCCCCCTCCATGTGATTTGTGTTTTAAATCCCAAATCTAGGGACGTCTAGATGGTGCAGTGAATAGAGCACCGGTCCTGGAGTCAGGAGGACCTGAGTTCAAATCTGGCCTCAGACACTTAACACAAAAACTAGCCCCATGACTTTGGGCAAATCACTTAACTCCAATTGCCCACCCCCAAAAAGGGTGAAAAATAAATAAACAAATTTCAAATCTACCCACAGGGACTCACTTAAGTGGCAATGTGTAATGTGACAGTGTGGGACTTTGGACTACTGCCTGTTTGCGTAATACCTAAAGGAGGTGTGTGTGTGTGTGTGTGTGTGTGTGTGTGTGTGTTCACTTAAAATAATACCTGTTTTGGTACACTGTGTCTAGCATGTTTGCACAAGTAGGAGTGGTGGTATGGGTTATGGTGTTATAATGACCCATTGAATGATTTCCTATGCTTCTGGGTAAGGCTTTCAGTCAATAAGAAGACCTTGTGTCTGTCCCCACATCTCCAAAATGTTGGCAACGCACTACATAGAATGATATTGAAGGCAGTATAGTACCATGATGGAAAGAATACTTGATATTCAGTATGGCCTTTAGCAAATCGCCACCTCTTTTGACCTCATTCTCCTTTTCTGAAAAATCAGTGTGTTGGACAAAATCCCATTCAGTAAGCATTTACTAAGTGCCTGGTATCGTTATCAGTCCATCTGGGTGAAATACATAAAACTTCACTAGAAAAACCATGAACTTTTTCATGGATTGTTTCTCATCTTCCAGACATTTCTATTATCTTGGAAGAGTCCAACCAGGGTTGAAACTAGCAGTGATTCAGTCTAAAGAAATCTGGGAGGAAGAGAGATTAATTTTAATCCTAATCCTACTTCTTCTGCCTTTAGGCATAGCCCTTCCTAGCAATAGCTTTAAATTTCTGTTTCATAATATGTAAAATGGGAGTGCTTGAACTAGATAATTTCTGGGACCCCTTGAACCACTGGGAAGTTGAGATTCTATGGCTATTTGCCTTTCTTCTGTGGGCTGGTCAACCCCAAACATTTCCAAATTACAAAAGAGAATGTCAGATTTCATGCTTGTCCTTCTACAACTGGGAAGAAGGGGAGGGGAGTGGTTCTGCATCTGAAAAATGTGTCAAATGCTTTGCTAAAAAAGGTCAAAGATGAAAGGACTTTGAATGCTTCTGTGTCCATGCATTGTCTGCCGCAGGCGACACTGACTCACTGGGCAGAGGTCAAAGGGAAATGCTTGGTTTCCCTTTCTTGGGATTTTAGATTCATGTTTTTTGTAGGGGGCAGCCCCACCATTGTTCTGAGGGAGCCACGGTGCCACTGTTCCAGACAGACATATGCCAGGCTCCAGGCGGCCCTCATAAATTAGGTCTTTAGGACTCTGTGACACAATGATTTCCTCTTCTATTGTGTGACCATCCAGCTGTGAGCATGTGTGCGTGTGCGTATGTGTGTGGGTGGGTGGGTGGGTGTGTGCATGAACATTTGTCTCCTCACTTAAAACAAACTGTACAGTTCTTCATAAATGCTTTCTCCTATCCTCATATATGGCTGCTGAGAATAGTTAACTTGTGATTCTGAATATAAGCACCATCCACCTTGATTTGGCTTTTACAAAAATCTATGTTCAGTCTGTCATCATGCTTAGTATGTGTTGTGAAAAGATAGTGAAGAAGGGAACAACAGATCTAACAGAAATAAAGAGGACAGGAACACTAAAAATATGTTTAAATGTCTTTGCCTTGTCACCAATGTAAAAACAGTTTTTAGTATATGTAGATGTATAAGTATATCTATCTATGTGTATGTGTATATATATATATATGTATTATGTATGTATATATGTATATAGTATGTGGTAGAGTATGGTACAGATTAAGACACAGAGTCAGTTTTAGAATAGCAAAGAATGCATTCAAGTCTAGTCTCTGATAATTACTAGATATGTAACCCTATGCAAGTCTCTTAAATTTTCAATGTTCTAGGCAACTTTCTAATGCTATAAATTATCAAGCAGGTAGCAATCTTTATCTCATCATTTTATCAGGAAGGGAGTTTCTACACAGAGCCACCTGGAGCCTGTAATATATTTGTCTGGGTTTTTTTTTTTTTTAAGCAATTGGGATTAAGTAACTTGCTCAAGGTTACACTGCCAGTTATTTCTGGGTGTGGTGCTAAATATCAGAGCCCGGATTTGATACCAGATCATCCTGATTCTGGGGCCAGTGCTCTTACTTGCTGTGCTACCTGGCTCGCCTTGTCTGGGATTTTTTGGAGAGGAATGATCCCAACCTTAGATCTCATTACTATAAGGGATTCTGCTTTATGGAAATGTCCTCCACTAATGCAGCCAGGAAGCTCATCTGTAATTAAAGTCCTAGGAAACTGCCTGAGGCCCTGAGAGGTTAAGTGACTTATCCTTGGTCATACTTGCAGTTTGTGTAAGAGGAAAAAATTAAACTCAGGTCTTCCTGACTCTAAAGTTAACCCTCAAGCTATACCACTTTTCAATGTGTATATGCAAATACACATATTTTTCTCCTCCCAAAGAGACCTTACGTTAGGAGGGTGACCTATATTTAAGGCAAACAGAATCAGATTAGCATGGTAAATTTTCTTGAGGTCAGAAAGAAAATACACTTTATAAAAGATCACTGAGATCTAGACTCTAATAATTTAGAATTTGTAATAGCTCAGGAAAAGGTTAGACTGGCATTTATCTACAATCAAGTAAGTAATTTTTGAACTATGTGCTCAATATTGGATTGGTCAAGTGGGAGTGCTATATAAGAAATATAAAACCTGGTACCTGGCCATAATAGAAGACAGGAATAATATACAGAACAACATAAGAGAACAGTGCAACATATAGCATAAATAAGTGCTCAATTGTATGCTCCCAACTCCAGGTGCTATAAAATAGTGGACTTAGGATCAGAGATCATTATGTAATCCTGGCTTCAATAAATAGCTCCTTCCTAAGAGACTAAATAGTTTTACTGTCTTATTAAGAAGGAATAGAATCAGACATATAGTGGCAGTTTAACAGTCATTCTGGAAAGGCAACTTAAGTGTCATTTTCCCCAAGATTCTATTAACAAACAATGAAAATAAAACAACGATGTGTCACTGTGAGAATGATCACAGTCAGAGTTAGCTGTGACCATGAGATGCAACTGCTGACTTCTTTTCAACACTGGAAATACAGTCCCACCATTCAGCTCTCTCAGGATAGCAGTCACTTTCTCAATAATTCTCTTTCACATATCTTCTCTGCAGAATATTTCCTACTCAGGATGAGTTAAACTCAGTCTCTTAAGAGGAAAACAAAAGTTCTCTTAGTCTTTTCTCCATAGCTCCAAACAGTCTTTCTCTAGATGTTGCAGTTAACAATCTCTCCAGAATGGCAGAACTTGAAATTCATTCAAGTCCAACCCTTTCCTTTTACAGAGGACAAAATGTGTTCAAAAAAGCAAAGTGATTTTCCTATGACTACCTATTCACTCTGGGAAAAGTAAGGGTTTGAACTCAGGTCCTTTGTTCTCAAATAGTCTTTCTACTATATTAGGCTTTTCCTCCATGACAACCTAAAAGTTTTACCTTTCAGCAAACCTTACTGAAATATATAGGACTCTATAGATTGTGATCATGACCTCTGTAGCATCACACTCTGGCCAACTGAATTATCTTGCATGGAACTAATTATTAAGGATAATAGACAATATGGTGTAGTAGAAAGAAGGACCTGAGAATCTGAGTCTGAATACCAGCTCTGCTGCATATTAGCTCTGTGATTTTGGACAAGTATACTTCTCTGGGCCTCAGTACCTTTATTTGTGGATATTGGATTCAATAAATTCTAAGATTCCTTCTAGCTCAAATGTGATTCTAAAGGAAGACCCACTGCTAGTCAAGGTAATATACCTTAAAGGCTTAATGTGGGAGACAGAAACAAGATGAAATGATAGAGTGAAAAATAACTGAATCTGGAACCAGAGGACTTGGTTTCAAATCTTGTCCTTGACACTTACTAGCCATGTAACCATGGGCAAGTACCTCAACCCCTATGAGTCTCAGTTTTCTTTTCTCATCTGTAAAATGAGACTAATAATACCTGTTCTTTGTTGTGAGGATGAAACAAGATTGTGTATATAAGGTACATTACAAATAAGTGGTAAAGCACTTCATAAATATAATAACCAATATGTTGTTATATTAATAACATGGACTACAGTCTTGAAAATCTTTATGGATCTGGTGTAACTTAAGCTAGCTTAAATAAATAAGAAGGATAAAGGCAGTCCAAATGGCCCCAAAAGAGCCAAGGCATAGATAGCTAGAGTAAGGATTTTACCCTAGAGAGAAGATCAATAGAATTGATTTGATTAGAGTAAAAACTCATGTTGAAGAGTTATTGGAGGTAAGATTCAAAATAACATATTGAATAGCTCTAGAATAAGAGAGAGAGACAGAGAGAGACAATGAGAAAGGAGAGAGAAAAGAGAGACAGAGAGAGAGAAGGAGAGATAGGGAGAGGGGGAAGAGGGAAGGAGGGAAAGACACGTGACTTACCCAGAGTCACACATCTAGCAAATATTAGAGGAAGAATTGAACTCATTTCCTCTTTAGTCAAAGTCTAGTACTCTGTTCTCTACTACATGCTATTTCTCTAATATCAACATCCAATGTTTGTCTGTGTCTCAATGCACAACAAAAAGCCATCACAGGTTTTGCAACCCCATGATAAAAACTGAGTTTGAGGAAAATTACTTTGGCAGGGTAAAGCATTTTCTACTAGGAAGGGGTTTGCAACACAAAAAAAGAATCTAAAAAAATCCAGAGGGTAATGTTTAAACTACTTAAAAGAACAAGTTGTTTTCAAACATCTATAACCATTTTAGAAGTACCTTCACTCCTTAATCAATTTTTAAAAAAAGAAAGAATTGAACAATCATAGTGAACAAGACTGTGTTGCAGGGTGCTGTGGTAGGTAAATGATGAACAAGAAGTGTAGCCTTTACTGATGGAACCCATAGCAGAAATAATCTATATATCAATAACAATATTACATGTCAAAAATAAGGTGCATGGAATTGCAGGAGAGAAATGAAGCATTTTTGAGTGGGGAGATCAGGAGAAAGCTTGTGAAGGGGCATTCAAGCTGGGTCTTGAAGGAAGGGTCAGATATATACACAGATATATGTTCACTGAATGAAGAAGTGATACTATCAGGATTTAATTTGGAAACCTAAGTTCTTGCAAAGGGGGTTGAAGGTGGAGAAGAAAGGGAGATACGGAAAGCAACGAAACCAATTGGGTGTCATTTGTAATAATCAATAGAAGTAATAAGACCTTGGACCAAAGTGGAATCACTGAGTGAAGGGGCAGTCAGTCAGTCAATAAACATTTATCAAGAATCAACTTAAAACAATGAAGTCAGCACAATGGCTGTGTAGACCTTCAGTCTGGTAGTCAGTCTAATACTTCTTCTCTCCCATACTTTCTTTTGGAGCCTGTGAAACCCGGACAGCATACCAGTGCCATGCCAGGAAACTGAATCACTTCCATTTGAATTGTCTTAGGAAGATTCTGAAGATCACCTGATAAGATAAGGTACAGACACAGAGGTCCTTTCTCCAGCTGAACTGCCAAGAATTCAGACTCTGCTTTAAAGAGCACAACTCGGATACACTGGCCACATTTTTCGAATGCCAAATGTACGCTTGCCAAAAAGACTATTTTAGGGGGGACTAACACAGGGCAAGTACTCACATAGGGGTCAGAAAAAAAGCTGTATAAGGAGTCTCTTAAGGTCTCTCTTATGAACTTTGGAATTGATTGTGTTATATGGGAGACATTGGCACAGGACTGCCCAGCATGGCGTGCCCTCATCAGAGAAGTTGCTGTGCTCTGTGAGCAAAGCAGAACTGAAGTAGCTCAAAAGGAGCACAAGATGCACAAATTTAGAGGATCCACTCCAAATGTTCACATGGACTATTTGTGCCCAACCTGTGGTAGAGCATTCTGAACTTGTATTGGTCTGATCAGTCACAGTCGAACACCCTGAAACTTGATGCTAGCACAATGATGTCATTTTGGTCCTCTTTGAGAATGAAGGACAACAACCAACCAATCAACCATTAAGAATCAACTAAATGGGTATATCTAGGTGGTACAGTGAATAGAGCTCCAGCCCTGGAGTCAGGAGGACCTGAGTTCAAATCCGGCCTCAGGCACTTAACACTTACTAGCTGTGTGACCTTGGGCAAGTCACTTAACTCCAATTGCCCTGCCCTCCCCCCTCCAAAAAAGAAAAAGAATCAACTAAATGCCAGTCACTGTGGTAAATTCTGGAGATACAAAGAAAGGCAAAAAACTGGTTGATATGTTAATTACAAACCATCCTTATATATTGCTAACAATAGTTTCTCTAAGGTCTTCTACTAGGCTACAATCTACTGACCTATTCACAGCTACAGGGATTATTGTTACTGTCATTCAGTTGTGGCCCACTCTTGGCGAATATAAATTCAACTTAATATTAAACATTTATGAATTTTTCTCTGAGGAAGCATAAAAGAAAGAACTCTAAATCTGGTATCAGACTACTGATTTTAAGTCTCGGTTCTTATACTTGATAGCTGGGTGATCTTGGATAAGTCACATTTATTCCATTTCTTTATCTATAAAATTAGAAGGTTGATCTAGGGATACCTAATGTTCCCTTCTAATTCTAAACCCTATGCATAAACTCTTGTGCTGAGTAATTGTAATGGTAATGGGAATTTGAAGATCTTCCCTGACCCTTAATAAGCCTAAGGGAATTTGAAGACCTTCCCTGCTTTGAAGATATAACCTGTCTCCTAATAGGCTGAATGTGATTACATGAAGCCTGTGGTGGGAGGAGTTTGCTGAAGGGTGGGGCAGAGCCCACAGGAAGCTGGAAGTCAGAGCAGCTAGAAAAGGTGAGAGGAGAGGAAGCATCTGAGGGAGACAGTAAGGCTTCTGAGTAAATTAAATGTTGGTTTGCCACCAGCTAGGCTTGTGTTGGTTGGGCTAAAGGATGGTGTGGCTCTCTGTGCTGTTATGGTTTATTAACTTCTTTGCTACTATGATAGAATCAGTTTACTGGTTTTGGGATTTGGTTTTCTGGTGCCTGAATAAATGTTTTACCTCTGTCTGCTATATGGATAGTCTGTTATATTTTGTGCTCCAGCACTATGCCTATCTATTTATAGTGACCATTGGCACTTTGAATATTGCATTGGATCTATATCAATGGAGCTACAGAGATGAATATGACACAGACCTGCTATCAAGAAATGTATAATTTAATAAGACTACATGGAAATACAAAATTGTAATTTCAGGGAGAGATACACATGTAAAGGGGAGGTTCAGAGATGCAAGTGTGATACAGTGATGCCAGAAGTGGATTAGAAATAAGATAGAACAACATGACCTCTAAGATCCTTTCCAGCCCTCAAGTCATAATGCTATAAAGTGAATTTTGTTCATGCAGATATTCATTCTGATGCACCCTTCCCCAGGTGCTCTGATTGAGTAATGCTTTTGAGTCATAGAAAACAAATGTGAGTTTATCTAGTACTAAAGGGTTTCCTTAGGTAAATTGGCAAGGCCCTAGAACACAGGGACCCTATTAGAAGCTCTGCCACCCAAATCAAAACTGGTTTTTAATGAGCTGTCAATTGTAATTAGTGTTCTGATTTTTCCACTGAGGACCCACAATCTTGGGCTTGGTGAATATTCTTTATTTCTTCTAAGTAAAAAGAATAGGGCTAATTGATGTTGCATGGGGCTTTCTCTGGTTTCCTTAAATTCAAACTGGGACTACCTCCTCTCTCCACTCTCTCCATTTTAATTAGTTTATTTGTTTAGCATGTTCTCCCCCCTCCTCTGATTTAATCATCCAGTTGTAATTTTGTTAAATTTGCTGATTTTAATCTTTCTTATTTCTCATGGCATAGAGCCTGAATGAGATCTGAAGCTCAGCTATCATTTTGAGAGCAAATGGTAACATTCAAAGGTCTCTGTTTACCGGCTCCGACAGGAATGTGTGGGTGGCACTCCCACCTACCTCTCTACCTTGACTACCCATGTTCTCAATCTCACCAATAGATTTGTATCTATGTGAATGATCCCGCCAGTAATTCAGATCTCAGCCCATGCAGGTTTGCTCATCCTGTGTGACTCTTGCTCACGTCTCATCATAAGTTAGACATGCTATGGGCCTTTCTTGCTTTCTCCTGATACCCTGAAGATGCCAGTGGAGCAAGCAGGCTGTCTGCCATTACCTTTCATGCTTACCATGTAAACACCCTCATCTTTTTTCCATCATACATTTCCTTGATGACATCTCTGTTTCTTTGTACTGTCTTACATGGACATGGTACAGTCTGTTCACAGTGCCCAGGCTCCTTCCCATTGCCCTCTGAGTGATACACATTTTTAATTCTTCAAGTACTACAGTGCTTCCATGACTCACGGTCACACTGAAACACTGGAACAGCAGAAAGATGGACCTTTGTTTCTGAAAGAAGCACAGTCTTAAGGAGCTTTCAAACTTCCTGAAGGGAATCCAACCCATTCTCTTCCTCAAATTTATTTCTAGGCCTAATTTGTTGTGTATTCAAAGTATCTATTCACGATGAGTAGAAGGATGAATACCTTCCATAGCAGAGATTTTTCTTTTTTTTTTTTTAGCAATTGGGGTTAAGTAACTTGCTCAAGGTTACACGGCCAGTTATTATTTCTGGATGTGGTGCTGAGTATCTGAGCCCGGATTTGATCCAGGTCATCCCGACACTGGAGCCGGTGCTCTTACTCGCTGAGCCACCTGGCCGCCCTTAAGCAATCGGGGTTAAGTAACTTGCTCAAGGTTACAGTTACATGGCCAGGTGTTTCTGGGTGGGTGCTAAGTGTCTGAGCCCGGGATTCGATCTCCAGGTCTTCTCAACACTGGAGCCGGTGCTCTTACTCGCTGTGTTACCTGGCCGCCCCATAGCAGAGATTCTTAATATTTGGTAAAGCCTAGGGACATTTTCAATATTTTGTTATACTAACTATGTCTACTAGAATCATGGATCAACTGAGACTCTACTCTAGTAGCTGGTGGTTCAGTAGATAAGAGTACGGGGCCTGGAGTCAGGACAGACCTAAGTACAGATCTAGCCTCAAAGAATTACTAGATATGTGACCTTGGGCAAGTCATTTAGCCTCTGGCTTCTTCATCTGTAAAATGGGGATAAGCACCTACCTCACAGAGTTGTAAACTACTTGTGGTCATTCAATCATTTCAGTCATGTCCAGCTCTTTATGACCCCATTTGTGTGTTTTTTGGCAGAGATACAGGAGTGGTTTGCCATTTCCTTCTCCAGCTCATTTTACAGATAAGGAAACTGAGACAAATAGGGTAAAGTGACTTGCCCAGGGTCACACAGCTAGGAAGCGTCTGCTACCAGATTTAAACTCAGGAAGATGAATCTCCCTGACTTCAGGCCCAACACTCTATCCCTTGGGCTACCCACCTAGCTGCCCTGGCACTTTTAGTAGATGCTCAATAAATGTTTGTTCCTTCCCTTCTCCCTTTCTCAGAATACTGCTTTTAAATGCATACAATACAATACAGAAGACCACAAAGGAAACCAGTTATATTGGAAGAATTATTAAAATATTGAAAAGCACAAATACAAGTTAATGGAGTCTAGGTTAAGAACCCATGTTTCATTGTTGTCCATCTGTTTGTTATGTTCTAGATGATATCCTTCACTAATTTTTTTCCCATACATAGTTGAACCAAATTCTTTCACATGATTATGGACGTCTTCGAGAAAGCTCTGTAGTATTTCAGGGATTAATGCAGACAACAAGATGTTATCCACAGACAGGAGCAACTGGAGAATCTCATCATCTTCAGTTTAAGTCTCTGCAATGCATTCCCTCCATGACAGTGGCCAAACACCTTCAGAGAGCTTGGCCAGCATGCTTCTGCTTGTTTTATTCCTCAATGGGTATTAACGATCAGATGGAATGAACTAAAGTGAACTCTATTATATCTTTCAATGAGTCATCATTTTAATGTGTAAAAATGAAACTGCATAAGAGTCTTCAATGCAGCCTTTTGATCTGCCAAATACATAGCTTTTTTTTTTTTTTATCAACCAATGATAAGCACAGTAGAAGCTTGTATTGCACACATTAGTCAATTATGTGATTATATAGGTATGGACCTCTGTGAAATACTACTGGCAAAAGCCTGCTTATTCCCTCCTAATTGAGGATGCCCTAGCTGAGTGACTAGGTTAGTCTCATATTTTAAGTAAGAGGGAAAGAAGACATGTGGGTTGGTAGCTGTTGCTGTTCTCTTGCTTGCTTGCTCTTTTTGGTATTAATAAGATTCAAGAGTTTTTATTCTTTCCATGCTATTCCTTTCCTCCTCTCCTTTAGACACTTTGTGAATGTATTCCTCGATACCTTCGTAATTTTGCTATTAAGCCATGGATGCCCTTTATGAATACTTGGTCCAATTCCACTGTTTTCCTTACTTTGTTCTCTTTAGCGTTATCTCTATCTCTTTTTTAAGTAACCCAGAACTGTGATGTTGCATCCCAAGTATGATGGCTTAATGGTACAGAAGTTATTGTAAAAAAATCTTTGCAGAGCTTTTCCGGTTTTATTCTGTTTGTTGTCATTCTATTTTCATCCTTAAATGCTAGACAAGGAATCTGAACAGGACTTAGCAGAAATATTCATACCTGTATTTATTATAAATGTCTTCTATTAAATCCATTTAAACTGCAATACATCATGCCAGGTACTATTGAGGAGATGTAAGACTCAAAGTTCAGTCCCTCCTTCTTTCCATTGAGCTTATGGTAACACATATAAAGGTAACTCTAATGAAAAATAAGACATGCCAAAGAGAGGTGCAGAGGAAATACAAAATTATAGAATAGAACTAGGTGACTTCTGATTTCCTCTTCCAGCCTTGACATTTTGTGGCCGTATGATTCTGATATGAACCAATTGGTCAATAAGGGTTTAAGTGTTGCATATCAGGCATTGTGCTAAGCACTGGGGATACAGAGGGAGGTAAAAGACAGTCTGTGTCCATGAAGAGAACACACTCTGGGCCCCTAATTTAATTCTTGACCAATTGGTCCAGAACCTTGTTTCTCTAGTCATTCTTCCCTCTCTTCTACTCTCCACTGATTCCCATGTCCCACCGCCGCCCTGCTCATAAGCCAGCCCCATCCTAAAAACAGTATCAACTTCTACTTTATCCTTCTTACCCCATCCAGCTACTGTCCCAACTCTCTTCTTTCCATCATCACTAAACTTTCTGAAAAAAATTGCCTACACTTGATATTCAGTTTCCTTTCTACCTCCTATCTTCTCAACTCTGAAATCTGATCACTCTTACCACTCTAACGGAACTGACCTTTCCAAGGCCACCAGTGGACTCAAAATCAGCAAATCCAGTGGATTTTTTTCAGTCCTCGTCTTTCTTGACTTCTTGCAGTTTCTTGCACTGCTTCCTAATATACCGCTCTTTCTCTTGGCTTCAGTAACATCACATTGTCTTGGTTCTTTTTCTATTAATATCTCTATTGCTTGCTTCTCATCATCTTCTGAACACTTAAGGCCGCGTGAGGTGTTCCCCAAACTTCTGTTACTGATCCTCTTTTCTTATTTTTCTTCCATACATCTCATAAAATTTCATGATTTTTCCCTGCTATCTTTATGCAAAGCACTCCCAATTAATATATCTAGACCTGACTGCTCTTACGAGCTAAAGATCTACAACTCAGTTTGCCTATAGGGCATCCAGATAGATCATTTGCCTTAGACTTCACTTTTCTTTTCACATGTAGGACTTGTAGGCTCTAGGTTGTCTCCCAACATACATTCCAACTAGGAGCGTCGGTTCCTAGAGAGCAGTTATGGTTATATCTCCCCTCAGGTTTCTAGAGATAATCCTGAGATTTTCTTATAATATCTATCAGTCATGAGCCTCAGTCTGATATATTCCTTGCCTATGTATAACAATGGCAATTGATATTGTCCCACAGTACCTATATATACATCAATTCCTTTCCTATACCTAACAATGCCAATTAATATTTTCCTAATATCATCCAATAAGTTAAAAAAACATCCCAATATCATTTTGACATGTATAGAATACTATGCTCAATTCTCAATTCTTCATTTTAGGAATGACATTGACAAATCTGATGAACAGAGTAAGTTGGATATAAAATAGTACTCACTGTTCTCTGGTAATTTAAAAAAACAGTAATTTTTCAAGAAATCTCAAAAGCTACTTCTACATTATAGTATATAGTCTTACAATCTGAGAGTGTTGCCTAGAAGATTAAAAATCAGCCAATGGTTTAACCCCATCCATGTTCCGTAGTTTGTATTATACAGTTGTACCCGAACTAATGAATAACCCCCCTTTTTTTCTATTTCATGAGGAAATGACTGAATTAGGCTAATTTCTGGACAAAGCAAAGGCAGGGAGGAAGTAAATTCAAAACTCTCTAAAACATAGGATACAAACAATTACTGCCAACACTACTACTATCCTTTACCAAGGTGACTAGAAAAAATATAGTAGTAAGCCAGGAAGAGCACTGTCCTGGGAGCTAGGTGTTCTGGATTTTAGTCCTAGCTCTGCCACTAGCCACCTTTCTGACCCTAAATAAATCATCTCATTACTATAGGTCTCAGCCTACTCATATGTTAAAAAGACCGTACTACATAAATGGCCCTCCCAGATCACTCCTCGCTTTAGTGCTACACGTTTTATTCTTAGGTCTGTTCTAACTGGATGAATCTGGGTAAGTCCTTTCTCTTTGATGGGACTGTTTCCTCATCTAAAAAGAACCATTATAATATTTATATTATATACGCCACAGGGTTATTATGAGGCCCAAAATAAGATAATAAATATAAAGTATTTTGAGAATTTTCAGGGGCTCTATAAACAGCCAGGTAGCACAGTGGATTGAATGCTGGGCCTAGGTTCAGGAAGGCCTGAGTTCAAATCTGGACTCAGACACTTTCTAGCTATGTAACAGTGAATAAGTCACTTAGCCTGTATCTGCATCAGTCTCCTCAACTGTAAAATGGGAATAATGATATCTACTTGGCAGGGTGGTTGTGAGAATCAAGTGAGATATTTGTAAAGCATTTAGCACAATGTCTGACATGTAGTAGGTACTTAATAAATGCTTATTTCCTTCCTTCTTATTATTTTTTCATTACATAAGTATTACATTTCAGGGTCCAAGATTCCTTACAGCTCTACCAGATGCCTTTTATGTTCCAAGGTCACTTTCCTACTCTAAGGGTCTAGGAATATATGCTAATATGATAGACTAGACAAAAATCTATCTCAACATTTGTAGGGCCCCTACTGAATATAAATCACTGGGTGAAGAACTCATAATACAAAGAAAAAAATCATATGTTATCAGCCCTTAAGAAGTCTATATGGAGGGGAGAGGAATCTGAGAAGGGATTCAAGATCTACACTAATAAATACATACAAGGTAAATAAATTAAGGAGGAAACGTTAAGGGGGTGAGAAAGGAGGCAAGGGGGAAGATGGTATTAAAGTACAATTCATTAAAGAGGTGGCACCTAAACTAAAAAATTATATGTGTGTGTGCGTGTGCCTGTGTGTATGTATGTATGTATGTCTGAGAAGGGGAGATGAGGGAAAGAACATTCCAGAATGGTTTGGGCAAATTCTCAGAGGCTGAAAATTAAATGTTAAGCTTAGGGAACTGCTAGTAACTGGTTGGTACGTAGTGTGTCAAAAAGGAATAATGTGGGAGTTGGTAGAGGAGGGCAGGGAAAGACTAGAAATATAGATTGCAGTGAAACACTGAAAGTCTCAGTTCTAGACTAAGGAGTTTGCATATTATTCTGGGAGAAATAGAGAGTTAATAGTGGTTTGTGAGCCTAGCAGTAACATGGTCAAAAATAATAGAAAAAAAATAGAATTTTTATTTTCAAAGCTATAAGGATAAATCAGGGAAGGAAGAGACTAGAAGCAGGAAAAGAGGTCAATTATATTTGTCCTTCATTTTCCAAGAGGATCATGACATCAAGGGAAATGATGACATGACTTGCAGTTGAGTTTGATTTGAGGGAGAGAGAACTGTTCACAGTCACCAGCCTCACTTTCTCCTCCAGAGTCATCTGGGTCCAGTGGCTAGCTATTCATCAGTACAACTAGAGATGTCCCAGGATGCAATAGGAGGCTGATGAAAAAGTTCAGGAAAGAGGCAGTGAGGGTGTGGACAATGAATGTGGAATTCTAAGGCTTGTATTAGAAGAAAAACTTGCCTACTTTCTACCTGTATAAATTTGGACAAGTCATTTTTGCCCCGTGGGTCCCAGTTCCCTCATGTGTAAAAGGAGGGAATTGAACCAGAAGATCTTTGACATCTCATCCAAATCTAAGGCCGCCAACTTCTGTCAAAAGTGAAAGTTTGATTTACTTTAGATTCTTCCTGGAGAAGCAATAAAAGGAGTTATAAAGATTACATTAGCATTTTTATGTCTTTATAGCAGAGTATTAGGGCATGGTTTTGCATTCCACTGAACCAAAATAAAGATATGAGAAGGGTTCTGCCTCAGTTATCAGATGTAACAAGTCCTACAGCTCATACTCTATACCATACTCTGGATATGCCCTTCGGATCAATAAAATGGAAAAGTCTCTGATTCAGTAAAATTGCAGAATTCTCTTCTGCCCTGGGTCATGGTACATGGAGAGATTGAAGAGAGTGTGGTTTCATCAATTCTAGGATAGAAAAGGAATCAGGACATCATCTAATCCAGCCCTTGCCATTGGGCAGGTGAGGTGCTCTCAATTTGATAGTGAATATAACTGAGACCAGAAGAGGCAAAATAATCTTATAAGGATCACCAGATAGATTTTGCTTGAATCAAAATAATTCAAAGTTAATTTTCCTCCAGATTTCCCAGAAACTTCCAATTTCCCCCAAAGTTTCTGCTTCCTAGGAAGACATAAGTGCAAGGGCAGGTTGCAATGTTTTATTTTTAGAAGGAAATCATTTCAAAGGAATAGCTTTTCTGGAAGATTCTTATTCTCCAACATGCATTTAATCACATTGACAGTGAGTGGACATTGTGCTGGTCAAAGACAGCTGGGTTCCAGGTTGACTCAGCTTCTCTCAATTTCAAGAGAAACCAGTTCGGATTTAGTATTAGAAACTTTTCTGTTAATGGAATGTGTCAGGGGATGACCAATGAAGTGGGACTGTTTGGTAACCATGCAACCAGAGAGACATTGTTTCCTTTTATTGTTTCTTGGAGAAAAGATCTGGAAGTGAACTTCTCTTGAGTTAAGCATGCAAGTGAAAATGTGATCAGAACAGCATAATCATGGGTGAATATGGCCAACAGTTCATAGTTAAAATGATTAGTCACTTAACTCAAGATTTAAAAACTTTTCAAAAGGTCCCCACCATGTCAATTCTATCTTTGAAATGTCACTAAAGCACAGGTCTGACCACATCACCTCTCCTACTCAATAAACTCCAGTGACTCCTTATCACCTCCAAGATGAAATATAAAATATTTCCACTTGCTAGCACAATGGAAAGAGCCCTGAACCAAGAGTCAAGAAGACCAGATTTGCTCAGATGATTTCTAGCTGTGTGATCCTGGGTAAGTCATTTAACCTCTGCCTCAGTTCTTCATCTATAAAAGGAAAGTAGAAGGGAATAAGCATTTATTAAGTGCCTACTATGTGCCAGACATTGTGCTAAGGGCTTTATAAAAGTTAAATCATTTGATCCTCTCAACAATCCTAAGAGGTAGGTGCTACTGTTATCCTTATTTACTGTTGGAGAAACTGAAGCAAACGAGGTTAAATGAATTGCCCAAGGTTTCACAGGTAATAAGTGTCTGAATCTGGATTTGAACTCAGGATTTCCTGACTCCAGGCCCAGAACTCTAGTAGTGCCTGCCTCCCAGGGCTGGTGTATGTAGCAGCAAGCACCCTAGCATACCCAGGATGGCTGCTAGCACAGGTTCTTAG
The DNA here is from genome assembly GCF_028583685.1 of Petaurus breviceps papuanus. Classification (NCBI taxonomy): domain Eukaryota; kingdom Metazoa; phylum Chordata; class Mammalia; order Diprotodontia; family Petauridae; genus Petaurus; species Petaurus breviceps. Next base: position 39,075,078 of record NW_027187378.1, read on the forward strand.
ATCTGCTTTTCTAAAGGAAAGCAACTTAAAATGGGTTAACAATCCTACTTTAATCAAACATATATCATTTACCTAGTTCAGGGGAAAAAGTCAGCACCCTGAACTTCAGAGAATACAAACAGAAGTTACAACAAAAAATAACACAATTAAACAGACAGGGCTTCCAGTTGTCTGACCATTACATCCATACCTACTCAGTTACCAAGAGAGAAGCTCCAATATCTGGGTTTTCAAAGCCCAGGGGCTCAACAGCTGCCCAGAGTCTCATCTGGCCAAACCTCACAACTCTTCCCAAAGTGAGACCCAAAGCAAAACCTCACATCAGGGTATGTATAGCCTTCTCCTGGCTCAGAGAATGTCACAACCCTCTTGACCCACTGCCCAATCACAAAGTAACAAGGTGTGGGCATTCCTGAAAAACAAGCCTCCCACCACAGGCTCCATGTGACCACATTCAGCCTATTAGGGGGCAGTTTCATATCAGGGAAGGTTCTCAGATTCACTTAAGCCTATCAAGGGGACAAGGGGCAGGGAAGATCTTCAGGTTCCCATTACAGTGTGAAGCTCAAATGAGATAATATTTGGTTTTTGGAGGGGGGAAGGCAGGGCAATTGGGGTTAAGTGACTTGCCCAAGGTCACACAGCTAGTAAGTGTTAAGTGTCTGAGGTCAAATTCAAATTTGAACTCAGATCTTCCTGACTCCAGGGTGTTCTATTCACTGTGCCACCTAGCTTCCCCATGAGATAATATTTGTAAAGTGTTTTGCAAATCTTAAAACACTATATAAAGGCTAGCTATTGTTATTATTAATATGTTTGGCAGCTGGGTGGTGCAGCACTGGACCTGGAGTCAGGAAGACCTGAGTTCAAATACAGCCTCAGACACTCACTGTGTGACTCTGAGCAAGTCACTTAATCCTGTTTGCCTCAGTTTACTCATCTGTAAAATGAGGTGGGGAAGAAAATGGAAAACCACACCAGTATCTTTGCCAAACAAAAAAACCCAGCAATATAAATTTACCTCTTCCTACCTTTCCAGTCTTCTTATATTTTACTCATCTCTATATAGTACCACTGTCTACCTGGCTTTTCATTGCCCATTGCCCTCCATCTTTCACCTTTCTACCTTTTCACTGGATGTCCCTCATGCTTATAATTCTGTTTCCTCATCTCTGCCTCCTGAGTTCCCTGACTTCCTTCAAGTCTCACCTAAATTCTCCCCTTCTGCAAGAAGCCTTCCCTGCTCCTCCTTAGTTCTATTGCCTTCCTTCTGAGATTATCTCCAATTTATCTTGCACGTCTTGTTTGCACATAGTTGTAGACATACTATCTCCCTCATTGGAGTTTGAATTCCTTCAGGATAGAGCTAATTTTCTTTCTTTGTATCCCCAACACCTGGCTCAGGGCCTACTATGCAGTAGGTGCTTAATAAATGCTTGTTGACTTGACTTGATCACTGCACAAATATTTCTACTATTGACTGGCCACAGTATCCACTGTTGCTAACATTAGAGTTAAGGCATTGTCTCCAGGAATCTTGTGGGGAAAGCAGATTTCTGTACTTGCTTTGCTTACAATTCTTTTTCTTTAATTCTATCAAATGAGGAGATTAAACTAGATTATCTTTAAGTCCCATTATAGTTTTGGCATTCTATCTTATGTATTCTAAAGTCTGATAGTCTATGTTGTAAACTTTAGCTCTAGCATTCAGCATCTTAGGGTTCCTTCTAGCTTTGGAATTCCTTTTTCTATGCTCCAAGGTTCCTTCCACCTCTGGCGTTCTATGTTCTAGGCTTCCTTCCAAATCTAACATTCTACATTCTATTCTTGGAAAGGCCAAGTTATGGATTAAATCCATCTGGAGCATAAAGTTTGCGTGGGTGGAAGATCAGTGGAAAGGAGAGAATCTTAAAGAGTCCAGATGAGACACAGCAATGATATAGCACCTGGAGGAGGGGGATGATGAGGACAAAATTTGCCCACTTCACCATTTTGTGGAGGACATGGTTAGAAGTATGACATGTAAAAGATGGAAATAAACTTAGCCGCTCATCTCACAAAATTAGAAAATGAGGGCCAGAGAGGGGAAAGCAACATTCAAGGCCACACAATTAACTCAAGCCTGAGCCAAGTCTTCTGATCCTAGACCCAATGCCCTTTCCATTAAACATTTCATTATTTCATTATAGTGACCTTATTTTCCAAACCAAAAATAGGGACACATGGTCTGTCAAAGGATATGCATTTGGCAAATCTTTATTAAAAGTTCACTTTCTTTTTGAAATTGGGACTTTCCTGGAAAATCTGGGACATATGGTCACCATACTTGTAGAGGACAAAGATAACATCTTCCTCACTGCCCCTTCAGATGGATATTACAAGGCCTACTTGGCATTTTTAGGACCCACACATACTGTGTAATTTTTTTTTCCCTAAAGGGCAAAACAACAGGAAAAAACCAAGCATCCCATCTAGGTATCTAAAGCTGTGTGTACACTGAGAGGTCAGAGAATCAAAAGACTAATAAGAGAGAAGGACAATTACTAAGGATTACTTCTACTTGCCAACATGGCATCTCCTCATCATGCTGCTACCTAAATTCCAGCTATTATCCTCATATTCCCCCAAACCTTAGCACCTTACATTCTGTCTCTGGGTCCTCTGGCTCTAAAAGGTGAACTTCTACCTTACCTTGCCCAGAACTGGGACTATATGTCACTTCCTTGTAATCTTCAAACCATGTCAGCACATGTGTATGTATCCCCCACCTTCTTTCTAGGTCCTCCTTATGAATCTTCCTCCTATTAGAATGTAAGCTCCCTGAGGGCAAGGACTGCTTATATTTGTATATCTGAGATAGTAGATATCTGTCTGTCTGTCTGTCTATCTATCTATAGATCTATCTACCTGAAATAGATAATCTATCTGAGAATATAGATGTGTCTATCTGTCCATCTATCCATCCATCCATTCATCCATCCATCCATCCATCCATCCATCCATCCATCCATCCATCCATCCATCCATCTATCCATCCATCTATCTATCCATCCATCTGTATACCTATAGATCTACCTATCTGAAACAGACAGATAGATTATCTGAGAATGTAGGTATTTGTCTATCCATACATACATCTATCTATCCATATGTATATCTATAGATCTTTCTGAAATAGGTAGATATTTATCTATATATTCAGTCACATTACCTCTCTAAACCTCAATTTCTTCATCTTTTAAATGAATATAATATTTGTACTACTTAACATAAAGGTTATATTTGTACATATGCAGAATATTGTAGTGGGGGGGAAATCTGTATTTGAAGTAGCAGGACCTTGATTTGAATTCTGGGTCTGCTACTTACTACCTGTGTGACCTTGGGCAAGTCACTTAATCTTTTAGGCATCCGATTCCTCATTTATCAAATGATTGTATTGTACTAAATTCAACTTAACAAGTATTTATTAAGCAGTTATTATGTGCCTGCATTGAAGATGTAAAGGCAAAAATGAAATAGTCCCTGCTCTCTAGTAGAGTACATTCTACTGGTGGAAATAACATATACTTGGGAAATTAAATATAAAATACATAAAAGTTACTTCTAGAAGACTATACTAGCAACCAGGGACCTGAAAATGAGCTTCTGATAGGAAGTGCCACTTGATCAGTACTTGAAAGAAAGTTAGGCACTCTATGAAATGGAGGTAAGGAAAGGATGCATTGCATTGCACATGTTGGGAACACAGTCTGTGCAAAGACATGAAGGTGATAGATGGTAGTTGGAGTCTTATATATGAGGGAAAACAGGCAATCCAGTTTGATTGGCATTCAGAGTGTTTGAAATAAAGCAATATGCAGCAAACCTGGAATGGTAGGCTGGAGTCAGATTGTGAAGGATTTCAAGAAGATTTCAATGGAGACCATATTTTATTCTAGAGTCAAGAGGAAATCAGTCACTGCAATTTCTTGAACACAGGAGTGACATGATCAGTTCTGTGTTCTAAAAATATCAATTTGGCAGATGAGCTGAGGATGGATTTGATAAGGCAAGAATATAGAAGTGTGGAAATCAGGAAGAGTCTATTCAAGCAACAAAATAAGGGTTTGGACTAGAGAGCTGGCCATATGAGCCTGAGGGATATGAGAGCTAAAAACAAGATTTGTGGACTGATTGGATGTGAGAGGAGAGGGAGAAAGATGAGTTGAGTAAAATGGAGCTGTGAACCTAGGAGACCAGAAGGATCAATCAATTGGCAATAATTTAGCAAATACAGAGTACTTACAGAATATAAGATAAAATTAATCAGTCCCTGCTCCTAAGAGGCTTACTTTCTCCCAACAGTGACAATATGGACACATTTAAGTCCATAGAGAATAAATACAAAGCAGTTAAATGCACACTAGTTAGAGATGGAGGGCACTAACTACTGAGCAGGGTGGGGTCAACAAACAAAAAAGGTTGTACTTGAACAAGGAGAGGATTCTGTGAGACAGAGGTAAGAAGGGAATGAATCCTAGGAAGAGGGAATTGCCAGTATGAAGGCTTGAGGTACGGGGTTGAAATGTCACCTCTGAAAAGCCAGGAGAAGCATACTTTTCCTGGATCATAGAGAATAGAAAAGGGAATCATGTGTAATGAACCTACAAAGACAGAATAGAGTCAGGATGTGATGGCTTTAAATATCAAACAGAGCAGTTTATACTTAGTCCTAGAGGCAACAGAGAATCACTGGAGTTTGTATTTTAGGGAGAAGGACTAGAAGTAACATGACCAAATTCCAAATTTGGCTGGGAGAGGAATAATTCATTCTGTTTTTGATATGTTGATTTTTAGATGCCTAGAGGACAGCTACTTTGAAATGTTCAATAAGTAGTTTGTGTCACAGGATTAAAACTCAGAAGAATTTTATAGATAGATTTGGGAATCATTTGCATACAGATAATTAAGCACATGGGAACTGATGAGGTCTCCAAGTGAGAAATTGTAGAAAGAACAGAGAAGATAGAGCTTTGGGTAATTCCCACAGTCCGTGGGCATGATATGCATGATGGTCCAGCAAACAAACTGAAAAAGAATAGTTGGACAGATATAAGAGAATAGTGTGTCTGAAGCACAGAAAGAGAAACCAAGAGGAGTCAGCAGAGTCAAATGCTACAGACTGGTCAAGAAGGATGTGGACTGGAGAAAAAAAGGCCATTAGAACTGACAATTAAGAGGTTATTGATGATTTTAGAGAGAGCAGTTTCAGTTGAGCCATAAGAAAGGAAGGAAATAATTTATTCAGTACCTATTTTGTGTCAGACACTGTGCTAAATGCCTTACAAATATCTCATTTAATCCTCACTACAACCCTGGGAGGTTTTATTTTGAATTATTGAATATATTGAATTATTATGAACATTTCACGGTTGAGGAAACTGAGACAGAGTCTGAACTGAAGTTGCTGAATAGTGCCATGCCCAAAATCACACAGCTAATAAGTATCTGCAGGTCAGATTTGAACTTCCGTCTTCCTACTTGTAATAGAACATTATGATCAAAAAATGAACGTCTGAGTTTTTGATCATGGAAGTAGAATGTCTGCAACTGTGACCATCCCTAAACATGTGATTGAAGTAGAACAGAATAATAGGACATGGAATTGGAAGAATTTGAGGAACTGAGAGGTAAGAGTGTTTGAGAAAGGATCAGTGAAATATTGAAGTCTTCCAGGACAAGGATAAAAGTTGGGGGAAAGAGGCAAACAATCAGCCAGGTACCAGACTTTTTTTTGTTGTTTTGTTTGGAGGGGAGGAAGGTAGGGCAATTGGGGTTAAGTGACTTGCCCAAGGTTACAAGTCAAGTTTTTGTGTTAAGTGTCTGAGGCTGGATTTGAACTGGTACCAGACTTCTTGAGGAAAGACAGAGGATGACCTAGGAATCAGTAAACAATATCCATCATGATATGGACTGGGTAATAAATTTTGACAGAGGGAAGTTAAAAGGAAGAGGGGTTGCTGAGTTATGACAAAAGCAGCAAGTCTGGATCCAATGACATACTGGAGTATAAATGTCAGGAACTTCCAAAGAGTACCACCTGCAAACCTTAACGATTATTTTAAAATATCAAACTTCTGAAAAGGTTGCATTTCTGGGTGGATATTTTTTTTTAAATTCCTTATACTAGGTGAATACAGATGTTTGCTGTAACCCAAGGTTGAGGACTGGAGAGAAATGATTTTAGAGAGAACAAGGAGAAAAGAGACTCAGAGGGTAGAAGATGTTAGTTATAAAGCTCAATGAGCTAGCTTGAAGCAGAATTCTGAAGAATAGAAACTGAGGGCAGAACAAAGAATTACATAACCTCTAATGGCCCTTTCATCTCTGACTCTATAGCACTAATCTTATAAGCACCCTAAAAATCTGAATTATAATTAACTGAGGGTCAGAGTAATAGAGGAAGATTTCATGATGTAATTGGGGCTTGATCAGAGTCTTGAAGGGTATATAAAACTTGGGTAGATTCCCCCCCACTCCTGACATCTGTCTTTTCTTTCTTGCTTGCTTGGGCACTTGGGCAAGCCCCCATTTGCTTTCTTTTTTGGATAATCAGGATTAAGTTACTTGCCCAGATTCACATAATTTGGTGTTTGAGGCTGGATTTGAACTCAGTCCTCCTGACTCCTGGGCTGCTGCTCTATCCACAGTACCACCTAGCTTTCCCAGCTGCCTTTTATTTCATTGCTTTTAATTTAGATTTATTTTATAATTAATAAAAATCTATTTTATCTCCCTCGTACCCCCTATCAAGAGAGGAGAAATTTTTCTAACAAATATGCATAGTCAAGCAAGCAAATTCCATTATTGCCACATGTAAAGCCAAGCAAAGGCAACTTCTCAAGGTTCAAAATACCAGCATAGCTGCTCTCCATTTTATTCAGTGACAAATTAAGAACAGAGAAAATCAAAATATAGCATAATTCAAAATACAGCATTCACCAAGTGTAATTCAATAATTCCCAAGTATTATTCCACCCCTGGATATTACATTCATTTAGTCAATCACAAAGCACAAAAAAGTCAAAAGTTCCCCACCCTTGGATCATAACTGAATAGGCCATCTACCCCAGAGTTACAACCAGCTTAAGCACAGCATTTAATACCCAAAGAGAGGTCTTTTCTTCATCTTGACCTGAGGCAAGTTCTCAGCAATCTTTGTTCCTGGGGAGACAAAGCTTAGCAAGGCCACAAGATACATTGCCAGTGTCCTCATTAATTCATTCTCTATCTGCAGAACAGTCCTAAGACCCCTGAAAACATTAGCAAAACCCTCTTCCAGGATTTCTGTAAATATGCAACAAGAAAATCCTTCTTCAGGGCTTTTGAACCAACAGCAAGGTTCCAGAATCTCTGCAAGAACAGCATTGGCCTTCACCAGTGGGCGCAATTCACTCTCTGTCTGCAGAACAGTCTCAGGACCCCTGAAACAACAGCAAGGTTCCAGGACCTCTGCAACAACTGGATTGTCCTTCACCAGTGGACGAATCTGGCAAAACAACATCAAAACAGACAGACAAAGTACCAGCATAACAGCCATGTCTCCTCAGCCCTTGGCAGCTCTGGGTGGCAGTTCTCAAAAGTCCTGGGCAGTTCGAACTGGCCCTCAGCAATCCTCTCTGTCTCTCTGCCTCCGCGATGCTGCTTCCAAAAAATTCTTCTGCCTCTCTCTCTGTTTGTGTCTCTCTAAATTCACATCACCAGCTCCTCCCAGTTCAGCACTCTCTTTTCACCTCAACAAGTCCATCCTACAAGTGGGATTCACAAGCTCTGGGTTTTAACACAATCAATCCGAAAACCAAGCCAATACAGGGGGATCTTTAAATTCCATTACTATTACACCACATTGGCCATGTCCCCAAAAATATCTCATTCTGTACTCTGAACCCATCACCTCTCTGTCAAGAGATGGGTCCTCTAGAATCCTGATTGGTTATTGATTTCATTGATCAGAGTTCTCGTCTTTCAAAGTTGTTATCATCTTTGCAATGTTGTTACTGCATAAATTGTTCTCCTTGTTCTGATCACTTTACTTTGCATCAATTCATACAAGTCTTTCCAGGTTTCTCTTAAACCTTTCCATTTCTTATAACAAAATAGTATTTTATGACATTTATTTGCCATAATTTGTTCTGTTCAGTTATTCTCCCAATTGATGGGCAACTCCCTTAGCTTCCAATTCTTTGCTACTATAAAAAAAGTTTTTATAAACACAGATATATATGTACATATATACATACACACACATATATATAATATTTGCATATATGAATCCTCCTTCTCTTAGGATGGGTAGATATTTAGATCAAGTGACAATATAAAATTACCAGATTACTCCCCTCAGTACTCAGGTAGGGAAGAAGGAGGAACTAAAAGAAATAGAAAAAAAAATCTTCTGATTGTCATCTCTTTTTTCACTAACATTCTTCTCTCATGATTCACCACAGCATGAAGGTGATCCTGGAACCTAAAAGGCTCTTCAGCAACTCCCAAATACCTTCTATGAAGGTGAGAAGAAACGTTCAATATGCATCATAAAGAGAACACCTATATCAATGAAATTATAGATGTTTCTAAGTAATAAAGTATAATTTTCACAAAGTTTTTTCCCTCTAGAATAAATTAAACTCTGGCTGTTTGCAGCTTCCATCAATTGGTTCCAGCTTCAACCTCAAGAGCCAAATAGAATAAATCTAATTCCTCTTCTACTTGGCAGCCCTTCAAATATTTGAAGACAGCAAATGTACTCTGTCCTTGTATGGAATGCTTTTAGTCCTCTCACCATCCTAATAATTCTCCTCTTCTCTAAGAGATCTAGTTTGTCTATGTCCTTCTTAAAAGTGAGCACTCCAGAATGGAATAACTTTTAGATATGGCCCAACAAGAGTTGAGTCAGCAGGTCTCTAATATCTTGGATTCTTAATATTTTATTTTGAACAATGTAGTTAGAGATCACATTCCTCTAACAAAATCCTCTTGTTGCATCTCAACGTTTCATGAAGATGAGCCTGGCTTCTCAGAAGCTTTGCCAGCAGAGCACAAACTCTAGAACCTCCTACAAAGCCTTCTTCATCTGTAAAATGAATGAGAAGACCTCTAAAGTCTCATCAGGCAAGAATTAAGATCCCATGAAGTTTTGAAGTGTAATGCTACCTTTTGGGTATTCAAAGATTGAATGTCACCCAAAAGTTGAATATCACCTCTCCTTCATTACTATTACAAGTTCAAGATGTGCTATGGGTCCATAATTCTAAAACTATAGCCCACAAGCCCCTACTAGTATGTTAACTTTCACTCTAATCAGCCAGACAGTACTATTATCTCTGGGCAAAGGTATTTACTGAAATGGCATAGCATGAATAGTGGTAAGCAAATATTCCCCCCTCCCCCATAAATCTGGAGCATATTTCCCCACACATTCACTCAGTGTCAGTGGGTACACACATCAAATACTCTAATAGAAAGGCAGATACATAGGGAAGCTCACAATTCTGGAATTTCAAGGCCTTTATGCCTTTTCTCTTCTGATGTCATCATTGTTTTCCCCCTGAGCATAGTATATCTACTGATTATGTCACTCTCCAGGGATCCCTGGACTGGTTCCACTCTGCAGCTCAATGATTCTGCATCTAAACTCTTTGGGTCTGCTCTCTGGTAGATACAGAATCTCCCACTAGGACAGTAATTCTTTTGCCAGATTCCCTTACAGTTCTGGGTGTAAGGAAATAGAAAGAAACTATCTTCCTTTCCCACTATATTTCAGAAGAAATGTAAGAAAAAATGCAATGAGGTTTAGAAGATTCCCTCTCAAGAGCTGTGTTCTTTCTCCATAATTTGCTCTCTCCCAGAAAGCCAGATATGACCACAGCCTCAAAAGCTGACTGGTTAACTTTTTCAAAGGCAACATGAATGTGATCTTCAGCTAATCAATGTCCAGCTTCCCCCACTTCCCACATTCAGATTTCCCATATCAACTTAATTGGGAAATATTTTCACACCTCCCAAAAGAATAAAGAAGTTTTAATAGGTCTTTACATTACTCTATCAAGTTTGAAATAGGTATACCGCTAAAAAGTGTGAATAGAATACTCCCAGCTTTAGATCCTTAGAATCTGGGTGTGAGTCATTCATATCATCATGCCCTTACAGTCTCTGAATAAAGACAAGTCAAAATCTGAAAATCTGTGTCCCTTTATTCATACATCCTATCAATTCATTAAGTCAGTTGGGGAAACTCAACTGATTAGTTCTCCCTAATAATCCCACCCCAGGTAATTTTTTTTAAAAAGGTTTTAACCCGATAGAAAGTGCTAAAGTTCTATGGGCTTTGAGTCAAAACTATGAAATGAAGTATAGTACTCTAAAGAGTATAAAAGAATGAATATTTATTTATGTAGTTTTCCAAAGCAAAGAAAAAGTCCATCTTATCTCCACACAAGAAAGCAGATTCTTAGAAAAACTTATGAAATCTGGAGTTTGGCTCTGTGACTGTTCTTTAAATAGAAAGTCACCTAGTATAAATATGTGTAATAAGATTCCCTAGAGATTGACCCACCAAAGAGAAAATAATTTCAGTGCTAAAAAGAGAAAGTGTGCCTAATATCACTCTCTATGGAGAATATAAATGAATTGAGACAAGATCATATGCCCCCATTGAATTAAATTTTTCATCTCTGGCAAGTGACTCCAATTAAGTTTCATTTTATAGTCCTTGTGATTTCATATGCAAGGGATTGGGATAGAAAATAGGAAAGGTGATGGTAGTGTATGGGGAGGGGGAAGAGGAATCTTTTATTCATATAAAATTTATATAGTCATTTATACATGAATGCTTTTGGCAAAAAGGGGAATGGAAGTGCTCACTTTCCTATTTAGAGTCCCTTTTTCTGGAGCATAAGTGAAAGTTCTTTTTGACCTTGAGATTGTGTTACAAAACCACACAAGTTTCTGGGAAATCATAAAAGATTGTAGTTACTTAAGGCAAGCCCCTCTTAAAGAAATCCCATTTAAATTCCCATTATATTGGAACTGGCTAAGACTTTAGGCCTCATCTAATTGAACCCTCTTATTTTATAGATAAAGAAATTGAGGTCCAGAGAGGTTAAATAGTGAGCAACCCAAAGTTACACAATTGATAAGTGGAAGAGATGGACCCCAACATTTTCCAACACCAAATTCACCAAGCAGTTTATATAACACACATGGTGTGTTATATAAACTTATAAAATCCTTATAAAATCATAGGGATTCAAGAGCTAAAAACACCCTGAACGAACAGTCATCCTCAAAATCACAGTGTGCCAATGAGAGATGATGCCTAGGAATAATGATGATGGTAATGATGATGATGATGATGATGATGGAAATGATGATGGTGGTGATGATGATAGCATTTATATAGCACTGTTAGGTTTGCAAAGCAGTTTACAAGCATCATTTCATTTGATCCTTACAACAACCCTGCAAAGTAGGTGCTATCATTTATCCCCATTTTACACATGAGGAAACTGAGGAAGTCAGAGATTAAATGACTTGCCTAGAGTTACACAGCCAGAAAGTATCTGAGTACAATTGAACCATTTGTCAGATGAGGAAGTTGATGCCCAGAGAAGTTAAACGTCATGGCTGAGGCCAAACAAATAATGCCAGAGTCAGGATTTGAACCCAGGTCCTCTAATAAATTCAGTACTCTTCACATTATGCTATATACTCTTTACTACTGATTCTGCTTATATGCATTATATTCCCTAAGTGCTGAGAGTCATATTAATTAGCAAAAGAAAAGAGAAATGATGAAGTCCTCCTCCTCCTCCTCCCTTTTGCTGTTGCGTGTAGGTTGAATCAAATGGGTGAGAAACCAACATCTGTGAGGCCTGCTGACTTCCTGCTCAAAGCCTGAGGATGTACTAGAACCAGATGTGTTTCGACCTTCTGAAAACCTACACATAGTCAGAAGATCATAACACAGTGTCTAAATACAGCCCACATGAACCATATGCAGGCCCCCACTTTTCCATGATGTGCCTCAGCGTTTGGGACCTAGCCAACTGGAAAGGACTATATCACTAGTACATTTCATACAATACACAGTCCCCAGAGGGCTGAAGCCTTGCCGACAGTGGTCCACAGCCTCAATGGTGGTCATTTTTCTGGGGAGAAAAGCTTCCCTCTAAGCCAATCCAGAGAGAAGAAAACCAGTATCCATTTTGGCCTTTTCCCAGTTTCCTAGAAATTGAAATTAGAAATGGAAAATATCTTTTAGTTCTCTGAAGGTCAGTTTCTAAGGTCTAGACCAGGCTTGTTCCCTAACGAAATAGGATTTTCCAGTCTGACTTTTCAAATGACTCAAACAGGGACCTTGCCACTTCCCTTCTGGCTATGTTCAACCATCCAGGATATCGTGCGAGATGTTGGGAATTTATTTCTGATATTCAGCCTTGACATTTCTCTAATTTCAGTATGTTGATCGCTTTGGACCACCCTGAAAACCTTTCTCATCTTTCTATTTTCCTCTTTGACAAAGAGTCCTCAAAGAGAATCCAGTCCTTAGGGCCATAAGGGGGGTTTAGACAAATCATTACATCCATCTTCCCATTCTTTCTACGGAAGTGGTATTATGTCCACATTCTAAATATCCTCTGCATGCTGGGTGTTGGAAAAGATGAGGTGTTTCAATTAAACATGTTCTTTGACCTTATGAACCTTCAAATCTAGTAGAGGGTAATGATGGCTATACTTTGGCCAGAGGCAGTATGGCATAGTGGATAAAGAGATTTGGATTCAAATATTACCTTAGTAGGTCATGGAGATCATGGGAAAGTCACTTAATTTCTCCAAGTCTGTTTTCCTGTGTATAAAATGAGGTGGTATTACTTATATTACCTCCCTAACAGGGAAGAAACTATTTTATAAGCCATAAAATGGTATGTACATGTGTTCTTGTGAAGAAAGCACTTTGCTAAAATTAAACTATTTGATAAATATAAATTCTTCTTTCTACTCTTCCTGTTCCCAACATCCCTGCCCACCCAGAACCCACTGGAGCCTCCCCCCTTTTTTTTCTAGTTTTCAACACTTAGGATTTTGAATTCCAAATTTTTTTCTCCCTCCCTCCTCTCTTCCCTCCCCAAGAGGGTATGCAATCTGATATAAACTATACATGTACAATCATATTAAACATATTTCTACATTAGTCATGTTGTGAAAGAAGAATCAGAACAAAAGAAGAAAACCCACAAGAAAGGAAAAAAGAGAAAATCATATGCTTTGATCTGCATTCAGACTCCACAGTTCTTTTTCTGGATGTGAATAGCATATTCCATCCCAAGTCTTTTAGAATTGTCGAGATCATTGTACTGTTGAGAAGAGCTAAGTCTTTCAGAGCTGGTCATTGCACAGTGTTTCTGTTACTGTGCACAACGTTTTCCTGGTTCTGTGGAGCCCTTCTTCTATAGGCCAGTCTGTCCCCTACCCAGATCCTACTACTGGCTTTCTCCTTTCTTAAAGTTATGGGTCTGTACCTTCCAGGATGGATATAGCTAATCAAATTGATTCTGTGAGCAAGAAATTAGCAACTAAAATCCTTCTAATAAGATGGAAGATACCAGACCTTACTTTTGACTCTGCCTCTGTGCTGTAAGGAATCTCTGGGCCTTATCATCTGGCTGCCTTCATGCCCTATAGAATCCAGGTTATCGCCATCTGCTGATGTACCCTGGGTATCTATGGGCCTTGCCATCTTCCCTGCTACTGAACCCTAGGGACTATTGAGCCTTTCCATGTATATGTGATATCTTCCTCTATTAGACTATGAACATCTTGAGATCAGGGATTATCTTACTTTTCTATTTATGTCCCCAATGCTTAGCAGAGTCCTCAGCACATGATAAGAACTTAAGTCAATTTTTTCATTCATTCATTGCCAGTAAAATGTAAACTTCTTAAAGATTATTCTTTCATTTTTTGTTGGCATTCCCAGTGTTTATCACAATGTCCTGAATGCAGTAATTGCTTAATAAATGTTTGCTGAATTAATTGAACAGAATTGAATTAAAATTGTTATGCAATCCATGCTCCATCACTGACCCGATGTATCTATGTGGGGAGGACACATGTCTTTGGTGCTGTCCTTCCACTCCATTCAGTGCTTTTTTCTCTACTCCTTGGTATCTGTGCCTCATCCCCTCAGGTATCTACACTCAGTTCAGCAAGTTGCCAACTAAGCCTCCCCCCCCCCCACACACACATATCAGATGACAATGACTTGAGGCAATGCCTTCTCTTGGGGGCATTAGTTCTTTAGTAAAGGATTCTCGAAGACTACAAATCAGGAATCAAAGATAAGAATTTCTAATGGTAGAGTTTTAGGTTTTGGTAGATTGGAAGAGAGAGATTTAGGGGTGATGAGAGCATTTTTTATATCCCACTTCAAACTGCACAACGAAATTACAGTTGTTCCCCAAAGGAACAGTGATCAGAAGGACATGAACAAATAGTTCTCCAGAGAAGAATTGTGAACTATTAATGACCATATGAAAGATTGCCTCAAATCATTAATAAGCGAAACACAAATCAAAATACCTCTGAGGTTTTACCTCACACTCAGCAAATTAGCAAAGAGGATTTGAAAAAGGAGAATACTGTAGTAGATGTTAAAGGATTTTGGAAAGACACACTAATATACTCTTGGTGGAGTTGTGAATTGGCCCTATCATTCTGGAATTTTGGAATTATGCTAAAAAGGTTACTAAAATATTCTTTTGAATTTTTTTAAATTTTTGAATATTTGAATTTTGAATATTCATACCCTTTGACCATGAGACCCCACTGCCAACATACATCTTAAGGAAGACAAAGACAGAAAGAAAGGTGCTATATACACCAAAACATCCACAGCAACATTTTTTTTTCATGGCAGCAAAAGACTGGGGGAAAAAAGTAGATGCCAATTGAGTGGTGAATGGCTGAACAAATTGTGGGAAGGGGAGCAAGCACCTACTATTAAGTTTCTGCTTCATGTTAGGCACTGTGCTAAATGCTTTCCAAATACCATCACATGTAATCCTCACAACAATCCCAGGAGGGAGATGCTATTATTACTCTCATTCTACAGATGAGGAAACAGGCAAACAGAAATCATGTGACTTGCCCAAGATCACAAAGCTGAGAAGTGTCTGAAGCCAGATTTGAACTCAGATCTTCCTAACTCCAAGCCAAGCATTTATCCACTGTGCCACCTAGATGCCTCTAGGTGTTACATGAATGTGATTGAATCTTATGTTGCATCATCATCACCACTAGTATAAGTTTGCAAAATACTTTCCATATATATCTCACTTGATCTTCACAACAATCCTGGAAGGTAGTTGCTATTGTTACAGATGAGAAAATTGAGGTTGGGGAGGGTAAATGACTTGCCTAGGCTCACATAGATAGTAAATTTCTGAAGCAGGATTTGAACTCAGGCATTCCTGTCTACCAATATGGCATCCTATCCACTAGGCTCCCATAAGAAATAACAAATGGGAAGAATTAATAGAAACAGCCAAAGACTTGTAAGAACCAAAGCAAAGTAATCCAAGCAGAACCAGAAAGGGAAACCTACATACCGACTACAGTAAGTGAAAAGAACACAAAACCTGAAATGAAATACTATGTAATTATCATGCTCAAGCTTATCTATGAAAAAAGGAAAAGAAAATTAACTGCCCTACCCCTTATTATGTATACCATGAGATTCTGTTGTAGTATTAATTTCCTGAACTGCTTTTTTTCTTAATTTTTTAAATTTTTACAAGGGAAGGGAGAGGATGGATAATAAAATATATTTGGAAATAAAGATAATTTAAATATAAAAATATATTTATGTATATATGAGGACATATATATGTATATACATAACGTATGTATATTTGTATTTTTATGGTCATTGTGACCTTTGAAAATAAAGTGTTTATATGGTAGTGAGAGATTGGGATAAGATTGCAATGCATTTAACAGTAAAATAGCTTCAGAATATAGCAGTCAAGAGAAAGGTTTTGTTTATTTCTTTTTGTTAAAACTGTTTTTATTAAGGATAAGAAAGACCTGAGTATGTTGTTAGATATTGAGGAAGAAGTCAATTTATTTTCACATTGAAAGAGAAAATAATTGATGTCAAAGGTCAAAGAGAATATGCAGCTGCCAAAGTAAAGTGTCACCCCCTACTCAACAAACTCCT
This sequence comes from Petaurus breviceps papuanus, assembly GCF_028583685.1. Lineage (NCBI taxonomy): Eukaryota > Metazoa > Chordata > Mammalia > Diprotodontia > Petauridae > Petaurus > Petaurus breviceps. The sequence continues at coordinate 39,091,339 of NW_027187378.1, forward strand.
GTGGCTCCCTATTACCTCCTTAATCCAATTAAAGTCCTCTGTTTGGCAGTTAAAGCCCTTCACAACCTGGCCCCTTACTTCTTACTTCTTTACTTCCTACACTTACTCCCCTCCACACACTATACAGTCCAGTTACACTCTCTTACATTCTGTTCCAGGCATAAAACTCTATCTCCTCTCTCCATGCTTTTGTACTGACTGTCCCCAATTTCTGAAATTTCCTCTCTATTAGGAGCCTATGACATTCTTTGGTTTCCTTCAAAACTCAATTCAAATTATACCTTCTACAGGAAGTGTCTCCAGGTCCCTCCTTCCCCTCTGAAAACCCATCCCACATAATGTGCATATGTCTTGTATGTACCCAGTTATTTAGATGTTGTTTCCCCCATTTAGAATGTGAAATCCTTGAGGGGAAAAAAAGACTGTCTTTACTTTTTTTGTATTCAGAGGACTTAGCACAGGTCCTGGAACATGGGAAGTGCTCACACTAGAAGAAGTGGGATTTAAAATGCCTTGAAGGACAAATTACATCAATGATACAGTTCCTTTTTTGATACATAAAGAAGATAGAGATAACAGGGCGAACATTTTTATTTCAAAGTAAATATTTTTTTTGTCAACCAACACATCTACAAGGAAGAAAGTTGGTTTTTTCTAATTCCAAAGTAAAAATGTTTGCATCAATTGATATGCCTGATTTCCAGTATAATAAACACATGTAAAATGACTGATTGTAGCTGAGAGTCCAGGAGAACTTGGAAAACATGATTTTGTAGTGTGGTGGAGTTTTCTGACTTCCTCCAGAAGTTTTAAATGACTATGTAGTAAAAATAGAAAAGGTAGGTGGTAAGAGAAGGTTGAAAATTACCAGGGCATGAAAAACAGAAGGACAAAATGGGCAAAGGATCCAAGAGTGAGGACAGATCCTTATAGAATTAACTATGAGGTCAAGATTGAAGGGAGGAAAGGGATGTCAAGAGGGTTGAAGGACCAGAGGGGACGATGAAAGTAACCAGTAAGTTCAAGAGGAATAAGAGAGTAGGAGGAATGGATGGACAGCAGATTGTGAATAGAAAGGGAGAATTTCTAGGTTGAAGATCTTGGAAGTTGAACAGTTTGGGGAAGTTGTGAGGCTAAGAAACTATTATTCTTGTGGATAATTGAGATAGAATGTAAATTGATCTCATGGGAGTTAAAGAAGTGTGTGAAATGGAAAGCCAAGATGTTCAAAGGGCCATTCATGTGACTATTAAAATTCCCAAGACTAAGGACAAGAGTTAGGGTGGAAAGGAGAGCTGTGTACCAGTGATTAAGATCAAGGAAAGAAGATAGAAGAGTTTTGTTGTCATTGTCTATTTTGTGTCTATTATTAATAAATTTTGTTTTCATATTCTCTTTATTTCAAATAACATTCTTTTTTCCTCCCTTCAGGGCAGCTAGGTGGCACAGTGGATAGAGCACTGGGCCTGACATCAGGAAGACTCATCTTCCTGAGTTCAAGTCTGGCTTCAGCAACTAACTGTGTGACCTTGGGCAAGTCACTTAACCCTGTTTGCCTCAGTTTGCCCATCTGTAAAATGAGCTGGAGAAGAAAATGACAAGCATTCCTGTATCTGCCAAAAAAAACTGCAAAGGGGGTCACAAAGATTTAGACATAAGTGAAAAATGACTCAACAACAACATAGAGGTAGTATGAGAACTTCAACAACCAAAGAATGGTAAGGGATGTCAGACTAGACAAAGTCCATCGTAAAACTAACCCTTTCTTTCCTTAAAAAAATTTAACTGGAATTTTTTTTAAAAATTCACTTAATATAAATGTAAGTTAATATTTTTCCATGCAATAGTGAGAAGTTAGAGATTGGAGGCTATAGAATAAAATACAATCTCCTTATCTGAGCATTCAAGGCATTCCACAGTGTGGCTCCAATCTACTTCTCCAGTCTTCATATCAATCACCTTCTTGCACTCCACAATCCCGCCAAACAAGTCTATTCTCTCTCCCTTTATCTCAAACATTCAGTAAATCTTTCTCCTATACTTAGAACAATGTTTCCTCCATATCTCTCCCTGCTGAAGTTTTTCTCTTCCTTGAAAGTCCAGCTAAGGGGTCATATCCTCCCATGAAGTTGTCCAAATTACCCCTGATGAAAATCATTTCTTAGTCTTCATTTTTTATAGTCATTTTCCCAGATATCTCATTTGTCCATATCACATTCTATCTTGTTTCATATTTTTACACTCAAATTTGTATATTTCCATTAGATTCTAAGTTCTAAGAGGGCTGAGGTGAACAAGCATCTTTGGATGGTGCTAAAGAAAGACAACCACATTTGGAGTAAGATGACTTGGTTTTTAATTCCATTTCAGCTACTTATCTACTACCCATATAACCTTGGGCAAGTTATTCAGCCTTGAGACTGTTTTCCTCATCTGTAAAACAAAGGGAGTGGTGAAGATAATCTTAGGTCCTTCCAGCTCTAAATCTTGTGTTCCCAGAATTGTGTTATTTTTCACCTTCATATCACCAATGCCTGGCACTGTGTTGTGAACATAATAGGCATTCAGTGAATGTTTCTTTGATAATTTGAATTTGGTTAATAGCCATAAGCAGAAAGTGATTTGCTGAATTTTCATAGGTATAGCCTTCAAGTGCCCACCCATAATGAAGCATTCTATGTTTGACAACCACTCTGCCATGACCTAACTTGGTCCACACCCTTCACTTATAAAAGAATAATACAGGTGTGCACCAGTGCTTGGGAGCCCACCAAACAAGCTCTTACTTTCAATGAATGAGTGACAAAATCACTGCTTCATGACAAAATTACTGAGCAATGATTAAGCAATGATTAGTTTCCCTAGAAAAACAACAAACATGAGGCATTCAATCTCAGTCAAGAGTTCAGGCTTATAGATATATAGAAGAATCAGAAATTTAGAGTTGGAAGGGACCTCAGAAGTTATCCAGTCAACCTTCCCTCACTTTATAAATGAAGAATCTGAGGCTCCCAAATGTGAAATGACATGTCTAAGGACACACATAGAGTAAGAAGCAGATTTGAACCTGGGTCCTCCAAATCCAGATCCATCACTCTTTCTATGGGATGGCTTGAGACTTTTTATTAACATTCATGCTCCTCTTAACTCTGGCCCAATCTCAGGATCCTCTCACAGTACCCAAAGAAAAAGACAAGCAAACAGTTCGGACAGGTATGGAGGAGAGGTCTTAAAAACTCTGTCTTTTATGCTGTTACTCAATGAGATAATATTTGTAAAGCACTTAGCACAGTGAGTAGTTATTCCCTTCTGCTTTTCTCCTTCTCTTCCCTTATTGCTCTTAGCAGCGTCAGGGAGACATTACTATTAGGTCTGGTGGAAGGAGGTGGGGAAGCAGTAACTACTGCCAATAGCCTTTAGAAGAGAAATAACTTGTTTCTCACTTGGTGGTAGCCTATAGGAAACTATAAAGCCAGGAAGAGTTCTAGCCCTTGGTTTGATACTTCAGCTGGTCCATCATGTTGCACTGGTGGAACTATATGTATTGCAAAAAAAAAAAAGGGCAAGAAGTATAACTAAAGAGTTCAGGGAGGACCAATATTGCTCCATCAATATCTCTGAATTTCCATTGTGTGTACTGGGATACAATTTGAGCTGCCAGCAGGTCATGGGCACAGAAAACACTGAAGTCTTTAAGTGACGATAAATCTATGTCACAATAGCTATATCCTCAACAGCCTCTCCTGAAAGAGAAAAGAACAAATATGAAGCATCTACTATGCGCCAGACACTGTGCTAACCACTTTACAATATTTTCTAATTTGATCTTCACAATGACCCTGGGAGGTGTTATTAATATCCCCATTTTACAGTTGGGAAAACTGAGTCAGAATTGTGTTGTTGTTGTTTTTTAAGTGATTTGCCCAAGGTCACACAACTAGCAAAATGTCTGATGCCACATTTGAACTCCTCAATCCCACCAAACAAGTCTATTCTCTCTCCCTTTATCTCGACCATTCAGTAAATCTTTCTCCTATGCTTAGAACATGTTTCCTCCATATCTCTCCCTGCTGAAGTTTTTCTCTTCCTTGAAAGCCCAGCTAAGGGGTCATATCCTCCCATGAAGTTGTCCAAATTACCCCTGATGAAGATTATTTCTTAGTCTTCATTTTTTTTAAGCAATAAGGGTTAAGTAACTTGCTCAAGGTTACACAGCCAGTTATTTCTGGATGTGGTGCTAAGTATCTGAGCCCAGATTTGATCCCCAGGTCATCCCGACACTGTAGCCAGTGCTCTTATTTGCTGACCACCTGGCTGCTCCTGTTAGTCTTCATTTTTTATAGTCATTTTCCCAGATATCTCATTTGTCCATATCACATTCTATCTTGTTTCATATTTGTACATTCAAATTTGTATATTTCCATTAGATTCTAAGTTCAAAGAGGGCTGAGATGAGGAGTCCAGGTATTGCACTATCCAGTGCCCCACCTACCCACCTTTGAGCTGTCCCCTGTTCACTTTGGTTAGGTCTCAGTCAGAGACTCTGGGATTCTACCATCCATTATTCATCCTGTGGCACTCTTCTTTGAAAGTCCTACACCTGTAGAGTCTGATGCAGTTAGTAGAATTCCATCTGGTCTGTTGTTGAGACAACCAACTCTGGGCATTGAGCCAAGGTAAGAAAGGAGCTTTATGAGACTGCGGTGATATGGGTCAAACAACTGGGAACTAAGTAGGCTTAGTGAAGAGTTTCCATTTCTTAATTGTCAATAACAGGTGAAACTGGCATACATAGGGATATCCATTACCATTATACAGCATCAACTGGTGATGAAAAAAAATGGACTGAGAAACCAGAGATATGGCTTGTGTTCCCAGGTTCAACACTAACTTACCACATGGGCAGTTCTTTAATTGGAAGAATGATTCTAAGTGTAGAAGGGAAAGAAAATACATTGGATTTGAAATCGGAATGACCAAGTTCAAACTCAAGTTCCACAATTACTACCTGTATGATGTTGGACATGTTGCTTAGCTTCTCTGAGGCTTTTTTTTTTTTTGCAGAAGGTGGAATTTTGAATGAAACCAAGGAAACCAAAAGAAAAGAGATTCTAAGCCTTTCCCAGTTCTTCTCAATTCTAGTGCCTTGATTCTGAGATTCTCTCTCTCTCTCTCTCTCTCTCTC